>NC_081410.1:116380639-117058139 GCF_030272615.1 Cryptomeria japonica | reverse complement strand
AGAAGAGAATGACCCAAGTGGTAGCAAAAGAAAAGCCATCTTCTTCCAAGCCACTATAATCAAATGTATTCATGGTGAAAACTATGAATAACGTGTGCTGATTAGTTCATACCGACACTATGTCTCCCCATAAACCCGTTTGATCAAATTTATTTGATCATTTGTAGGGCGTAACCCCTACCGGCTGGGAGCCTTCTATATTTACAGAGCTAAAAGTGCCGCATGTATGGCCACACGAGCGGATGCCCTTACTAGCACCTCATTTTTTTAGATGCCCAAATCCTTCTAGTTGTTGAGGCAGGAGGTCGGACCTCTGGTAGCGGCCCACACACATACGGTTCTTAGTAGAGATACAAAGTTCGCCATGGGGAGTTTTCATGGGGACTGATGCTTGGCTGACCCGAGAAGTGAGTGCCGAGGGTGGAGCCAGTGAGGTCAAGCATCTAAGTATCCGCTCTGAATAGCGTAGCCTCGGGGGTAAAACCCCATGTGGGATCAATAATTATTGTCCTGGCCAGCCATAAGAATTGTGCTTGACTTATGATAAACATTCAAACAATCAAGACAAAACAGCAAAACATTGTGTCTTTTGTGTCTTCAAGTGTATGCAAAAACTTTTTACATCAAACAACACACTTTTTGGAGTCTAAAAAGTCTGCAAACATTGGGTCATCAACACTGTGTCCTCTTGTCACGAAAAACAGTCGAAAAATCAGATTTGGTCACAGCAGAACAAATTCACAGATAGGAAAGATTGCACTAAGGTTACAGAAACGCGTCTGTGTCTGTTAAAACCGCGTCTGTGTCCGATAAACGCGTCTGTGAAGTACAGAATAGCGTCTGTGTTTTTATCAGCGTCTGTGTCGAACAGAGACACGTCTGTGTCTGGAAATCGCGTCTGTGAAGTATACAGGCGCGTCTGTGTCCAAAATTGCAAAAACTGTTAGTCCCAGCAAACATCAGCAGGAAATTTCAGAATCACGTTTGTGTCAAACAGAATAGCGTCTGTGTCTTCAAACCGCGTCTGTGAAGTATACAGAGGCGTCTGTGTCAGGATTTCAAAAAAGTTTAACAGTCAAGCAAACAAAGAAATCAGTTTCGGCACACTTGAGCTTCCTAGGTTGTCTCTTCAGGTTTCATCTAGCATTCAGCCTGTTCTAAGGTCTTACACAGTCCATCATTGCTTCATACCTCATTTTACATTCATACTTGTCTAAACTTGAGTCAAAAGGTCACTTGCTTGTCCTCACTATACTTTGTCAACACTACATATTACTACACTTTGCTAAGTGGTCCCTCATCAAGGTTTCTTACCTTTGGGTCTCATTTGGTCTTACTTAGAGTCAAGGTCAGATTACCTCATCAAGAGAAACTATCCTCTCTTTGGAAGTCACACCTACTCTACAACATACATACTTGGTCTTACACTTTGGACATTGCAAGTAAACTTCAGATTCATTTACACTCCATACAACTCTTGGTCTTCCATACTCTTGTCATTTTCGTCTAGTCTCTCACATATTGGTCTAACACCTAGTTCATGGTTGAAACCCGTCTTCAAAAATCTAGGAGAAAAGCTAAAGAAGCTCAAGGGCCCGTAAACATGAGTTCTTATGAGTATGACAATGATGTCTTCTACAATCCTGAGCACACTACATTACCAGACATGAATGTTTATAGACACAATCCAAATGTGGAAAGCGCAAACGCTATACACAATGCTACACACAATGACAATGTTGACAATTCTTCAATACTATCAGCAGACATACAAGAATCTATAATGGATCCTCAATTCAATAGATTGGTTGAAGAGATAATGAGGAGAGATCGTCAATACTTTCTAAACATGATGGCACAAAGTGGAGCTAAAATACCACATGATTTTGACTTATCTCAACTTATGGAAAGTAGACCTGCACAACAAACTCAACCTAATAATGGAGGACCCAATAATATGATGCCGGAGTCACCATCAGTTTTGCTTCAGAAACCAGCAATCCCACATATACAAGCTCAAATGCATGATACTTACACTCAAAGACCATCATGGAGGCCTTATGTTCAAACACATGCTCAAGATATGGGTCAACCAAGACAAATGGATACTCAAGGACTTCCTCAAAATTTTGACACAAGAAGACCTCATGCCAAAATTGGGGGCAACACAATGGAAAATGAAAGGCCCATTGAATATGGTTTATATACACAAAACAGATATGGGGTCCCTCAACAAGAAGTTATGCCAAGTGCTCCATACATGTCGCAACAATATAGACCTCCATATGGACATGTCTACGATCAGTATCATCCATATATGCAACAAGCTCCTCCTCAAATGGGTGTTTCAAACATGGGATATGCTACAAGAAATCCATCTCCTCCCAAAAATAATTTGGAGCAACAAATTAGAGATCTACAAAAGAAAGTGGAAGACATGGGAATATCAAAACCCACATATACTATGAGAGATATATGCCCTTATCCCTTTGATAAGAGCATTCCAATGCCTCCGTTTCCTCCGCACTTTGCAACACCGAAATTTGACAAATATAGAGGGAGAGGAGATCCCAAGGCACACATAAGACAATTCTTCACAGCTTGCATTGAGGTAGCGGCAGAAGAAACATACTTAATGAGGTTGTTCCCACAGAGCTTAGGAGATCAAGCAATGGAATGGTTTTCTCAATTACCTCCTGGTATTAAGTCATGGGGCGACTTGGCAGAGGCATTCATTCAGCATTTTTCTTACAACATTGAAACAGATGTCTCAGTTACTACCTTGTGCAATACGAAACAAAAAGAAGGAGAATCTTTTGCGTCATTTTTACAAAGATGGAGAAACTTAGCTAGCAGATGCTCTTGTGAAATCCAGCAAAAACAAATGGTGGAAATGTTCACACAAAATGTTAACAAGGCTATTGGTTATGATCTCAGAAAAGCTTGTTTGTCTACATTCAAGGATGTCATTGAAAAGGGCCTAGCAACAGAAAAGGTCTTGATTGAACAAGGAGTTATCAAACTATTCAAAGAAAACAAAGAGGACTTTAAGGGAAAGGACAAACCAAAGTTTTGGAACAAGAACAAGAACACAGTTAATGATGGTGTTGTTGATGCCAACACAGTGAGACCAAAGTTCATCTTTTCTGGATCAAATTCTACCAACAATCAAGTGAACAATCAAACGGCTGCTAAACCACGAAGGAAGTACACTCCATTGGGAGAACCACTTGAATCAGTATTCAAGAAGCTTGTAGCAAACAAAGTGATCACGGTCCCAGATTTTCCTCCATATGAACCAAAGGTAAAACCGAATTGGTGGAATGATGATGAATATTGTGAATTTCATAAGAGCAAGGGTCACAAGACAAGTAATTGCCATCGATTGAAAAACATTGTACAAGATCTCATTGACAGAGGAGATATTGAGATTGAGGGACATTCATCTAACCAAGAGCATGAGGTGTTTAAGGAACCATTCTCGAAACATGACAAGGGAAAAGGCAAAGTCACAGATGATCAAGCCAATTACACCAGAACATCTTACAATTATGATTCCACTATTAATCACATCTCAATGGACAATCATATTTCTACCATCACTATCAAAAATAAAAATCCTGAGAATCCTCCTCAGCGACCTAAAATTGTCCTAAAAGGTGTGGGATCTTCATCCACATCTACCTCCGAATGTCATGTTACAACCCGTCGAGGTAAGATCACATTGCCAGGAACCTCTTCTAAGAATACCAATCTTCCGTCAACTAAGCCTGAGTACGATCTTGTAGAGCAATTAGGGAAAACACCCGCACTCATCTCTATTCTTGAGCTCTTACGTATATCTCCGGCACATAAAGCTGTCCTTGACAAAACCTTGAGAGATACTGCTGTCCCTACTGATCTGAACGTGGATCAGTTTCAAGCCATGGTGGGATACCTATCCGTTCCACACTCCCTCACATCCACAGAAGCCGATGACGCCTCCATAAGTCAGCCTCATAATGCACCTCTACATATTGAAGCCTTCATACATAAACACCGAATAAAACGAGTCCTGATAGATGGAGGAGCAGGTCTTAATATTTGTACATTGAGCACCATCAGACAATTGGGATATTCTGACAAAGCTGTGAATGCTACAAACCAAATTACTATTAAGGCTTATGATGATGAAGAACGTTCGTCCAAGGGCACAGTCATCTTACCACTAAGAATAGGGCCAGTCACAAAGGACGTGATTTGTCAAGTCCTGGATTTAGACCTCACGTATAACATATTGCTAGGACGTCCATGGATTCATGAAATGAGAGCAGTTCCATCAACGTACCATCAGTGCATAAAATTTCCTCATAATGGAGTCGAGGTAACGGTCAATGGTGATCCAAATCCATTCATATATTGCAATAACTTGAGATCACATACTGAGATTATCATTCCTAGCAATCGTGAGGCTACTCCTTCTTCAGCATATATTGATCCTGAGTCATTAAAGCCCTCGACATCCAAACAAGGTGAACTTAGAGCCAAGTTTCAAGACAAAGGCATGGGAGAATACACTCTGAATCAAACAATGTTCTTACGACAAGTCATGAACTCCCCCAAGGAATATGGGAGACCACATCCTAATAAGCAAATCTCCATCATGCTCCTCAAATGGGATCCTACCGTCTTTCAAAAATGGGGCGAACTAGAGGAAGAAAGTTTATATAAAATGCTATATAAGGACGCTGAAGATGATACACAGGATCAAATTATAATACCCTGTGAAAACTATGGTAAAGGTTTCAAAATTCTGCAGAGATTCGGGTATGATGGAAAAAGTCCTCTCGGACTACGCAAAGAAGGTGTCATGGAGCCTCTACAACCTGAGCTAACTACAAGAAGGGAACGCTCTAAGGGGCTTGGTTTTCTAAATCCCAAGATTCAAAACAAGAGAACAAAACAGATATGGCGAGTCAAAGTGGCTGAAGTTCAACAAGAGGATAATTATTCCACAGACTCCAATGAGTGGGAATGGGGTTCAGACAAATCCTCCAGCGACTATGAACTTAATGAGACATTTAGAGAGCCAGATGAACCTACAGAAGAGGAGGAGTTTTACAAGAAATTCAGAGTTGGTCAAGAACCGACCCATAAGGATCCCGCACAAGCTTCGTTTCAGGGCCCTAGGTCAGGATCACATAGGATGAGGACACCTGTCCCTGAGGGTGCTACTAGTGATGATAATTTGGACTCACTCACGATCGACACTGATGAGGAGAGTGCCATAGACGACCTCGATGACTACCTTGACATACCTGAATATAACCACATCTTCACTATTAGCCTTGCGGACTCTAAAAACACTAAAGACCTTCCCCTCGTTCACCCCCAACTCATTGACTGGGATCAGGATGGACCACCATAGATTGATACATTTCAAAATGACGAAGCTATTGTTGATTATCTGGGCATTCGTGATGATCTTCCTCTTGGAGACCATAAAGCAGGATACGCCATAGAGCTAAATAACATGGCATACTTTGGTGAGGGTGTCGGGCCTTCTAGTCGCAAAAATGTGAAAATAAAGACAAAACAAGGGTCTTATGGCGAAAACCACACTGTGGCGCTCTCTGACTCTAAAAAAGTAAAAAGAAAGGACGTATCTGAGGGTGAAAACCTCTCTGAGGCGCCCGAAGATGGAAGGCTTGACATTCTCCCAGCATCATACGAGGAAAAATCATCCATGTTGGTAGAGGAGACTATAAAGACAAACATTGGTACAGCAGAGGTTCCACACAACATATTTTTGGCTCGATCATTGACAGAGGCCGAGAGAGCAAAATTCATAAGCTTCTTTAAGGAACGACAAGTCAACTTCGCATGGTCTTATGCTGATATGCCTGGACTAGACCCCGACTTAGTAATGCATCATTTAACAGTCAAACCGGGGGCAAAACCAGTAAAACAGAAATTGAGGAAAATGCATCCACAGGTGGCATTGCTAGTCAAGGCAGAGCTGGAGAAATTACTAGATGTCGGATTCATACGCCCAATTGATTATCCCGAATGGATTTCCAACTTAGTACCTGTTAGCAAACCAGATCGCAGCATCCGAATATGTACAGACTTCAGGGATATCAACAAGGCTTGTCCGAAGGACGATTTCCCATTACCAAACATTGATTTAATTGTTGATCTCACAGCAGGCCATGCGATGTTATCTTTAATGGACGGATTCTCGGGATATAATCAGATCAGGATCGCACCTGAAGATCAACATAAAACATCATTCACTTGTCCATGGGGAACCTTCTGCTGGAATGTCATGCCCTTTGGGCTGAAAAATGCAGGTGCCACGTATCAACGAGCCATGACTACTATCTTCCATGATCTCATGCATGTAAAGGTGGAAGATTATGTCGACGACCTTTTGGTTAAATCAATAGACAGAAATACACACTTGGACATACTTTCGGTTGCTTTTGATAGGCTGGAAAAATACAAGGTAAGATTAAATCCAAAGAAATGTGTCTTTGGAGTAACCTCCGGGAAGCTCCTAGGATTCATTGTGTCTAAAAGAGGAATAGAAGCGGATCCAGCAAAAGTCAAGGCTATCTTGGACATGCCGCCACCCAAGAATATCAGTCAACTTCGGTCTTTACAAGGGAGACTCCAGTCCATACGAAGATTCATAGCACAACTTGCAGATAAGTGCAATCCTTTCCAGCACCTGCTACACAAAAACATTAAGTTCAAATGGGACGAGAACTGTCAACAGGCTTTTCAGGCACTTAAAGACTATCTTTTGAACCCGCCAGTTTTGATGCCACCAATTCCGGATCAACCATTGCTACTTTACATATCAGCTACTCCAACAGCACTGGGGGCACTACTAGCACAGCAAATACCTGACGGCAAGGAAAAAGCAGTCTACTATATCAGTCGCACATTGGTGGGATATGAGCTGAACTACACACCAATTGAGCGTGCATGTCTCGCTGTGGTCTTCGCTTCACAAAAATTATGACATTATATGCTCGCTCACAAGACCAAGTTGATTGCCAGAATTGATCCACTAAAATATCTGCTCAACAAAGCTACACTTACTGGGCGACTGGCCAAGTGGGTAATGATTTTGAGTGAATTCGACATTGAATATGTGGACAGAAAAGCCATAAAAGGACAAGCCATTGCAGATCAACTGGCAGATGCTCCCATGATAGATGATGTTCCTCTACAGTCAGAATTTCCAGATGAGTCCATTCTAACAATATCACCTGCAAAGCCATGGCAACTATACTTTGATGGCTCATACACACAGCATGGGGCAGGAGCGGGTATACTCTTTATAACTCCCCAAGGTGATTCTATACCAAAGTCATACTGCTTATCATTTCCTTGTACCAACAATATAGCGGAATACGAGGCATTAACAACTGGGTTAAGAATTGCAGTTCAGTGGAAGATCCAAGAACTTCGGGTTTTTGGGGATTCTCAACTTGTCATCCGTCAAGCAACTGATGATTATCAAACAAAAGATGAAAAGATAATGCCTTACAAACAACTGGTAGATGATCTGAAACAACACTTTGCAAAGATAGAGTTTGAGCAGATACCAAGAGAACAGAATCGCGCTGCTGATGCCATGGCTACAATTGCTTCACTCATTGACCTACCGCAAAATGAAACCTGCTATGAGTTCTTGGTTGACAACCTGCTGATTCCGTCATATGAGATCACGCCTACGGAAATGATATGTGTTGTTGGTCCTGAATCCCAGTTATATGGTTCCATATTCACATACCTTCGCGACAACATCTTACCTCCCGATTTATCGAACAACCAACGCCGCACTTTCATCCGCCAATCCTCCCGATACGTTATCCTAGCTGATATCCTATACCGACGAGGTCTAGATGGCACCCTCCTTAGATGTTTAGAGAGTGACGAAGCTCAGATTGCGTTACGAGAAGTGCACGAAGGGATATGTGGTCCGCATACTAGTGGTCCTACCTTGGCCAAGAAACTCATCAGGACTGGATATTACTGGCCTACTATGGAAAAAGATGCATATTAGTTTGTCAAGAAGTGTAAGCAGTGTCAAATTCATGGAGACCTCATACACGCACCAGCACAAGAACTACAGCCACTTGCATCTCCTTGGCCCTTTTGTCAGTGGGGACTCGATCTCATAGGCAAGATTCACCCTCCTTCTTCCAATGGACATAAATTCATTATCACAGCCACAGAGTATTTCACAAAGTGGATTGAAGCCGTGCCTCTCACGCAAGTTACTGGGAAACAAATTGCTACTTTCATCCTGAACTACATCATTTGCCGATACGGGATCCCTACTTCCATTATTACTGACAACGGGCGTCCTTTCAAGAACCAGGATGTTCGTGAACTCTGTGAGCGCTTCCATATCTCTCATCGTTTCTCCACACCATATTACCCCCAAGGTAATGGCCAAGCTGAGGCGTCTAACAAAACAATTCTCAAAATACTTAAAAAGACAGTCGACGACGCTGGCCGTAACTGGCATGTCCAACTCAATCCCGCACTTTGGGCCTATCGTACCAGTGTCCGCACACCTACAGGGGCTACACCTTACTCACTTGTCTACGGTGCTGAAGCCATCTTGCCTATTGAGGTCGAGTTACCTTCTTTACGGGTCTCCTTGAGAAACATAATCAACGATGAAGACTACAGGGTCTCTCGCTTACAAGAACTAGAACTGCTGGAGGAACGACGACACACTGCTTTTAATCATCTCAAGGCTTACCAACAACGAATGAGTCGCAGTTACAATCACAAGGTCAAGCCTCGCACATTTGAGGTAGGTGACTTAGTCCTCAGAGAGAACCCCAAGAATCAGCAAGATAGAGAAAAGAAGGGCAAATTTGAACCCAACTGGCTTGGTCCTTACATCATCACAGCAGTATATGGATCTGGGGCATATCAGCTCTCAACTACAGAAGGGGAATCTTTGGAGGATCCTATCAACAGCATGCACCTTCGCAGGTTCTACACATAAGCTCTTTTTGAGTATCCTAATGCAAAAATACAAAAAAAATCAAAAAAATGCAAAATAACTCAAAATTGAAAAATCAAAAAAGTAAAGAGAAATAATTTCGTCCAACGGTGAAAACCACTTCGGTGGCGCCCTGGGCAAGTACCATGGTGAAAACTGGGTCACCAGCGCCATGCGTAGGGACTTTGCTCCTCCCTCCTTCAGGATTCACTTTCATCCTTTCACTTTGCACACACTCACAACTTATTCGCTCACAATAAACTTACCCATTCCCATCATGGCTTGTTATTGATCTACCCAAGATTGGTTAGCCATTCATAATAAACCCTCCTTTTTCACTCCCTTTTCCATCCATAATAAATCAGATCCTATCTGTGACTACGGCCAATTCCTACGTCTAGTAATGGGTGTGGAACTGAGAACATCACATGTTTCGAGGAGTACAGTTTTTGCCAGCTTCCTTCAGTCTATCCGCGCACAATCCGCAATAAAGCAGCATTTTGCATCGCAAATCCGCAATAAAGTTCCATCTTCTCCGCAATAAAGTATCAGTTTCATGGATTCAGTCAGTTTCCAAGGAGACACAGCAGCAACAATGGGCTTCAACAAAATCAAATCTTTCAACAGACTCAGACAACATATGGTTCAGTGCTATCTATCCTTTTTGTGAAAGTGAACATTGTGACCACAATCAAAATTTGACTTAAACAAGTGACAAGAGACACAAACTTGAGGACTATAGTGGATGTTGGTGTCGAGTCTTGGTTTTCTTTTGGTTTTATCTTTTTGGTGACATGTCTTTTAGCTTTTCCAGGATGTCTTTAACTAGAGATTCTATCTCCAGGATGTCTTTGACTAGAAAGGCGAGGATGGGGTATCGTCACCTACTTGCATTTGCTGTCTGTGGATTGTCTTTTAGTAATGCTATGACTTGTCCAAGGATATGAGGACACTGTGAGTCTAGTATGAACTGGGGCATTCCTTGTTTGTGACTGTCATTATCTCCATGCAAACAGGTACAATGACTTTCTGGGTCGAACATATGCCTCGATTGTCATAACCTATTCTGCCATAATAAAGCTCAATGATGATAACGCACAAGAAGCTCTTTCACGTTCATATCTTCTGTCTTCCATCCCCCGTTCTTGATTGACTTCCATTGTCCTTCTCGAGTCCGCGTAGCCCGCTATCACATGACTGAGTATAATGACACACCAAAAACATTTGCATTTCATATAGTTGCACCTGCATCACCACATATAAGCATTTCATACATATAGATATTATAATTGCATCACATCCTGCATACAACACATGTTAGCACATCTCACATTTTCATTATGTAAATAATCATTTGCATTATCATATTCATTTGCATCACATACATTTTCATTCGCATCATGCATCACATATACAACATAAAAGAACAAAAATATATGGCATTGCATCATATAAGCATCCATATCATAAAACATGCATCACATAAGAACATCTCATCACATAAGGTACACATGCATATAGCTGCCGCAAAAGATGAATCATCTCATATATATAATCAAATGTGTCATAATACAATGATGTCAAAAGAATCATATGGCTACAAAAGAATCACCCGCAGGTGTCTACAATACAACAATGATACATCTACTGATACAATGGGAGCCCACTATAGCTATGAGGAACTCCCTCCCTCGGAGCCGCCTCGCCTCGACGGAGTCTGAGCTATAGATGGACCCACCCCAGGATCCCCCTGTCCCTCTGGTGGTGGTGGAGGCCCCATAACCCCACCGCTGGATGCCTGTCTCCTGCGGCTCCCTCCCGTAGCCGTCGCTGTGCGCGACGACCTCTGGAAGCTCCTAGCCCGCTGCTCTGCCGGCACGGCTGCATAATATAGATCCCTCCAGTAGGCGATCTCCTCTCCGGCTCGCAAAACATAGGCATAGCCTGCCCCTGCATCCTCTGCTGCTCGCCTACCTGCCCTCAGAGCTGTCTCGGCCTCGGTATATCTCTGGATGGCCTGATCCCTCTCCCGCTCTGTATCTCGGACCCTGATCCTGAGGTGGTTCCTCTCTCGAACCAAATCCTCAATCTCATCTGCCTGGCCCTGGCAGATCTCCCGTAGCCTAAGCACCTCATCCTCCTCGGAGTCTCCGCTCTCCGTCCCTGCCTGTGGCTCCTCCGCTACAGGTGCCTGTCCCTGTGCCTCTGCCTGCACCTGTCCCTGTGCCTGTATAGGTACCTGTGGCTGTACCTGTCTCTGTCCCTCTGGCTGCACCTGTCTCTGTCCCTCTCTGGGACCCTGTGCTGCTGGCACCTGTAGGGGCAGTCCACCCCGTCCTCTCACCACTGGAGCTGCTCTCTCCTGACCTCCCTCTCTCCGAGGTGCTACCCGTCTCTCTCCCACCACCCCCCTCCGCCTCCGTCTGCCCCTACCTCCATCCCCTCCACCATCATCATCATCTCCTCCAACCTCTCCCTCCAGTGGCTCCGCTGGATCTGTCAACCTAGGAAATGGATGCTCTGCCCAGTACGCAGAGTACTCTGCGTCCATCCCTGCATCATCTACCTCTGGCCACATGTCCCATGGCATCGGCATCATCTCCGCTAGCTGCATCACTGCCTGATCATAGGATAACAGTGGGCCAAACTGCACCTGATCTCTGACCGTACGGGCATACATGCCCGAGCCTCGGGGCATCCTCTGAATCCTGCCATACTGCCTGCATACCCTGTCCACCAGCTGTCTCTCTAATATATAGGGCGTCCGCCCAATCAGGTACCTGCTCCGGAAGGTGTAGGGCAGCTCCAGTGCATCGTCCTCCCACTCCTCGCACCCCAGGTACGGCCTCCAGATCACCATGTCAATGTCATCAATGACTCTCCTCCAGTGCTCCAATCTCCCAATCCGAGGCTGGGATGTAATCATCGCATATAGGTGCACAAAACTCTGTCCCTGTCCTCTGCCTCTGAAATGAATAGGCCGTGTGATGGGAAGGTGCTCATAGGCCCACACCTGCAAGAGAGTCACACCGCAGCCCAACCCCACTGATCCATGGTATACAAATTGATGCAGCTCATAATACAAATGTGCTAGGACACATGGCCCCCATGCATACCTCGTGTGCTCTGCCATCAGCGTCTCCAAGGCCCCTCCCCAGCCCACTGCCAATCCTCGTGTGGCCCTGTCTGGACACAGATATCCACTGATAACTCCCCCAACAACTGCCGGCAATGCTAATCCTGTGGCAGTCATGGTGTCCCAGGCTACATGGCCTGCTCGCATCTCCAACTCAGGATCCTGAAAGACCCGTCTCAAGGCCTCCCTGTCACCGTCACGGTCGTAGGGGATCAACTCTCCATCAATGGGAACATGTAATATCCTGTATACATCCTCCAGTGTCACTGTCATCTCACCCATCGGCAGATGAAACGTGCATGTCTCTGAGTGCCATCTCTCGGCCAACGCAGTCAGCAACCCCATGTTTGCCCGAAACTCGGGCACATAGAGCATATGTGTGAGGCCCATCTCCTCAACGGAAATCATATCCTGGATAGACAACTCTGGTCGCAACCTCTGAGTCGACGGGAATCTCTCCCGTGACTCCAACATCGGCAAATACTCCTGCAGTCACGCAAATCAATCTTGTCAGTTATCGTGGCATTCACTGTTTATCACAAAATGCTACTTGCTACCTAAATGCATATGGCTATCTACCCTAGTGACACTCACTGTTCATCACAAAGTGTTGCTATTTATCCTAGTAGTGCTCACTGTTCATCACAAAGTACTACGTGTGTGACATTCCCTGTTCATCACAAAGTGTCACTCACATTCGCACTCCCTGTTCATCACAAAGTGCTGTATATCCTGGTGCTCCCTGTTCATCACAAAGTGCCTTGATCTATCCTAATCTTCCTAGAGGACCTGCTTGAGTGTATCCTCTCAGCAGCTTATCCAATCGACAGCGTATGTTCATCACAGAACTACCGATTTGACCTAAGGACTAAAACCATGCATTTAAACACACAAACGCACTGTTTCAACACACACGCGCTTTTAACTCATAAACGCGCTTATAGACTGCATAAACGCGCCTCTGAAACACAGACGCGCTTTCTGAACACAAACGTGCCCATGCCATGCACAAACGCGACTAGAAAATCACAAACGCTTCTACATTTCACAAACGCGTCCGCATTCAACACAAACGCGGTTCCAGGCACAGACGCGCCTGGACCTGACACAGACGCGCCTGTTGGACACAGACGCGCCTGGCGCTGACACAGACGTGGTTGCGCGTTTTTGCACTTTTCAACTATCCTATTTCTAGCGCATTTATTGCTCCTAAACATGCATTTATGACAAAACTTGAAATGCGTGAAAGTACGAGGAGGTTTTCGGGTACTTACCGGCTCTCCTGCATCGGCTGGTCGCTGGAATCGGCGGACACGGTCGAATCTATGAACGAATGCCATCGCTGCTGACTGCTGCTGCTCTTTTCTCGCTCTGCACTGTGATCTTCTAAGGGTGTGGATGACAATGAGGATGTCTTTTGCCCGTGGTCTATCTTATAGCCTACCCTAGCCCTCGCCCTCATTTCCTGAGTCAGTCTTCCTCATCCCGTGACTTTGTCACTTTATCCAATCAGTCCATTCTATCCCATCTTTCTTATCGAGAGATTGTCTGCAATCTTTCCAGACTTTTTCATCCAATCTCTCGAGGGGGCATATCATTCCCATCTTGGGGCAACTCTATATCAGTTCATCTTATCTTCTTTGAAACAACACGACAAGCCGCATTGTCTCAAAGAGGGGCAAAATGTAGACACCCAAAATTGTCATGTCTAATTAAATAAATATTTTATTTATTTAATTATCTAAGCCTAATTCTTCTATTAATTAAATAAATTTTTATTTATTTAATTAATTCATTTATCCTCTTCTAGCCTTATTTCTCATTTAAATAAATACATTTATTTATTTAAATTATCCCTTTCCTAAATTAAATAAATATTTTATTTATTTAATTGTCCTACTTCTTCTATTAATTAAATAAATCTTTATTTATTTAATTAATTCATTAACCTTTTCTACACGTGACACATGTCATTCATCTCTTATTTCCTACACTACCTACCTCTTTCATTATTTTGGTATTTCTTATACCTACCCTCTAATCCTAGCCGACCTCCTTTTTTACACCTCTCAATCGTAACCCTCCATTTCATATTGTGTCTTCTATTTAAGGAGATGCTTTCTTCATTGACAAACCCTAATGACTAATGACTAATGATCTTTCATGCAACTTGGCTACACTACAATTCTACTTGCAACCACATTCCGTTCTTTATTGAGCTCTTGTGCACATAAAAATCTGAGAGCAAGCATATCAAACAAGATCAATGGAGATAGGAAGAATGGAGATCAAAACCCTAGTGGACATGTGATGGTATAATCTTTGTGATTTTTGAGTTATTTTGCATTGTCTTAGGTTATCTTCATATGTTATGGTGGATCTTTGTTCATTGTTAGGCTAGGGTTTGGTGGTTGAATCCATTTTAGTCTTTCAATATTGTTGTTTATTGCTATCCATTTTCACCATATACAATATTTTTCACCGTCTTTTCACTCAAACCTTTTGCCTCCTCTAGATCTTCAATGAGCTACTCTAAAACTTTCATATGATGTTTTAGCAACTCTTTCTATTGAACATACATTTTCCTTTAAGGGATCACATCATGATCAATCAAAACATCTAGAGAGAAGTCCCCAAGCTTTGTCCAAGTGTCAAAATCCTTTTCATGAGTAGTCATCCCCTCCAGGAAAACTTTTAGTGGTGTGTCCATTGGGATTGAACACTGTGCAGATTGTTAATCAATTTGGTGGCAACAATCAAAAGATAGGTTCCTTGACTAAGCATCCTATCCATCCATTCTTTCATTGCTCTACCTCGTGAGGTAACCTGCTCAGCTTGCTTAATGACTTGTTCATCAACTAATGAAGTCACTCCTTCAATCTCCTCTGAAGAATTTATGATCTTGATCAACACAGTGGTGAGTTTCTCCACTTGTGCCTTAAGCTTATCTTTCTTGAACTTTTCTTCACTATATCTGGTCACAAGAGCATCAAAAGTCGATTGAGAATCTTCCATTATACCTTCATGGGTTTTCTTCCCAAGTTCAACCCTTCTTATCACATAGTCCTCTGCTTGGACTTCCCTTATATTTTTATTGGGAGGAGGCTCTGCAACTTCCGCATACTTGTTCTTGGCACTATCTACCTTAACCCTTGAGATGGTCTTGGCTTTCTTTACGGTCTTTGGCTTGACAGGCACTAGTTGACCAAAATCAAAATCATCAGGAGATATAGCTTGCTTAAGCTCATGGGAGTGTTAGAAAGCAACCAAGGTGGTAGGATGGAACCATCATCGGTACTTGTAGCCAATGATTGGGAAGAAGTTCCTTGACCTTGAACAACAATAGTTACAATTGGGGGAGTAGAAGTCATAACAGAAGATGGGTTTTAACAACTGATACATTTGGTAGTGGCCCCATATCTGACATGAACTTAAAAAAATCCTCAAACATGGATGTAGATACTTTAGACAAATTTGGGAAAGTGGAGAAAACATTTTCAATGTTATCTTGAGGAGTATCCAAGATAACTTCACTAGTAGAAGAAGAAACAATAGGAATGATCACACTAGGAGAATCTGACACATACGAAATAGTGGACCCAAATGGAATGAATCAGGAAACATGAACTTGAGAAGAAGTAGCAATTAACTAAAATAAGACTTGATACCTATGGAACTTGACCTTCTATGCCTTCAGTTTCAGTGCCTCTAGAAATCTATGGTAAACCTCCTTCATCAAATTCTTCTTCTTCTTGCTCTTCTTGACGATGTTGTTCCTCCTCAAGTTGGTCCACATCAATAGGTTCTTCCTCACATTCCCCTTCTTTTGGTTCTTATTCTTGCCCATGCTGTGAACCTGAGGTAGAAGAATTCTCTTGTTCATTTCTTTTACTTGTTCCTACAATGAACTTGTACTTGGGAGCTTTAGGAGAAGAAATATGATCTTGCTTATTCTTTGTTCTCAATTCTGATCTCTTTCCAAGAGATCTAGTAGTATCATCCTCTTATCCAATGGAAAATGGCTTCAACTGGATTCCTTTTTGTGCTAGCCAAATATTGGTGTTTGCAAGAATCCTCTGAAACCTAGTCCTTATAGGAAATAGCTCCTTCTAAGACCATTGGATGAAAGGAAGAGGAGTATTGGTAATCTTATTATTTTTATAGACTGGGTCTAAGATATTAACATCATCAACCAATTCATCAAGAATATCTTCCAGGTTGAGATTGATAATCTAGTCCTTTGTGAAGTGACAATAATCTAGCCTCTTGTTATCTTCCTTGGTTCTACAATTAGCTCGGATATCTTTAACTCTATGAACATGAGTGTAGTTCTTTTAAAAAAAATTCTTCATACCTCTTTAATCAAAATCATTCCTGGACTTGAATTACCTCATTGTTACTATTCTCATATCTTCTTCCATAGCTCTTAAATTGAAAATTGAGTTGATAGAGTATCTCTCAATGGACAAAGTAAACTTGAAACCTATTTTATGAGAACCAGATCATCTCTCATGAGCCACCAACATTTTCCTTGCCAACTCCATCAAAATAATTTTATCAAATGGGTACCTTAGGAGCATGAAACGCTGATCATTACGACATCCTATCCTTGGATAGGTGAAGGTAGGAAACTGTAAAAAAAAACATCCATACTGGTTGATAACTTCCCAAGCCTCATCAGAAACCCCATTCTTCTCAAGTTTCTTATCAAACATACATATATATGAACCAAAGAAGGCATCATTAAGTCTTCTAAAATGATGTAAACTTTCTTTAAGAGTTAACTGAGAATAGTGTTTCCAAACCGGAACTTGTCTTTTATCTCCTTCTAAGGACAAACCTACAAAATTCCTCATAGCAGTAGCAACATGTACCAAGAAGGAAGTCATGTAGAACTTCAAGGGAATAGGTACCTTAGTGAGCTTCTTGCACAAGGCATCATTAATCCACCTACCCCATAAGATATTCTTATTGTTTTGTTTAATGATATGAATGCACCGATACATCCACTCAAATTATGTATTGGAAGTGGGAAGTCCATTTACTCTACTGAGAAGAGTAATCAAGTCATTCACCTCCTCCTTGAAGTCACCTCAAGGAAAGGTCTTAGGCCATCTAGATATTGTAGGCCTGGGAGTCTTTAACCAATTGTCATTGATATTCTTTTTGCATTTCTGTGAGTGCTTCTCATAATAATCCTCAGCAAACTTAATATCAATATCTGCATATTGCCCTATATTGGGACACTTGAACAAGTAGTCAAAGAAATCCTCTTTCAACATTATCACTTTCTTTCCATCTGCATCCTTTACACTTTTGTTCACGGGATCAAAGTGATTAGCCACTACAAGTACGAACTTTGGATTGAGTTGACATAGGAAAAGTTGCACTTAATGAATACTACTATTAATGGTAGGTTCCTTTAGAGAGTAGTGTGGAGGATTCTCAACCCGCCTCAAGAACTCATCAATATCCACATGGCCTATCTTCGTGTCCCTAATATTTATGATATTTGATGCCACCGTAGATGGTGGAAATATCGGATGAGGATCTTGTTTTTTGAACTTCATTGTTTTCTTTCATGGAGATGGTTTTGACATCTGAAAATAGCTTGAACTGCATCAGGGTTCAAAAAGGTCCTCCAATAATTACTGAAAAAACATCTTTAGTACTGATAAATCTTCAACATTGGAACAATTTGATAATTAGGAAAAATTCTAAGTATTGGGTGTAAATCAGGCATGTAGGCCCAATCAACACATTAGCAATCTTGTCATATTCACTATTTAGATGCAAATAGGGTCTATGGACCCAATTTGTATCTTGGAAAGATTAAAACAAGGCTTATGTGATTTGGGTCTGTAGGCCTGAACTACACATAGAAGAGTTGTTTTGGGGTGTATTTTGGGTCCGCGGACCCGAAATACATCATACTTGGTTCAATGTAAAACTTAGGAAAACTGCATGTTATAATGCAGTTCAGGTCCACATGCCCGAACTACACCATTAAGTATGAAGGATGGTGTTGTTCAAGCCTATGAACCTGACTAATACCACACAATAATAATGGAAAACACTTTGATGGAGTTCGGGTTGATAGACTCGACTACACCAAATGAAACAGAGGAAGAGATTTCGATATACTTCAGGTCTATTGGCCCAAATGACACTGTTCAAAGGTGATGCAGAGGAAAAACAACTATGGTGAGGGTTTATCAACTTGCATCACACGATATAATAGTGATGTTATGTTGTGTGATGCGGGCCTATAAACCCTAACTACACGGAATGACATCAATGCAAATGATAAACAACCAAATAAATTGGTTCGGGTTCATGGACCCAAACCACATCATATTAAAAAAATGTTGTGGTGTGATTCAAGGCCATGAACTTGAAATCATTACATACCCAAAGAACATAAAGATAATTGCAAGACACTGAAAAGAATAACAAAATTGCGGCCATGGGCTTGAATTTAGGGGAAAACAAAAACCCTAGACATAACAAAAAAACAAAAAAAAATAATACATGAAAGAAAGGAAGAGAAACATACTTGGGCGAAAGACGACTTGAGAAAAAATGACAAGCTTTGCCTTGCAAATCAAATGATGAGGATGAAAATAAAAGAAACTGCTTAAAGGATGGATTCAAAAGAGAGATATAGACCTAACAAAAATCAAACTTGGAAACATAAATGCACCAATTCATGGGCAATAAATGAGGTAGAAATTGGGTTCATGGACCCAATTTGCACTCAAATGTGCATTTTAGGTTCATGAACCTGATTTGCACCTCAAAGACAAACTAAGTGTAGAGTCAGATCTTGTTAGGTCCCAGAGACAACTGAGAGGGGGGGGTGGGGGTGAATTAGTTGTCCAATAAATTCAAACCAAAATTAACTTAACCAAAACTTAATGCTTAATGACGGTAAACCAAAATTTATGCCGGTAGACAGTTTTATCAGTTAATTGCAGTACCAGTAAAGATTAATGCATGAAACAGAAATACAATAACATCCTCAACACATAACACAAATATTTGTACGTGGAAACCCTGTAAGGGGAAAAACCATGGTGGGAAGCCTTACCCACAATCAGATGATACTACTGCAGATAGTATGTGTGTACAATATGGAGTCTGCACATGCAGAAAGGCTAGCTGCCTAGAGCTCACTGCTCAAACACAAAATGAGACACACTGACTATAGTTGGATGGTTAAATCCAATGATAATGTACTGCTCAAAATAGCATCTTCATATGCTATATTCAATACCGGTTTAGCTCTAATATGCCTTCTCAAAACCTTCCTTCAATCTTCAAATGATGTCTATGTGTATAGCTCTGCTTATTTTCGCATATTCACACTTACTTGCATTCCCATATCAATCTCATAAATGAGATCTTACATATATACCGAAAGCTAAGACCAAATGAGTAGGTCGGCTTACAAAGAATATTACAATAAAATCAATTACAAATAAATCAATATGCGATGCATCATGTCGTCTCAATGCATTTACAATAATAACAAATCATCTCCATAATGTGTCGTGTTGATCTAGAATAGATATGCTTGCTAGTGCACAACCTGGACCTATTTGCCAGTAACAACAAATATGCAAACCCAAATAGATCAATAACCAAATCACCAAAACCAAGTGATCAAATAATGTCTTTAACATAACCAGGTAGTCTCCAAGTCATTCCAAGTGCCGGTGAACAATATAACTTGCCGGTGAAACAAATATCGGTGACTGTGCATAAGTCACTGACTTGCCGGTGGACAAAACCAAAGATCTCCAAGTGCTGATAAGTGTTGACAAGTGTTAACAAGTGTTGACAAGTGTTGACAAGTGTTGACATCAATGACAAAACCATATCAACATATCCAAAATACCAACTGATCTAGGGTTTGACAATACACTTAAAATGACAAAAAATAAAACTAACTTAAAAAATGATGCTAGAGATGAATTAATCACTCTGAATCAAAAAGAGCTTAGAGTTTATGGGCCACAATTGGACAAAAATTGTGGGGGTTATCCCAAAATTGTGGTCAGCTAAAATTTAGATAACAAGACCTTAAACAAAAACTTTACTGTTAAACCATGAAACAATTCTATCAAACATATAAGAATCAACAAGAACAAGCATATTACTAAAAATCTATAAGTTGCAGACGAAACAAAGATAAGTATCACAACAAACAAACATGATAACATTAAGTTAAAAAGGAGTAATATGACAAAACATACAAAGGAGATCAAATCATGAGCAAGAGTGGTAGAAGACTCAATAAAAAAATGTGAAAGACCTAGCTATAAAAAAAACAATACAAAAAAGAGAACACAACATGAGATATGATGGATTAAAAAATATAAAATTATTAGAGGGGGCAACCGATTTTATAAGAGGCTTTCACCAAAGACAAATTAAAATGAAAACAACAAATTTTTCAAGCAAAAAGGATTGGAAAGATGAGAAAAAAAAAGGTTTATTAAAGTTCTCATTATAAAAAAATAGACGACAAAGACCATGTTATAAGCAATTAGAGTCTTTGAAAGGTTCATCTTTTTTCAAATGAAGAATTAAATCAAATACAAGAAGGAAAATAGTAAGAGAGAACTCGTTAAAGAAAGGACAATAAGGAATAAAGGTAAATGGTTAGGGTTGAAAAAATAAAAAAGATCTCATTGTTGTTCAAATGCCACAAAACGTGTCAGCACAATAAGATGGTGGAAAACAAAGAGTATAGAAAATAACATCAATAAAGAATAAAATCAAACAAACCTATGTAAAAAGAGGCAAGATGTATACCTTGATTCATTGATCCTGAGATAAATGGCAAGTAGAGCTGCCTAGGAGCATTTAATATTAGTTTAGAGTAAGACACCGAGAAATGGAAAACGAGGACTACAAAAATATAACTTTGAAATGATACAAGAAGATTGTAGTTTAGAGTAAGACACCGAGAAATGGAAAATGATACAGAGGAATAATGTTTTGATAAGAGAAAATTGGGAGAAGGGTATTCAATTCGAATAAAAGGCCTAAACGAGTAATACACTTTAAAAAAATAAAAATAAATGGAAGACATTAATATAAAATTGAAAAAGATGCACAACCAAGATCTTTCTATAAGCGAGATAAGCTATATTTTATATATGAAATAAAGATCATAGACCCATGATTCCAAGAGATGTAAAAATGTCAAGATTATAAGATCAGGCATTAGGAGCTTAAAGTAAAGTTACAAAAGAATAACTAATCGCAATAATGCAGGAGTATGTCAAGTTTATGTAAGAATATCTCAAGGCTATAACAAAATGGATTGTCAAATACAATATAGCTAGTGAGTTTATAAATAATTAGGTAGAGGATGGAGGTGGAAAATCCAATCAATAAGGTGTGACCACCAATATTAAATAAAATGATCAAAATAGTAAACATTCCATAATTTAAGGTTCCACTCTTTAAGGATAGGGCCACCTAAAAAATAATCTCTTAGTTATTAATTAATTAAAATCAATTTGTTAAAGTAAGCAAACTTAATAAAAGTGTAGAAAAAACCTAGGGTTGAGTGAAAACAAATATCTCACTAAGAAAAAAAAAAACCTACATTGACACCCCCCCCTTAAGTGTGGCTTAGGTGAGTGAAAAGATGACGGGTCCTGACAAATGAAGCCATTTTAGGTACCCATGTCCATAGAATATGCCCCCTCCCCCAAAAAGAATAATCTCCCTCCCACAACAAGGAAGTACACACCCCCTGTAAATATAGAAAGTAAAGAAGTGGAATGACCAAGTAACTCCCCACCCCACAATGTGTCAAACCAACGATACCTACTCAAAACCAAATATAGAAGATGGTCTACAATCATCAAACAATGTTCCTCCCCTTAGGAAGAAACAACTTTCATGAGATCTCCCCATTCTAAAAAGGAATATGCAGGAAGAAAGCTCAAATATATGACATCTCTGAACTTTTCTCAAGGGTCTTCATGTTAACGCTAAAAGCTATCACAAACAAATCAATAGTTTTTAGGCACACTAATGAAGATGGCAATCCATAACACAGTCCAAAGACTCAAGTATCTCCTCTAAACACTAAGAGACCTTCTCCAAATATTTTTAGAAAAGTATCCACACACATGTAAAATTGTGAGGAATGATTATGTAGAGAATGAAGAAGAGGGTAAGAGCCTTCCCTAATAACAACTAAAGAAAAATCATCCTTATAAAATAGAAGATGTATGAAATCAATAGTGTATCCAAAATATGCAATATGAGACTCCAAAAACAAGTTTGAAATACCTGTCAAGAATCCATCCCACAAAAGTTCTACCTGAAAGACTACATATGTTTTTCTACACAGAATCATGAGAAGCTTTCAATGAAGAAACTCTAAACTGTAAAATAGCAACAATAGATGGAGGATATGAAATGAAAGGTTGAAAAATTGAATTACTCGTGAGAATACCCAACTTCAAGTAACAAAATTTCTCTTGAAAATAAGCATCCATACTAGAAGTGTGATAATTATGGAAAGAATCAAGGCCATCATTAGAAACAAAGTTTGAAAATGTGTACAACCAATATGCTTGATAAACCACCCTAGTAGCAATAATCTCTCTGCTCTCCAAATCTCTGATGAGAACTAAATCAGGAGTGAATTTCATAGTGTTCCCTGCTCCACTATGAGAATCTAATTGACGGAAAGAAGATTGTTAGACACAAATGAAGTCACACAATACATCATCCATCAAAATAGGTGGTATAACATAAGGCTCGAAGAGAACATGGATTGTGAAGAAGTTGCATGATGAGAAACTTTTAAATCTAGAATCCATCTCCCTAAATCTAGAAGTTTTTTCCTTTATTATTATTTGATGCAAAAGAATAACCAACATGGTCTTTTTCCTTCTTCTTGGTAGATTCTTGGTTTGATGAAGATGAATATTCATTAACCTCTTTGTTGGTCTTATGAAGAAAATGTGTGAGGTAGTTAATCTATTTCTTCATACATTTATGTTCATTATGACCAAATTTCTTAAAATAAACACATTTAACCTTCTTCTTCTTAGATTTCTCATTATTTGAACAAGGTTCAGTGTCCATATTAGATGCAGACGAAGATGCATATGATTTATTCTCTCCTTGATTATTTTATTTGCCAAATTGCTTTACATTGTCTTTTTGATCTTTAGTGCCTTAATTTGCAACTAATGCATGAGACTTAGAAGATTTATTAGTGCCCGTGGATCAGGAAAATCGTGTTAATCATAAAAACCAAAGCACGATTAAAATGAATCACAAAATACCTAATGATTACGCTAAATTATCCTAATCTAACCAATAGAGGTCCATTAAAATGAAATACAAATAACATGAAAACTAAATAACATATATCACCATTCCTTCAATGTGGCTCCAATGTTCTTTCTTTCTCCTCTAATTTGATGTCGCTCATGTTGTGTCGGTGCAAGTATGAATGAAAGCAAGGATGATATCAAGGAATACTAAAAAATGCAACTCTACGATAAAATAATTTCAAAATAACAATGCATGAAAACTAGATTATTAGATGATTGGACAAAATGACAATACTTGAGAACTAGATTGCTAATTGATGTGATAGAATAACAAAATCGAAAACTAGATTGCTAATTGATGTGACAAATTAACAATACTAAGAAACTAGATGATCCGATTAATGAAAGAGCTCTCAATTTATAGAAAACTCGAAATTTGACGGACAAATAGGATTGAAATGATTTTTGGTTAGATGGACGAGTTCTTGATTAAGCGCATGACAAACCTGCCATTTGAAGAAGGATGAAGATGACATAGAAAAAGAGGAAAAATCAAAAAGTAGATTTTCGAAGATGCGTACCCCATTTTTTAATTAAAAAGTGAAATTACTGAAATATTTCCAAAAGATAGATTTTCGAAAATCAAAGAGGATATTAGTTTCCCATTTTTTAAAATTAGGAGGATTTGGGGAAAATCGGATAAAACAAATAAATTATTTGTTTCCATTTTGCAAATTTAGGAGATAAATAATAAATAATTAATTAATTAAATATATTTATTTAATTATGATGACATAATTAGCTAATCAAATGATTTAAATAAGTTATTCAATTATGGAAAATAGAAATTGAACATTTAAATAAAAAATTAAAATTATTTAATTAAAGTGTGAAATTCAAAATTAATTAAAAAATAAATTTATTTGATTAATATTTAAAGGAGATGATTAATGATGAATGATTAGGGGTCTATTAATGGGCTTGGTAGTGTAAGTCCTATTTTTGTCCCACAACATGAGATAGTATGGAGTAAACCAGATGCAAGACGAGTAAAAATTAATTTTGATGGGGCATCGAGAGGAAACCCAGGGATTTCAAGAGCAGGGTGTATTGCAATAAATGAGGAAGGCAAAGTCTTGGCCAAAGGCATGCAATGTTGCCTGAAGGTACAAACAATGAAGTAGAGGTGAGAGCAACACTATTGGCCATTACATTGGCAAAAAATCTTTCGGTGACAAGATTAAACTTGGAAGGGGATTCAAAAATTGTAACGGATGCAATTGCGAAAGGGGCCTCACATTGTTGGAGAATTAACAAAATAATTCAAATTATTGGTGAATTTTTTTTTGCAATATTTTAAAATATCACATATGAAAAGAGAGGACAATTTGGAGGCAGATGTTTTGTCCAACATGGGATGTGAGTTGGATCTCCGAGCAGTGAAGTGTTGGGAGGGAGACAAGGTACACGTGGATTTGTACCATTTGAAATTGAAGAATGTTTCTTAAAACAAAAATCTTTTTGACTCGTGTGATGACATGTATTTCATTTTGATTCGGGATGATGTTGGGTTGGCTTCCTCAATGCATTTAATGTGCTAGGCTTTGGTACGCTGCCAAACTCTGTGAGCACATAGACATGGCGCTTGCTCATGGGGCGTTAGGGAGGTGACATGATATATAGATTCATGGTTTTTACAAGGGCCAAAGGAGGACGTCCTCAAAATGAGGGCGCATTAATAGCAACCTTTGATGGGACTGTAAGTCATGGATTTTTAAAGCAAGATGGAGGGAGAGATGGCATTTAATTATAAAATTTGAGAGGAACAGTCTAGAGAGTGACAAACGACAGTAGATATACTTCATAGGCGACACCCGTAGAAACAAATTTTTTGCTTCACTCAATAAAACAAAAGTTGGCATTTTTTGGGAAGGTCTCGGAGAAGAGACTTGGAGGAATTTTTAAGTTTGATGATGATTTGTTCCTGCAGATTATTGAAACCCTATTGGGAGAGGAATATTTTCTCTATGAGTTTTGGTATTGCACCAACATGTACATCATCTCCATGATGGTGGCATGGGGTTTACAATTTGGAACAAATGAGGAGGTGGTGTGGGTTGCCAAGGCGTGTGTGCCAGATCATTCATTGTGTGGTTTAACTTCTTTGATTGCTCAACCTATAGCGGGTCAAGGTTTGTGACATCCCTTTGGGGAAGGGATAATGCCAGACAGTAATGATGCATAATTTAGGCCCTTTGTGCTATGGAGGGATGGATTCGATCTAGAGGCAAGGAATGGGGAAGTCCGTGTAGGTTGGGAAAACTTGAAAGACTACATCTAGGAGAAAGAGGTGGAGTTGCAAGAAGCCAAGAAGGACGCAACCAAGAGGACAAAATTTGCTACTAAAGACTATTGGATCAACGACCCAGGCAAGAAAAAATGAAACTTTGAAATTTTTTATTTTCATCTGATTTTTGTAATAGTTTATGTTAAATGTTTATATTTAGACTATGTATGGGACGATTACATGTCGTAATTTTGGGGATAAAATAGTTGTTTATCAGGTTGGGCAATAGTGGTATAGTTGAAAAGCTATAGTTTCAAAATGTCTAAACAGTTTATGGGGTTAGCTCCCATTTTTGGTATCTGATATATGTATCTTTCTATAAATATTAATACAAATATACAACTTTACTGATAAACAAAGAAAGATGAATGATTAGGGAGAATTAGTAAAAGGGGCTTAATTAATTAAACCTAAAAGGGAAAATTAGTCAAATTGACATCTAGAGACCTTTATGTGGTCAAATTAAGTCAAACTTGGTCTAAATGGGTGAAAATGGGAAGGTTTAAGAAAAAAAGGGAAGAATTGAGTGAAAATGGGGAAATTAGGTCAAATCGAGTAAAACCAAGTAAAACTGGGTAAACTAGGTCAAAATAGGTCAACAAACAGAGAAAGAATAGATGCAATGCCATAGAGTAGGAGAAGAGGTCAAAATGATGTTATAAAATAGGATTTGGGAGAAAATGATGCCAACGAGACAAAAAATGGGAAGCAAGAAGTGGTAGGACCAAAAAGGAAGCAAAATGACCTAATCGAAGCAGGTTTAGGAACAAAATCAACATCAACATATCGAAAAGATAATGAATTGACATAAAGGGGATGGAGTTGGGGAAAAAATGATATCATAAGCTCAAAATGGTGAGAAAATGATATCATCGGGATAGAAAATGGGAAAGGCGAAGCAAAATCGGATTGCATGAGTAATGAAGACCATACACGTGATTAGGTTAACCGCAAAGAACACAAGCATTTACCAATTTTTAGTGTCTACAATGCCTATTTAAACCAATGTGTCCTATTATTTTATGAGTTCATTAGCAAACACATATAGAGACAACATTCTATAGGTAGATCCCAAGGCACTTTTAGTAGCATATAATGTAAAAACAAAGACTAAATAGTCAAGACTAAGTTTAGAGAGAATACATAAGATCAATTTCTTATCATCTTTCTCAATTCCATACTATTTCAATTGCAATATTATGGTCTTTCATCTGGTGAATAAGTCATGTATATCAAAACTTGAAGGATTTAAATTGATGATCTCATTCTCTGATTGATGACCTCTTGATTCATCTTGTTTATCAAAGAGTTTTTCCAATATTGTCCAAATTTCTTTAGTGTAGACAAAGACTCACCATGAAAGAGAAAATTTTGAGATGCATTCACATATAATTTTGGCAACAACAATGAAGGAAAACTAGGAGGGGGGGGGGGGGGTGAATTAGTTTTCACCGGATTAAACAATTTAAGCACAATCTCAAATCTAATCAACTGCAACAAGAATAAAGATAAACACAATAACACCAAGATTTTGACGTGGAAAACCCAGTTAAGGGAAAAACCACAGTGGGAACCTACCCACAATAAGATGATACTCTATAGTAATATGTGTAAATATTACAATGGGGAATGCATATGCATTCATACACACTTCCTAGAGCTCACTGCTGAAAATATGATAACCTAGAAGGCTCTAACCCTTAGGGAAGGTTCACTACCTTACAATAATATTCAGACAACAATCTGGTTAAGATGAACTGAATGAATAACATCTCCTAATGCCTGAAGATAGTTCTGGTTAAGCACATTTATCTACCCATCAAAAATCTCCACTCAATACATCATATTGAAAGATGAATTCGCTAATTCACACATATACCACTCTCTGATAATGCAGACACAACCACCACATCTGAATTACATGAATCTAACGCCCATTTATACAATTCATCAACCTTGACTACAAGGTCGGATCAAACCCTTAGCACCCAATTACAAATTTACATCACATGATACATAAATAAATCACCAGACCAATACAATGCCATAAACGACATAGCATAAACCCAAATCAAATCCTCGAACATGCAACACAACCAGAAATCTTGCCAAGATCAACCACAACATTCTACACCACCGAAAATACCGCATAACATGAAGAATATCATTAGACCCAAAGATCTTCAATATCATGCACAATTATCAACGCGGACCACCAAAACAAATAGGACATGATCAGGAAACACCAACAAGAACGTTAGAACCATCTGCAATAGCTGCACCAACACCTTAATCAAATCTTCATTGACCAACACGCTAACTCTTAAGAACACTTAACAACAACAATTCGGAGTAGAAATATAAGTTATGGAGCACCAAATCATGAACCATCTGAAATAAAGATACACACGAACATCCAAAACACTCTCCCAAGTCTGCAACTTAAGATATGATCATACTGGAGCACAATGAATCAAATACCAAACTCTGCCAACCACTGAACATTGAAGAACAATCTTCATACCGGAATCCATAACCCGATCAAATCACCACATAGCATTATGAAATCAATAAAGAATGAAGTATCTCTAGTTTATTCAACATCCCAAATAGATAAACTGACCAGATCAACTCTTTGCAATCATTGAATCACCAAAACACAAGAATATGTTGACACTAATGATAACAACATATCCTGGCAGCAACAATACCCAACATATAAGATTCCAAAAGCTTCACCCCAAAATATTACAATGTTGGAACTTTATAACTAATGTGTTTACAAGGTTTATACTATATTGCAAGGCTCAAAAGGTCCATAATAGCCAAAATCATAACTTTTGCTTAAAATGAACCAAAGACAAAATCTACAAAAAATCATGTTATGGTTGCCTATTTCTCTTCAATACCTTCCCAACTCCTATTCATTTGCAAAAAATGGAGCTTTAGAAAAAAAGAAAAAGTTATAGCATTTGAAGAAAAAAGATAATAAATTGCTTCAACCTACAATATTGAGCCAAAAAATTGGCAAAATTGTGAATCAAGATCTTTGTGGATGAAAAATGCTCATCTCCAAATTTCTATTGATATCTCATTCACAAAAAAATGACACCTATGTTAAAATTTAAGTAAAATTTAAAAACGGCCCAATTTGGCCTATTCAAAGGGTACAGGTAGCCCTCTAGTGGTGCTTGGGTGATAGTTAATCATTTGAGTCAATGGTTTGTGATGGTGAGGTCACAAGTGTGGTAGAGCTACTAGTGACCAAGTGGAGCGATTAATGTTTACAAAAAATGTTGACACAATTAGAGAGGATTTTGTAGACTATCAACATTGGGTGCCTCTCTAGGGCTAGTGAGCAGTTTGAGTGGTTGGGCCAATAGTGCTGTATACAAGGCTTATGAGCCTATATAAAAAAACACTCACCATTATTTCTAGCACTTAAATATTTTAATTTTTTTTACAATTTTTTTAAAGAAACATCATATGAACTTTGCTTTAGGGGTTGATGACCCTCAAAGCATATTCTTTTTTGCCTCTAATTCTCTTGGCACCAAAAGTGGATAAATTTTTAGTTAAAATTTGTCTATCCATCCCCTTGAACACAATGGAAAGGTCTTTTGTAGTAAAAAATGCTCCAATAAAAAAATGTTTGCCAAATCTAATCTTCAAACCCTTGTTCACTATTGTTTCATACAAAGGCCAAATTGACTGAAACAAAGCCAAATTTGACTTTCTTGGGCCTCTTGAATGCAACGAGATAGATAAATATGTTGCTACTATGGTTCAAATTGTTTAAATCAACAAATCTATCCAAAAATACACAAGCAAATATAGGATTAAGTGATCTTTGCAAACCCTTTTTGATTCTCAAGATCATATGAAAACACAAGAGAAGAGCATACAAGAATTCCAAGAATCATGGAAAAACTCCAATATCTTAATTAATAATCCAAGTACTCAAAAATTTCAAAATGAGAGCTTTGATTCCATGTTAAAAATTTGAAACATTTGCATAACCAAGATCTTTCTATGAGAAAGATAAGCTATAAAGTTATAAATGAAATAAAGCAATTACAGACTAGATTGTATTAGGAGCTTAAAAGAAAACCAATAAAAGAATGATTGCTAATAACAATGCAAAAGTATCTCGAATCTATGCAAGAGTATCTCAAGACTAGAATGAAATAAATTGTCAAATACAAGCTAGGTATTGAGTTTATATAGAACTAGGGTGCAAATGGAGATGGAAAATCCAACCAATAGGATGTGACTACCAATATTAAATAAAGTGATCAAATAGTAAATATTCCACCCTCTAAGGATGAGTTCGCCTCAACAACTAACCTCCTATTAACTCACTTTACTAACCTAATCAAGCTTAATAAAAGTGTAGGAAAAACTTGTGACTAAGGGAAAATAAAGATCTTGTTAGTTAAACACCTACACCCACAAAAACATCATAATTATAGCTCTTTATTTTACCCCACGAGCTTTAAAAATCCACAAAAAATGTGGGATGGGTGTTGAGGTTTCTTACATAGCCTTTTAAAAAAAAAAAAAATTATTGGTGAAAGGTTGTATTATATTCATTTCAAAAAATATACAAAATTTATAAAGGCTTGTAGTGTAAACCATTGATCTGGCAATTAAAATCTTCCATGGAGCCATAAATTACATCTTTTCCTACATCCCAACCAGCTCAAGCTACTCACAATAGTTACAAATTATACATTTATATCATACATTTATGTCCATTAAAATGTTCTACTATATTTGAAACCCTATACTTACAAAAATACAAAAAATATTGTTTACTACTATGCTTCGCAATAAAAAACAACTATGTAACAACACAAAATTATCATACTGGTTTATTCTTCTTTTGGGTTTTCTTCCACTCTCCCATCCAACAATCATCTTTATTGAACTTTAGACATTTTTTGTGATGTTCTTCTCCTTTGGACTAGCAACTACCTAGATTTTCATTTTGTTTCACAGGTGCTTTTTAAGAAAATCCCAACCCACTTGGGCTTCCACACATCTATCTTCTTTATCACAAGAAGCACTCTATTGAAGGAAAGGTCATGGTGGTGGTGAAAACTCTACCACATGAAGATAATTGCCCCCACGAGAAATGAATCCTTCACCAAGTTTGGCCATTGTTATAAAAGTGCCTATGTCATAGGTCCATTCATCCCTCACACATTCACTCATGGCCCAATACACATCATCTTTATTACCCAACTCTAGACACCATGCTAAAAATAAGGAGGCAATATCAATGTTTGTGCGATATCTATACTCCAATTTCATAAATTCTTTCCCCAAAATCATATCAATTATTTGCAAAAACATTAGGTCTTTGATTTTGAAGACATTCCTTATCTTTCTTCAATTTTTTTTCCCAAGAATGCTAATTGCTGCTTCTTCATTCTCAAGGTGAAATTGGCTTCCATCCTTGTGACCCCTTCCACACACTACAAGCTCTCAAATTCATGTTTAACACTAACACCGCTGACTAAGGATTATTGAGGGCTCATTTCCTTTATATATATATATCATGATCACTATAAATGATTGCAACTCATGTACATCCTCCTCCAAATTTATTGCTCTAAAATCCTCCCAAATATCATTTGCCTCATTCACATTAAATGTGGACACCCATTTACGTAGGATGGCTGCCACCTCATTCCCTTCTCTCCTCGTATGAGATATTTTAAAATTTACAAATGATGACAAATTATTTCTAATGATTATAATAAATTTATTTAGCTTTCACTCTTGAGCTTCCCTTTTAATGATTACACTTATAATCACTTAAGAGTCTCCCTCTAAATGGAGCTTCGATATCGAGTGTTTTCTTGGCATGTTTACTGCTTGCAAACTGACTTATGCTTCAACTTCATTATTTATCGCATTGGCCAACTTCTTCATGCCTAAGGCTAAAATATTCCCATTCTAGTCATGAGCAATGTATCTAACATAGGATGGTCTTGATTTGCCTTTTGATGCCCCATCAAAATTTATCTTTACACAACCTTCCTCGAGCTTTTCCCAAATCACATCCTTATGCTTGAATCCCACTAGATGAACCCAGGAAGGCCCATGAATAGGCCAACCCTTACATAACATTAAAAAAGTGATATATCATTAAGACTAGGCAAATGATAATAGTTTGGAGGGTTAACCCCACAATGCAATGATAGTTGGAATCCGCGTTGATGCAGAAGGTCATGTGTTTGATTTCTTGCAGGTCTTTCCCTGCTCAGGTGTGTGCGGCGGTTGGTGGTAGGTGTTGGTGTTAATGCTGGTATAACTTGACCATCACTGGCTTTGCTCGGTTTGTTGGTGTTCATACCCTCGCTAACGATTCGACATGCCCCTGTACACGGTTGATTGGCTGTTCAGTTGTGGAGACACTCCGCATGGGTGTTAATGCCCATGGTTTCTTTGACACAATCTTGCTAGTGGAAGACCAGGGTGGATTGATATGATTGGCCTATCGAGTGATAAGGAGGGGAGGCATAAGGAGTGTTGATGTGGAGAGATAAGGAGCAGGAGATATAAGGAGACTATATGGAGAGATAAGGATAGTTGAGAGATAGGTCAAAGAGGACAGGCCTAATGCATAGAGGTGTTCATATCTCTCATATGAATTCGGGGATGAGGCCCCTCGGTTTGTGGCCTCACCTGGCGATTGAACCAGGTTAAAAATTCGTTAGTGATAAAAAAAAAGATAATAGCTTGCACAATCGTAGTTGCAACACAAATGTGTTAGGAGTTTCACAAAGGTCTTGGACAAATGAATATGAATGCAATAAAATGGATTATAAATGATAATATAACCTCCTACGAATAGTAGTCACTAATACTACGATGCCAAAAAATAGAGGTAAATAAAAGATATGCTCATCACAAGAATACAAATTCATCTTTTTTTGCTTTTTATATAGTCAAATTAGATCTCATTATTTTGTAATATTTTTGGTCTCCCCTACTATTTTTTTGAGACATTTCCAAAAATGTAAAAATATCTAAAAAAATTCCTTGATTTGTGCCCTAAAAAACATATTTATGAAAAACTCTAGTCAACAAAGATCTAAACTTTTTGTCTACATTTTTACCTCAAAAATAAAAATATAAAGAACAAACCATAATTAACATTTAAAGGTATTTGTAGAAATGTACAAATATACACAAAAATCTGTTGATATGTGACCAAAAAATTAGATTTATAAACAATCTTACACTTATTATAACTCATTGAATATTAGTGATTTGAAGCTTATTTTTTATTGTATCCTCCTAAGATGATCTCCAACCTTCAATAAAAACTTTGTGGAAGATTTTCTATGCTATTGAAAGTTATGATGAAATTTTAAAAATTCGTAGAGTTTTGTCTCCAAGTTTACTTGCAAAAGTTAGCCAATTTTTTTTTGCACAAAAGAAGGAAAAAACAAGCAAGATGGAGTCAAGAAAACCTTCAAAATCAAGGATTAAGCATGGATATGAGTCCCATTAGGTATTATATAATGAAGACAAGAAAATATTGAAGGTAAATAACATAGAAGATAATGTAGTACACACAATACCTTCACCTAGAATTCTTCTTTCTCCTCAGATTGAGCTGAAGTAGAGAGCATGCTAGCTCCACTTGATTTTCTTCTTTGATGTAGAAATGTGGTTGCTTATGAAACCAATAACATGATGATAGTCTTGATATGGTTGGAGGTCAAACAAGTAGAATAATAATGTGGCGAGGATATAATAATGAAAGATTAGATAGAAATTCAAAACATAAGGCTAAGATGATCTAAGAGATGTAAATATGGGGAGAGGCATCTTACTTATAATTTTTTCAATAATGAAATCAAGGGCCAAGATATATTGTATAATGAATGGATATGATTGAATTATGATTAGTGTTTTGGATCAAATTTATAGTCCTATGACAAGTGTTAAGAGCTATACTTAGGATTAGTGTTAGGGAAATATCCTTATGTAGATGGCTAGGATTTGGAGATGTAGTATGGACTAGATGGATGAGATACAAAGTTAGTTTGACTTTGGACAAGTGTCTAGGTTTAGTGAAACTAGAAAGGATCTTAGTTAGACATGTTAGAGGGACACTTGTCATGTGATGACAAATTTAGATTGTGATCCATGTGAGTGAATCTAATGGCTAGGATTAGATGGATAAGAATTAAGTAATACAAATGAATGATAAATTGATTAATTAGATAATAAATATTTATTTAACTAATGGCTAGGATGGGGGGGGGGGGGGGGTAAAAGGTGAAGGATAAATTATTTTAATAAATAATAAATATTTATTTAGTTAATGGCTAGGATAGGGCGGGTTAAAGGGGGATAAATTAATTAAATAAATAATAAATATTTATTCAATTAATGCTTAGGATAGGTTAACATTAAGTGTAGTTGGGTATGGATAGATTTAGGTGTCTACAAGTAGAGGAAGAAGCTCTTAAATAAGAAAATCTAGATTCAAGGGCACAAATACTCTAAAAGATGAGAAATTGAACACATTATAAAATACAAAGAGTTGTTAAAGGGACTATCTAGCGAGAAATAGGTTTGAAGAAGAACCAACCTAATCAATACCCATAAAGGTCAACCACTATGTTTTTCTAATTGTAGATCTTCAAGAAGGCAGTTACCTAGGGTGTTTGATAAAAAAGAAGCATCGTAGGCTAATAAGGAATCTTGCTTCACTAAAAAATAGTTTTTCTTTATTTTGTTTTTATATGTGTTTATAAGTTGGATCATTACTATAGAGTTTGTTAGACAATGTATGGGTGTTAAAAGCACATTAAGGACCATACCAAGCATGTCTTTTGAAGTAGATTGAGACTAGTGGTATTGTTGAGAGCAAATTACTTGACATTTAGAACCACATGTTACAATGCAAGTTTTAGGAGATCATTTACTTATGTTTTGGTATATCATAGAAGTTTCGATTTATTCATGTATTGACCAAAGGCTTTACCTAGTTTATATCCAAAGTTTGAAGAAGAGGTGCAACAATTTGTATTCTTCAAATTGAATTTCATATTATCAACTTATTAGTTAGTCTAATATTTTTAAATATCTATTTCAATTAATGATAAATATTGATTTAATAAGATTTCAATCATCCAACACATTCTAAGAACAAGTACATGTAGTTGGAATCCACAGTAGCATCCTTAGAACAATCACATTATTAGATCTAATGGATAGACCTATCTTAAAATTATAATATAGGACCGCTATTCAAAGAGGAAAATGTAAGACAATAATTAACATGTTGGAGAAGTAACTCACCTCAAAATGATGAAAGTCATTTGATGTAATACATATTTGACCTAGAAGCTTATATCCAACCTTGAGATATGTGATAAGTTTTCCTTACAGTTGTGTACAAATAATGTGGTCAAATAGTAGGAGAGTCATTGATTGCTGAGATTAAGGATAGTAAGTTCCCAAGGAAGAAGATTCCTTGGGACCCATTGTAAAGTATTGATTCTTTAATCTCCTATTTTCAAATATATAATTGAAGTCTTCCCTTTCAATCTCTTTCAATCTAAGTTTTGTCTTCTGCACATGTTGCGTATGTTTTTGTTATAGGTGTAGTAGGTTTTACTGATAACTAGGAATCTGATATGCACTGTGTTTTTCTTTTACCCTCAAATCTAATAACAACCGACAATGGGTAGTGGATTTTTAAGTTAATTTTTTTATAAGCCCTCCCATCCATTAGAAAAAAAAAACTGCCTCTCAAACACTGTATCACTTTTCCTTTGCTTGTTTTGCCTCTTGGACGAATTTTAGATATAATCATCATATACAAATACTCCTGCATTTTGTCAGTGTAAGAGAGGACTCTGGTCCTTTTTGCCTGAGAGGAGGTAGAACACAACTTTATTTTACTAGCATAGAATTTTTTTGGGAAGCCTTTTTGCAGAGATCAATTTTGAGTGATATGACAGTGGGATCAGATAAGGACCCACAACAACTAAGTGGGAAAAAAAAGCAAGCTGGTCAATGAATTCATTGGAAGGAGGAAACTTCAGGTGTATATAGTGTACAGCAGAAGAAACAGAACTGAAATCCAACAACTCTTATCATTTTCTTTGAGTTAGGTTGGAGTTGAGATATGTCTTGCTTAGACAGTTGGAGTTTGGTCTTCAACACGAGAGATTTACGTTGAAAGAAAGGTGGCTGCCTGCTGGAGCACGTTTAGGGGGGCTCTTTACAATTGTGGTTATTGATATGGTTTATGGAGTAGATAGTGTAAGAGTTTTTTGCATCAAAATTTTATGTTATACTTGGTGATCTGTTATCAGAATGATAGAGAAGCATTCTGTGACTGTCTGTTAGAGCACGTTTAGGGGGTCTTTGTTTACATATGTGGATATTGCTATTATTTCTGAATTGGACAGCATAAGGTTTTTTGCATCAATATTTCATGTCAGACTTTGTTATCCATCTTCAGAATGATAGAGAAGCATTTTGCAGCAGTTTGCTAGAGCATGTTTAAGAAGCCTATATTTACATCTGTTGCTATTGCTATTGTTTCTGGATAAGACAGCGTAAGAGCTTTTTGCATCAATATTTCATGTAAGAGTGTTTTGTATCAATATTTCATGTCATACTCGGCGATCCATTATCAGAATGATCTATCATTCTGGGGCTGCCTGTTAGAGCATGTTTAGGGGGTCTTTATTTACATCTGTAGTTGTTGTTATTGTTTCTGGATAAGACAGCGTAAGAGTTTTTTGCATCAATATTTTTTGTCACACTCTGTGTTCCATCATAGAATGATAGAAAAGATTCCATATATAGTAAATCACAAGTTTGTAAGTACCTTACCTCTTTTACTGTGTTTTTAGGAATGTAAGATTATGTGAATGATTTTGATTTTGATTTTTCTTCTGTGGGTGGATGCAGAAGAACTATTCCAGCTCTTGTAAAGGCTCAAACAGTTTCAGTCTATATAGAAATGCTACTCCGTATAATATACTGTGGGTCAGTTAAGCAGCTTCAGCTTCTGCGTCACAGAACTGTGGCAACTCTTAGAAGTTTTCTGTTTGGGGATTACCAGAGGCTTCACCCCAAGTCTTCTTCCTTTCTTACATGTGGGAAGCCCAAGGTACAGGGGAGCTTCAGAGAAAACAACCATGATGATAACAATTTATGTCAAGCTCTGATCATACATGAAGAGCAGAATCATGTTACAGAGATCAATGGTAAGGGAGGAGGAGATGGAGAAGTTGTTGTGGGCAGTTTTTTGAATCATGGGGGCATCAGAAATGGAAATAATAGTGAAGAGAAGGTCAAAGTAAATGAAGAGCAATCAGTTCCTGTTGTTTCTGCTCTTGACAGAGCAGAGGCATGTGTTAAATTGGAGAAAAAGCTTAAGGAAATTGTCATGGAGGATGCAGAAACTTTCGTGGATATTGAGGAATTTCTCTACCATTATTCTCGACTCAGGTCTCCTCTTTTTGTCAACATGGTTGACAGGGTTTTTGCAGAGTTTTTCTGTTAGTTGTTGTGTTCATGGTTGGCATGCATAGATCATGTCTGATGTTTTCTTTTTCAGCTCTGTAATCTAAATAAAACAGCACTTGCTATTGTGTTGAGAATCCAGAGGAAAGTGTAGTCTGACAACAGACAATACTTCGTCATTATTATGTGGACTTTTACTGTAGCTTTCATTTCAACTGTGATTTTAGTCAACAATTTCTATTTTTTAAATGGATACAACTGGATTATGTTAGATATCCATGTCTACTTTACTTAACGAATACAGGCAACATATATAGTTATCTAAACTAAGAATGTTAGTGTGGGGCGAGGCTTAGGTCATATGGTGGTATGTGGGCCTTACATTCAATATCGTTAATCTAGATTATAAAAATAATTTATATAGAATATAATAAGGGATATTTTCATAAGAGGTACAAATAGTAAGATTTTTTGTTTTAAAATCTTCTAAGACATTCTTTTACTTAAAAATTGCATTCATTCAAATCAAATCAAATCAAATCTAATCTAACATGTAAAAACTAAATCTTTTAAATAAGAACATGTCCATGTTTTCTACTTTATATAATAGAAATAAAAAACACATCAAATCCAATATGAAATTAAATCTTCTAAATGGAAATGCCCATATTGTCTTGCTATGTTTACTTTAGCTTTTTGTTTTTCTTTCATAGATGTGTTGAGCTCCTATAGTGCCTAATTAATTGCAAATGTTAATATTGAAAATATCTATCTAAAATATATGGAGAGGTTCTTTTTGAGGCATTTTTCATTTATTACACTGAAGGTGTTTCTTATATGAGATGAACAACCTACTTTTTAAAATCAATGGCTGAAAATGATGGAGAGGGTTGCAAGACGATTCAGCAAATCTCAACCATTAAACTTGTTGTCACATCGTAGGCTTTTGACTAGATCATCGGAGGCGTCATTTTCGACAACATGTTGGATGGAAGACTGCCTTCTTTTAATTGTTGTATTTTTGCATTTATAACTGAGGCAAAGCCACATGTGACCTGACATGCTCTAGCACAAGAATAATCCCTATTCCATCATCCTTGCATTGATGAGGCCCAAATCTATTGCCGAAGTGAAACTCTTCAAACACTCAAGAAACCAACCACAATGCTCCACCATAGTGGGCCATCCGTTTAGACCCTATTTGACCCTCCCAATCACCTTCTGATGTAACCAATTAAAACACAATCAATACCATTAATGAAAGCATACAAAATGACACAAGTATGGATCAATTTTCTTCAATTTTCTTCTTCTGCAAACTCCGACCATTCTCCCATTACAATGAAAAAAGGCCTATTTTAACAACAAACTAAAATTTTCCTTTTTGGGTAGATTTTTACAAAATCTAAAATTTGTCATTTATGGAAATTTTCAAATCTATCCCAAAAGTCATGAAATCTTCTAGAAATCTAAAAAAATATTATTTCGGCACTAATTGCCAACTTTCTAACCTCATAAAATATTAGGAGTTCAAAAATAACTGAAAAAACAACTTTCTAAAAACCCCCCCAAAAGAAAAAAAATTCTTTTTGAAGCTTTAGACAAAGGAATTTGGCCCTAAAAAGTTGATCGGTCTGAGGTACAATCAAACTAGGTTTTGTTGGTAATCCAATCAACTACTCATGATACACCTCCACGTCAAATTTCAGCCCAAATGGACAACCGAGTCAAAATTTATGACCCCGCGAAGTCCTTGCATCACCTTCGCCTTTAGAGGGGCGACTAAAACCCCTATTTTGGCGTAGGCAAGATAGATGATACTAAAGGCTATGGAATCAAGCTTTACATTTGCCCATTACATTTTCTTAAAAGTCTCAAAAGCTTTTTCAACAAATCCATTGGCACATATCCTGCAATCATGGCATTCCATGAGATCACATTTCTTCTAGGCATTCTATTAGACAAGTCACATTCATGTTCTATGCTTCCACATTTTGTATACATCTCTACTAGGGTTGTTGCAATGACAACATTTGGCAATTTTTTTTTGCCATTTATGCTTTTATGGAAGTCCATACATTGTTCCAAATCTCCCATGGTGGTAGAGGTAGGCTGGATGTTGGCAAAAATGGTGGAGTTTGGCTTTACACATGCCAATCACATTTGCTTGAAAGTTTTGAAAGCGCAGGGTGCAGGTCTGCAATCCATCCTCCCCTCAACATTAGTGCTATCAATTAGTTTATAATATATAATATTATAAATTTATTCATCATTTATATATTATAAAATTATATATCATAATAATATATAATTTAAAATTATAAAATATTATATCAAAATTTTAAATATAGTAGTCATTTATAATTAATATTATAGACTCATACTTATATGTATGTATGTGTAAATATTTTAAAAAAAATATTAATAATGGTTGATAAAATTATATAACTCCCTCTTTCTCTCACCCTCTCTATATTTCCTTATATCTCTATTTCTCCATCACTTATCTCACCATCTATATCTTTATCTCTCCCTCTCCCTATTCCTACATAACTATCTATCTCTCCCTATCTCTCCATATTTATAGCTCCCTCTAGCTCTCTCTATCCATTTGTCTCCCCCTTCCTCTTTATCCTCTATCTCTAGACATGTCTCCCTCTCTCTATCCATTCATCTCTCCCTCTCCCTCTTCATAGAACTCTATATCTCTTTGCCTTTCTATCTCTATCTCTCCATATTTCTTCTTCCATCTCTTCCTCTATATCTATCTCGTTGTCTCTCCATCTCTTTCTACTCCTATATCAATACATATCTATATTTATATCTTTTTATCTCTTTGTTTCTCATTCTCTCCCTCTCTCTCTCTCTCCCTATCTATATATTTATCCCTTCCAATTCTACCTATCCCTCTCTCCACTCTCTTTACCTCTCCTTACCCTTCTTTCCATAATCCTCTCCTCCATCTCTATCTTCCTCCCTATCTCTATCTCCTTACCCCCATTTCTCTTTCCCTCTCTCTGTATTGTAAACATAACTTGAGATTGTTGCTAATTGTCTAATGAAGAGGTTTAATTTTAATCATGTTTGGATACCTAAAGGGGATACATATTTGATTGAAACCCATCATGTCTCCATTGAGACCTTTTTCGCACAAACAATATCATTTGTTAAATGCCCTATTGATTGACCTTATGTATTGCACAATTGTATGCAAAAAATATACCAACATTTTTCCTAATCGACCTTCCACAACTGTTCGGTGTACCCATTTCACACCAAGGTGCAATTGTTGGTATATGATAAATTGATTTAAAAAAGTTGTTTAAAGACTGATATCACTTGACATATTTTAGATTAATTTTCTTAGATATCATTTTTTGATACAATATTAATTATCATTTGTCTAAATATTAAAACATATGCAAATAAAACAATCGTCTAACATTTTGACCTATCATCTTCTTTTTGCATTTTATTGTGTTACTACTCATCACCTTAACATATTAATATTTGTTTTACATATTTATTGAAATGGTTATAGATTTATTATTTTCTTTCTACCTTCATTCAAAATTGTTGACTTTATACTAGAATAAGATTATTAGAATACTAGTAATAATATCCTTTTGAACTAGGATATGATACAACAATTTAGAAGAAAATTACAAATAACTTCAAATTTAAAAGAAATATAGAAATTTAAAAGAAACTTTGAAAATTTCTAGTAGTAATTATATTGTAATAGATTATTTTTTAAGGAAAAGAATTCAAAGAAACTAAGAAATTCTAGTTATAATATCATATTTTAAATTGCTCATTAATATCCAAAGATTTGGAAGAAACAAATAAATTCTCTATTTATAATAAAAAATTATAATAGACTCTCTTTTTATCTTGACATTTCAAAGATAATATTTCAAAGAAATTTATTAATTTTTTTTTAACAAAAATACCCTATTTTAGACCACATTATTTTAGTTAGATACTTTAAAGAAACAAGATAAATTTCATATTAATTTCTTTTATTTTAAGTAGAGATTTAAACGATACATAGATATTTCAAAGAAATTCAAACATATCTTACTAGTAGTAGTATTGTTTTTCTGAATCACTTGATAGAGGTTTGGAAGAAACAAGGTAAATTTTCTACTTGAATAAAAATATCTTGTAATGAACCCTTATTTTCTTTAGATAGAGATACATGCATACATACATTTATACTTAAAAAATTAGAGATATTTTACTAGAAATAATACTTTTATTTGAACCATATTTTATCGTAAAGATTTGAAAGAAACATCGCAAATTTCAAATTTATAATAATACTTTGTAATGGACTCTTTTTTATGTAGATATTTCAAAGAAACTTAGTAATTTCTTACTAATATAAAGAAAGAAAAACAAAAAAAAAACAAAAAAACACCATGATAGACTTAAAATGTGAATTGCTTTGTCATTATGTTTTATTTAAATAAATATAATTTTACTCTTTATGATAGACTTAAAATGTGAATTGCTTTGTCATTATGTTTTATTTAAATAAATATAATTTTACTCTTTGAAACAAAAACAACAAGATAGTATAATATAATGGAAAACCATCACTCACATCAAGAAAATAAAAATAGAATCTATTTTAAACCAAGATATGAATCTTCCACACTAGAGGGAGGCAAGGAGTGATAGATTGATTCTCTCAGGGAATTTAATTTTAACGTTTTGATGATTTGCAAAAATAAGTTCTAAATTGTAAATTGTAAATGGAATATGTATTTTTCATATTCTTCACAATGATATTTTATGTGTTGTTGGTCTCCATAAGAATTGAGAGAGATTATTTTTATATATTCAAACATATAATTTATATGAGATCTAATGGAGGTTTCATTACCTATATACATAGTGCAAAGTGCTTCACTAGTTACATTATTTTGGTATCTTGATTAGATATACTTATACTTTTTCTTCACAAGATTGTTAGTTTTATACAATTATTATATTTCACATAAGTGTTTCTAAGATACCAAGTTAACTATCTCATTGTTTCAACATATCTACAACATTGATGGTATAAAGCATCTCTTCAATAATTAACCTTCTCATTCTTGTAATAAGATACTAGTCAATAAATGCCTTCCATAACATACAATATGATTACATTTAATTGGAGTGCTCATGAAGCTTCTAATTGCTTTAAAAAAAAGGGGCATACAAAAAAATATGGATATTCTTATCTCTAGAGAAATTTCATCGAAACAAGATCCATGCAATAACTAGATTACTCTATTATACAAATTATACATGGTAATAATAATAACTAGTAGCATGAAAAATAACGTGTAACATACAAAAGATAAAAATAGAATAAATTGGATAGGAAATACCTCATAATAATTTAGGATATATGTTACCAAAATGAATGCTATATCATGACACAAAGACATATTACTTCTCATGTTAATAAAGAAATTAACCATACAAATACATAGAGGGCTCTTGAAAAGTTATTGCATGACCCAGTGAAGGTGTTCAATCCTTTATGAATTTATGTTAGCCAACAAAAGTGAGCAAAAATATGATAATTTTGATCAAAAGGATGAGTGGTGATGAATGAATTCCTATTTGCTAGCAAATTGGGATTCCATAACTCAAAAACTTCTACACCAATTTTTTTTTGAAAAAATTGCTCATATCATTTTTAAAAATCTTTGTGCATAATTATTGATATATTATCCTAGAGGTCAATCTTAGTGTTAAAGTAGTTCACATGATGTAAAGTATCATGTTAAACATGTATGAATATATTCATATATGTATGTATCATGTCATGTGTATTAGTGACTCACAAAGGATGTGAAACATGTATCATCAACAAATGGCTCATTATCCCCACATTTACCACTTACAAATTGTAATAAATTCTCATATTATTTTTAATCCGTAGGTATGTCTAAATCACACATTTGTGTTGCAGATGTGAAGTTGTTGAGATATCAACATGGTTGTCATTGATGTCAATGTATTGATTCAGTGATTTAGTGAGAGGCTTGTGTTCTGCATTTTTGGTACGTTACATATGTGTTCAGGATATGTTGGTATGTCATTGGATATTTCCTTGAGATGGTATTCTCGTGTTTTGGTGATTTGAAAGTTGTGCTCCAGAATTCTAGTGCAGTGATGATGATGTTTTCTGGCAAAGTTTGTAGAGCTCCATGTTTCTCCACATTTCTGATTCTAATGATAAGATTTTTGATTTATGTTATTCATGTTTTTACCTTTGATATTATGATTTGGCATGTGATGATGAGCTCTAGAGTCATGGTTGTTGATATGTTCATTCCAGGTTTGGTTGACCTTGAATGATTCTATTCCTTTTTTCTTCGATATTTGTGGTGTATGGTTAACGTGTTGTTTTGATTGATGTTATGATGTGGTCCACTTCTCATTCCTTTCCACCACGAGAATGTTTAGTGTAGACCTATTTACAATTATGATTTGGTAAATTGTTCTTGGGTGAATTGGAGAGATTCTTAATTCAAGAGATTAGTATAAGTTGAGAATGATTGTAATATGAAAAGATAATGGAAGCTAGTGGATTGAAGAGGACGATCTACTTTCTACAAATATTTGTGAATTTGTGAAGAGTTGAGTTTGAGCAGTAAGATTGTGTGCTATTGTTGTTTGGTACCAGAGGCAATGAGCCAAAGGTTTCTTCTAGCATTGCAGCGTTATGGCAGTTGTGCTTTAGCAATGGATTCTTTGTTTTTCCTTCTTCTTCTTCTTCTTTCAAGAAGTGAGCCTACTTGTAGTGAGCATTCTGATATCAACCACCTTTTGTAAAAATCACCTTAACCGGTATCACCCTATCAAGTGTTTCATAATTGAGAATTAACATTCTTTGTGGTTTTTCCCTTATTGGGTTTTTCATGTAAATCCATGTTCATGTGTGTTTCATGTGTGTTTTCTTTCATGCTTATATCTATTTATGGTTAAGTAATCAGAAATTTGTCTACCGATTCTGTCTCTGTGGAATAAGTAAAAGATTTTAATTGGTACAATTGATTCACACCCCTCTCAGTTGTCTGGGATATTCGACAATTTGTTTAGTAGGAGATGTATACGAATATATTTCACATTCACATAAATATACATTATAATGACAAAAATTTAGCTCATCATAAAAAAATATATCATCATAAATAGAAGGATCCACTAAGAAAGGATCGCAAGAAGGGGAATAATGAGAATCATTGTAGAGCTCCCTATATCCACTTGTGGTTAAGGTTGACCTAACAACTTCTACAACTCAGGGATTAATTATCCAATATTGAGCAACCCCTAACTAAATATAGGTTACATTTATATTGCTAACCCAAGGATACATATACTTGAAATAGGTTTGTATTGTATGTGCACTATGGCTATACCTAGGTTGTTATCCTAAGTTGATATAAAATGTTGTAGTAAAGTAAATTATAGGAGAGTAATTACTTCAAAATGATAACAACTTATAATGAAACATTTCAAAAAAAAAATTACAGTAAAGGCATTCAATATTAACACTTACACTATGCTAAATAAGAGAAACACCATTGCTACAATATGATGATCGTAATAACCAAAATACTATGCTACAACTACTTTAAATATTATAATAAAATTAAAGCATCTAACTAAGATGCATAAACAAAACTCATAGATGTGTTACTTCAAGTGAGAAGTCCTTGGGTAAAACGCTCTTAGAGAAATAACAAGATTAGATATTTAATTCAACAATTCATATTGTCATTCATATTCATTTAAATGTGTACATGCTACTACAATACAAACTTGTAGTTAAAAAGAGATGTTAAGCATTAACTATTTTTGGTTCTGCTCAAGTTTATTTATAATCAAGATTATGCTAATGGACCCTATATCTATTTGGCACTCATTTCTTTCATCAAGGAATACATTTATTAAAAAATTAAAAAAAAACATCAAGAACTTAGATTCCTAATAGGATTTTACCACTTGATCATATTCAAGGTGTTAGTATCCATTTGTAATTTGACACAACATAACATTAAATGATAATGTATAAGACAGATCTAGTCGTCCACCTGAAGAAGTCTTTGAATGAATAGCACTCTCCAACAGTCTAGATAATCAAATCACTATTGACTCATTTAAATCAATTATGCATATCACCGCAGGAACTTGCATAGTCTTGGCTACAAGAACTGCTCTACTAAGCTTGATTGAGATGTTAGACTATCATGTTGGTACACAAAACATCGTATATACAACAAATTAATGAAATCTATCACATTCACATACAATTCAAAGCATTTATATATATTATATCATAATTCATTAAATAGACATATCATAGTCCTCATAGTTATTCTAGGTGATAAAAAGTGTCAAGTTAACATCAAAGTCTATAACATATCAACATAAAGGTCTTAACTAAATTTTGATAAAAAGGCTATAAAAAAAGGCAAAACATATACCCATAATTCCCCCCAACTTAATTTCCTACTTGTCCCCAAGCAGACACATAAAAGTGATTCCTCATCACAGTAAGCTCCATGAATCGAGTTGTGTTGTCGTGCCTAGGTTTCGTGCTAGTGGGTTCCAGTAAAACCCATTTTCTCTATTAATTCTATGCCATTTGTAATCTTATGCCTTTGCATTGTGTCCCTTAGTCCTGCTCCAGTTAGATACTAGCCACCAAAGTAATGATCTAGCTGAAAGACAAGAGGCCATCATGTGAGATCTATTGGAAAGAGACACTACATAGATGATTAGAAGTTGCCATTGATGGCAAGTCATGTCATAAATCCCATCCATAGTTCATTATTTGTTCATACCGAAAGTGTGATTAAGATTTGATGAGGTCCAGTGAGATAGAACAGGGCATCCCATAAAATGTAGAGTAATTTGGTTGGCATTTCATTTTGGTTGGATATTTGGTTTTGCAGATATCTGAAAAGCATTATGGGAGTGTTATCTACCTTATTCCAGGTTTGTGGCCTCCGGTGTTGATTCTGAAGTGAGTTAGAGGGTCCGGTGTACAATTTTTTTTTGTAGAATAGTGTTCATCAGCAATAACGTGTGAATATTCATTGTACAGATTATGTGGATTGATTTTGGTGATCATTTGTGTTTTTGAGAATGTTTAGCTGACATGTGGGAATTGCGTGGACAATTTTTTTTTGTCTGCATATGTATTTGAGTTTGGATTTAATAGATTTGGTATACACGTTTCACTTGTGTTATGCGTTTTTGGGCCAACATGAAGAAGACATATTTTGATGTTGTGGATATAAAAGAGTGATTGATATGATCATTTTTTAGATTGGTGGTTGTGTGAAAAGAATTTATGAGCGATTGTGCGTAGTTTCACATGCACAAGTAAAGGATTTGTGCTCCAGAATACAACAAAGTAGTGTAGCAGAGCAAAGTATTTTGTGCTTAACCATAACTATATTTTGGCATTTACAGATGTTGTTTATCAGTTTAGACATTCCAATTATCTTTTGTAATCATTTTGTAAGGTAGTGAGCCTTCCAGGGTTGTAGCCCTTATTGTAATTTGAGCAGTGAGCTATAGGCAGTGTTCCTAAATGCATGTGCATTCCCCTCATGTAATATTTCTATACTTCTAACAGAGTATATTAATATTGTAAGTCTCAATCCCATTGTGGTTTTTCCATTAACCGGGTTTCTACGTAAGAATCCCGAGGTTATACTGTTGTGGATATTTTCTTTATGTGTTTGCATCTTTCTTTTGTTAATTTGTATTAAGTGGTTGAAGAATCAGATTAATAATGTTAAAAATTGAAGAACATTGATTCACCGCCTGCTCTCAATGTTCCTTGATTCCAATAATTAGTATTAGAGCCTAGTTCCTCAGAAGAAGCCTAATAGCTCGAGGGGGATCTGAGAAGGTGAATCAATGGATTTCAGAAGTATTCAACAACAACCTATTGTGGCACTTGAGGATCTTGATCAAGCCCAAACTGAGGTCCGGTAGGTGAAAGCAAATCTTTGAGATGCTAAAAACTTCATCTAGTCATTGAAAGATTAGTTGAACAAGTCAAGAGAGAAGAGAAAGGAACTTGTTGATAAGTTAAAGGAGAAAAAAAGCCAAAGCATTGATGACCAAGTCCTGAAGGAGAAGATAGAGGAATGTGAGAAGCTTACTAGAGAGAATGTAGTTTAGAAGAATGAGGTGGAAGCCACTGTGATGAAATTGACCAAGGAGATTGAAGCAAGAAAGAAGAATGAAGAGAGATTTAATCAGTCCCTAAAAGATAAATGTGAAGGATGTTGTAGACTTGATTGTGAGAATGACCAACTGAAGCATGAATTGCATGAAACCAAGGAAGATCTTGGAAAGCAGACCCTTCTTCTTAAATATGATCTTGAAGATGCAAATGAGTATAAGGAAAATTTCAGAATCATTTCAGCGAGACTTGATGAGATGCTTGAAAGCCAAAAAAGTGCTAATGACACAAGAGGTCTTGGATTTGAGAAAGGAGAAAGCTCCGTATCTAATCAAGGCACTACCAAATTTGAGAAGGCCTTTGGTAAGGCAACCTAATGCTCATAAGTTCAATGGTAATTGTTTTATTTGCAATAAATTTGTTCATATGGCTAGTCAATGTAGAAATAGGATGAATATTAATGGTCCATCTTTCTCTAGTCAATGCTTTAAATGCAATAAGTATGGACATAAGTCAAGTGAATGCAAAAGTGTGATAAAAAAATTTCAAAATAGGAGAAATGTCAGATGTTATGTATGTGGTAGGTTTGGACATGTTGCTAATCAATGTAGATCAAGGGCAAATCAGATGAACTTTAGGCCTAGACAAGGAAATATTGTTTTATATGCTTGCAACAAATCCGGTCACATTGCAAAATATTGCAGAAGAAGAAATATGAATAGGAATGGTCTGGTAGACAAGAACAAGAATGTGAAGGTATATGATAAGGGAAAAATAAAAGTAGAAGAGATAAGGAATCAGATGAAGAAGACACGGGTTAAGAAGAGCGACAATGATGCAGTAAGTGGGTCCACACCTGACTCCAGTGTTCGAACTACATCCAGTAACTAAGCGAAGACATCCGACCTTGGGGGAATTTTCATGAAAATCCTATAAACCCCCTATTTGAGATTTGTGCATGATTCTGGCAGGTTGCAAAAGTAGTATTTGATGATTGCAGATATTTTTGGAGGAGTTTTGGAAGAGTATGAACATATTTGAAGATTCGTAGAAGATTTTTTATGTGATGCAGAGTATCCAGAAGTATTAGGGTAAAGTGCATTTATTACAATGAAAAGTTAGGTATGTAGAAGTTAAAAAGAATTTTTATCATTTCATTTCTCCATTTACATTTGAAGAGAATAAGAGAAGAGAGCTCTGCAAACAAAATTTTGAGCGACCAAAGCATGAAGAAGATTTCTTAAGTGAAAACCAAATCTAGTGGTAAAGGTATTTACTAGATGAAGCCCTTTAGTTTGAAATTTGAAATTTCCAAAATGGTTGCAAGTGGTACCGCTACCCCTTTAGTTGTTGACATCATAGAGAGAGCCCGACTTGATTTCAAAATCCATCCATTTATCTCCATGGAAAATGATCTGAAGAGTGTGTGTTCATCGGTTCCACATGGTGTCTTACATATTGAGGATGGTAGGTTTTACATGCATTGTAATATTGAGGAGCTTGGAAGTGCACAAACGCTAAATTTATACACCAAGCAGATGGAAGATGCAGTTGGTAACCTGAAACCAAAATTTATAGTATTGGAGGATAAGGGTTTCTTGCAGTTTGTTAGATTCATAATTTTTGATGAACCTGAATGGGTTCGGTACGTGTTGAGCTAAATGCATGATGAGTTTATGTGGTTAAACAAGGCCTACAAGATCATAAAGAGTATTATTAGGGTTGTGATAGGGTTGTAACTACCCTCATTGAAGGCTATGAAGAATGAAATTGTTACAAATGCAACCGGATCAAATTTTGATCATAAAGCAATGATAATTAATGATATTCTGGAGTATGATATTAAGTTTGCTTTAGTGTTGATTGGTTACAAGGTTTACTATTCTACTAGGGAAAATTTTGTTTTTGAAACCGCCATCTATGCTGTCTATGAGATGGTGAAGGAAGATAAGAACTATGACCTTCGTGAACTGCTCTAGAGTGAGCTCATGAAGAATTTGAAGAAGATAAAGGAGAATAAGAAACATACATTCAAATATGGAACTCTGATTCTATGTCTATTTTTCTACTTCATGAATGAAGTTCTGGGAGTTGGACAGGTGCAATGGGCCTTTGATAGACCTGTAGGTGTGTAGATCTGAAAATACTTGTATAACTCTGGTGACTCTAAGGTCCGGAATGCAAATCTTTGGGGATACTTTAAGAATTTTTAGAAGGAGATGCATGAGAGGGAGATAATCCCTAAGTCCATAGTGGAGAAATACCAGGATACAATCTGTTTCATGGTTGATACAAATCAATGTTTGATGGAATTTGTTGATCCCATGACATCATGGATCACACCAATGGGATATGAAGTGGATGAGAAGATTTTGGAACTTTATGCACAATACCTACTAAGCAAGCGTGTTGATCCCTCTGAGGAGAGGTTTGGTACTTATGCAGAGAAAAGCTTGAAGTTGTACCAACAGTTCAAGAAGTCAAAAATCCAAAAGAAAGTCAGGAAGAAAGTTGAAGCTTATGTAGAGAGTATAGGGATTTCTAAGGAGGCGGTCTGGGAGGTGAGGAAGAGGAACATCCCGTCTGAAGAGTAGACTATTAAGAAGGCTAAATTGGAAGCATTTGCACCTAAACCAAGGCAATCAAGGAGTTTTTCTCCCTCCTCCGGTCTTGCAAAACTAGCTAAATCATCAGTCAAATCATCCAGCAAGGGAGAGAAGAGAAAGATAGTAAGATTTGTTACTATGGATGATGAAGAAACCAAGTTAGATGAAGCAATGAAGGAGGTAAAGGCCAAAGCTGCTAAGGACTCTAAAGTCACAAAGGAAAAACCATCCGGCGGAGTGAAATCTGGTAAGAAACCAAAATCATCTGGAATTGATGAGGTAATAAAGGAAAATTTGAAGTTAAACCTCCTATATCTCTAAATGATATAGTGAATGAGGTAGTAAAGAAGGGGAATTTGAATCCATTATCAGAGTGGTATGACAATTTTGATGAGAATTGTAAAAGGACATTGGAAGAAGCTACTGTAGAATACTTGAATGCATATATCAAAGCTTTAATAGAATTAATGTCCAAAATACCGAAGAGTTTATATAATGTATTAGATATGAGGAGAGTAACTGCAAAAGTAGAAGAAGAGAGACTAAGAAAATATTTGTTAGTAAATCTATGCTCCATGATATCAAAGGAGAAAATCGCAAGAATCCTTAAGTTAGCAAAGAATGAGTTCTAGAGTAAGACAATAGTAAATAAGATAATGATTGGAAAGACAGATGAAGTTGTAAAGGATACTGAAGAAATTTTGAGAAAAGTTTTGTTACAAAATCAATATGAAGTTGTCCCTAACAAAACTTAGGATGATCTAAAAGAATAGACAAGGATGATACTCCTGTTCTGGATATGCAGATAGATGATCAAGGTAAAGTAAATGTTCCAAAGGATACCATAATGAGGATGCAGTGGATAAGGGTGAAGGAGATGCAGAAAAAGAAGATGAGGTTGAGGATATTCAAAATCTTCCAGCTAAAGTAGAAATAGAGAAGGACGCAGAGAAGAAGAAGGTTGAGGTAAAACAAGAACCCATTCCGGAAGCAAGAGGCACTGCAGGGGCAATGAAGGGTAAGAAAACAATAGATGATCCAGAATTTGTGCAAGGACCAATCAACCTTGCCTCTCCATCGCCTATCCAAAAGCTTCAATTGACATCTTTTGATCAAGCTAAGGCCAATGAGGATCTCCTGAAATCACACACTGAAGACAATGAGCTGCTAACCTTGGCATCTGATGTTCTGGAAAAACTCTTGCCTACATTTCAAAACAACACTTCAGATTCCCCATCCAAACAATTGAAGAGTCTAATCAATTTAGTGAACACTCATTTTGAATTATTTGAGAAATCTACTGAAGTGAAGGTGCAAAATGAGTTTAATGCTAAGAGGCTTTGGACTTTGAAGAGAATGATCATTGATGACAGAGCCACATTAGATACTTGTGTTAGGAATGTTTAAAGTGCATTATCAGAAGGAGGAAATATTTACAAATCATGCCTATCTCTATCAAAATTCACTGAGGTCATAGAGAAAAAGTCTAAGGAGCATTAGGATGAGCTAGCCCAGATATCTTAGTCAGTTGATCCCTTGTCAGTTTCTTTGAATAGTCATGAAGATAAAGTAATATCTTTACTTGACAAAATCAGAAGTTTGAGTCATGACAGGGAAAGAATAATTGGTAGAGTTAGTGATCTTCGAAGTCATATTACTCCTAAGTTGGACACTATGCTTAGTGCCTTGACAGATGCGAAGGATGCTCAGGCCAGTGGTAATCCCTAAGATCTGAAAGCAACATAGATACAAACATATATGTTCAGTGGCCTTATAACGATTTTAGAATACCTAAAGAAGGACTGGGATAGCCACTTGGAATCATTGAAAAGCACCTATGCAAATATCTTCAATTTTTTGTAAGTAAAGACTGTGTGTATATATGTATATAGTATTTTGGCTTGAATTTTAATTTACAAAACCCTACCTTTGCCATTGATGTCAAAGGGGGAGTGCAGAAGAGTGAAAAATGTTGATCTAAGGGGGAGTTTTTAATTTTTGGAGTCTGGTTGTCAATTTTTTGGGAATATTGTAGTGTATAATATTTTGGTTTTTGTCTGACACTTAGTCATTTTTCACTATGTGTTGCCATCAATACTAAAGGGGGAGATTGTTGGAAAGAGATACTGCATAGATGATCAGATGTTATGATTGATGGAAACTCATGTCAAAAATATGATCCATAGTTCATGATTTGTTCATACCAGAAGTGTGATTGAGCTTTGATGAGGTCAGGTGAGATAGAATAGGGCATTCGACAAAATGTACAACAATTTAGTTGGCATTTCATTTTGGTTGGATATTTGGTGCTGTAGATCTTTGGAAAGCATTATGGGAGTGTTATCTACCTTATTCAAGGTTTGTGGCCTCTGGTGTTGATTCTGGAGTTAGAGGGTCTGGTGTACAATTTTTTTTGGAGAACAATGTTCATCAGTACTAACATGTGAATATTCATTGTGCGGATTATGTGGATCGATTTTGGTGATTGTTTGTGTGTTTGAGAATGTTTAGCTGACATGTGGGAAGTGTGTGGGAAATTTGTTTTGGTTTGCATATGCATTTGAGTTCGGATTGAACCGACTTGGTATACACGTTTCATTTGTGTGTTATGCATTTTTGGGCCAACACGAAGAAGATATAATTTGATGTTGTGGATATAAAAGAGCGATTGATATAATCATTTTTGATATCACTGGTTGAGTGGAAAGAATTTGTGAGTGATTGTGCATAGTTTCATGTGCGCAAGTAAAGGATTTGTGCTTTAGAATACAACAAAATAGATGAACAAAGTAGTGTATCACAACAAAGTACTTTGTACTTAACCGAAATTGTATTCTAGCATTTGCAGATGTTGTTTATCAGTTCAGACATTCCAATTATCTTTTGTAATCATTTTGTAAGGTAGTGAGCCTTTAAGGGTTGTAGCCCTTATTATGATTTGAGTTGTGAGCTCTAGGAAGTGTGCCAGACATGCATTCCCTTCATGTAATATTTTTATACTTCTAAAAGAGTATATTAATATTGTGGATCTCAATCACACCATGGTTTTTCCCTTAACCAGGTTTCCACGTAAATTTTTTGTTGTTATGGTATTGTGGATATTTTTTTTAATGTGTTTGCATCTTTCTTTTGTTCATTTGCATTAAGTGGTCAAAGAATCGGATTAATAATGTAAAAAATTGAAGAATATTGATTTACCCCCCCTCTTAGTGTTCCTAGATTCCAACAATTGGTAATAGAGCCCAGTTCCTCGGAAGAAGCCTAATAGCTTGAGGAGGATCCAAGAAGGCAAATCAATGGATTCCAAAAGTATTCAACAATAGCTTATTGTGACACTTAAGGATCTTGATCAAGCCCAAGATGAGGTTCAATAAGTGAAAACAAATCTTAGAGATGTTGAAAAATTTATCCAATCATTGAAAGACCAGTTGAACAAATTAAGAGAGAAGAGAAAGGAACTTTTTGATAAGATAAAGGAGAAAGAGAGCCACATAATTGATGACCAAGTCCCGAAGGAGAAGACAAAGGAATGTGAGAAGCTTGCTAGAGAGAATCTAGTTCAGAAGAATGAGATGGAAGCCATTGTGATAAAATTGACCAAGGAGATTGAAGCAAGAAAGAAGAATAAAGAGAGCCTTAATCAGTCCTTGAAAGATAAATTTGAAGAATGTTGTGATGTTGATTGTGAGAATGACCAACTGAAGCATGAATTGCATGAAACCAAGGAAGATCTTGGAAAGCAGATCCTTTCTCTTAAATATGATCTTGAAGCTGCAAATGAGTATATGGAAAAGTTTAGAATTAGTTCAACTAGACTTGATGAGATGCTTGAAATCCAGGAAAATGCTAATGACATAAGAGGTTTTGGATTTGAGAAAGGAGAAAGCTCTGAATTTGGTTAAGGCAATACCAAATCAGCACATCAGAAGAAAAATTCTAGAAGGCCTACGGTAAGGCAACCTAATGCTCATAAGTCCAAAGGTAACTATTTTATTTGTAATAAATTTGGTTATATGGATAGTAAATGCAGAAATAGGATGAATAATAATGGTCCATCTTTCTCCAGTCAATGCTTTAAATGTATTAAGTATGGACATAAGTCAAGTGAATGCAAAAGTGTGATAAACAATTTTCAAAATTGGAGAAATGTCAGATGTTATGCATGTGGTAGGTTTGGACATGTTGCTAATCAATGCAAATCAAGGGAAAATCAGATGAGCTTCAGGCCTAGACAAGGAAATGTTGTTTTCTATGTTTGCAACAAATCCGGTCACATTGCAAAATATTGTAGAAGCAGAAATATGAATAGGAATGGTCTAATAGATAAGAACAAGAATGTGAAGGCAGATGATAAGGGAAAAACAAAATTAGAAGAGATCAGAGATTAGATGAAGAAGACATGGGTTAAGATGATTGACAATGATGCAGAAAGTGGGTCCGCACTTGACTCTAGTGCTGAAACTACATTCGGTAACTAAGCTAAGGCATCCGACCTTGGGGGAGTTTTCATGAAAATCTTATAAACCCCCTGTTTGAGATTTGTGCCCGATTCCTGAAGGTTGCAAATGTAGTATTTGTTGATTGCAGATGTTTTTGGAGGAGTTTTGGAAGAGTATGAACAGATTTGAAGATGCATAGAATATTTTTGTGTGATGTAGAGTATCCAGAAGTATTAGGGTAAGCATTTATTACAATGAAAACTTAGGTATGCAGAAGATAAAAAGCATTTTTATCATTTCATTTCTCACTTTGCATTCGAAGAGAAGAAGATTCTTCTAGCTATTTATATATATTTCTTGATCCTTCATATGGAATCATAATAATTATATAGGGAGTGAGGATCCTTCCTCTTGAATTCATTAGTAAAATATTGTCATCTTTCTACAAGAAATACCAATATATATCTGCCAATAGAATTTTCCAAGCTATCATACATGTCATACCTATCTGCCCTAATTTTTAACACATGCTACTAAGTATATTCATTAATATTATCTAATTATTTAACATGGTATCAAGTTTCTTGTATTCATCCCTAAGAGATATGTAATGCCCACACATGAGAAAACTCTTATTCCATTTTGATAGACTCGATTAGACATTCATTTTGTGCGATGTATATGATGGACTTGCTTGGATTCACATGATAGATAGATGTATTTTGGTTTTTATATGTGCTTCATTGATGATCATTGATAGATATTGTATGGTTTGTGACTTTGGATAATATTGATTTTTATCATGCCTCGTTGCGACCTTATGTGATTTAGATGTCATAATTATGTTTTCATTGCTATGTGTATTATGTCGTGACCGATGCATAGATGGATAGATTTTATTGACTCTTGCTTTATTATGCAATGGATATTCTAACCCCTAGTTCTGATTTATGTATGATGAATTGCTCATTATATGACTACTGTTTGACTGTATGCATGGGGGAATCAACATCACATCACTCTTTACGAGTGGGATGTGCCATTGCAACATTCCTCCACTTGTCTGTTATGTATACACACACAAATATATATATATATATATATATGCACATGTATCATTTTGTGGCTGCAGGGTTGTAGGTACTAAGGTATTCATTCCTCCCGAGCAATCGGGTGTGAGCTCCCTTGGCTTGACAAGTGCGAGCGTGCCTCTTCCCAATGGCAATATATGGTTCAGAGATGTTGTTGGTTTCCTACCCGCACTCTAGGTCTAGGTTTGAAGTCGAGTCCTTGTCATCAGTCTTGGCGATGTTCGCCATGACTTGTGAGTATGTGGCATGGTTAGTTTGACTATTCAATTATTTTATTTAAGTTCCTTGAGTAAAGTGATTGATTTATTATTTAATTTATTTAATTGAGGTGATTGATCTTCGATAGCCGTGTGACTATTTAATACTAATTTATGATTTTATGGGTAACAGTGTTATTTTAAAGTTATTAAGATTTAACGATTTTTAATTATTTGCTATTTTCTGTGTTTTAATTTGGACTGGTGTTCATATTGAGATTTCAGGATCGTATGTGGTAATTTACGTTTTAATCCGATTTAACTCATTGAATATTCATGCATTTCATGTTATTGACTTTATTTTTTATTTGGCGATTTTAATCTCTAATTAGTTATTTACCTTGATTGCTTTAATTATAATATTTATTTAATGTCGAATTCGATTTCTATTTAGTTATTATTGAGAATTTTGATTATTTAATGAATTGGTCTATTGGATTCTTAAATCAAGTATATGTATATATATACAAGTGTAAACTGAATGATTAAAAGAGAATAAATTATAATATTCCATTTACTATATTTTAGTATTCGATTTCTATTTTGAAATTGTATTTAAAAGTCTAATGAGAAAATAGATTTTTAAATTACATAAAATTTAAAATGGGAATATGGTAATCTCAATATTTTATTATCCCATTTTTTATTAAAAGAGAGCTAGGGTTTCATTTTTGGGGCTTTTCATATGCTTTTCATTCTTGATTTTCTTGGGAGGAAGATTCTGGAAAATTTTTGGAAGGATTGTAGATTTGGATTTGGGAACTTGTTGTTGTAAGATTGATTTGCAGCCCCAAATTTCTTCCACCATTTTCCTTCAGGAAGAGGTAGGGTTTTACTTTTCCTTGTTTCCCCTCTTTCTCTTCCATGATCTGAAACCAAAAATTTGAAAGAAAATATCTGTTTTCACCCCCTCATATGTGTAAGGAAGCTAAGTAGCGGAAACAACTTCCTTCACTAACCTTGAGAGGAGGGTAATGCAAAACTTTTTCAGATCATTACAACAGTTACAGAAAATAGAAATAGATATAATAGCAATCATACCACAACACAATGATTTACGTGGGGAAAACCCTTTCGGGAGAAAAACCCCACCCTCCAAAAGCAGCTCAATATTTTATTCAGCAATCAAAAACAGATTACAAAATACTTGCAGAGCAAGCTCTTCGCAGGAGTACCACTAATCAGAGATTCAGAGGCAACTCAATAGCCATAAGACTCTTACACCCAACCTCTATCTCACACACCTCATAAATAGGAGATACAATACAAGAAACCGTCAAACGGTATTACAAAACCATGGGCTAAAACCACCCAATAAGGTGTAGCCGACCTTATCTCCCTTCTATGATATGTTAAAGCACACATCAACACGTGTCGCTCCCTTTTTACAGCTCATTTATGTATCCGATACAAATTATTTTTCCTATTTCAGGAGTACAAACTTCCGGAGGCCATAACTTGAGAACCGGGTGTCCGATTGACGAACCGTTTGAAGCGCCGGAAAGCTCGCGAAGTGCTCTATCACCTCGTAACCCGCTTCGCCGGTTACGGCCACTTTTCAGGGCGTTTCGGAGCCTCTAAAGTCCCCAAAATTAAGTTTAAACATTTTATTGCACCCCTCCAAGACGAAAACTTTAATATCTTCAAAACTAGCTGTGACCTTGCGACGAAACTTTACCGGAATGCTTATCTAGCCAACCAGAACCTTCAGGGAGAGTTTCGCACTATTTCGTGCTCAAATGAAAACTTACTATAAATAGTAACCTCATATAAATGCAAGGTTGAGACACCATTTTTCCCAACAAATCTCCCACTTGTCGAACACCTTGCATGAGCAGAAGGGAATGTCAACACAATGAATCAATTGCTAGGGGCCATAAGGCCCATAGACTCTGAACACCATCTGAACTTATCTGTGCTCACTGCCTTAGTTAAAGCATCTGCAACATTCATCAAAGTTTCCACCTTAACCAGCTTCACCCTACCATCTTCGACCATATCTCTAACAAAATGATACTGAACATCAATATGTTTGGTCCGGGCATGAAATGTCGGGTTCTTAGCTAGGCTAATTGCACTCTGACTGTCACAGTAAACTGTCACTGTACCTTGTTTTATTCCAATATCCGAACACAGTCTCTTAAGCCAAATGGCCTCTTTACAAGCATGAGTAGCTGCCATATACTCTGCTTCAGTAGTGGATAAAGCAACCACAGCCTGTCGCTTACTCATCCAACTAATTGCACCACCAAACAAAGTAAACACATAAGCACTGGTGGATCTTCTGCTATCAATATCACCTGCCCAAGCTGAATCCACATAACCATGGATATCAAGAGAATTCATGTCTCCAACTGAATTACCATGATAACACAAAGAATATTCTGAAGTACCCTTCAAATATCTGAAGACTCTTTTGACTGCATCCCAATGAACTCTACCAGGATTAGACATATATCTAGAAAGTACTCCCACTGCTTGGGCAATATCTGGTCTAGTACAGACCATAGCATACATCAAGCTTCCAACTGCACTCTGGTAAGGCACTCTGCTCATGTCTTCCATCTCCAATGGGGATGTAGGACAATCTGAAATAGATAGTTTCATTCCAACTGTAAAAGGAACACTCAATGGTCTACAATTCTGCATGTTGAACCTCTGTAACACTGAATTCACATACTTACTCTGGCCTAGCCATAGCTTTCTGTTTACCCTATCTCTTCTAATTTCCATCCCAAGAATGTGCTTTGCTGCACCAAGATCTTTCATTTCAAATTTAGCAGCGAGCTGAGACTTCAGTTCTGAAATCATACCTTTCCCTTTACCAATGAATAACATATCATCAACATACAATGCAATGAATAAGAAATGATCACCATAAGATTTATAATAAACACAGTGATCTGATTTAGAACGTTCAAATCCCAAACTCAACACATATGTATCAAATTTCTGGTACCACATCCTAGGACTTTGTTTGAGGCCATACAAAGATTTCTTCAATTTACAGACCAAATTACTTTTGCCTTTCACCACATAGTGCTCTGGTTGTGTCATATAAATATCTTCCTCCAAATCGCCATGAAGGAAAGCAGTTTTCACATCCATTTGCTCAACCTCTAAATCATAAGCAGTAGCAATAGAAAGCAAAAATCTAATAGACGTCATTTTTGCAACAGGAGAAAATATCTCACCGTAATCAACACCCTCAACCTGAGAGTAGCCTTTTGCAACTAACCTTGCTTTATACTTCTCAATGCTTCCATCTGAACCAATCTTTTTCTTGAACACCCATTTACAACCAACAGGTTTTCGTCCTTCAGGCAATGGTACAAGATCCCATGCATCATTCTTTTTCAAAGCTGCCATTTCTTCCTCCATAGCAATCTTCCAGGATTCTGCATCATTCATACCTAATGCCTCTTCTACAGATTTTGGTTCATCCATACTAGTATTCAGAGCAAAAATACATCTCCAATCATCAGGTGAATACCTTTCAGGTGGTTGTCTATGTCTTGTAGACCTTCGAACAAGCTGAGTTGGAGGTTCTTCTTCCTCTTCTGAAGATTCAGAGCTAGACGAGCTCTCCTCAAATTCTTGCCTATCTAGGGGTCTTGATTCAACTCTTTCAGGTGTAGAAGGAAGTTGAATCACATCTTCTTTTTTAGTCTGTTCTGGCTGCAATGTAACAGAAGGAGACTTAATTTCTCTAAAAATAACACTTCTACTGTGAATTACCTTTTGTGCAACAGGGTCCCAAAGCTTGTATCCTTTCACACCATAACTATACCCGATGAAGATACATTTCACAGCCTTGTTCTCCAACTTTGTTCGCTTCTCCTTTGGCACATGTGCATATGCCTCGCAACCAAAAACTCTAAGATGTCTCAATGAAGGCTTGTGACCTGACCATGCTTCCATAGGCGTTTTATCAACAAGAGCTGATGTAGGAGACCTGTTAATCAGGTAGCAAGCAGTGGCAACAGCTTCAGCCCAAAACTTTTGTTCAAGACCAGCACCACTCAACATACTCCTAGCCTTTTCCATCAGTGTCCTGTTCATTCTTTCTGCAACTCCATTCTGCTGTGGAGAATACGGAGTTGTCTTCTGCCTGTTAATTCCACAGTCTTTACAGAATCTATCAAAATCATTAGAGCAAAACTCACCGCCATTATCAGTTCTCAAACATTTTATTTTCTTTCCAGTCTGCAACTCAACCATTGCTTTAAATTCTTTAAAACGACTAAAAACTTCAGATTTACTCTTTAGAAAATATACCCATGTCCTTCTACTAAAATCATCAATAAATGAAACATAATATGTGGATTTTCCAATCGAAGAGACATCTACTGGACCAAACACATCAGAATGGATAAGATCCAAAACACCACAAGTTTTATGAGAACTCGAGTAAAACTGAACGCGGTTTTGTTTTCCATAAATGCAATGCTCACAGAAATCAAAGTCAAGGTTACAGTCATTCAAACCTTCAACAAGGTTTTTATTTTTCAAGGTCCTTAGACCCTTTTCTCCAATGTGGCCAAGTCTCTGGTGCCATAACATAGTCTTCTCTGCAGGTAACTTTGCTTCAGACGAAAGAGCACCCTTAGGTACCCAAAAACCATTTCCATCTGCTGAAGGTGAAACCTTCAAATCTTCCAGTGAAGTATCCACAGATTTACTTTTTACAGAAGTGCTATTACACTCAACAGTGTATGCTTCAAGCTTATACAAAGTGCCAAATCTGACACCTCTAGCAACTACCATAGCACCCTTAATCATCTTACATCCTGCTTCAGAAAAGACTACCTGCACACCCGCATCTATCAGTTTGCTCACAGATAACAAGTTTCGTTTTAATCCAGGGATATGCAGCACACCATTAATCATTTTTACTCTACCATCAGAAAACCTGATTCTAACTCTACCTCGACCAACAATGTCTAGATGTGAATCATCACCCAAGTACACCTTACCTCCATTAAATCCTTCATATTCAGAAAACCAATCTTTATTGGAAGTCATATGAAAAGATGCACCTGAGTCAATTAGCCAGGCATCATTACCTGCATGAGTTGCCAAAGCCGCAATAAATGCATCGCCATCTTCCTTGTCGGACTCAGAATCAGAATCGAACTTTTTCTTTTTCTTCTTCTTTTCTTCTTTGCAGTCCTTACGGATGTGACCCGGTTTACCGCAATTCCAGCAAATGACTTTGGACTTTCCAGGAGATTTCGATCTCCCTTTGGATTTGGACTTGCCGCGCTTCTCATTCTTCTTGCCTTTCTCCTTAGGTCTTCCACGAACGGTTAGGGCTTCCTTTGAACTGATGGATACCTTCCTTTCGCATCTCTTCGCCGAGTAGGGCACCCACCACGTCTTCAGATTTCAAAACAACAGAAGTACTACCGATAGCCATAACAAGAGAATCCCACGAATCAGGCAAAGAACAAAGCAAGATCTGACATTTCTCCTCCTCATCCATCTTAACACCAACGGATACTAATTGAGCCACAATCATATTGAATGCTTCTAGGTGGTCTGCAATTCGTCCACCCTCTTCCATCTTTAAGGAATACAATTTCTTTCTTAAGAAAATTTGATTTAATAAAGATTTCACTTGATACATCTCACCAAGCTTAGTCCATAGCTTCTTTGCAGAGTTCTCTTCATGGACATTGATTAGAACAGAGTCTGCCAGGCACAATCTGATTAGACCCTTGGCTTTTCGGTCCATAACATCATACTGAGCTGCCGCAGTAGGATCTGAGGGTCTTTGGACATTCGCATCAACAGCATCCCAAAGATCTCGATCTATTAGCAGATCTTCCATCTTCAGCTTCCACATCTCAAAATTACTTCCATTAAATTTCTCCACCTCTATCTCCCTGACGAACTCGCCATCTGAATATTCCTGCAACAAGATCAAAAAGTGTCTTCTGCACAAGCTCCCACTCAAATCTGGATTAGTTCAAAAAACCCAACTGCCCACAATTGAAACCAAAGGTGATCAGGCTCTGATACCACTTGTAAGGAAGCTAAGTAGCGGAAACAACTTCCTTCACTAACCTTGAGAGGAGGGTAATGCAAAACTTTTTCAGATCATTACAACAGTTACAGAAAATAGAAATAGATATAATAGCAATCATACCACAACACAATGATTTACGTGGGGAAAACCCTTTCGGGAGAAAAACCCCACCCTCCAAAAGCAGCTCAATATTTTATTCAGCAATCAAAAACAGATTACAAAATACTTGCAGAGCAAGCTCTTCGTAGGAGTACCACTAATCAGAGATTCAGAGGCAACTCAATAGCCATAAGACTCTTACACCCAACCTCTATCTCACACACCTCATAAATAGGAGATACAATACAAGAAACCGTCAAACGGTATTACAAAACCATGGGCTAAAACCACCCAATAAGGTGTAGCCGACCTTATCTCCCTTCTATGACATGTTAAAGCACACATCAACACGTGTCGCTCCCTTTTTACAGCTCATTTATGTATCCGATACAAATTATTTTTCCTATTTCAGGAGTACAAACTTCCGGAGGCCATAACTTGAGAACCGGGTGTCCGATTGACGAACCGTTTGAAGCGCCGGAAAGCTCGCGAAGTGTTCTATCACCTCGTAACCCGCTTCGCCGGTTACGGCCACTTTTCAGGGCGTTTCGGAGCCTCTAAAGTCCCCAAAATTAAGTTTAAACATTTTATTGCACCCCTCCAAGACGAAAACTTTAATATCTTCAAAACTAGCTGTGACCTTGCGACGAAACTTTACCGGAATGCTTATCTAGCCAACCAGAACCTTCAGGGAGAGTTTCGCACTATTTCGTGCTCAAATGAAAACTTACTATAAATAGTAACCTCATATAAATGCAAGGTTGAGACACCATTTTTCCCAATTTTCCTTGTTTCCCCTCTTTCTCTTCCATGATCTGAAACCAAAAATTTGAAAGAAAATATCTGTTTTCACCCCCTCATATGTTCAAATTCTGATTTCATTCAATGGGGTTTTGATTTGCAGAAGAAAAATACTGTTATTTCCAGTTTGCTGTGTGGAAAGCTTTCATTTTAGTTTCACAGCTAAGAAATAGATTTCCTTGGTTGGATTGTGGAAAGAAATCAAGAAAAATTCTGATTTCAAAAGAACTGGTAATGATTTAAAAGCCTGCTGTTAATTTCTTGTTTGGAAAAAAAATGATTTGGGGTTGCATTATTATATTTTGTTTGTCTCTAGTTAAAACCCCCTGCTGTTGTATTGTCATTTTCTCTTTTTAGGAAAAAATGTTTTAAATAATAATTAAAACATAAATATAAGTTTGAATTCGTATAGGGGCAGGGGTTTGCATTTGGTTTTACCCCATATTGAGGAGGTGCTGCCAGCACCAACCACGGTATGGAGTGGTGCCACGACACCACCCATACCATGGTGGTGCTGGGTGGCACTCGCCACGGTGTGGGGTGGGTGCCATATCACCCTCCACATCATGGAGGTGCTGCACAACACCTACCATGGTGTGGGGTGTGCTGTGAGTACCACCCACTCGTGGGTGTGCCACGACACCACCACCACATACGTGGTGGGGGTGCAGCCAACACCCACAAAAAAAGAGTTTTTTAATATTAAATACAAATAATATAATATTAATAATAATATATAATCAATAAATAATACGTTTTAATAGATATTAAATAAAATAAAATGTTTAAAATAATAAAATAATAATATAGTAATATTAAACAAAATGACATTCAAAACGATAATAATAATATTATTATATTACGATGTTGAATACAATCGCATTGTTAATATTATTATTGTGTCATTTTGAAATATTAAAATAATATTGGATTTATACGGTTATGTGTATGGATATACCCTATGAAGCTTCGATTTTTCCTCCTCGATATTTGTTTTATAAGTCAAGTCTTCCTTAACTAAGAGTCCTTATATGTTAATTGTGTTTTTCATCTGTGAATTGGGAAGAGCCCACGAGTGATACCGCAGACTAAGCGATAGGTATTCCTTGCCCCAATTCATCTCATTGCTCAACCCAATGCTAGTCAAGTGTCTTGCAATCTATGTTTTTTTTGTTTTCGGAGGCCATTTGTGTAACTGTTCTAAAAACGATGTTTAATGTGAATTTTTCTTACTTGCTATTCATGAGATTAATTTTGGTCATCTTTTTGTCATGAGGAGGGATTATCTATACTGCTGATTTTATGGTAGCGAGTGTGAAGACCTCACAGTGTTGGTATTGATTTGGTTGCAACCGTGTTATGAGTTGGTTATGTCCTTTTTGCTAAGAGAATCATTCTTTTATATGTGTTGTTGTTTGGTCTTTTGGGTACATGTATGTTGTGGTATGACATTATTAAGGTTTGTGTCATATTTATTACCTTGTGCAAGAGCCTCTTGTATTGTTGATTTCAAATCCATGTAAAGGGAGTGGGCTCCTTTATGACACTCGAGGGTCATGGGAGATGGACTTTCACGAGGTTCCTTGTAAGGATGCATGAAGTCTAGACCTTTTGGGTGTAAGGGAGTTTACCATATTTTAATCAAGTGATAAATAATTGATGAATGGGTATCGGTAGTTAGATAATTAAAAATATTATAACTTATCAGTGCCTCATGACTCAGTCCTAGGGAGGATGTTTTAGGTTGAGCATGAGAAGACCGTGGAGATGGTAAGCTAATCTCCCTTGGTCTCTCTCTCAAGGTCAAGATGGCTCTGCATGCCCATAGGCTATTGTCTTGTTCTTGGTTTGGCATGTGATGACACTCCCTCATACATGTGAGTCTTTTGCTTACTTTTGCATTCATGTTATGATTTTTTATTGGCCTCTGGAATCTCTTGTTCCTTTCTTGTTTGCTTGGTATATGGTTGTGTGTATGGAAGTTGTTTGGTATTAGTCCCTTGGGTAAAAGCGTAAACCTCAATTTAGTGTGCAAGTTGGGACCTAGCAACATCTCCTAGCTCGGGGGATGGTTCCCTGAAGGTTCCACATTGGTCAGGTGGTTGGAGATTTTTGCCATTGGGGTTTTTCCCTCTTCTTTGGTGTTTTCTTCGTGCATGGACTTGGAGTTTTCATCATATTGATTCTGGATCCTTGGAGAAGATTTATGTATTGATTACTTCATGACTTGAGATACTTTTAGCATGTATTGGATTAAGAATGTTGTATAAGAAGTGAGTTGATCTCACAATTGCACTACTATGTAATAACAACCTTCATTGTATCCATGGTTATACTTTAGATTATACCTTCAAATGGAAATATTATAAGTTACTAATATGTAAATGGAAAGAAAGAAGGAAAGGGTATACTCTTGTTAGTAATGTCTTATCGTTTGATAGCCATGTTTTCCCTTGGATTGGATACATGTAACATGAATGGATTTGTTATGCATAATATGTGAAGTAGATTAGTTAATTGTAATTAAAATGTGCCTTTTGACAATTAGTTAAATTAGAAATACAATCATTTATGTGGTATATTAATATGTTGGATAGTAATTGTGTAGATGCGATGTCAATGCAATAGAATATGGATGTTTACTACTTTCTTCATGTTATATCTTTGGCAATGAAAATAAACTAATGCTTGAGCATTCAATATCTTAATGTGAATATAGATGTAATTAAGTAGAAGATAGTATCTTGTTATGAGATCAAATGATTGGAACAATGGCATTAAACAAAAAACCTCTTAGACCATCTATGCTAAGGCATGGAAACACAAGATCATTGATGTCATGGTTGGAATCTTGGAACCTAGAATAACACCAAGGCTGAAAATTGTATTGAAACTTAGTAAATAGATATCATTAAGAACTAAATGGGATTACATATAATTGTGTTAAGGCTGCAATAAAACTATTGTTTCATAAATAGTATCATGAGCTTGTAGTTGCATAAGTAGGTTAATGTGCATGCTTTTGGTTGATGCATTAAGTAGTGGACATCTTTATAGGAGTAATCATCTTAGCCATGATAGCTCATAGTTGTAATGTTAAAGTATATGCATGAAGCCAAGTTCAAGGTTGGTCATTATGGTGTCTTGTTATTATGTTCAAGCTAGGGATAAGGATATGTATTCATAGGTACCATGCATTAGCAAGGTTTTAGCATGTAGGTTGTGTATTCATATGGTCATGTAAGTTTGTAGTAATGTTGTATTGGGTTCCCAAGTGGAGCTAGTGGTTATAAGGAAGTATTTCATACCTAGTTAGTGGTAATCGAGTAATGTTGATGTTAGCATGCAATAAGGTTAATTGAGGATAGCAATAATATCATATCATGTGAGGTGTACAATATAGGTTAGTATACACATGTGCATTTGTAGTTGTGTTCCACGATAAGGTTAGATCATTAGTAGCATAAAAGTGAATTATTACGATAATGGTAAATTAAATGTATTGATCATAAATCATAAATGATGTAGGACTTAGTAGTGACGTTAATATCCTAGAGAAACAATGGAACCATGAAAAAAATTCAACCTTATAAATATGACTTCACTTGTAACAGTAACTTAATGTTTAAAACCTGTTATGCACTTAACGTTAAATCAAGACTAGTGAACCAATTCTTAAATATAATGTCTAGTTTGAGTCAAATGTAAACCTTATTAGTAAACAATTTTTTTTTTATCCCACTCTTTTGGTCTAGTTGTAGTGAGTTTCCCTGGGGTTTGTTGGCGGGCGCTACAAGATAGAACAACTAATTTATCAACCTTTTTGTAAATGTTGATTTGTTTACCTCGAATCTCTTTATTTTTTGTGTAAGAACAAAAAGATCCTACTTGTTCATCACCAATGTATAATAGGAGGTTCTAGTTAGGATCACAGGGAAAAAAAATATTATGTAAATAAAATTTACATATGGACTTCTGTAATTCAGGGGTGGCTGAATTGAAAACATTAAAAATTTATTTAGGAGTTACTAAGGAGAAAGGTAGATGATAGTAAATTCGCATAGCAACTTCTCTCTTAAAAAAAGAGTACATGCCCTAGCTGGAGGTCTGTAATTGATGATCTTGGCTACAGTAGCTTCTATGACACCTACCTTACTCTTCAACTTATTAATCTCCTTATCTTTTTCTTGTGTTTCCTTATCAAACTTTTATTGCATCTGTGCTTTCTCTTATATCAATTTCTTCTCCTATAGCTATAACTACTGAACTTTCATCGATATTTTGAGTGTAATTGTGGGCCAAGGTAACATAGAAGAGGCACGAGGAATGCTAGTAATAGGAGGAGATTTTACAATCTTCTCAATGACCTTTTTATACTATTTGGCAATCATTTTTTCTAGCCTATATAGGTTAGTATCCTACTGCTCAGTCACATCTTGAACCTCTCTTTCTAATTTTGTTCCCTAGTTTATCTAGTTTATTGTTGCTGAATTATTTCCATTGAATCTTATGTTCCTCCCTTTAGCAAATGCTCAATTGGTCTTTCAAAAGACTCCATATTGGTGTTAGAAGATATTCCTCTCCTCCCACCAATGGAATTTTCTTAAACAAGAACTCTCTCTCACTACTAGTTCCATACTCAACATCTAGTACTTGTTAAATTTTAGTTTGGCCATTTTGGTACCCACCTCGGATTTTATCTTGTAGTGTTTTTGAGGAGATTTTCCACTGTTTCTCTACCTTTTACCTTTCTTTTCCACTCTAATTGCAGTAGAAATATCCTGTTTAATGATTTTAGAAGAGATGGGAGGTCGTTTATCCATCACATGTGTAGTGTTGGTTTCCTTCTCCTTTGTGACCCTAGTTTTTATTATAAATTAGGAAAAAAATGAGCTCCCTTCTTCTGCTTATCAAAAGAAAGAGGAGACTTAGGTTTTTGTTTCTTGATTATGACAATGGATGGCTCCTCTATTTATTTCTTCTTGGGTGTGGGTTCAATAATTGTTTTCTTTCCTTAACTTAGTGAGGGTTTAAAATTTTTATGAGAGTGAAGAGATGAAGGTTTTTCTTTTGGTTCTTTCCTCTGTCTAGAGGAAATATTGTCTCTTTCACACCTTTTTATAGTATTAGGGAATTTCTAATGTTTATGATACTTCTCCTTTATAGGAGTTTTCTTCTTTCCCTTGCTCTTTTTATCTTTTGAATGCTTTTCACTTTTCTTGGGTTGAGACGAGGTTGCAATTTTTTGTGCTAATTTTTGACCATGGGTCTTTGACTATAGGAGGAGCTTTCATTGATCATTTACCTCACTCTTAGAGGACTTAAACTTCCTCTGCATGGTTTTCTTGTCCAAAATCACTTATCATTTTTCTACTTTCCCTCTTCTCCCCATTCTTTCCCTCAACTCTCAATTTCTAACCCCCTGCTCTTATGTTTATTAACTTAAGCCTTTTAGATTACTCCCAACTCATGTTTGGGTTATAAATGCCCAAAATTATTTTAACAAGCAATGCAATCAAACAATGATGAGAAATTGCAAGGTGTCCTTACCTTTATGAACTTCTACTACTGTCTCGGACAGAAAATGAGCAAGATAATCTAGCACATTCACCAATCTCCCATGACACAAATGACTCAAGAGATTGAAATGGTGAGAGTATAATAGTGATCTAGCCTTCCCTCACACTTGTGAAATAACTTATGATGTGCAAGCAAAAATATACCCACTTCCTTGGAAGGGATACCTCTTAATGCCTTGGTTGGAGATATCTAGTGGGTCATCTTCATGCCTAGTGAACTTAGCCATTGTTGATATAGCATCATGATGCTCTAGATAATCCTCCCCTTCAGTGGACAAGCTAGATGCCTCTTCTATGTCCATCACAGTAGCATTGATCGTTAACCCTTTTATTATAGCTACATTATCTTTGAGGGATAGAGAAATTGTAGTGTCACCTCTTCATTGTATTCATTCAATTTATGGAACTAGTTTAACCATTTGACATCCTCTATTTCTTACCTACATTCTTAGTTAGTGTCCACTATCAGGTGGTCTATAGGTTCCTTCTTTCCGAGGTCTCCTTTCATTCCATTTAATTTTGAACCCAATTCATTTGACTTAGTTGATATCAATTCTCTTTTTGCTGCTTTCACCTTTGTAAGCACCTCAAATTAAACTTTTTTACCTTTTCAAATCTCTAGTCTTCAAAGGAATTATAGCTTTGTTCATTGGTTACCCATTTTACTCATAAAAATATTTGAAAATAAGGGTAAGTTCTTAATTTCTAGAGGTAGATGATAACAAGTGATCACTTATTGTAATGACTGATGTATCTGAGAAAGTACATTGCATTGATTAGGGATGCTTGGTGGATAAAATTTGAAAAGGATAGCAATTATGGGATAAAATTATACAAACTATCTTCAACTAATGATTCACCCCCAACTTACAGTTTTGTAAGTGTCCATACATGCATAATGATAGGGTGGAGAACTAAGAATGTAGATTCAGCACAAAATATTAATATTTAAAATGAAAGAGAGATAATAAATAAAGTTATTATGTAGTAATGCGATAAATTTGAAATACTTAGTTTGTATAAAAAGTTTTCATATCGGTTAATAACGATAGCATCATTGTGATTTTTACTGATGTGACATCAGTTGCATGTATAATAGACGATGCATGTGAGTCTAAATTTGAAGGCAACAAGTCATGTCATCGATTGATTAGCTAGTGAAAAGGTGAATCTTGAATTTGTTGGCTAACATGTGCTAGTGATGTGATATGGATGTAGAGTGAGCTAACATAAATTGAAGTTGGTTGATAGTGACTCAAGTGTGTTATTGTGGACTAAAGTTTGCTATTGTGGACTAAATTTGAACAAGCCATGACTATGTTGTTGCGGGAACATGGCCCTTGCATATGATTTAAAGCCAATCCTAGGTGGTTGGTGACGTAAAGATACTTTATTATGAAATGATCAAGTTTTCCTAGGCATGGGAAATTTATTATGAATTTTGCAAACATAAGTTATTCAAAAAAATTATCTACCCCTGATATTGGATTATCAGGTGTAGATGCTGCAAGGACTTCTAGTGGTGTGTTTAGGGCGAGCTGCTTCAAGAATTCATCTTTATTGATATGATTCTTATGTAATTTGAGTTGATGGCCATTGATCAAAAGTAAGAACCTGAGTCAATGGTTTGAAGTCTGAAAACACCATTGGAAAATACTTCTTCTATCTCATAGGGACCCAACCATCGGTTTAGAGTTTCCCTTTGTTATCTTTACACCATGATTTTTAAAGGAGGGCCCAACCACCCTTCTCAAATTGCCTTGTTTTAATGGATCTATCAAGCCGCTTTATTCTCTGGTTTTGGATTAATTCACGATAAAATGCTTCTTTCCTAAATTCATCCAAGGCATTTAAATGGTCAATTTGTTCCTATTGAGCTTGTGATAGTTCCATGCCAAGTTCAATTGTTGTCCTTAATGTTCTATGTTTAAATTCTATTGGAAGAAATTTTTTCTTACCATAAACCAATTCAAATGGTGTGAAACCAATTGTTGCCTTCTAGGTTATTCTATAGGCCCAAACAAATTTTTCAAGTCTAGAATCCCAATCATTCTTGTGAAGAGATACCAATTTTGTCAAGATTGCTTCTGTTTAATTATTAGTCACCTCTACCTATCCATTTGACTATGGATGGTAGGGTGTTGATTTCCCGTGTCTCAATTTATATTTAATCATTAGTGTCTATTTTAGAGATGAGGTAAACTAAGGACCTTGATTTTTTATCATTGCTCTTGGATCCCTATACTTAGTGAATATCTATTCATAAAGAACTTTGCAACCTTGTTGTATCTTTCATGCTTTTTAGCCTTGACCTCAACCCACTTTTCTATATAATCTATATAGACTAGAATGCACTCCCTGTTATTGGAAAGTGGGTCAATTGGGCCAATAAAATCAAACACCATTTATTAAATGGTGTTAGAACTAGTTGAATTTGCAGAGGCATCTCATTAGAACATGTGGGTCTACCCATCCTTTGACATCTGTCACAATGTCTGGTGCACCTAAGTGAATCCTTATGCAATGATGGCCAATAATAGCCTATATTAAGAACCTTCAAGGTAGTCCTCTTGGCTACAAAGTGGCCCCCACAAGGTTCACCATGGAAGGCTTGGATAATGTCATGGATCTCATATTCTCTTAAGCATCTTCTCATGATATTGTTAAGCCATATATAAAATAGGTAGCCTAAAATCCAAGAGCATGGGAAACTCTTTTCCACTAATTGATGCCTTTTCCTTGGAGAGAAGTATGGAGGCATTTTACCTAACACAAGGTAATTTTTTATATTTGCATACCATAAATTGTATATTTGTGAAGCAAAGAGATGCTCATTTGGGAAGGATTCATCTATGAATAGTTCTGATTTTGCATTTGTGAGACTAGAAATAAAATTTTCAATAATATTGACTCTACCATATTTGTCTATTATGGTAATATCAAATTCCTACAATAAGAGTAACCATGCAACTAACCTACCATTAACAATAGATGTGTTCATCAAGTACCTTATCACTACATGACCCATATGCACAAACACTCGATACTTGGTGTAGACGTATAAAAATGACCATATTCCTAAATGAATATTTTATGTTCATTTCTCTATTTAATTAAATCCAATTTAATTGAATCACCCACATTCCTCTATTTAAATTAAGTAAATTACTCAATTTATTTTAATTAAATTCACTAGGCCTCTTTTGACATTTAATGAATAAATCATTTTATTCAATTAAATCCCTTCTATCCACTTTTAATTAAATTCAAATTTAATTAAATAGTTTATCCTAAATTGAATAAATCTAATTTATTTGATTTCCCCAAATTACAACCAAATTGAATTAAATTCATTTTATTCAATTAAATTCTATTATCCCTTCATCCACTTGCAAAATCCTACTTCTCCGACTTGCCTCCTAAATCCCCTTCCTAACCCCTTCTAGACTCTTCTAATCACTTCTAAATTAACCTAACCCATTTCCTAAACTTTGTCACATCCCTAACCAAGGGGAAGTCACTTCTCAAACCCTCAAAGTCTTTGAAAACCCTTAAAGGCTTCAACCACTTAACTTTGAAAGTCTCCCAAACCATTAATGGTTAACTAAACCCTCTAGCATGATTAAAGAATTTCCCTAAACTCAACCTCCATGTAACCCAAGGGTCTCATCAAGCATTTATTGCTTTGACCACGGTTATCCTTAATCTTTTGCACAAGAGTTTATCCTTTGGATAAAACCTTTATCCATTGGATAACCTTAACTTAACCATAACCCTTACCCGCTAAGATAACCATGAGGTCTTCTCAAGCATTTAATGCTTCCTACCTCTCTTCTCAACCTAGTCTTATGTTGACATTTGTCACCATTTCATTGGTGACAATTGCAAACATGGATTCCCAACTTTCAAACTCAACCCTTGATTACCTCTTTCAATCCTGACCATCCATTGCCCTATTTTTGCTATAAATAGGGCTCTCATTCCTCCATTTTCATCATCCAAGTCTTTAAGCATCACACTTATACTCAAATCCATGCAAGTTTTAATATCTCATTTATGCTCATCATTTAGCCTCTCTTTTAAATAGGAATTAATCTAAATATGCATGTTTAGAGTATTTTCCTTATCATTTAGCTTAATCATAGACTAATATAGCATGCTAGGATAGTCTTGTTACTAATCTTGTCATCTTATAACTAGTTTATTGCATTTATAGGATCATGTATAACTTAGGATGCATTTCATCTTAAAATCAACCAAAGCATCCCTCGTTCTTGCATTTGTCATCCCTAAACCACTTTGCTCAGTGATCTGAGAGCAAAGACATTGGTTTGAGGGACCTTGTGAGATAGAGAACCATGTAACCAACCTTGGGAAGCTGAGCCATACTTCATGACTCCATAGCTTGCACCAAGAAGTCCTGTGGGTGTGTGAGCAAAGCCTCTTTGAGCTTCGTTTTCCACATATTGAGTTCTATTGACCTGCTTTTCCCGCATACACTTGGTTGTGCCTAAATTTATTTAGAGCATAGATGACTTGAAGCATGCCATTTTTTGTCATTTTGTAGTTGAAATCTGTTGCATGCAAGATTTTACTAACATTGAAAATAGCATATTCAATCACTCCTTTTTGTCAAAGGAATCCTCCAACAACATAATTTGAAGCATTAATATGAATGTGTAATGGAATATTCCAATTTGGACCTCTAAGGACAGACATTTTGATTAATATATCTTTTAGAGCCTGAATTTTTTTTTGGCATGTCTCAATATTTTTAAATTCGACGTATTTTGTTAGCATAACTAATAATGATGATGCAATCTTTCTTAAGTCTTTAATGAGTCTTCTATAATTAAAAAAATGTGCTAAAAAAATTCTAACGACCTTCTTCTTAACATGGATGTATAGATTCTTTATTATCTCAATTTTTGTAGGGTACACTTGTATACGTTACTAAGAAACATAATAAACAAACACTACACCTTCTTGAATCATTTTGTAACATTTTTCATTGTTCAATATTAAGTGGCAGTCTTGGCATCTCTACAACACCTTCTTCAAGTTGGACAATGCTTTTTCATAACTATCACCATATGTGGTGAAATCATGCATATACACTTCCATGCAGTCATGTGTTAGGTATGAGGAAATAATAAGGATTTATCCTCAAAAAGTAGCAGTAGCATTGTAAACAATGAAAGGAAAGACTGCATATGCCTATGTACCCCAAGAATGAGTGAATGTTGTCTTGTCTTGGTCCTTTGGTGCAAATTTTATCTGGTTGCAGCCACTAGAATCGTCCAGGAAAGAGAAGTATTTATTTCCCACTAGAGTCCAGTACTTGGTCAATGAAAGGAAGAGGAAAGTAATCATTCCTAGTTGTTGAATTGAGTTCTCTATAATCCACACAAAATATCCACTTCCCTCCTTTCTTAGAACGAATACCAAAGGTGAGATCCATTGACTATTAGAGATTGGATATGTAAACCTAGAATCAAGTATCTTTTACAATTTTGTCATTACTATTTATTTCATGTCAGGATGCATCCTTCTCTAAGGTTGTCTAAATGGTTTGCTGTCTTCTTTGATCTAAATCTTGTGTGTGCAAAGATTCAAATCAAGCTCCTTCATGTCATGATAGTCTCAGAAAAAAGTCATCTTATGTTCCTACAATAGAAAAATTAATTGTGTTTGTTGCTACTTATCAAACTTGATGTTTATGTTAAGATACATGCTAGGGGTGATCTCCATTTAGGTAGTGAGGAGATTCATCGATGCAACATTCAGGCATGGAATACCCATATAATTGGTATGAAGAAGTATCTTGTGAAGCAAATGCGCAATAGACAAATAATTCTTAGAAGATGCTAGAGTAAGTAGGGCATGCCACACACAAGAAGAACAAGCAAGACAAGATAGATTGTCCACATATCTAATATTGTTATTTTGGATCACGTGATATAATATTTTATCTTTATTTTTTATTTGGATGATGGGGCTTCTTTCAATTTTCATGAGTGTTTGCAAGGAATTCTTATCATTATCTCCAAGGTGAAGTCATATTGTCTGCTCAACCTCATGACGTGCCTGTGCTAGTGGAAATGAAAATAGTTTCTTGATAACATATAAAGTATACAAAACACCACATGAGTGAACATATAGTACATTATTGAAGCATGAATACATAGATGATGCAAATCATGTTCAATTTGTGAGGTTGAAGATGTAGATAGTACTATGATTTTGGAGAAAGATATGGATGCATGAGTGATATGGAGTATACTACTAAAAAGTTCATGGTTCTCTACATAAGTAATAGAATCCCATTAAATATGATCCATTGAAATAATTCTCCCATAGGAGAGATAAAAAGAGTAGGTCTATGGGATCCCCCAAAATTTACCATTTTTAAATGAAAGGTAATCTCTCATTTCTCTTGCCTTCCAGATGTAACAAAAAAGTCCATTTGGTTCCTTTATCCCATTGAAACCAAGGAATCATGAGCATAATGCATATGATAATTTTCTCCTTAATTTGATGAGGAAGTGGTATTGGAAGACCAACTTAAAGTGGGAATAAAAGTGTGCATAGGAGTGTAGAATCAACATTTGATCCAATGAATGTACAAGGAACTAAAATAAGGGTGTACATAAACAAGGCACACAAGCATGAGGTAATAATTATGAGGATCCATTTTTATGATGAAAGATCTAAGTCACTACACAACTCCCCATCACACATATAATCTAGTGTAAGAATAAATTTGCTTCCCTAACAAACACACATTTAGTTTTTGTGGCATTTGATATGAGTGTATTTATATACTTATTTACTATTTGTAGATTTTTTACAAGTTTTATGTCATGAAGTGGAAAAATAAGACATAAACAAAGTATGCCTTACAAAACTCAAAAAATGACAAAAACATAAAATAAAACCCTCATAATTAAAAAATGTGAACCCTCCTAAAATTATATAGTTATTACAGAATCCACAAAGTGGATTAATGCATAAATCCTCCAAAAATAGACATACTCATAAATTGATAATCTAAAATACAGTCATGGAAATTAACATCACCACTACATAGAGCCTTCTAAAGTTCTAAAATTGGGAACTCTATAGGGTGTCCTTTGAGAATCTAGGATTTGGAAAAAATTATATATATCATGTTGGAAAAAATTCCAACCACTAGATAGAGGATGAAAAAATATGCAGAATGAAAAAAATCACTCAAAAAGAAGTTTGTATGACCAAGAATAAGGCTCCCGAAGTTAAGCAAAAAAACTAGAGTGGCCAATGGTGAGGGGTCAAATTTGGGGGAGAATATTCCTATCGATAAATTATTTTGTCAAGTAGTGACAACAACAATAGATGGTAGAATATACTAAGTGACAATAAAATATTGTCACTGACATAATATTCAACCAAATATTCTCTTGATAGTAGTAATTAATGGAGATAGATGATAAAGCACAGAATGAATAGAATAACTCTTTTTAAATAAATATTCCCAGTCGACCATGCCAACCTACAGGTGTCAAACCTATGGAGGATGATGTCATGCCTACATAGGTAGTACCGACAAGCTACAAAAATAATATTTAAAAACTTATTTAGTTGAATGCTTCTACATAGATTTTCATGCAAGTGATTTTCAAGGTAGACTAACAACATTTTGATGTATACAATACAACAACCATCCATCTCTTCATGGGCCTCTAAAAACTCAAAAAATATCATCTTCGAAAACTCTATTATATGTCAAAATTTGTCTCTTGGCCCTCTTGAGCACAACTATGACATTTGGTTCATTATAAAACACATTGTTTGCAACTTCCACCCTCATGAATTCAAGAGAGAAAGGAAAAGGAGTTATAGGATTTCTCTAATACCATGTTTGAGCAATCAATATCTTCTTGCAAACTCAAAATAATCCACAAATGAGAAATAAAAAAATATCACATTAACATCCTTATGAAATGTACAAATAAGACTTGCTTATAAAGGAAAGGATGAAAAGGTGAGAAGGTAGGAGTCAAAATTTGAGTACCCTTCCAAGTATGAAGAAAGTGTAGGATGATAGGGGTCTAGAATGTCTATTTTTGTCAGCCTTTTTATCAATTACGATTCAGACTTTATTTGCATCAAGACTTTATTTGAGCATCTTTATATGTGTTGATTATGACTATACATATGCTAACTATCCTTACAAGCATATAATAGTAAATAATATATTTTGGTATGTACAAATTACCTAACAAAATGGGTCAAAGTATGAGCAATGAAGCATGCAAAGGATAACAAGGTTGTCGAGTTTCTATCTGAAGAGATTTTCACAAGATATGGTGTTCCAAGAGAGTTTGTTACTGATCAAGGTCCACAATTCAGATCTACCCTAATTGTAGCATTAATGAATGAATACAAACTAAGGCATCATTAAAGTACTCCATACCAACCAAAGACCAATGGACAGGTAGAGGTCTCAAATAGGGAGCTAGAGGCAATCCTCACAAAAATAGTTGCTATTCATAAAAATGATTAGGCTTCTATATTACAAGAGGCAATATGGGCTTATAGGACTACATGAAAAAATGCTATAGGATTCACACCATTTGAATTTGTGTATGGAACAAAAGCAACTATGCCCATTGAATTTGAGCATAAGACATTAAAAACAACAATCCTTCTTGGCATATATTTAACAAAGGCACAAACAAAGAGAATTAAACAACTCAATATAGTTGATGAATTCAGAAGGGAGGCATTGCAATGGATGGAGATAATTTAAACTCAATGAATCGAATGACATGATAAAAACATAAAAACAAATCAATTTAAACAAGGCGATTGGGCATTATTTGATTCTAGTTATAAGGATCATCCGAGCAAATTGTAGACTAGATAGTTGGTTCCTTATGAAGTTGCAGAGGCATACCCAAATGAAGCTGTAAAATTGCAAACCATTGACCCAGTGAAATTTTCACTTTTGGTCAATGGTCACAAGCTCAAACTATACCACAAGCCTAATAGTAAGGAGAAGTTTATCTAGTAGCATGTATTTTCCACAAAGTCATTTGTTCTTGATATTCCACAATCAAGACCCAATGATGTTTTAGAAAATAAATTGAAGCAAAAATTAAGAAAGTTTCATTTATTTGAGAACACTCCATCACTATAGTAAAAGAATCACACATCATTCTCCAATAGATCACAGTTTCAATAAAATAGTATAGGGCCCTATTTCTTGCAGCCTTTGACTCGAAACCTATCTTGATCATGATTATCCATGTGTTGCAATTTATTGAATCTGCCATGAAAACACCATCATTTCCAATTCCACTCATACATGTGGCATATTCAATTTAATGTTATCAACAACACTTCATCGAATTGTTCAAAATTTTCTTCACCACCAACTCATAATTACAACACAACTCTCAGGAGATTATGCATGCAAATTGCAAAATTCATGATAACTTAACACAACTCATCACAAGCAATTTATAATTTTCATTGCATATACATCATCAATTAATTTAGCAATATTTACATTTTTGTCACACCACATTTACTGCATACATTTCATGTATTATATTATGATTTATCATGACATAATTCTTTGTGTTCTTTCTGCATTTATCATCTCACTTCCTCTGTCTTGCATGTGTGGACACTTTGTAAACCTTAAGTTGGGGGGAGGATAGTCATATCATCCTATTTAAATAATGATTTTCTTGCATGGTTGGTTTTTTTCAAAAAATTGATGTAAGATATTCATATCTAAATGTATCGATAATTCCCTCACCTCACATTAATGAAAAAATTTCTTTCTTGAACCTATCTTGTCAATTTTTCTTTATGAATATTTGTTTCCTTTGCTTAGTATTTTCAAATTTGGGAAATTAGTAAAAATTTAGGTAAGGAATACAAAAACTGTAGAGACAAAAAAAGGGAGTTAAGCATTTGCATGAAGTAGAGTGATTTGTTGTGGAAAGTTGAGCAATTTATGTGTTGAAGAAGGGAGTGGGAGTAGAACCTATAAAAAAAACCCTCAATTCATACAATTCTTGATAACTTAGGATGGTTAAACTATTTTGACAAGCTAGGTGGCACTAGAATTTGCCTATACTCTACAAGATAATGTAACAATTGTTAAAGGTTTAAGAGTGGATACAAGCATTATAGCCATTGCCAAAGTGACTAGGATTTCTATAGATGCAAAAGACTATTTAGACACTCATGATGCAGTTTCCAATTGAGTTGAGTTTAAAAGACTTAGGGACCCACCTTTGGATACATCAAAACAAGGAAATCAAAGGGTTTCTTTACCTAAAAAGTGGGCCGAGACAACAAAAATACTAACTAGGTATCTATCTTGTGAGGGTCAAATATCTTTTTTGTACTCACACCATTTTAAGCTTCTCAGTTATTTGCATCATGGAAGGCTAGTTAATGTACCAAATTACCTTACTCACTTTCTTACCCACATGGTTGTAGAAATCCAAAAAGCTAAGGGCACCTCTTTATTACCCCATTGTCTAATTATTCTTATAGTAAATAGAAGTTTAGCTATCTACTTTCCTAATATGAGCTGGGAGGAATTTCTTAAAGTCAAAAGATTAAACATGTGAATCTTGGGCTGGGTTGTAGAAAAATCAAATTCAAGGGATTATAAAAGGGAGAAAGTAGTAAACCCTAGGAAATAATCAAATCAAGGGAAACAAGTTCTTCTCATGAAAAAGATGTATCTATTTCAGAAACCGCTAAATCATGGTTATTCAAGGAAGAGACAAAGGAGATTCAGTCAACTCCTCCTATAGCTAAGAGACATAACCATAAATTTGCTTAAAAACTTACTACAAAACCCAAGGCTGAACTTACTAATAGAAAAATTAAAGAGAAGAAAGGGAAAAGTAAAATAGAGGCTTCCATAAAAGAAAAAGAGACAAATCCCAGGGATAAAATCCCCGTGGTTTCCACCGCTAAGGGAATATAGAAAACTTCTCCTATGAAACATAAAGGAAGTGATGATAGTTCAAAATCTCCGAAGAACAAAGGATTAAGGGTGAATGAAAGCCCTGTACCTGAAAAAGAAAATATGAAAGATACATTTGTTGCTAAGAAGAAAAGAAAGACAAAGACCACCCCATCTATTGCACAACTAAAGAAAAATCAAAACCTTAGTATGCAGTCCAAGAAAATCCTTGCAACTACTACTGTCTTAAAAGAATTCTCTATTTCCCAATTGACGAAGAAAATATTAGCAAAAAATTAAAAAATTGATAAGAAAAAGGGCAAAGCAACTAAGGAGGAAGGAAAATAGAGGAAATCTCATAGATTAAAAGGGAAACTAAGCATTGCTAAAGGGAAAGAAAAATCAAGTACAATTATGAATGTAGACTCTGAAACAAGTAGTTAAAGGGAATATTTGTTTAGGCAAAGACAATCTCATACAAAAGAAAAGGAAGTATCTTCTAAGTCTAACCTAGAACTAGTAGAAAATAGGTCTATATTTTTCCCATGACAAAGGATGATGTAGCTTCAGTAGAGATGTCACAAACCTTAGAAGGGTATGTTGATGAGGAAATAGGAGAACAAGGCAAAGGTAACCAAGTAGAGGAAATTGCAAAGAAAACAAATGAAAAAAAGGAGATTGAAATACATGATGAGGAACCTATCCAATTTGAAATAAGTAAGCTAGTACTTGGAGAACACATAAATTTAGATAGGTTAGCAGAAATGACTGCTAAAGAAACTAAGGAGGTCATAGAAACTATCCTGAAATAAGAGACTCCCTCCATGGAAAGGCCATTGATAGAAATAATAGTACAAACTCAAGTTCCATAAGTTTCCTCATGAATCTGTTGGCCTTTGATCAAACTTAATTTGTAGAAGCAGGTGAAACAATTGTAGTTACGGGAAGAAAAGTTAAGAAGGAAAAAGACTAGATACAATAAAAGTTGCAAGAGTTTGAGGAAACAATTGCAAAACTAAGAAATAAGATGGATACTATAGCTTCCATGGTCCTATAGATAGTTAATTGCTAACCACAAGCTAAAGTTTACACACTATTTTTAAGGGAGGAGTTACTCAACATTTAGTTTATGCAACTTTATTTGGACTTTATTTCTTCAATTATCACTCCTAAGGAATTCTTTCGTATCTTCTATACTTGTACTCCAAAAATACAAAAAATATTGTGTGAGTTTTACATGCATAGGCTTGCTGCCCCCTACAACACTAGATGGAATACTCTCTTATATGTTGCAGATGTACAAATAGGAGCGTTTTGTTCTTATTTTAGAAATGAAGAAATCAGAGGTAAACAAATGATAACATATAGAGAGACAAAATAGATAGCTTTCCTAGCCCTTACAACTAAGTTGGATGATGTGAATCCATAATAAAGAGTGGGTGTCACTCATTGATAAAATTGATATTATTTAGAGTATATTAGCATCCAGGGCAGAATTATATTCAACATATGAAAAGATGCTTCATGATCAAGGCAAAGACATATTGGGATTTGTTGTTAATAGATGGAAAGAACTCATACATGATTTATAGAAGAAAGGATTCCATTCCCTCTATAATTTTCATGTAGGTACATGCAGAGCTAGAAGGTATATAGATTTGGCTAGGGAACAAAACATAAAGTGGCCACCTCTTTAATTTCAGCCTCCACTTATGTTATGATCAATATTGGACTGCAAATGGATAGAATAGTATGATGAATGCACCAAGGATCCCAGGTAGAAGGAGATTGCATAATATAATGAATTCTATTTGAATCCTTCAGCTAAGATTACATGCATAACCGTTCCTTTAGATTTCATAGAAATGGCTCTACTTCAAAATAGGTTGAGGGGACCTGCTTTGGGACACGTAGAAGTATAAGTTGGGGAAAATGACAGGGGCCTAGAATGTCTATTTTTATTAGTATTTTTATGACTTACAATTTAGACTTTGGTTAAATTTTATAATTAATTTTCATGAATTTTAGTCATAGTATGGTTTGCATTTGCATTAAGACTTTATTAGAGAACCTTTATATGTGTTGATGATGGCTCTAATGTATGTAAGTACGTATGTACGTACGTACGTATGTATGTATGTATGCATGTATGTATGTATATATATATATATATGTATGTATGTATGTATGTATATGTATGTATCTATGTATATGTATGTATGTATATATAGCATGTATGTATTTATGTATGCATGTGTATGTATGTATGTATATATAGTATGTATGTATGTATGTATGTATGTATGTATGTATGTATATGTATGTATGTATATATAGTATGTATGTGTGTAGGGGAAAAAGTGACACTAAGCAAACATGCCCTAATCTCACTTTCAATCACACACTTGTGGAATATGAAAGAGCCTAGAGGTATCACACAATTGGCTACTTCTTTTTGTGGAAGAGAGAGCCACGGGCTACCTATTAGGATTTCTATTCCTTTGTTGCAAATGATAGATAAAATGATACAAGTTCAACTACTGGCCCTAGAGTGCAAGTATGAACTAGTAACAAGATTGCAAGATTGAGATTAAGTGATGAAAAGCTGTAAACACAAGGATAAGAGGAGAATGCAGATGTGTATCTGGGGTTAAAATCTGAGTGGAAATGTTTGGGATGGGGGCGCATGCGCCACTGACCTGATTCTGCACCTGAAACTGCTCCTTTTGGCAACCTGAAAGCTGTTGAAAAGTACTGAAAATTGCTGTTGTCTGAGGGACCAGGGCACCCAGCGCCCCTGTCCCAGGGACTAGGGCACCCAACGCCCCTGTCCTGTCAGGACCAGGGCGCCCCACGCCCCTATCCTAGGTTTCTGCTCTGAAAATTTGGTGTGTTGTCCCGTCTCAGTCTGCTTCCGTCGGATCTGCAACTTGCGGTGTCCTTCGAATTCGGAAATCTGCACTTATATCTGAAAAGGGTTGTAGGTGGCTATATAGGGTTTTGCCTTAGTCAAACCCCCGCTTTGGTGATTTCCACCTCCACGAATAGCCAAGTTGTATAGTAAAAGTTGTGTGTGTGCAGACCTTGTGTGTGTGCAAGATCCTAAAATGAAAGTAAGCAAGTTAGAGCAACCTAGAAAGTAAACCCTAATTGCTTGTAATTGACAAAGTAAATGCTCTACATCAAGATGCAAAGTGATCTAAAGCATGAATACAAATGATATAATGAGGCTTATGCAAAGACATGAAAACAACATGAAATCATATCCAACCCCAAGGGAGGGGTACAAGCCAATCTTCAGTCGGTGATCCCCTATTGCTCTTCAATGTCTTCAAAGCCCTAAATGGATGAATGAAATTGATGAATGCTTGATGGATGGATGTTGAATGTTGTTGAAGTCTTCAAAGATTTGCTCTTTCGCCGCGTAGAAGGCCCCTGAAACCCAAAATTCCGGATCCTTTCAAATGAAGAAAGAGAGCTCTTATATATGAAACCCTAGGTCTTAATTTCAACTTTTGGCCGACCTAGAGATTGAATCTCCCACCAATTTCTTGGGGTTAAGCTTTATTTTATGATTGGATCGCGCTCCTAAAATTTTGAGAAAAATGTCCAGGACCGTGTGCACGCCGGGCGCCATGGTCCCGACAACTTTTCACCAAATTTTCAAGGCCATCGGATATGATGATTTTAGAGCGAATCCCGAAGTTACAGGTGATTTTGAGATGTTTTGACCCCCGAAATCAAGCCCCCAAGTTCAAAATAGGACCTAATTAGGGTTTTTGATTAAATGATGTATTAGAAGAATAAAATGAAAAGGGCACACTTTAATGAAAAGGGCCCAACTTTATGATATGGAAGATGATGAAATAGGACCTTAGACCTAATTAATTTAATTAATTAAGTGCTAAAGGGGAAATGCAATGCAAAATGCAAAATGTGCCAAGGCGGGTGCTAAACTAGGTGTGAAATTGTACCACCCTAGCAAGTGCGTACAATTTACGATGCTACAGTATGTATGTATGTATGTACATACATACACATATATATACATGTACATATATACATATATACATGTACACACATACACATATATATACATGTACATATATACATGTACACACATTTATGTACATACATAAATATATATACATATACATATATACATACACACACATATACATACATACATACATACATACATACATACATACATACATACATGTATGTATGTATGTATGTATGTATGTATGTATGTATGTATATGTATGTGTATGCATGTGTATATGTATATGTATATGTATATGTATATGTATATATATGTACATACATATACATACACACATATGTTAGTGTAGGTTTTTTATATTTATTTTTCCTACACATTATTAATAATACTTAGGTTAATAGGGACATGATTTATGTGAGGACACATGACATATTCCTACATTCACATGTGTCATTCACACCCACATTTGGGTGGTTGGATAGTACACCATATTTTGGACTCATTTGCCATCTCCTTATAACCATTTGTTTGTCCCTACCTGAGTTGGTTTGACACATGTTTGGCATTTTCCAAGTAGGCACAACTCCCACCTAATTTGGTTATTTGGGAGTTATTATTCCTCTTGGAATTATGTGCCCACATTTTTCTATACAATCAACACTCACCTCTCCCTTATGAGCTAATCCAGAGCTAACTCATATGAGTTCATATCAGCCCAGTCAGTACAAGGGAGTGCTGATCATTTTGAGTGTGATAATATCATCATTTTGTTATTGTACCATATTTCAGCATTTCAACCTCTCTATTGCTCTTATGTAGAAGGTTGATCTTGGTTTTGCAGGTGATCCTGGGAGATTGAGTCCATCAGTGACTTTGACATGGTATCAGAGCTTGCAGATCTGCAAGCCCCTTCTCAAATTTGGGAGAAATTCAACATTGATCTTTTGTTGGGTGCATCTTCAGTCAAAAAGGACATCACGATCGAGTCCAAAAGGCTAAACAAATGAATTTTGATATAAAATACTCTCCCTCCCAAAGAAGGTCAATTTTGAGGCTATATTCACTTGCCCAATATGGTACAAATATGAATTTTGTTGAAAAAAAATAAAAACAAATATTTTTCCTATATTTTTAAAATATATATTATTATGTTGCAGGTTTTTTAATTATTATAAAAAGGGGAACCTTTTATTATAAAGGTTTATTTTTATATTGTGAAGGTCTTTTTGAAAAACTAAAAATATTAAAAAGTTTTTTTTAAAAATATATATATATATAAATCACATAAATTGAGGGTATCAATAGGGTACACAGGCCCTTGTTGACCTCGTACTAGCAGGGTACTTATGTGGTACCTGCCACACACAACCCATAGACTTAGTAGCATAGCCCGTGAGGCAAATGGGTGGGGTGCAACTTTGCACCCCCATCCAGCCTATGTGACCCTCCCATTGTGTGTGGCCTTTGTGCACCTCCTACCACCTCAATCTCTGTGTTGCATTGAAGCTCACATATTTTATGAGGTGCAAATATTTCTTATATAAGTTACCCCATCTGCATGGTCGTGGGCCTCCTAATCTCTTGTACTATGACCCTCTGTGGCCATACTTCTATTCTCAACTTTTGTGAAGTCTTCTACATTTGGTGGATTTTTTAGAGATGTTGATAAACTTAGCTGGTTTTTCATATTTGGCAAATTTTTGGAGGCTTTCTCTATTTGGTCATTGTACCAATATTTGGTAGTTTGCTACATTTAAATTAGCTGGTGATTTTTTAAATTTGACAAGAAGATAAATTTGGAGGTATACCAAAATTGTCAGAGATTGAGAAGTAGTTTCACCAAATTTGGCGAAGGTTCTTATTTGCAATTTTTGACCCCTTCACCATTGGAGTTTTGGTTTTTGCACTTCAACTTCGAACTGCCATATCTTGAGCATACAATGGAGTTTTGTATTGCAATTTTTTTGTGATTTGGGGTAGAATTTCATAGGCTTCGCAGTGGTGGAATCATATTTTTCTCATGTGATCCAGATTTTCCAGAAAATTAATTTTTTCATCAGATTTGAAGGAAAATCCCAATTTTTGCAACTTCAAATGGACATAATTTTCACATATGACCTTGGATCAAGGTGCTTCTTTTTTTGAAAGTTGATATTTTCTGAGTACTATTTATTAGTGCTATATTGAGGTTGTAATTCTGACATTATATTGTACTTTTCAGTATTTTGGTCCATTTTGGGATGTTGTAAAACTTTGGAAATTAACTCCAGTATTGTAAACACACTGAATTATAAAGTGCCATCATCATATTTTTTCTGGGGGGATCATTGATTGAGTGAAAAGGGAGGGTGATCTTGTGTTGTTTTCTTTTGTTGTGTGCTAGTGTAATGGGGAAAACTCAATTTGAACTCCTAACTCCATATAATTATGAAACATGGAAAAAATTAGTCTAAAATTATCTAGGGAAAAAAGGTTGCATTGGCTATGTCAAAGAATCTATTCTTGCACCTAATGATGCTAATTCTCTTCAAGCATGGGAGATCAATTGTGAGAGAGCTCTTGGTTACATTTGTTCACTAGTCTCTTTTGATTTACAATTTCATCTTGAATCATGCAAGACACCTAAGGAGGCTTGGGATACACTAGAAAATTTGTATGGTAAAATTGAAAAGATTAGGGGTTATCAGATTGATAATAATTTGATGAATCTTGATCCAAAAAGTTTCAACAACATCCAAGACTATATCTCCAAGATAAAGAAATTAAGAACATAGTTAACCGATTGCAAGATTACTAAGGAGGATTTACAATTGATTCTGAATGTGTTATCCAAGCTTGGTCCTAAGTATTCTGTATTTGTTTCTAGCTTTCATACCAAAAGGGTTTTTATGGGAACTGCATATGTTCAACCCACTTTTGATGCATTTTCAGATATTGTAATCCAAGAGGAAGCGAAGCTAATTCAAATTGGCATCATAAAAAATTCCAAGTCACAAGCATTGATTGCTAGTGAACCTAAGGTACATAAAGAATCGGGTACCCTGATCAGAAAAAAAAAAAGAAGAAAAAAAACAAGCCAGAAAGAATTTGAGTCCTCTTCCTCAAAAAGGGAATCATCTAAAAAGGAAAAACCCACTTGTGCATATTGCAAGAAATCTAAGCATGATGAACATCAATGTTATTTGACACAAATTGATGAGTTGAAGAATCTTTTAGCAAAGAATAAAATCAATCTATCATCAACTATGTCAAAGGATTCACCATCTTCATCTAATTCAAAGTCAGAGAAACAAAAGGAGAAAGCACTTGTTGCAATGATAGATTCTTAGTTAGGGACATGGATCCTTGATTCTTAAGCTTCATATCATATGGCTTCATCACATAGTATGATCTCTTCATTTGAAACTTATTCATCGCCATACATTCTGATGGCTAATAATACACACATGCGTGTTTGTGGGAAAGGGTCTATTGACATAGAGGAAGGATCATTCAATGATGTCCTTTTGTGTTCCTTCATTGTTAGCAAATATCTTTTCCATCTATTAGATCACACATAGTGGGGAAGGAAAAAGTGTTGAGTTCACTCCAGATTCTATGATTATTCGAGATTTGCATAGCAGCGATATTGTTGTAGTTGGGGAGGTAGATCATCAATCTTGAGTATACACCTTCTCACATTTTCCTTCTATTGTTCCTTCAATTGACGTACACACTTAGACATCTAGTGTGGACACTTTTGAGGAGATTCAATATGGTCAGTGAATCTTGGTATTCTTTCAACTGAGGTTCAAGAGACATGTGTTTCATCTCCAACATTGATTGTTGTTATTGATAATACTGGTGATGTTACATCAATGGTTCCTATTGATTCAGTGTAGTAGGACACTCATTGTCTTCCAGACACAACTAATTGGGATGAGTACTTGACATACATTATGGGTTTGTTTTGTGAATCCTATCTTGCAGACTTGGAGGACACTATTGAGTACATACATCTTCTCTTTGATGAAGTCACTTTGTCTTCTTCAAATGTTGAGGGGGAATCTTCTTACCCTCTTGTTCATTACCCACATGATCATTCCTTACAATTTTACATGACTGTGGCCACTATTGAGCAACATTTGGAAGAGGCATCTTTGTCTTTAGAGGAGATACTTGAGTCTTTGGATCTTGTTCTACATACATCTCTACTAGGTTCTAGATTGTCATCTTCATCAGTGTGGCCTAGAACACCTGATTTGATTATGACAACTTTCGGGATCGACATGGAGACACTTGAGTAGTATTCAAAGACTTCATACATTTTGCACTTTCTTCCTTCATCGTCTTTCCAGGAATGGGAAGATAGTCTTCATGTACCTTTGGTTTTGTTTCTTCCTAAGGGGAGGAATGTTATTCAATGATCATGGTCCATCATCTATATATAGTTTCATGAATCAACCATTGGTACATTTTACTACTTTTGGGAAGGCTATATGTCTTTCTTATCCTTTCGATTTCGATTTGTTCTTTGCATGAGATTCTTCTTATGTTGGGAAACTTGTTTCTTTTCTCTCTTTTGGGGAGGAGTTTTGTCCCATTGGGTTTTCTCTTTTACTCCGTTTACGAGATATTGTTTTGTACACGAGTATCTAACATGGCCTTATAGCTGGGACCCATCTTTTCATTATTGCATGTTTTCACCCACCTAAGCTATGCTTAAGGGGGGTGTTAGTGTAGGTTTTTTATATTTATTTTTCCTACACATTATTAATCATACTTATGTCAAAAGGGACATGGTTTATGTGAGGACACATGATATAGTCCTACATTCACATGTGTCATTCACACCCACATCTAGGTGGTTGAATGTCACACCCTCTTTTGGACTCATTTGCCACCTCTGCACAACCATTTGCTTGTCCCTACCTGATTTGGTTTGCCACATGTTTAGCATTTCCGAAGTAGGCACAACTCCCACCTAATTTGGTTATTTGGGAGTTATTATTCCTCTTGGAATTATGTGCCCTCATTTTTCTATATAATCAACACTCACCTCTCCCTTATGAGCTAATTAAGAGCTAACTCACATGAGTTCATATAAGTTTAGTCAGTACAAGGGAGTGTTGATCATTATTGTATCATTTTGAGTGTTATAATACCATCATTCTGTTATTGTACCATATTTCAGCATTTCAACCTCTCTGTTGCTCTTGTGTAGAAGGTTGATCTTGGTTTTGCAGGTGATCTTGGGAGATTGAGTCCATCAGTGACTTTGACAACACACACACACACACATGTATGTATGTATCTCTATGTCTATGTATGTGTGTGTATGTGTATGTGTATGTGTATGGATATGTGTATGTGTATGTGTATGTGTATGTGTATGTGTATGTATATGTGTATATATGTGTGTGTATATATATGTGTATTGTATGTATGTATGTACACACACATATACACACATACATACATATACATATACATATACATATACATATACATATACATATACATATGCATGTATATGTGTGTATATGTATATGTATATATGCTTGAAAATGTGTACATGATGTGATGAGAATGGTTAGTTGTTATGGTTTTTGATGTTGTGTGTGCTAACTTATTTTGCAGCATCCATTTTGGGGCAAAGCTGACTGTTCCAGCAACCATTTTCTCAATTCCTGCAACCATTATAGAATGAATGTTGTTTTGGTAAAAAATAGCTCAAATGGATTAAACTATCTAAGGGCAACACTTCCACCTAAATTCTTTCTGTTATGAATTCAACTACTTGATCACATACTATTAGGAAGATTTTTGAATCTAATGTAATGGATAATTTATGTAGCCAAGAAGTTATTGAGAGTTGTAGTCCTAGTAGGACTCTTGTCTAGTGTATTCTCTTTTAATTGATATTAATAAATATCTCCCTATATACTGGGATTGAGCCATAAACAATTAGAGATAGTCATAGGAAAGATGGTATAAGTAAGATAGTGCTCTAACCTGAAAAGGTTAATGAGTTATTATCCCTATGCTATTAGTTATGTCTTCTTTTAAAATGAAAATTATGATCAATAAATATGACACATTTCTAATTTGAAGTGTAATCTTGTGAACCGATAATCATGTACTTACCCAAGGGGCCCCAGTTGAGGTACAATACCATTGTTGATATTATAGTTAAGATATGATTTGGTTTTCATTATTAGAAAAAGTGTCTGAATTATGTTAGAATAACTATTCACTGTTTATCTTTCGCAGCAGTCATAGTTGTAACTAGGAGCATACAATGTAGTTGAAGTAATGGTAGATTTGATTCTTGTTTATTGTTTACATTCAATTATTGAAGTTTTTTGTTTAGCTTTCATTGCACATGTTCTTTCTTTGATATTTCTATTTTCATTATAGTGATATTTAGCAATTGTTTTCCAACACTTTCCTTTACTACTATTTTTGTTGTTAATGTAGGATAATAACCATAGATAGGATTATAGTGCACATATTGTGCTGCACCATTTCAAGTTATATGACCCTTGGTTGATAAGTATGTTTTATATTAGAGTTATTGGAATGTGTTGTTGTCATTGATGTCAACATATTCTTTTGTTCTTGTGCCTTGGTGTTGCAAAGAGTTGGTTTGGTTGGTATACTGTAGATATGTCGATGTGGATTTAAGGATTCAAAGATTAGTATCTTCAGTTGATTCACCATGAGTTTTAGTGTTTCAGAAGGTGATTTGATCAAGTTATGTGATCCGGTGTGATGACTGGTCTTTCTGTTGGTTCTGTATTGCAGAGTTGTGATTTCTGGTTGGTATTGCTCTGAAATTGATTCATTATGTTGAGAAGATTTTGGAAAGTGTTTGGGATGTTCATGCATGTCCTCAGTTTGAGTGTTTCATGATTTGAAAATTCATGAGCGTATCTTTTGGTTTGTTAGTAAGCTATGTTGGTGTTCTTGAGCTCCGGAAGGGAGATGATGAGGATCCTAGTAATTCGAGTTGTTGTGATTGTTGCAGAGGAATTCACGTTGCTTGTTGGTGTTTCCAGATCGTGTTCTATCTATGGTATTGGTCTGTATTGATCATTGTGTGTGTTAGTGAAGATTTTATTGGTCCAATGGTATTCTTTGTGTTATACAACCTTCTGGCCGATCTAATGGTTCTTGCATGTTGCAGATGATCTTGGCGAGATATTCGATGGTGTTGCATGTTTGAGGTTTTGATTTAGGTCCATGCTATGTCCTTGCCAACATTGTATTGGTCCACATATTGATTTATGTATCGTGTGATGTAATTTTGTAATTAGGTCTTATGAGCCAAGTCAACCTTGAAATTAAGGTTGATGATTTGTATAAATAAGAGTGATAATCATGTAAAATGTGTCTACATTCTTTAAGAGTGTTGTTTGTGCGAATGAGTGAATTGATCTTTCAGAAATGTGAAGAAGAGAAGAGAAGAATGTTGGAAACAGACCGTTTGGTTAACCGGAACCGTGATTAGGCATAAGGAGATGTTATTCTTTCAGTTCATGTAATCCAGATTGGTGTCCGATCTTTGTAAGGTAGTGAGCCTTCCTAGGGTTGTAGCCCTTTGTTGTTTTTGAGCAGTGAGCTCTAGGCAGTGTGACTAAATGCATGTGCATTCCCCATTATAATATTTATACATACTACTGCAAAGTATTATCATATTGTGGGTAGGTTCCCACTGTGGTTTTTCCCTTGACTGGGTTTTCCAAATAAAAAATCTGTGTTATGTGTTTTGTTGATGTGGTGCTTATCTTTGTTATTGTTGTTCTTGATCAGATCTTAAATTGAGGTTAATTTGTCTAAGTTTGGTGAAAACCGATTCACCCCCCTCTCAGCTTTCTCGCATTTTTGTTGTCAACAATTGGTATCAGAGCTTGATCCTCTGGAAGAAGCTTGACCCCTTGAGGAGATCCAGGATGGCACCTGTTCTTTTCAAGAAGGAGAGTCTGAGATTTGGTGGAACTAATTACACCATATGGAAGAACCAGATGGAGTGTCACTTGAAATTTCTTGGACAAGATTATTGGAAGATCACAAAGAATGTCTACAATGTTCCTTAGAATGGTCCTGTTACTACAAATGAGATCAAGGATGGTGAACATAACATAAGAGCCAAAAAAGAATTGCTGAGTGCCCTAACCGATTCAAAGATGATTAATATGATGGGATTGCAGTCTGCTCATGAGATTTGCGAGAAGTTAGAGACCTTGTATGAAGGAGACAAACATGTGAAAGTTGCTAAATTGCAGAGATTGAAAGGAAAGTATGAGTTGCTAAGAATGGGAGAAGATGATAATATTTCATCCTTTATGGCTAAAGTGAATGATCATGTACTGAACATTAGATGTGCTGGTGGAATCATTGAAGAAGATGAGATTGTGGCAAAATTGTTGAGATCCTTGCCTCCTGCTTACAAACATAAAGTTTCTTCTATTGATGAGATCCAAACTGTGACAACTGTGACAAGAGACATGCTGGTTGGTAAGTTTTTTTCTTTTGAATTAAGTGACCTTGGAGAATTACATGGAAAAACTAAGACTACATTTAAAGCTACTGTATCTGGGAAGTAGAAGTATAATCTGGGAGAGAGTTCAACTAGGGTTTCTAGATATGAAAGGGAAATGAGAGAGATGGAAGATCAAGAAAGAGAATTGGAAGAACTCGAAGCACTTATTGTCAGAAGATTGCCTAAGGGAGCCGGTAAGAACGAGGGGAAGTTATCTTTGAAATATTTTTTATGCAATAAGATAGAAAATTTTGCTTCTAGGTGTTCAGAAAGAGTGTCAAAGTATGATAAGCCTTACAAGCCTAATCACAAGTATAGATATCAAAATAAGTGTTATTATGCTGCCATTGAAGGTGTGATAGATGATGAGTCTGAGAAAGGGAATTTAAAAGATGAATTTGTGTTCATTACTATCAAGGAAGATGATTTGGTACTTGTTGATTCTACAAGCCGCATTGTTGAAGAGAAAGCCTTGGCTGCTAAGATTGAAGAGAAAAATGAATGGGTGATTGACAGTGGTTGTTCACATCACATGACAGGTGATAAAGGTAAATTTGTGAATATAGAGAAGTATGATGGTGGTGTAGTGAGATTTGGAGACAACAAAGCTTGTGTAATCCATGGTAGAGGTCTATTTCTCTTGATGATAAGCATAATACTGATGATGTTTTATATGTTGAGGGTTTGAAGCATAATCTTTTGAGTGTTGGACAGATGGTTGATCAAGGATATGATTTATAATTCAAGAATGAGAAATGTAACATCTTGAATAGCTTTGGTATATAAATTGCATCAGGAACTAAAACTAAAGGTAATATCTTTCATCTGAATGCTAGTATGAAAAGTTGTTTGATTGCTCAGATTGATGAAAGTTGGTTGTGGCATAGGAGGAAGTGTCATGTTAATTTTGGCTGCAAGGTTAAGATAAGTTCTATCCAAGATATTAGAGATCTGCCTAAGATAATGAAGCCTACTAATTTGGCGTGTAAAGAATGTCAATTGGGAAAGCAAACAAGAATTTAATTCAAGAGAAAATTGTATACATCTAATGGGTTATTAGATCTTGCACATATTGATTTATGTGGTCCTTCTAGGGTGAGAATCTTGCAGGGTGACATATAATTTATGCTGCCGATTGATGACTATTCTAGAATGATGTGGGTCACTTTTCTATGGGAGAAATTTGAAGCATTGGAGAAATTCAAAATATTCAAAGCTAGGGTGGAGACAGAGACATGATTGAAGCTGAAGTGTCTAATATCTGATAGAGTAGGAGAATTCACTTCCGGTGAGTTTAATTCCTTCTGTGAAGAGCATGAAATTAGGAGATAGTTATCTGCTTCGCGAACCCCTCAACATAATGAATTTGTTGAAAGGAAGAACACAACTATTTTGGATTCTGCTAAGACTATGATTATTGAAAGAAATGTTCCGAATATCTATTGGAGAGAAGTTGTTATCATTGTTGTCTACACATTCAACTAGGTGCATATAAAAGGTGATTCTGGTAAGACCCCTTGTGAGTTATGGTTTGGTCATGTTATTACAGTTAGATATTTCAGAATCTTTGGAAGCAAATGTTATATCAAAATAGATGAGGATATAGAAAAATTTGATGCAAGATGTGATGAAGGAATATTTTTGGGATATTCTACTAAAAGCAAGGCCTATCGATGTTACAACAAAAGACCGAGAAAAGTAATGGAAAGTGCAATTGTGAAGGTTGATGAGTGTCATGAGAAACAAATCAGAGCATGTGGATACGAATTTAATAATCAAGATATTAGTTCAAAGCAAGTGCAAACTCCGAGCATAAAACAAAGTGATTCAAAAGAGTCAATAAATCTAGATGTTGTTGGAAGTGAAGAAAGTTCAAGCGACTGAAACTCAGAACAATCAAAAGACCCCCAGGTATGTAAGATTAAATCATTTAGAGAGTTTGATTATTTGTGATAAAAATAAAGGTGTGATGACTAGGAAAAGAATTATTGCTGAAGAGACATGTCTGATTTCCAAGATTGAGCCTATAGATGTTGTTGAAGCCTGTAAAGATGAAAATTGGGTAAAAGCTATGGAAGAAGAGTTAAACAAGATTGAGAAGAACAATGTACATGAGAACTTGTTTCGAGACATAAAGACAAGAATGTAATTGGTACTAAATGGGTATTCAAGAATAAATTGACTGAAGATGGAGTTATTAGAAACAAAGCAAGACTGGTATGTAAAGGATATTCCTAAATGGAAGGTATTGATTTTGAGGAGACTTTTGCTTCGATAACTAGAATTGAAGCTGCTAGATTATTTCTTGCATATGTTGCTTATAAGAATGTCAAGGTATATCAAATGGATGTGAAGTCAACCTTTTTGAATGGTGAGTCGGAAGACGAAGTCTCCATTGAAAAATTGGATGGATTTTCATTGACTGATGAAGGAGACATGGTATGCAGATTGAAGAGAGCATTATATGGACTTAAACAAGCCCCTAGAGCTTGGTACATCGGATTGGACAGGTATTTGATGAAGTTGGGATTCTATAAAGGTACCACTGATCGAAATTTATATTTCAAGATTGATAATGATAACACTTTGATTGTTGAAGTTTTTGTTGATGACATTATTTTTGGAGGAGATGATGATTTGAGTAAGAAGTTTGTTGATGATATGCAAAAGGCGTTTGAGATGTCTATGATAGGTGAGATGAAATTCTTTCTGGGATTGCAAATTACACAAACTGATAAAGGCATTTTCATATCTCAATCAAAGTATGTGAAGGTATTGCTGAAGAAGTTTGGGTTAGATGATTCAAAACTAGTTGGAACTCCTATGGTAACCGAATATAAGATGACAAAAGATGATGAATCTTTGAAGGCTAATCAAACTTTGTATAGATCTATGATTGGTGGACTACTATATTTAACTTAGACTAGTCAAGACATTATGAATGTTGTATGTCTTGTTGCAAGGTTCCAGGTTGATCCTAAGGAAAGTCATGTTACTGCTATGAAAAGGATATTCAAATATTTGAAGCGAACAATTGATTATGGTTTGTGGTATCCAAAGAATGATGATTTCATTTTAAGTGCTTATATAGATGCTGATTGGGCAGGTGATGTTGATGACTGAAAGAGCACTACAGGTGGTCAATTCTTTTTTGGGAAAGAAGTTGGTTGCTTGGAAAAGTAAGAAGTAAGATGCTATTTCTTTATCTATTGCAGAAGCTGAATATATTGTTGCTGCTAGCAAGTGTACTAAGGTAATTTGGATGAAGTAGATGTTGAAGGATATTAGAGTTATTTATAATGAGCCTACTATTATATATTGTAACAATTCAAGTGCTATCAATATTTATAAGAATCCGGTGTTGCATTCTAAGAGAAAACATATATCAATCAAGTTTCATTTCTTGAGAGAGGAGCTGAATGAGAAAGAAGTTAGATTGGAGTATGTATCTACAAAGGAACAAATTGTATATATCTTTGCGAAGTCTTTTCCTCCAGATACATTTGTATATCTGAGAGAGAAGTTAGGGGTGATTTCCCTTGATGTGAAGTGGACTTCACAGTCTTATCCTGATATCCAGATTGATGGGTGATGTTGATACTCAAGGGGAGTATTCAATGTTGTGGTTCAGGTATTTAGATATGAGATTATTTGGTAAGGGGGAGAGAATAATGTTTTTCTTATGAACCTTTTGCATCGATGTCAAAGGGGGAGAGAAGCATGTGAAAAATTGTCTTATCTATCTAAGGTAGAGAGCCATGTGTGTATGATCTCAAGGAGAAATTGTTGGAGTTGATTTCTTTCTTCGCATTAATTGTTTTTCACACATATGTTGCCATCATTTTCAAAGGGGGAAATTGTTGGATATTAGAGTTATTGGAATGCATTGTTATCATTGATGTCAACATATTCATGTGTTCTTGTGCCTGGATGTTGCAAAGAGTTGGTTTGGTTGGTATATTGCAAATATGCTGATGCAGATTTAAGGATTTAGAGATTAGTATCTTCAGTTGATTCAGGATGAGTTTTAATGTTCTGAAAGGTGATTTGATCAAGTTATGTGATCTAGTGTGATGATTGGTCTTTCTGTTGGTTCTGTATTATAGAGTTGTGATTTTTGGTTGGTATTGCTCCAGTATTGATTCATTATGTTGAGCAGATTTTGGAAAGTGTTTGGGAAGTTCATGTGTGTCCTCAATTCGAGTGGTTCATGATTTGAAAATTTCATGAGCGTATCTTTTAGTTTGTCAGTAAGATATGTTGGTGTTCTTGAGCTTCAGAAGGGAGATGATGATGATCCTAGTAATCCAAGTTGTTGCAGTTGTTGTGGAGGAATTCATGTTGCTTGTTGGTGTTTCCAGATCATGTTCTATATGTGGTATTGGTCTGCATTGATCGTTGTGTGTGTTAGTGAATATTTTATTGGTCTGGTGGTATTCATCATGTTATATGACCTTCTGGCTGACCTGATGGTTCTTGCGTGTTGCAGATGATTTTGGCGAGATATTTAGTGGTGTTGCATATTCAAGGTTTTGATTTAGGTCCATGCTATGTCCTTGTTGACATTGTATTGGTTTGCATATTCTAATCTCAATTGGAATTAAAATAATCTACATAGGAATCTATGGACGAATATTGGGACTCTTGGTGAGTCTACATGAGGTGAGACAATGTAGTGTGAATAGGACTCTACTAAGCAGGCTAAAATCTAACTAGATTAGTAATACTCTTTTCACACTAACAAGTGCAGGGGAGGATTTTAAGACACACCACAAGTTATAATTTATAAGGGAAGGGGAAAAAAGGGATAACTAATTTGTTAAGGAGTATTATAAGTTTTAAAAGTAGTGTAAAAATTGACATATCCAATATTTCCACCAAGCACCACAAGGTTGAATCTCTAGCTTCTAAATTATGGTATTTGGAATGGAATTTCATATGTAAATGATTGGAGGAAACCTATAGCAATAATTTTATATTTCCTCTCTAATTTAGGCCAAGGGATATAATCTTTAAAAGAGACAAAATTTATAATGGTGCAAGTTACTTTATAAAGAATTGAGACCTTTAGTTCCAAGGGTTTTATCCAATAGAAGTTTAGAGGAATTAGTAATGAGTGAATACAAATTATCATTGTTAAAATAAATCTAATCTTAAAACAATATTCAACACATTTTAGATAAGGATTCACATCCTTCAAAACCTTCCAAATTATCTAAGAAATAAATGAGCCTTTAATCTTGATAAGAGAATTAGTGATAAGAAAGGAATGCAAGTCAATCCTTTGCCATGCCAGTAATTTTAGCTATAGTGATAGTTAGATTTAATGTAGTGTTTGAGAAGAGTTTTATAAGCTTCCAAGCCTAGTAATGGCATAAGATTCCCACTTCAAAGAGGGTTTGTATATTATTTCGCCATGATAAATATTATCATGGCTCATTTTCTTAACAAAGACAAATAATATCCTGAGCAATCTCACAAAATCGAATGGGCTTGTATAGTATTGTCCCATAAAAAACCTCCTAGAATCTTATTCAGACTATTATAAGAAAACTTAGATAGGACTTAGCAGGAAGAATAAAAAGTACAGGTCACTGCCAAGACTCTATTGCAATTATAAACCTGTTAGCTAAGGAAAGAGGATGAAAAATCTAAAAGTGTATCTTCTTCATGATTCATTGCAATACATACCAAATTATGAATATTGGTTGATTTTATTTCAAAGTTGAAAGGAACAAAAACAATTTTGAATTTATATTACTTATTTAACCAATTATTTGGTTATATTCTATAATCTAATCTAGCAATTAGAAGGGGTTATGTTACTGACATTGACTGTTGCACTATCAAGTATACTATTGAGAAGTTTAGAGAAAAACATGAACATCTAATATCTATTAATGAGCTATTAGGAAGAAGAGGGAAGATAAATCATCTTAGCCAAACTATATCAAGTGTTGTGAGCTAATATATAGTCAAAGGTTTCAATAGTATCTACACTTATAAAGACAAGGGAAAGAAACATTCTTGGTAGATATATGTAAATAGACTAAAAACTTATAAACTTTACTATTAATTGATAATAACAATATTTAGAGAGTATAGTTTGCATAAGTCTTTGAAAAAATTACCAAGCCTAAGGGCTATGATCATGGCTAGGATAAATGTGCACTAAATCCAATCATAAACTTTATTGAAATATAATTTAGGAACAAAATGTGTTTTCTATAGGCCTTGACAGTTAAACTCCATGGATTCCTAGACAATTATATTAATGTAAATAGATTATAATTAGGAGTGTATGTTCAAGGTGAAAAATGAAGGAAGAAGGGTGGTAAAAGTGGACCACCAAGGATGTAGCAAGGATCTTATAGAAGACGTTGAGAAAAGTGTTGGGTTTCTAACATGCAATAATATCTAGATCCTAAGCATAGGTGTTGAACTTAATTTTTTTTGGTTGATAATAAGACCCAAGGATTGATTGCAAAGAGCTTCTTGTTAAGCTTAGATAAAGTAAAGACTACAAAATTACCACATCAATTTAGTTAACTCATAGGATAATCCATTTAATAAAGGTGCCTTATCATTGGCCATTTCTATAATATTTGAGTGAAGCTTCTCCATGGAAAGAAGTGTCTCAAAAAAAAAATTGAGTAGAATAAATGAGCTTGGAAAAGACTATATCTATGCATTTTTGTAGATATTTATCCCAGTCTAAGATCTCCTCTTGATCTTGAAAGCAAGATTGTAATGGTCTAAGAAGGCCAAAGACATATCTAGGATGGTTGTAAACCAACCATAGGAATATTTAGTAGGCTTAATATAGAATTTATCTTTCTTGATTTGAAGGCTTTGAAAATTATCAAATGCTCTAGATCCTTAACTCAAATCCAATGAATGCCAATACACTTTTGATCACCTTTTGCATGATGAATCTATGTAATTTCAATCTTATCTTGAGTTGAGCAACATAATAATACATATGAGAATCAAAATGGTTATTATCTAGCTTCTAGGAAACTTGTACAAAATCCTCCATAACTTCATAATTTTTTTCAAACTCCAAGCACTTTTATTGTAAAATCATTGTACGGAGGTGGTAGTACAAGAAATTACAAAGATCTATGACTCAATCTAGTTGGCTAATATTCATAGATGTGGCTTCATATTCTAAATCTAAGTGACGAGGTGTAGAATCTCATTGCAAAAAAAGAGTGCCACATTAAAAATTATTTGCCAAATATTTTCAAATTTTAATTATCTCACAAGATATTAGTTTTGGGGTTATGGTCAAAGAGAAAAATATTTAGATGCACATTTGTTGAATTGCCATTATGATTAAGAAGGTTGAACATGTATTGCTAAAAAAATAATTAAGGCATTCAAGAGACTAGTTGAATTGATATAGAGGTTAGAACACATAAACCATGGGTCTAATGTGATTTTATTTCAAATGGGAATTCAAAATACAACATCTAAGTGTAAACTTGTTGTATTAAAAAAAATAGGCAAATTGACAAAACTTGTGAAAATGAGTTGTGAGCCTTTAAAATTCACCCGCTTTCATTTTTAAAACAAAATATATACAATCACATTAACGTGAAGAGTCACCACATCCTCTATAATTTGAAATGAATATTTGGATGGGGACAAATTACAAACAAAACAAAACTATAAAAAAAAATTAGTGTATTTAATTACCCCAACTTGGTAGGGTCATAACTCCTAGCTTTGATGGTAAAAAATTAAACTTCTTTATAACGTTAGATGGAGCTCAAAGATATATAGTTTCAATCTATGAAAACTATTCCAAGTAACCAATAAAAGTTTGGAACCCAAATTATGCTCTAAAGGCCTCTAAAAATGCAAATTTTTTAAGGTGTAGAAAGTATTTAAAAATAGATTTTGATATTTTCAACCTCCCGACTACTCTAGATCATAATGTGGTATTTTACTTTTGAATTTTTAATAATTATTAAAAGAGAATTAGAATTCACACTCTCCAACACATAAATGTATAAGACACATGGACCTTATTTATCCTTAGACAACTCCACTATAATTTCAAAATAACATGTTATAAATTGAATACTATAATGTTGTACATTTTGAGCCATCCATAGGTGCATTTAAATATAAATAATGTAAACCAAGTGGCCATCAATATCAAGAGTAACTCACACATCATGATGGTTGTGATCTTCTCCAAATAACAAATGAACTTAATAGCATTGATATGTGGTGTGAAACCAAATTTTTCCCAAAATAAGATGAAAAAGTCATTCTTCTATCAATATTGTTGGTTGTTAAGCATGGTGGTTGGCTTACTATTTTTAGTTATCCTAGATGTATTGGTTTCTTAACCATCTATTGTGTTCTATCAAAATTATTTTTATTAGAGATTAGGAGTACTAATGATACTTTTAATGAGGCATTTGAGGCATAAGTAGATGGTTCCTAATATTTTGATCAAGAAATAGACACTAAAACTAGGTGTTTAGAAGATAAATTCAAGCAAATTTTTGCATAAAATACAAACCACTTGCCTAAATATTCACCTTTCTAAATTATTTTAAGGCTCACTTCAAAACACATACAAATATGGTATGTGCAAGATCATGGTAGGCCAAACTAGGCCCTTAAGTGGAGATGAAAATTCAAAAAAATAGAGTTAGGCAACTTGACATGAAAATTTCAATAGGTTATGAACATAATTTGAAAAATATGTAAGAACAAAATTTGTAGAAAATTGAATGTAGTTTCTAAGCTACTAGTTTCTTAAAAAAATTAAATCTATTTGGTGAAAATTTGAAATTTCAATGCAGTAGTACTATTTTTTAAAGAAAAATATAAAAATTAGGTGTATGTCTGACCAAACTGAGTACAAGATTTTTTTTTAATTCCACTTTAAATATAAGTAGAGGACTCATGTTCGGTTGTGATGCATATTTATTTGTTATTTTTTTAAAAGTAAATAATTCATTTTTTAAAATTCCATAGTATGCAAAACATAGAATGTGGTGCATCTTTCGTACTCAAAAAATGTTAAACCATTTGAAAGTTATAGATATTTTTCAATTAGTCTATCAATCAATACTTTAGGCATAATGTATGTAAAAATTCAATAATGATTATTGTATGCCGGAAAAGTGAGCTGATAGAATTTAATATGTGAAAATATATAAAAATGACTTATCCACACACACACACAGGACTTCTTGGTGCAAGCTATGGAGTAATAACGTATTACTCAGCTTCCCAAGGAGGGTCCCATGGTTCTCTATCTCACAATGTCCCTCAAACCAATGTTTTGCTCTCAGATTACTGAGCAAAATGGTTCAGGGATGGCAAATGTAAGAACGAGGGATGCTTTGATGTATTTTAGTATGAAATGGATGTTAAGCTATGTATGATCTTAGAAATGCAATAAACTAGATGATAAGATGACAAGGTTAGTATGAATACTATCCTAGCATACTATATTTAGTCTATGATTGAGCTAAAATGACAAAGAAATTATTCTAAACATGCATATTAGTCTAATTCCTGATCTAAAAGAGGCTAAATGAGGAGCATATATGAAATGAGAAAGCTTGAAAGAATTTGAGCATAAGTGTAATGCTTCAAATTTGAAAGATGATTGTTAAGAATGGAGGAATGAGAGCTCTATTTATAGCAAAAATAGGGCAATGGATGGTCAAGATTGAAAGGTTTAATGAAGGGCCAAGTTTGAAAGTTAGGGATCCATGTGCACAATTGGCACCAATAAAATGGTGACAAGTGTCAACATAGGATTGGGTTTAGAGAAGGGGTTGGAGGCATTAAAGGCCTGAGAAGACCTCATGGTTATCTAAAGGCTAAGGGTCAAGTCTAAGTTAGGATTACCCATTGGATTAAGAATTAATCCAAGGATAAACCTTTGTGCAAATGTTTAAGAGATAATCATGGTCAAAGCATTAATGGCCTGATGAGACCTTTGGGTTGGGTAGAGGTTGAGTCAAAACAAATGTTTTAACCATGTAGGAGGGTTTGAGTTAACCATTAATGGTTATTGGAGACTTTGGGGATTAAGTGGTTGAAGGTTGAAAGCCTTCAATGGTTATCAAAGACTTTGAGCCATTTAGTGGTTGAAGGTTGAAAGCCTTTAATGGTTATCAAAGACTTTGAGGTTTTGAGAAGTGACTTCCCTTTGCTTAGGGATGTGACAAAGTTTAGAGGAGGGTTAGGTTAATTAGAAGCGATTAGAAGATTCTAGAAGGGATTAGAAAGGGGTTTGGGGTTTTGCAAGTGGATGGAGGGATAATAGGATTTAATTGAAATAATTTAATTCAATTTGGTTGCAATTAAATAAATTTGATTTATTCAATTTGGGATAACTATTTAATTAAATTTGAATTCAATTAAAAGTGGATATGGGGAATTTAATTGAATAAAATGATTTATTCATTAAATGGATATAGTGAATTTAATTTAAATAAATTGAGTAATTTACTTAATTAAATAGAGGAATGTGGATAATTTAATTAAATTGGATTTAATTAAATAGAGAAATGAACATAAAATATTCATTTAGGAATATGGTCATTTTTATATGTCTACAATTATTTATTAAATTCAAAACAAGGAATAATTTATATTGGTGGAAAGTTGATAATTTCCTTAAAAAACCCTTTTTGTTTCATCAAATTCGAGTAAAAAAAGTTGTTAGGCACATGGGTGAAGTTTGGAAAACCAAGGAAAACTTCTAAACATTTTTTTTGTCTTGAATTTTTCAGGTTTGGCACCTCCAATCCAAATCCCAAGTCAATCCTGAGGCAAATTCCAAGAGTGCAGGTTTTTGTGAAAAAAATAAATAGATACCAATAATATTGGATATCTGTTACTAACCCTTTTTTATTAGCTTGTAAGTTTATTTATTATAACAAAATTTGTTATTTCAACTATATATTTTAATAACTAAATTCTTAGTCTATAATGTATAATATATACTATTAATATAAATTATATATTTTTATTTAATATATATAAATATTTATATATGCTTGATATAACATTTTATATTAACTAACTTATGTTTCCCTCTGTACCTCTTAAACTCTCCCTTTTGACACTCTCTCCCTTTGTCTACACATCTACCTCTCCTGTGCTATCCCTCCCAAATTACACCTATCTGTACCCATCTCTCCTCTCTCTCGATCTCTCCGTAGTACTTCTATCTTGAGCAGTCTGCCTCCCAACCTTTCTCCTCTCTTATTATCTAACTGGATCCCTCTCTCTCTCTTTCTCTTGATATGATACTTCCATCCCCCCTCTCCTCCTACCCCCTAATGACTCCCAACTCTCTTAGATTCTCTCTTCTCCCCTAATTACCTTCTCTCTCTAACCTCTCTTCCACTCTCCCTTTATTGATACTTTCATCTTCCCCTCTCTCCCACTCGAGCCCTAATTACCCTCTCTCTCCCCCTTTTTTGATACTTCCCTCTCACACTCTCCTCCTACTCTCTAATTACCCCTAACTCTCTCTCATCTTCTCTTCCCCCCTAATTACAGGTTGTCCTCTCTAACCTATCTCCCCCTCTTCCTTTGTTGATACTTCCCAGGATCTCCTGCACTCTCCCCTCCCCTTAATTACTCTCTATCTCTCTCTCTCTCTCTCTCTCAAGTCTCTCCCTCCCTCCCTCCCTCCCTCCCTCGTCCCCCCCCCTCACTTCTCTCTCTCCCAACTTTTGTAATTTTTATGAATTTTTGTATTTTTTTGCAACTTTTTGCAATTTTTTTGTAACTTTTAAAATTTTTTTTTGCAACTTTTGTGCACTCTCTATGCATCACTATTTTGTAAATTTTTGTGCACTCTCCATGCATATTATTGATATGTTCTTTTGGTTCAATTTTTTCAATGTATGGCACAATGTCATAATGCTTTGGGTTCATAATTTTAGTTATTACAATCCTATTGGATGAGGTATCACTTGTCTCCATGGTGGCACCTAGTGCAAAAGTAAAATCATAACGTTTTTATGTCTTATGACACCCATACGTTTTACAAGGACCGTGAGGGCACTATTTTGACCCAACAAAGGATAAATATTATAGGGAAAAGAGAATACATAACTCACTTAGAAGAGAACAGTATAAGATGCATGTTCAATACTAAGGTGATCACAGATAAAGTAAGTAATCTATTTAATAATAGGGAAACTAAGTAATTTGTTTGATAACATCATGAAAATTTTAAAAGAGTAAAGGAAGTAAAACATGAAATTGAATCCAATTTTGATTACTTGTTATTCGTCATTACTAAGCATCCATCTTGTAATTGATAACATTAGAAAGATGGTCATAAAATTTGGCAAAGTTGTCTGGGCAACCAAATTTAAAAATTAGAATATATAGATGGATTACCAATTGTAATTCATAAGTCGTAGTGAAGCTCAATATCATTAATATTCTATAACATGTTATTGTTAATAACTAAACCATTTTAAATTGATTAATACATTCAAAATATAAGTTTCAAAGGAGGGATTGCACACAAGGAACAAATTAGATTGAATATAAACTTTTGTATATCAAAATGTATAATAATTGTATATGTACATATTGTTGGTTAACATATTTGTCTTCCTTAAAATACCTCCAAACTTAACTCACAATGCCCAAGTTGAAAGACAAAAGAAAACCAACAATTGAGTCACTTGCAATGGCATTTGCAAGTGCTTTCTGAATTTTGATATGAAGGTACAACTCGCTAATGGCATTTGCAAGTGCTCTCAAAATTTTGATATGAAGGTAGAACTCCCTTCATTGGATAAAATGTATGTTTTCTAAATATGCTTTTAACCAGAAAGCAATAGAGACAAACTAACATCTACCTATAACAATGAAAGTAGATGTGAAAAACTGATTTGAAATGGAGTGAATGAAGATAAGTAAAACACAGTTTAATTACCCACACCCATGAAAATACCCTTTCCAATATAATCAAAATGCCCTGGACTCTGATTGAGTCTCACTCATGCCTCAAAGGACAAGGGGGATCCGAATGCCCAGGCAAAGAGCTAACAACAAATTTCTTTCCAATATACAAGTTATTTCTGAAATCAAAGTTTCAGAATTAAATGCATACACACAGTTTGATGTAACAGAAAAGGTAATGAAAGGTAATTACAGAAGAAACCAAGCTCTTGGTAATCAAAAGAAAATATTGACAGATGCATAGATCAACAAAATCTTCTTTATTTCATCAATGCCAAAATGTGGGCTCAGAGACTTAACACCTTTGAAAAATAAAACTGTGTAATCCAGAAAACTATGCTGCCCTCATTTTTTTTACAACAAAAAATGCAATCCCCTCTTTCTTGGTAAGAAATTTAGATTAATAGTTTTTCTCCAAAAACTTCTCAGTTTTTCGGTAGCTTTTTCAATTATGTAACTAATTCTTGAAAATAGAAGAAAAGATTAAGTTTTCTTTTGTGACCTCGGGTTTCTTCTTTTTGTAGCTTTTTACCTTCCAGTGAAATTGCTGCTCTTGAAATTGATTTAAAACATTTTCTTAAAGTGTTTTAAATTGTTGCACATAAATGACTGAAAAAGTTTTTATTTTTCCTGCAACCACTTTTTATTAAATTCACCATGGATTAATCGGGCATCTTGAGGCCATGAAAATTTGTGAGTTGTTATGATATTTAAAATTACAGATGGGTTTTTAACCATTTTTGAACAACTCGCCAAATCAAGGTACTTCCTTTGTAAACTGACCCCACCAACCATATTGCTGCATTGAGAAAATATTAAAATAATACATCATGTGAAGTCGTATGGTCATAAAATTAAATCCGGGAGCATTCAAGGCCAAAATATTAGGTGGGTTGTCTTTAGATTTTGAAAATTTGCAACTTTCTTTTTGGTTGCATTTTTGGACTAGCAAATATATGTGCAAAATTACACTGACAGACTGAACCAAATGAACTGTTGAACCTTTTTATGTTGGTTTGGAGGTTCAATGCAGAGGAAAAATTCATAACTTTCAGCTGAAAAACTCTATTTCCCATGAAATTTTGATAGCTGAATGAACCATTGAACCTTTGAACTACAGGGTTCAATTAAAAGGTTCAAAATTATAGACTTAGGCAAACATAAAGACTAAAGTCATGAGATTTTTCAATAACAAAGCTATGACTTGGGAAAGTGAATTTTTTTAAAAAAATTCCAAGTTAAAAAACCGGGGTATCACGTATACAAAAATATCATATATGCTAACTCAATAAAAGTTATATAAAATGTAGCATATCCCATATAGAGATCTAAATACAAAATGTACTATATGCCATTTAGATCCAAATACAAAATGTGGCATATGCCATATAGATCTAAATACAATATGTGGCATATGTCATATAAATCAAAAAGTGATGCCATACATCTCTGGCAAATCCTAAATTGCTAGTGGATCATCAAAATGGAGCCTCTTCAAACTACTTGTGCCTGCGGAGATGACTGCACAATAATAATACAAACACAAATTAGATCAATTATGTAATAGATGATTTATAATTGGACCAAATTAACATCAAAATCAATATGCATGTTGAATTATGATTTCTCTAAAATTGAATTTTGATTACCTCATCTATTGATCTTTTTTCGAAAGACGATCCACATATGGTGCTCCCCTATGATGACTAGGAATCCTAGAATATACTATTGGCAGATGCTCCACAACAGTGTGAACTTGGGTTTAATATTATAACATGAACAAAATAAAATTGATAGAAATTAGGATATAATTTAACTGACAATGAAACTTAAACTAAACATATATCTAAATACTTCTATCTAAATATATAAAGAATACAAAAGTAAACACATACCTCTTGTGTTTTGAAGTAAAATTTTCTGGGAGCATTCAAAATTGATGTTAAGTCAATTGGCTGTAATATAAAAATGACAAGAATGTGAGATAATCAATCTATGCACATGTATAATAATTTAATACAATTGAAAAGTTAACATCTAAATTGAATGCTACAATAAGCTATGTAAATTACATGTAAGCTCTTGAAACTAATAATTTAACAAAAGTTGTCTTCAATTACTTTTCCTTGGTCAATAGTTATGGTATTAGAGATTGGAAAACGTAGCACCTCACCCACACTAGGAGTTTCCTACAAGAGTAAAATGAGATTAACATATATAGTTTATTTAATGACTTGATTTAAATGAAATATGCATGTACATTATAAAATTTGTAAACATGTATGTGCAAAAAACCATACCATGTAACTCTCTAGGCCAAATGAAATGGCTAATATGGTGCCCTAATGGACCTGTCTCAAATCATCCTCAAACATCAACTGTTAAATCCCACATAAATATACATGTTAGTACCAATATCTCTTATAAATATTATTTTTTAATATAATTTAATGTACTAGGAAATTACAAGTTAAGTCTTACCACTATTTCATCTCTAGCACCCAATGTCTCTCCAACATATGCTCCCATCCTTATCATCTCATCTCCTAGATGTGACATGCGATGGACCTTGTACTCAACTGTGTCAATGGGAAGCTTAGTAGGATTTCCAAGTGGGCCTAAACATGTGCGCTTGCACACGGTGTGAGTATGTGACCCACAAAGATGTGGAGATGATGAGGGTATAACACCATCAATTGATCCACCTGACATTATGTCAAGGTTAACTAGTTGAGCAAACTAAGAGCTCTGAGTGATCAAATGGCATATTAGAGAGTGTATGATCATGATGCTATGTAAAGATGCATCGACAAAAATCTCTAAATGTTGTATAAGAGGTGGGAGAGGAATAGAAGGAGGTGGAATATATGGACCTTGTACCACTCAAATTGCCCTAGGTCTATCCTAGAGCATTCCTCCACCCATGCCTTGGAAACTTCTCCTATCAAAAAATTTGGCTTTCTTACCCAAGATAAACTCAGCATATAGATTCTTAAGGAAATATAAGGGGATATCAAGATTGTTGTTGGGTGGTTTATCAAAAACCATCCATCGCGAATCCCAAAAATTATCTTTTATACCCTTATGTTGGCACTATTTAATTGAATAATTGGGTTTCTTCACATCAACAATTCGTCTAGTTATGGGATTCTTAAAGTGTGGCTAATTCAGCCTTAAAAATTTCCAATTCTTTAACTTGGTCATATGATAGGCCATTATCATATTTGTCATGCCCAAACTTTTGGGAAAAAACACAAACAACAATTTTTTTTTGAACACTTAATTATGTGCAACCTATGCTTAATTAGTTGTGACAACTTAACAAGTTGTTCCAACGAAACCTTAATTGATATTTAAATGGGTTCCTAAAGTGAGCGATGAGATAAAATTTAACTAGAAGCCTTAGGTTTCGATAAAACTCTTAGACGATAGAATTAGAATATTACTAACATAACAATTACGATAACTCCTATTATCAAGCGAAACAAATTAATTTTATAAGGACATTAATAAATTCACCCAAATGTCCCTTTCATTTCAGTTGCGTTTAATAATACTTAATTAGGTCCACTTCTACTAAATTGACATTAACACAATTACTTAAATCAATATCAATTATTTATCTAATGTCAAGTTTCCTCCATCATTGATATTATATTCTTCATTTATAACTTAATTAATTCTTAAATCTATTAATTCAATATTAACACGTTTTCAATGTATTAATATTAATTATTAGAGCAAATAAATTTAAAGTGTCAAACGTTAGTTTAATAATTAAACTATTAAATAAAAAGTTTCACTCGGGATAAATAAATTCAAAAGATCTAGCCCATTAACTTATTTTACAAATATATTATTAATCCACAACAATACCCCTTCATTTAAATCAATAATAATCATTCAATACCCTTCATATAACTTTAGAATTTCCAAAAAGTATTTATATAACTTAAACCATGAGTAAATTAGTAAACCCTTAATTATTAATCTAGCCCCCCAAAAAAATCCGTTAAATCCTTCATTAATACAATTCATTGAATACATATTATTTAAACAGGCAAATATTGAAACGCCCCCTTCATCAAAATTAACATTAATAAGTTGGCTTAAATAAAACTTCCTATATTGGCTAAAATCTCCCTTAGAGGATTTTTTTTTAAACACACTTAATAAAATTTCCACCCTAAAGATTTAAATAAACATTATTAATTAAAAACAACTTCTAAAAATAGAACAATAATCTACACAACTAAAATGCATATGGAGGTTTACCCTTTTCAAATTTGAAAAGGGTTCCCCCCATATTTATTTATTTTATTACTAAAACTCACATGAGAACCCTAAAAATAAAAGTTTATAAAACTAACCATTCTAAACCTTTCAAACTTGACAAAGCTAACCCTAACCCGAAATTGGGTTAGGGTGGCTTGTCTTTTTTTTTGAACTAACTGTGTTTCGTGTTATGTAGGTTTTTACCCCCCCTTTTTTTTTTCCAGTGGCTATGGCAGAGGGGCGTATTTTTTTATAGAGGCGGCGAAATAAAACCAGGGGCCGCAGATTTTAGGCGGTGGCGGGTGGGGTGCCACCCGCAGCGGCGCTGCGGGCGCCCCTGTGGGCCTCAACCCACAGTGGCGCCTCGATGCCTTTGTGGGTCGCGGCCCACATAGGGCCCTAAGCCGCTGAGGCCCCCTGCATGGAGCTTCAACTCCTCAGGCCCTCGGGGTAGGGTTCGCTGCAATTTTTTTTTGTTTAAAATTTTTAATTTAATTTTTGTTATATATATATATATATATATATATATATATATATATATATATATATATATATATATATATATATATATATATATATATATATATATATATATAAAATGTTTCTCTTTTTTTTTAATATGCAGGAAATACAAAATAATGACTGTCAAACTAGTTTAAAAAAACCAAAATTAACAATAGTTAAATAATTTCATTTTAAAAAATAAAATGTATAAATTCTTATAATGTATATGCATATTTTTGACTTATAAATATAATAGAAAATGGAAACTAACCCCTTTATTTTTTTTATTTAGCAGGAATATAATGTAATAATGACTGTCCAAAATAATGAGAATAAAATAGCATCTCAAATAGTTATTTATTTCCCCCCCTTTTTTTATAGATAGAAAGTATATATAAATGTATTTAAAACTAACTAGTTTCTTTTGTGTTCAATCCATTAAAATATCTAGATTCCTCTTCTATCTTAAGTCTATATTCTCTAAACTCATTAAGGCAAATTAATACATATCTAACTAAATGCATTTTTTTTTTGAAAGATCATATAGTGAACTTTAGAGATAGATTAATTTTCTTAGGCTTATTTTCTGCATTTTTAAAAGAAATAAATAGTAGAAATAAATAAATTACAACAACAACTATAATAGTCTAAAAATCATTTAAAACATTACCATCATGCAATATTATTATTCTTACTAAAATCTAATTAACCATATTTTGCATTTTGAAATAAAGAAATAGAAGTAAGGGTTTTATTTTCTTTCACTAATCATTCATGCTTTAGTATTACATTTATTTCCATCATTTTACAATATGCATAAAAAGGTAGGAATGACTTTTATTTTCAAGACATAAATACCAATAAATATTAACTCAAGAACTATAGAAAACTTACTCCATATTTACTTTCATTTCTTTCTTGCAATAACAAACTTAATAAAAGAACACATTTCATTTTATGATAAATCATGGTATAAAGAATACTTTTATTTTCAGCATAGTAACTTTTACAAAAGGGGGAATACCCAACTTAGCCTCTCATTCTATTAAATGAGGGATTCAAAAATAATTATATTTTTCATTTGCAACATTAACAAATAATATTAGTAGCAACTCCTAGCTTTTCTTTCCTTCCTTTTTTTTCCAAGCAAACCTACAATACAAAGTCTTAAGGTTGTTATCATGGAGGCTCACCTCCCAACCTAGGCTTACTAGAAGCCACCCCTGAGCTTGGAGAACCAAGACCTAGACGGGTTACACTCAAGCAATATACAAATAAGCATGACAAACTCACAACAAACACATTCCCATCTCAAGGCTTAACATAATCACATAATGTGAATTTTACATGGGTGAAGGTGGACTAAGTACCTTGAGGAGAAACTACAAATAGTAGAACACAAAGCCATTACAAGGCAACCAAGACCACATTACAAGTTCCAAACTTGTCCCAACCATCCTTATGACCCCCAAGGCATACAAGCCATCAAATCTCCCCTTATGACCCCCAAATGCATAAACAATAACTATGCAGCAAGGGTCACAAAAATCCCTTGAGATCACTCTCTTCCAAAGAGAGTCTCTCACTCTAAGGCTATCAAATAACCCTTCACCCCAAGGCCACTCTACCCTCCCAAGGGTGAGTTTGGCCTTGAAAACTCCCAAAATATAAATAAAATGCTCATCCAAAACAAAGGGAAGATCACAACATCTTTCTTCACAAATAAACATCCATGGGAGAAAACAATGAAAAACATACATTCTTTCAAAGCAAACTTACAACATACATAGTTAGTAAATAGACCAACCTTGAATCTGCCAAAGGGATACGAGGGATAGTTGGAGTAGAGCTGCCCAAATCCACACTTCTTTCTTCTCAAGACTTATGTCACAACCCTCCTTTATCACTTTTTGATTTGATACAATTCTATTATATTTTTGGTTGAGCTATTGAAAATTATTGAATAAATATTATAAAAGAATAAAAATGGACACACACACACACACACACACTTGGAGAATATAATTATTTTTATTTTTATTTTCCCACTCCCAATTATGGCACATGTTGTAGGAGGAATTAGAAGCTTCTAGAGGAATCTTCAATGCCTTGCATGTAACTCTCCCACTAGGTTTTTAATCAATTTGCATGAGTCCAATATTGGAAAAGAATCCCATTCTTAATTAATTTCTCTGGATAGTGGAATTAAGGGATTTTTCTTATAAATTGTATGCAAGTTTTTAAAGAAGGGAGTTGATTATGTTTTGAAGAAAATTTCCCAAATTTCCTTGTTGTTAGTAGTAGGATCTTCCTTGGTAGTTGCATTTTGGTTGTAGGATTGTTAAATTGTTTTGAAGATTTCTCTCAAGTTGCAAGGAAGGATCTAAGGAGGATAGCTAGAAGATTGGAGAGGATTCAACATCGAACTTCGATAAGCCAAGTTCTCTTCTTTGTTATCTCACATTCACATATGAGAAAATTGTATTATCCAAAATATAGCTTCTAGATCTTCCTTTATAAATTTTTTAGTGGTAAATCCTTCCTTATGGATAATATTGATAAAGATAGCTTTATTATTTGTTTAATTTTTCTTTAGAGAAGAAATCAGATCTTGCTTGCATGTGAAAGATAGCTTTATTATTTTTTTAATTTTCTTTAGAAAATATCAAATCTTGCTTTTGCTTCCAAGAAGAAAGAAAATCTTTCTTTTCTCTTTTATTTGTGCAAGAAAAATCATATCCTCCTTATTTAAAATTCTTTTTCTGAGATTAAAATCTTCTCTGTCCTTGTTATTCTTCTCTTAAATTCATTACTGGATTGGGAATTTAAATATAAATATGTTTCTTGCATTCAATCTTCTTTCCTGTGAAAAATCTCGCCTTTGTGTGAATACGAGATGATATTCTGCATATGAAATTATTTAAATCTCATTGTATTCATTTCTCTCTGTAAAAAAAATGAAGTATAAATCTCTTTGTGCAAAAAAAATTGATGTATAAATCTCTCTGTGAAAAAAAGAAGAAGTGTAAATCTCTCTGCAAAAAAAAAGGAGCATAAATCTCTTTGGGAATACTAGTTCTGCACATTGCTGGTTCTCTGTGTTATTCATCCCTGAGAATAAAATCTTATTCTCATTTGTTTTACATTAATATTTTACTTCACATATATCTGTTTATTTATTTCTCTCTATGCTTAAATAAATTGAAATGAAAACTACACACACACACACACACACATAAAGAATTTATATTATCATTGAAAGTTTATGCAAACACATTTATGCGAAACCGTACGAAGAAATTTAGCTTCGCAAGTAGATCGACGCAGGGAGGGGACGAGGTGGTGTTATTGCCCACAGGTTAGTGGTACCTAGTGGTACCCTCCACTAACTTGCGGTCACTGTTACGACAGTGACCGCAGGTTAGTGGAGGGGACCACGGCGGTCCCCTCATCACTGATGGGACCCGTGGGCCCCTCCCCACTCCCCATTACTTTAAACAAAAAAATCGTGCTTTTTTTTAATTGTTTAAAACTTTTCTTTTATTTATTAAATTACAATTTAAAAATTATTAATATTTGCTTAGTTAAATTTTAAGTTTAATTGTTATAAATTTTTAAGTTAGTAAATTTAAACTTAGGAAAAATTTATAAGTAATTAGGACCATTGTATAGTGAATTTGTAATTTCAAATTTATGTGTAAAATTGAAATCTTCCAACCCATTGGAGATTTATTGGGTTACTTAGTCGATAATATTTAGATTCATTTAAAACAATTAAGTCATAATATTATGATCGATCCAAAATTGCCAAAAGTTTAAACTAATTGTTCATTTTGAACTAGTAATTCTATAATTAATTATTCTCGTGATAGAAGTAAACATTGCTTCATTTTGCATGTAAATGACACTATTGTTTTTACATCATCAAATTACTCATATATTAATTTACATTCACGATCAAGTTACATTTCCATCATTTTACACATTTTAATACGTGAGTTCATAATTGTCTTTATCGTGCAATCATATATTAAATAGTTTAGTTGTAGAAGAATGGTAATTCTATCAAGTAGTAATTGAATGCCATCAAAGTAGTTATTTCAATTAATTAAACCTTGCAATTACGTACATTCAATTCATAATTGTTTTCAAGCATGATGTTTTCATAGCTTCTTAGTTAGAAAACAAAATAAAGGAAGTCGGAAAACCAAAACCTAGCAGCGTTCGGTATATACAGTGCCTCTGGGTCACGCTTATGGGTAATGTCGTTGTGTTGAACTACTACACTTAACGCCTAATAAAGCTGCATCAATGACATCTGTGGCATCATCCCTATAAATCGCCGGGGAGTAATAAGGGACACTTGGAAGTTAAAATCCAAGGGGCGGGTAATCCCCCTTGGATCGATAATCTAATAAGATAATTCTGAAATGATCTTTCATCCGCTAAGTTAAACCATAGTAAACTCTTATAGGGATGATTGAGTGAAATGCTTTTATGAAATTGATTTAATCTCGAATAATTATTGACAATTGACATTTGGTCAAGGGTGATGCTTATGATAAGTATTAGGATTTAGTTGTTTTAGGCCACAAGCAATAGGCCATCTTGAGCCTTTGCTTAAGTGCTACCACCATGGGTAGCAACCGCAGAGAAACTGTCTGGGACATTGACCCTAGAAAGGGTTGCATACCCACTAATCCGTTTACATCAAACCATAGAGTACAAAATAGAACTACATACTTTACGCCTTGATCTCGTGCCGAAACGGGTATGTAGGCAGTCTTGGGATGGAGTTGTCCCTAGTACTCAGGCATTTATGGGTGGGGTCTAGGTTTGGTAAGAAGAAGGATTGAGTAGAATCCTAATTTGAAAGATAAGTATAATAAAAAGGAAAAAGTAATTCAATGCATGCTCGGAAGGAATCCCGTATGGACTCGCTTGACTTCCCGAGGCTTTAAGCCAAATTCCGAGGTGGAATTCATGCTTGTATTATGTTATTTAACTACTCCTAAGGACGTCAACCTCAATGCACTCCTATTAGAAGAGTGTAGTACTTAGTGAGTGGCTCAGGACCTGAATGGTCCCGATGAGTCTAAGTCTTTGGCCAGAGCACCTCCTATCCCAATTGGATAGATGCCTACCCCGTATGGGTAGATGCCTATTCCGTATTAGATAGATGAAACCTCCTGCTCCGTATGGACAGATGCCTAACCTGTTTGGTTAGATGCTCATCCCAGATGGATGAATGCCTAATCCTAATGGATGGATGCCTAGAGTATGCGATTGAATCAAACACAAATGATCAAAGTAACCAAAAAAAAAAATGGTCAAATTTTGTTGGGTTAAGTATGGTGGGTTATTACAACTTAGCCAAAATTCCTATTCTAAACTTCCCAAAAAACTTCAAGATTCTAGTCTCCAAAGATGGAGAGTGGGTGATTACCATCCTAAGTCTCTAACCCTTGCCTAAGAAGGCTTCTCTCACTCTTTCCAACCTCTTGGGTAGAGTGAGAACTTACATTGGTTGGTATTCCCAACCTCTTACAAGTTACTAAAATTGGAAAACTGAAAAGGTAAGAGAAAGTGGGGAAGAGAAACTGACACATGAAAGGAAGGTTATCTAACCTAGGAGGAATCCTCCAAGTTGGATTTTCGCTCATCTTGGGAAAACCAACTTTTGAGGTGTCAAATCAGACACATGGGAGTGGTTACATGCTTAAAAATACCCCTAACCCATAGGTATACCCTATGGACCTTTGGAAAAGCCCCTAAACTAATCCTAGGAGTCCATTTGACCCCTTAGAAACCCACCTGAAGTTAACCTACGGGTCAAACTTGAGTTGACCACTCCAAAGACTCTCTACCCAAGGCAAATCTGGGACCACACTCAAATATTTGAAAAAGGAATTGGTTGAAACAATTTCCCTCCAAGAGACATGTCATATTCAATACACTATTCAGCACATGTGTCAAGTGACACAATGAAATACATTACTTAGTTACACATGGAAATTATCTCTTTTTGGATTTAAACAAATTAATAAATATAATTTAGCACACATGAAAACATTTACGTTTACGAATAAAACACAATACGTACGGGGTGTTGTCTTTCCAAATAGACAACCCCTGGTTTTACAAACGCACAAAGGTCTAGGCTTGATTCTCCATATTGTTTCCATGGTCACATGGATAGTTTTTCTGCACATCTCATTTTACACATTAATAATTCCCAAATAATCCACATATAAATTTAACATATAAAAGAATACAATTCAATCACTCTGCATACAATTTCCATCATACAAATCAATTTACCATATATCCAATGCAATCCACATAAAGGAATTCTCTTAACGCCATTATCATAATCCTCATAATTTTCAACCATTGATAAGACATGCATCCATATTTCTAACATCATATTAAAGTTTTGCAAATTGAAATAAATGACATACATCATATCACGATTATCCAGTCAATGGATCATATAGGATTTAAATCCATAACACATCGAAATGTACATTGCAAGGTGAAATGATTTTGTAACTTGGTTCAATTACTTTTCTCACTAATCTATCCGTCTAGCATAGCCCATCCTATTGAATTAAAGAATTTATTAATAAGGTCAACCATGGTCAACTAAGTTAACCAGAGCTTGATCGGGGAGGGGCTCTACAATATTGTTGCCTCATGGCATCTTGCCACTATCTATGATGTGAGGTTTTCCACATTCAAAATGATGATATCTAAGGATTTTATCAAATGAGACAAATGAGGGTGCCTATGGTAGATTTGGGAAATACCCTTCAATTCATTCAAATTTGGATTTATCAACTCCTGAATTGAAGGAGGATTTTGTTGGGGAGGGTTTCTTGGTGTAGGAGGATTTGGTGGGGGAGGGTTTTGATCACCATCCATGGCCATACCTAATTGAAGTAAAAAAATGAAAGAAATAAGAAAATTTCAAATAAAAACTATATTTTACATAAAAAAACCTAATTTCTCATTTCATACCAAAAAATGAATGCAAAAATAATTTTTTCTAGAAAAGGTATTATTTGAGCATACCTTGTTGAAAGTGCAAAAAAAATTGTTTCTCCAAAATAGATAATAGATGATTTAAAATATTTAATACCAAGGGTCATGTTCTTCACCCAAAACGTTGTGCTAACTAGTAAAAAGACCCTCACAGGTCTATTTTTGGTTTTTATTGTGCTACAGGTAACAGATATCCATTTCATGGCGGTCAATTTTTTTTTTTAATAATGTGAGTGCTATGTTATAATAATATAACATATTATATATTATAACATATAATATATTATATATAATATTATAAAATATATTATATATTATATTACAACATATAATATATTATATATATTTTTAAATGCTCACTAAAACAAATATCCTCTTAGGCTTGGATTTTACAATGGCAGTGTGTAATTTCTCCCAAACCCAGGTGGACTCTTGAATTATCAAACTGGAGGTCATGCATAGAGTAAATGGGGTGGACTCTTGAATTGGAATCAATTTCAGGGTAGACAACAGAGACTGCCATGGCTTCAACCACAAAGGCAAGCACCCTTAGGGAATAAGATCATTGGATCCTAGCAGACACAGTTGTAGGAGTATGGGAGAAATTCCCAACTAACTAAATTCCTAAGTAATTGAGAGTTTAAGAAAGGTAGGAATGGGTGGTCCAACCAAATAGAAATCCCAAAGGTGGATTCATCTGACAATTGGCAAAGTAGAGGAAAGACAATACCAGGATGAGAGGTATGGACACAAACCAACATACCATGGAAAGGGAAAGCCATCATGGCTAGGGACGAAGGGACATCACACTAATATGTGAATCAATTTGGTAAGTTTCTTGATCCCTATAGATCAAATCACTCTGTTTCAATTAATGAAAATAAAATTAGGAATGCAAGGGGGACAATTAAAGAATCAAGAATGTTTATAAAAAATGGAGGAGGTCCTAAGGAAATTGGAAGAATTGAAGCATGGTATCACTAAAAGTGGGGTTCCCATATTTTTGTGAGAGCCCTACCCAATGGATACTTTCTAGTAGAATTACCCAACATGTCAAAAAAAGAGAAAGCGCTAAATTGTGGTCCACACTACTTGGATAGTATAGGGGTGCATCTAATTCATTGGTATCCTTACTTCAATTCATGGGAGCATAAAGTTGGGGAGGGGCTAGTGTGGATCTAATTATAATACATCCCAATTGATTATCGAGGGAAGAGATACTTAGAGAAATTGGCTAGGGTTTGGGAACCTTTATATCTGTAGACAAGATCTTAGAGGATAGGGTTTGGGGAACCTATGTCAAAAAGTGTAGAGGATTAACTCCTCATCAAACTCTTCCTACAAAAATAGAGCTTCACACAGAAGGGAGAATCTAGAAATAACAGGTGGATAGGGAGGACCTCTTAGTGCTATGTCCTAAGTGTAAATCCAAAGAACATGGGACACTAAATTGCAATTGAGTTGTTGAAATCAATAGAGCCAATAAATATAATTAGAATCTAGCTCACCATAGCATAAGGGTAGGGGAAACATCATTAGGAGATGCTTCTTGGTCTGAAGAGAAAGGGCCAAGGATCCAATGGTGGACTTCGAGGTGTTGGAAAGTCATATACGGGAGGAGAGTAGGATGAACCATCCACATTTACTCACAATAGAGGAAATGTGTGACATAAGGATAAGTTAGGATCTGGAATAGAAAACCCCAAATAGTAAGGATAACAATCAAAGTGGAGATAAATATATGAAAGGTGTTGGGTTAGTGGATAAGGAGTAAGTGGAAAACCAAGAAAATATTTTTTAAAGTATGTCTGAAGCTGAGATTGCAATTGAATATAACATGCTTGACTTTGAAGAAAACTAGTTGACAATTGCAACCTTGGAATGGAAGGTTCTCAAGATGCTCTTGCTAGAGATTGGGGATTTGTGTGAGGAAGAGAGAGAAGTTTTTATTATGGAATTAGAGGAATAGGATGTAAGGACTGAGTTGGAAGTAGATGAGATAGATGCAAGACAAGTGGTTGCAAAACCAGTAAGTGATGATTTTGATTCTGAGTTTGATGAGAGCTATGAAGAAGATCAAACAAACATTCTTACATAATAAAGCATAGAGAAAACACAATCTAAATTGAAGAAGTTGTTCGAATATTGAAGGAAAAAAATAGAGAGGGCACAAATCCAACATAGCTAAGCTAACAATTATAGGTAGTGAAAGGGGCCAAAGAAAATTGAGAAATGGGAAGGAGATATTCCTTCTTGAGGAGGCATGAAGCTCATTACCTAGAATGTTAGAGGCATAAATGCCCCTAGGAAATGGTGACTAATTAGGTGTCAAGTTGACACAATAAAAGAAAACATAGTACTATTATAGAAAACTAAGTGGAGCAAGGAGGAATATCAGAATAAAATGAAATTTTGGAGATGATGGGAAGGGTTTTTTGTGGAATTAGATGGTTCTCTCAGCGAATTGGGCTTTATCTAGAATCCACAATCTATCAGGTGCAATATGGTCTTATGAAATCATAATTGGATGGTTGTTAAGAGTAAATCTCTCAATCAGAACATCACATTTATAGTCATAAATGTGTATGGACCCATCTCAACCATAGCTAAAAGAGAATTATGGAGTGAAATCACACAATGGTTAAAACAATGGGATGGTGAAAAAATCATAATAAGGGGTTACTTCAATGCCACATTAGACAACTCAAAAAAGAAGGGGGTGTGCAAAATTTGTCAAGGATGCAACTTGATTTTTAGGGTTTTGTAGATGAGAATCATTTAAGGGATATCCCAATGAATAATGGAAGATTTGCTTGGACTAACCATATGAAAGGATTTACTAGCATAGCAAAAAAATTGGTTCACATTATTTTGTTTGGGGACTAGGAGGCCACCACAAACACCTATGAGGCAACCACCCTACCATACACTAGATCAAATCACTATCCAGTGCAATTTATCATAAATCCAAAATGCAACAAAGGTGGATCCCCATTTAAATTTTAAAACATGTTGCTTAGAGACTCTCCACTATTTGATTTGGTAAAAATATGGTGGAATGATATCAGGTTGGGGAATCACTCCAAGTTACACCTCTTCAGTAAGAAGTTGTCACACATTAAAATCATACTTTAGGAATGGAATCAAGAACACTTCAAAAACATATTTGAGGAGAAAGCAAGAGTGGAGGTAGAACTACAAAAGTTAAAACAAGACAATTATTGAGAAAGGTATGGCGTTGGTAGAATGTGAGAAAGTGAAAGAGTTAAAAACTAAGCTAGGAAAAATTATGGCAAGAGAAGAATGCTATTGAAGACAAAAATGAAGAGAAGTTTGGGTTAAAGGAGGGGGATAGAAGCACTAAATTATTTAATAGGACTACAATTTCTAACTCAAGTAGTTAGAGGATTGTAGAAGTAGAGAAGGAAGATGGAACGATGACTCAATCCATAGAGGAAGAAATTTTAGGAAGAGGTAAGATACTTTCAGTCTATTATGAATCAAGAAACATAGGATCATAGAGAGGGGAGGGATAGGGATAGGTTCTTGTGTAGAATTCCTTCTTTGATCAGTGAGGTAGACAACTTGGAATTATACAAACCTGTTACTATGGAAGAAGTCATAACTGCCACCTTTTAATTTAACCCTAACAAATATTTAGGTTCAAACACTTTCTCTACTAAATTGTAATAATTATATTGGGACATTCCAAAGGTAGATCTCCTAAAAGCGGTGGGGTCTAGAAGAAAAATGACCATGCTTGGGGCCTTGAATTGCACTTTCATAACACTTGTTAACAAGAAGAAAGAAGCTCAAAGTATGAGTGATTTTTGACCAATATCAATATGCAATGTAACATATAAAAACATAACCAAGGTAATAGCCAACAAGTTTAAAAAAGTGATTAGTATGGTGCTGTTAGAAGATCACAATGGTTTTTCTCTAGGTAGGTCAATAGTGGAAGGTATCATTGTGGCCCATGAGGTGATACATTTAGGTAGGAAATAAATATCTCCTATCATGTTATTCAAGTTGGATATTATGAGGGCATATGATCTTGTGGATCTAGGCAGTTTCTTCTTAAATTCTTGAGCATGTTTGGGTTTGGGAACAAATGGATTGAGTGGATTTGTAGTTGTATAGGGTCCCTAAAGTTCTTAGTATAGTATCCTAAGGTTTCTTTGATTCCTCCAGAGGTAGAAGACAAGGTGGCCCTCTTTCACCATTTCTCTTTATCATCATGGCAAAATCTATCGATAGAATTTATTATGCAATCTAGATTAGAGGTGCAGTGGAAGGGTATTGGCATCACGCTTGGAATGACTCCAGTTACCCATCAACAATTACCAGATGATACAATATTCTTTGGGAGTGCTACCAAATGTGAAGATAGAACCATTAGGAAACTATTGGATGGCTACAACAAGGAATTGGGACAAAGTGTCAATTGAAGGAAGTCAGAAGTATTTTTTCTCGAAACTCAACCTAGCCCTCAAAGGGAGATTGCTAGGATATTAGGGCTAAGAATAGTCAATTTTCTAGGGAGATTTTTGGGGATGCCATTGTTTGTTGGATCAAACCAAAAATATTATCGGGAAATCCTCATCAACAACTGTAAGAAGAAGATGGAAGAGTGGAAAGAGAAATGGTTGACCTCAACTGGCAAAATTTTAATGGTCAAGACAATGTTGCTTGCTATCCCACTATATTCTATGTCTTGTATGAAGATGCCTAGGGCAGTGGAAGATATTCTCATTCAAGGCATACATAGATTATTTTGGAATGGGGCTAATGTTACACAAAAAATTCCACTAATCTCATGGGATAAGATATGCAAACCTCAATGTGCTAGAGGTGCGGGGGTTAAGCGACTCAACATTATAAATAATTCTATGGGAGAAAAATTAGTGTGAAACATGTATCAAGGCAATAAAAAATATGTTTGAATCCTAAGAAGGAAATATATTGACTTTGATGAACCAATTAGAATAATCACTAAAAGGAACCTCCCAAGAGGCTTTGCTATTTGGAATTTCATGCTTGAGAGAAAATATATTATCACGAAGCATATCCCTTAGGAAGTAAAAAATGGCCAAAGTGCATCATCTAGAAGGACTCTTGGGATGGAAAGCTAGAGTTATGAAATTTGCAACATTTGATGGATATCAAGAGGGAGATTGTTAATGCATGGGGGAGAAAGGTCTATGACTATGGAACCATTACCATGGACCAAAAAATCCCCAAGTGGGAATGGAAGTCATTCAATGATTTAAATGCCCCCCAAAATAAAAAATATAGTCTAACAAAAATTCTGAAAAGAAGACGCCTCTCCATTTTTGAGCAAGATGATGTGATAAGATGGTGTGCTTCATCTCATGGGGAATATAAGGTTAAAATTGGGTATAAATTGAAGGAAGTTGTAATGGATGATAAGCGATGGCCAAAGGACCTCTTATGGGGAAAGCATTGTCTGCTAAAAGCTGGAGTATTCTCATGGATGACCATACAAAATAGGATTGTTACTCAAGATAGATTTGCCAAGCTAGGCATACCTGGACCAAGTAGATGTCCTTTTCATAAAATTAATGATGAAAGTGTTGATCACCTCCTTCTTACATGTGCCTATGTTGAAGCTTGCTTGAAACACTTTATTGCAAAACTTAATTTGCAAGGTCCACTTCCACCAAAATTGAAGGATTGGTTTGCTATGTGGCTAAAATGGCAAAAAAAAGGTGTATTTGGTAGTCCGTGGCAAGTGATTCCATCCTTAGAAAAATGGGAATTATGGAATGAATGTAACAGGAGGATCTTCAAGGAACAATCAATGACAAAGGACAACCTTATAAAGAAAATGGAGGCTTTGATAATGGAATTGGCAAATTCAGTTGCTAGGAATAAAACCTTAAAAGGAAACAATTACTTAAATTGGGATGAAAAGATGACTAAATTGTTCAAGGGACTGATCATTCCATCACTATTGGGAAATATCAAGGCTAATCAATCCTTAGATCAAAATAATGTTCAGTGTAGTTCCTTGGAGACAAATTGGGTCAAAATTAACTTCAATGGTGTCTCTAAAGGCAATCTTGGCCCAAGTGGAATTGGGTGTGTGGCTTGAAATGAGTTTGGAGTTATCATTGTAGAAAATATGAATTCATAGGATATTCAATTAATAACTGTTGGTATTTTGGTATGGTTTTGTCATTGATGTCAACACCTGCTAAATACACCTACTTTGGAGATCCAGCAACATTCACCGACAAACAGTAAACTGTGCAAACAATTACCGGTATATAGTCAACCGACAGGATATAATGTTCACCGGTACCTGAAATGACATGGAAGACACTTGGTAATGTCAAAGACATCATGTGGACACTTTACTTTGAAGTAACAATCATTGGTATATTCTTATTTGCATATTTTCTTTTATCGGCAAATAGGTCCAGGTTATCTAGGGTTACACAGGCAGGCTTATCTTTTCCAGATCAACATGGCATGCTATGGAGATGATTTATTATTGTTGTAAATGCATCAAGTCAACATGTTCAATCGGTTATTGCATCGGATATTGTATTATTTGTAAAATATTTTTTGTAATATCTTGTAGAGCCGACCTACTAAAATTGGTCTTAGGGTATGGTATAAATGTAAGATCTTATTTGTAAGATCAAGTGTGGAATGTGAAAAAATATTTAAGGAAGGATATATGCGAGATCAAGCAGGGATATACACGAAGACATCATTTGAAGGTGAAGTTAGGTTTTTGTAGAAGCATATCAGCATTACACCGGTACTGAATCCAGCATATGAAGATGCTATTTTGTGCAGTACATTCTCATTGGATTTAACCATCCAACTGTAGTCAGTGTGAGTCCCATTTGTGATTGAGCAGTGAGCTCTAGGCTGTTGGCCTTTCTGCATGTGCAGACCCCTCTTTGTACACTTACTATCTGCAGTAGTATCATCTGATTGTGGGTAAGGTTTCCCACCGTGGTTTTTCCCCTTACAGGGTTTCCACGTACAAATATTGGTGTCGTGTGTTGTGGATGAATTTGTGCTTATGTTTCATGCATTAATTCTTACCGGTATAGCAATTCTCTGTTAACACTGTCTATCGGCATACTTAACTATCTTACCGGTATTAAGCATTAAGTTGGTTAATAAGTTTTTGGTTTGAATTTATTAGACAACTGATTCACCCCCCCCCCGCCCCCCCCCCCCTCTCAGTTGTCTCTGGGACCTACAATAACATAGCAAATTTCAAAGTTGCTCTTAGAGGACTAGAACTAGGTAAATAAATTAGAGTAAAAAAAAAACATTTGGAAGGAGATTCCATTATTACCATCAATGCCATTAGAAAAAATCAGGTGCCTAATTGGAAGTTGAGTAAGTGGCTTTCCCTAATCAAGAAGTTGATTAACAACCTAAAAGAATTCAAAATTAGCCATGTGTATAGGGAAGGAAATGGGTTGACGGATGAGTTGGCAAAAAGGGCCTCAAAATATAAATTGACATTATGATTTGGCATAGGTCGACATGCAATTTGATAGCAATCGATCACACATGTGGATTGGATGTTGGATAACTAATATTGAGTACTTCAACTCTTTTATCATTACACTCTCTCCTTGGCAACATAGGCATATCACATGCACCCATTTTTGGGGAGGTTTTTTGTGTGTGTATTGTAGGAGAAAGGATGATTACTAATTAACGATAGTATAGTATGTGGTGGTAGTGTTACTTTTTGTCAATATATTTATCAATGAAAATATGAAAATATGAAAATATGATATTTGTGGCATGATAGAGGCATAAATAGGTCCAGATCAAGCATGAGGATGAGAACACTAAGGCAAGGGCCCCAAATGCGGTCAAAATTGCAAAGGGTGCAATTTTAGCACACTACATTTAGCCCCCACTTTAGTGGGAGTATGAGCTTATGCAAATGCTCATGGTAAAGTAGATAAATAAGATGAGGAATGCAGAGAAAAACCACAAGGAGTATACAATATCGCTAATATCGAGGAACCAAGCCCCCAATATTAGGATCTTAACTCACTCAAACATATGCAATGGCACACAAAACAAGACAAAAACAAAAAGGAAAACAAGGACAAAAGGACAAACAAAGGAAAAAGACACACAACAAAAGCTAAGAACCAAAAACAAGACCTCAAGTCAACTAGTCGAAGAGACCTCGATATGAAAATGTCTCAACAAATAATATCATTTATGAAAAATGCCATCTCATGAATATAAGTGATCACATAAAGAGTAAAGCCAACATCATCCATGAACTATCAATAGCAAAGCTATGAGTTCATGAGAAGAAGAATAGAGAGCATAAATACATGCTAGATGTGTTTATCCAGGTGATCCATGAGAAGAATGATGAGAAAGGACATGGACTACTCACCCCTAGATGTTTTTATCTAGGTGATCCATGTTGGGGAGGAGAGTAGGAATAGTCTAGCTATTTTTAGCTAGTTCCACTCTTCCTCATGCGTGTGTGCAAGTGATGTCTGGTTTCAAGTGTATAGCACCTCATTTGAGAGTTTGTTTCCTCTAGTTTCGAGTGTGATTTAACCTATTTAAGACATGTAATTTAAATGAAAATGGCAAGTGGTGATTGTGTGTGCAAATTCCAAGGGGTGAATGACAGATACATGCCTGGTTTTGAGGACATCCTGTGTAAGATATTTTCTCTAGTTTCAATGATGTATAACCCCGTCTAAGACATATATCAAATGTTTCTTCTAGTTTCAGGTGTGAAGCATCTCGCTCTAAGAGTTTGTTTACTCTAGTTCTGAGAATGAACAACTTGTTTAAGACATACAAAAATGATATGCAAAAATACAGTACAATATGATACAAAGGGAGCGATATGAGTGACCCCCCTTAAGATGTCAACATAGACCTATGTTGATGTCTTAAGGAAGCTTAGAGACAAGGACACCATCCTTCGACACCAAGAAGATATCCTTTATGAAACAATGTCATAAATACAAGGTAGAGAGGGAATGCTCTTCAAGCAAGGATAAAATAGTTGAAAAAGAGATATCTTGCAACAAGTGTAAAGGAGATACTTGGAGAAGAAGAGATCTTTTCTCAAAAGACATCTACCTCCAAGAGGAGGTCTCTTTAACAAACATAACATCTTCTACCAAAAGAAGGGAAGGAGAACAAAAATTCATACCTTCCTCCCATTGCTAGGTGAAAGGGATTCTTGATGAAGGATGACACACTTTTGACCCAATGTAAGGGGTAAGTTTATGATAGATGTACATTTACAAGTGAAGAAAAGGTTGTAGCCAAGGACTTACATCTCTTGTATAAGAGAGAATCCATGTGCAAACAAAAACTTCACATAAGGAATGCCACCAAATCATGAAACAAACATCACTCAACAAAGGAAAAGTGGATCCTTAGAAAGGAGAGAGAGAGAGAAAGAAATAATTGCCCCCCAAGTGTAAGGGAAATGAGAATAATTACATAATCCTCTAAGGAGAGATTAGGGATAAGAAAATACACAATATACTCACATGAATAAATATCCAATACAATAAAAGACACCAATATATGTAAAATGCAACTCAAAAGAAAAGGTAATCTTCTAAGAGAGAGAGAGAGAGAGAGAGAGAGAGAGAGAGAGAGAGAGAGAGAGAGAGAGAGAGAGAGAGAGAGAGAGAGAGAGAGAGAGAGAGAGAGATCACATATTTCCCTAAGGAGGGAATAATCATAAGAGACATACCATTGCAAGAAAGGATATCAACACATGAAAAATTCAACCCCTAAAGGCAATAATGATACATTAGATAGAAATAGAGAAAGGGAAAACGCTATCCTTACCCCCCAAGAAAGAGAACAAGGAGAAGAACTACACATATTCTAAAGAGAGGTTATTCATAAGAGATGTGCCATTTCAAACAAGGAATGTATCCGAACCAAGGAACAATCATGTGCTCACATGAAGGATGACCCTATGCAAGAAAGGACATCATGCTATGAACAATGCAACACAAAAGAAGAGGTAATACCTTCAAAGATAAAGAGCAAGATAGAAGAGGGATCACAAAACCTCTCTATGGAGAGATCATTCATAAAATATGTACCATTTCAAGAAAGGAATAGGTCCTAAACAAGGAACAAACATGTGCTCACATGAAGGATAATTCCATGCAAAAAGGACATCAATTTATGAATAATGCAATCCATAAAAGAAAATGGGGAAAAGATAAGAGATTGGATAAAGATAAAAGAGGAGCATGTTGCTACCCCAAGATGTTTGAAGTTGAAAAATAACCACCTCTAATGAAAAAGATCCCTCGATTAAATTAACCACTTATGTCATAGGGTGAGGATAAAGATGAGGGTGAAAGGAGTGCTAAGGCACTACCTTTTCACCTAGAAAGAGAGCAAGATCTATTGAAAGACATATACGAGCATGATCGTATTGTTCTTGAAAAAATTCCTTAAATGATTTACACTTTCCAAGAGAATGAGAACCATCATGATGAAAGAAACAACATCCATTTCCTTCTTTATGTTTATTGCTAAAATTCACAAAAGGAAAACCAACATTCTTGTCACGCTTCAATTTCCAAAAGATTCTAGTTGCTAATCTCTCTTGATCATTAATGAGTGTAGGTTTATTCTTTTGATATTGAGGACATGAGTTGTTATTACAAGAAGGATTATCATAAATGATTTTAACTTTACCACTATCGATAAGTTCTTTTATTGAATTTTGAAAATCGGGACAATCATTAGCATGGTGATAATGAGTTTGATGAAATGAACAAAAAGGGGCTTTTGAAGAAGAAGCACTTTTACAGGAACAAATGGCTTATAGTCTTGCAATATGATCTTTAAAGTCTTGAATCCTAAGGAGTTAATCCATAGGAGATTTATTATGATTTCCTAGGCAATCTGTGGTGATTTGTGTAGGAGGGTTTATATGGACTCAAATTCCTTGTTCAAATTTTCCAAGTCGTTGTCCTCAAAAACCTTGTTTTGATATTATGTTAAAGCCACTCCTATAAGGATCTTTTAATTGATAAGGCGGGGGAACATTATAATAAATTTCTTTGAAGTTTGTAGTGTAAGGATATTTAGAAGGAATTAAAGGATGAGTAGATGAAGAAGGAATATCTTGTGGAGTAGGAATTTCCTTTCTTTCATCATGCATATCTTCTTTGGTAGATTGGGAAGGGAGATCCTTATCATCTAATGCCTCATATTTACTTAATGTTATGTGGGGAGAGAGATCATGAATAAAATACAACACATCATCTTCACTAGAAATGTTTTGATGTTTAAGATAGGCTCTTGGAGAATAAGGATGATCTAGAGAGATGGAAACACCAACATTTTGATCTTGCCCCCATTGTGCAAGGGTATATGTATGAGAAGAAAATGAGGCCATGTTTCTCTTCAATTCTTTCTCTCCATTAGAGGGATCATTGATAGGAGTATTGTTGGTATTTTGATGATGTTTAGTTTAGATTTTCATTAATGGACACACACTTATTTGATGAATGAATTATTCTCAACCGGTAGCTGTTCTAACTGGTATTGTATGTATAGTCTTTATTTGTTGAAGACTATCGATGTTTTGAAGGAGAAGTTTATCATTCAAGTGGTATGAAGACCTCAAGCAGAACGAAGACCCCGAGTGAAAGTTAACCTTTTGATCAGATCGACTATGATCCAGTCTTCACTTGTTAACCGATGATTGGTATATGTAATTAATCGGTATACATGTAATGTGTGATGAGTTATCATCCACCGACACTTTAGCTGTGTTTCTGTGCTGTGTTACCAAATGTGTCTAGATGCATTGTACCTAGGAAATTGTAGTCTAATCCTATTGGATCGACATGAAATCAAGTTCCTATATAAGGACATCATGTCTAGGGTTTTACAGAGAATAGAAGTTGATGTGTGCGAGTTTTTGAGAGAAGAAAAGGTATCTCGTGACTGAGTTTGAGAGTGCAAAGCATGGAAGACTAAAGTAATGCTTGAATGCATTAGCAAGGAGTTGTCAAGGATCTAATCAAGCATTCTATGCTACTATCTAGATCATTCACTTGTTGATTACTAATATCTTCGACAAGTCTGAAACCCTTAACCGGGTGGGCGCAGCCAAGCCTATTGTAAATCCTCTAACAAGGTGGTTCACAGTCATGGATCTGAAATCCTTTAACATGGTAGTATTTAACAAGACTTATCTCCTAACAGAGATCTAGATTCCTAACAAGATCTATTCTGGTGAAGAACATTGTAAGGCCTTAACTGGTCTGACCTTAACTAGTTTGGTTACTATTCTGCAGATAGTTGACTTGTGAGTTTTACTCACCGTGGTTTTTCCCATTTGGGTTTCCATGTCAAAATATCTTGTGTTATGGTGATTGTGCTTCTGTGGGTGAATTATTTATTTGCTATTTGGATTATTTATGTTTTAACCAGTTTGTTGTTTAAACTAATACACCGGTCTGCTGGAAAATTGTTTAAGAGTTTGTTTAAATTCTTAGGCATACTAATTCACCCCCCCTCTTAGTATTCATTAATTGGTATTAGAGCAAACCTTTCTATAAGTCTAACCAATTGGAAGTAGATATGGGGGAATACAACATGAGGGAACTCACTCACCATTTGGCTAAATCTGAAGGAGCCTATGATGAACTCAAGATCAAGTTTAAAGCCTCTTTAGCCAAGAGAAGAGAGTTTGCTGAGTAGTTGATGGAACTTACTAAAAACAACTCTTTCGATGAAGTAGACATGGATGCCCTGGTTGGAGAAGTGGAGAAATTAAATGAATCCAAAACTAACTTAAGGAGGGAGTAAGAAGGACTGACTATCAGGATGAGTTAGGAACTGGAAAACAAATCAAAAGTTGAAGATTTGGTAAAAGACAAGGAGCATGAGATCTTTAAATTAAAGCAAGAAATCGGTACCATTACCGCTTATCTACAAGAGGGTAAAGAAGAGAAAGAAGAAATGCAAGCTAAACTGAATGTAGCTATCTCTGAAAATGAAACCTTGATGAAGACCAATGATGCTCTTTCCAAGGAACTTGCCGAGACAAAAGAAATACTTGCTAAGTTTAACCAGAGTGCTGTCAAGTTAGAACAAAAACTGGAATTGGTAAATCCATCAAAGGATACCACTGGACTTGGTTTCTTTGGATATGAGGAAGGTGAGACCTCTAGAACCAAGAATGATGCACTGAAGAAGCAATCAACACCTAAGGACAACAATGGAAGTAAAGGTAAGCAAAAGTTTAAACCTGTTTCCTTTAACTGTCTTAAGGAAGGACATACTACCAATGTATGTAGGAGCAAACCTTACAATAATTTTCCTTATTTTCAAAACAATGTGGCTAGACCTGGTAGATTTAATGGTCATTGTTATACATGCAACAAGTTTGGGCATAAAGCTTTTGAGTGCAGGTCGGTTATGAACAACTCTAGGAATTATCCACCAAGATTCAATGGAGCTGTCCCTAAACCTCCTATGAACCAGAACCCAAACCAGTACAGAATCCATGACCACCAGTCAAATTGTTGTGAAGCAGCAACCAGTTGGAGAGCAACCTATCTAATCTGTCATGGTAGCGGTCATACTGCTGCAACATGCAGAAGGAAGAATGGAATTATGAACACTGGACCATGGAGAACACCTGGAATGGTATGCTATCACTACAACGAATTGGGACACACCACCAGAGCATGTAGACTGAGAAAGAATCCATTGGGAGACATACCGATCAACACTGAAGGAAAGATTGATGTTGAAACCGTTCAAGAGGATATGGACAAAAATTGGAAAAAGAAATCTGAAGTGAAGCCACATGATGAACCAGTTTCTGCACCGTGTGGAAATCCCTGAATCAGTCAACTAAGCTTCAAAAATCTTGGGGGAACATATCGGTATAAGTATTTAGAAATCCCCAGAGTATATCGGTAAAACACTTTTATTGATAGTTGTTACCTGTCAACTAACAGAAGAATCAAAGCAGTAAAAAGTGAAATTACGGTTTGAACCCTAATAGTGATGCATTTATTATGGTAGGTGGGAGCATGTTTAAAAGTGACTTTTGTCATCATTTCTACTTACCTAGTTGCCGAGAAAATTTGTTTAAGCTTAGAAGCGCAACTAGAGCTATTCATCTCGCATTCAAAAAGAATTCAGAAAGGAATCTTGCAACCACTTCATACTTTCAGTGTGAAAGTCAAAGTGGTAATTAAGCATCCAGAGAAGTGTGTTTTGCTCATCATTGACAAACCCTAAAGCTCGGAGAATAAAGGTATTTCTCGCTGAAACATTCTTATCATTTGGAATCCGTTTGATATGGCATCTACATCTAATGTCCTCTCTAGTTCTACACAACCTGAGGACACACCTGAGCTTCTTAAGATGAGACATAATGCCCTATCCCAAATTCCCGCTAGAGTCATTGTCCAAGGTGATGTTTCAGGATACATCGATTGCAAACTAGAAGACCTAGGGTCCCTAGTAATTCACTCCCAGTTGGGTCTGTTCTGTGGAGAGGATAAACAGATTAAACCCGAATATAGCATAATAGAAAGAAGAAATTGCACAATGCAGTATACTTTCTCAAAGAATTTACCAAGGAACACATCAGGATCATCCTCAGTAGGGTTCATGGTGACAAGATGTACCTTGAACGAACTCATGACATTACATCGGAGGCAATTCATGCCGTGACCAGATTCTGCAATATTGGGGAAGTGCCCGTTCTTCAAAAAATCCCCAAAACCAAAGTAACAGAGCTCACCGGTTCTGTTAGTGACCAACGAGCAATGACTGTCAACACCATTAAAGATGAATTGGTAAAATATGCATGTATGGTAATTGGATACAAAATATTCTATGCTAGCAAAATAAATTATGTTCCTTCAGCTACGGTGCGTGCTGCTTATAGAATGATTAAAGAAAATGCAGAATGTGACCTATGTACCTGTATGCAGAAACAACTCATAGATAGCTTGAAGTCAGTCAAATTAGACAAAACTCAGAGGTTTAGGTTTGGTCAACTACTTATTGGTTTATTTTTCTACTTTCAAAGTTACTTTCCTGGAGTCGGTGATGCTCAATGGTCAACTGATTCGCCAGTTTCCAAACAAATAAAGGAGAGTTTGTAAGTAGTAGGAATTGCATATCTGGAGACTTTGAATAGGTATTTTGACAAATTCAAAATAAAAATGAACCAGAGAATAAGAGTATTTGGTGATTTAGTTAAGAAATATGAAGATGACATCTGTTTCACCATCAAAATAGATGAATGCATAATGGAAGCAGTTGAACCCAAAAAATATATAGTTGGGCCTATGGGCTATGAGGTGGTAAATGATATATTGACAAGATATGCCTCAACCCTTCTAGCCTCACCACTGGAACCCAAAAAGAAGAGGACTGGTACTTATTTAGAGAGGATCAAATCTTTTGAGGAACTGAAGGAGATAAAAAAAAAAAACAATACCATCATCATCGACACCAGTTACATTTGCTGTTAAACCTAAAGTGACCAAAAGGTCACCTACTAAAAAGAAACTGGAGGCTATTCCGACAAAGGTGTTCAAACGAATGAAGGAAACCAGAAACAACTCACCAGATCCAGAAGACTCTGAATCAGAGGTAGAAGTAAAGAAGACAACGAAATCTACCAAGAAAATGAAGTCAATCGGTAATGTACCAACAATCTCTGCATCTATAAAATTAGATATTTCTTCTTACAAACCTATGACACATTGTCAAGGGACCATATAGAATATTAGAAGAAAATTCCTTGATAATTTAAAAGACTATTTTGATGATTTTAATGATAATGAAAATGAGGGTATTGAACAAGAACTTATTAAATATCTATGCATAAATGATCGGTCACCTTCTGAGATTAAATCTATTACATCTAAATCCTTGTATGATTCTTTGGACAACAAATGGCACATTGCTATTGACAAAGACCAAGACATCAGGGAGAAATTTTTTGCTCAATATTTTCCAGATGTCTCTAATTCAGAATTGTTTGAACTCATTGATAAGAACAAAGGCATTTTCTTCATGCGAAGAAGAAGACTTCAGCTACTCAAAGGCAAATCTTCTGAAGTGGAAAAAGACACCCATTTGAAGGTGAAAACTATTGTCAACATGCAAAAAGTACACGAAGCTAATCGGTTGGCTGAACAAGAGCCTGATCTATCCACAACCAAACCCGATGTAGTCTTTGACAGTATGGGTGAAAGAATAACATAACAAAATGACCCCATTGATGTTGATGCACTAGAAATAGAAGATACCACTCCAGATAAGGAGCAAGCTGAAAAAGAAAGATTAGAGAAAGAAAAGGAAGAGAAAGTGAAAAATGAGAAACTTGAAAAGGAGAAAGCAGAGAAAGAAAAACAAGAGAAAGAACAAGCGGAGAAAGCGTGACAAGAAAAGAAGAAGAAGGAAGAAGAGGAAAAGATGAAGAAGGAAGAAGAGGAAAAGAAGAAGAAGGAAGAAGAGGAAAAGAAGAAAAAGGAAGAAGAAGAAAAGAGGAAAGAAATAGAGAAGAAGAAGGAAGAGGAGAAACATAGAGAAGAAGAGAGGAAGAAACAAGAGGAGAAGGCTGCCAAGGTAGCTGAAGAAAGAGAAGAAGAGAAGAAGAGAAGACAAGCGGAGGTCCAAGCCAAAGAAGGAGAACAAATTCCTAAGGCAACTGGAGATCAAGCCAAGTAGGTTGATTCTGAAAAACTTTAAATCTCTTTTTGAGAATTTTTATTCTTTGTTGTCATAAACACATACTTTGTTTTTACGTTCTGCAAACTAGCAAAATTTTGCATTTTCTTTGTCATTGTTGGCAAAGGGGGAGTAGTGTATCTATCTTCAAATTTTGACGAGTATTTTTGCACATACTTGTAATTTTCTTTTTGCAAAGGGGCAGTAGTATATATGCTTAGAGGGAGTAATTCTGCTCATGACTTTTTTTGTTAGCACTTGAATGTCAAAATTTTTCCTAAGTGTTGCCATCAATGCCAAAGGGGGAGATTGTTGGTATTTTGATGATGTTTAGTTGTGATTATCATTGATAGACACACTTATTTGATGAATGAATTATTATCAACCGGTAGTTTTCTAACATGTATTGTATGTATAGTCTTTATTTGTTGAAGACTATCAGTGTTTTGAAGGAGAAGTTTATCAGTCAAGTGGTATGAAGACCTCAAGCGGAACGAAGATCCCAAGCGACAATTAATCTTTTGATCAGATCGACTATGATCCATTTTTCTAGTCTTCACTTGTTAACCGGTGATTGGTATATGTAATTAACCGGTATACATGTAATGTGTGATGAGTTATCATCCATTGACACTTTAGCGGTGTTTCTGTGTCGTGTTACCAAATGTGTCTAGATGCATTATACCTAGGAAATTGTAGCCTAATCCTATTGGACCGACATGAAATCAAGTTCCTATATAAGGACATCATGTCTAGGGTTTTATAGAGAACAAAAGTTGATATGTGCGAGTTTTTGAGAGGAGAAAAGGTATCTCGTGACTGAGATTGAGAGTAAAAAGCATAGAAGACAAAAATAATGCTTGAATGTATTAACAAGGAGTTGTCAAGGATCTAATCAAACATTCTGTGCTACTATCTAGATCATTCACTTGTTGATTACTAATATCTTTGACAAGTCTGAAACCCTTAACTGGGTAGGCCTAGCTAGGCCTATTGTTAATACTCTTACAAGGTGGTTCACAATCATGGATCTGAGATCCTTTAACAAGGTAGTCTTTAACAAGACTTATCTCCTAACAGAGATCTGGATTCCTAACAAGATCTGTTCTGGTGAAGAACATTGTAAGGCCTTAACCGGTCTGGTTACTATTTTGCAGATAGTTGACTTGTGAGTTTTACTCACTGTGGTTTTTCCCATTTGGGTTTCCACGTCAAAATATCTTGTGTTATGGTGATTGTGCTTCTGTGGGTGAATGCTTTATTTGCTATTTGGATTATTTATGTTTTAACCAGTTTGTTGTTTAAACTACTACACTGGTCTGCTGGAAAATTGTTTAAGAGTTTTTTTAAATTCTTAGGCATACTAATTTACCCCCCCCTCTTAGTATTCATCAAGTATTAGATCTTACTTCATTCACATTAGATACCCTAGGAGAGGTACAAGTATTAAGTTTTTTATGAACATCTCTACGATTGGGATCTACAAAAGCTTTGAGGTGATCTATGCATGAAATGCATTTTCTCAAAAATATCACCATAACACAACATACATGATAAATTAAAGCTTTGAGATCTAATTGATGAAAATAAATCAACTTGGAAAGCCTAAAAATGCAATATGTCCAAGTGATATGAATGAAAAGAAGTAACATGAAATGAAAGAAGCCATTATCCGACACATGATTATAATAAATGTATGTAAAAAGCAATGTAATCATATGTGAAATAACAAATAAATCCAATCCATTAATTTCCATGATGAATATTTAAATTTAAATCCAGGCAAATTAATCAAAATAAATTAAGATTTATAAATAAAACCTCTTAATTTATTTAAATTTAATTTTTTAATATTTTAATTTAAAAATGAGAATGTGAAATTTGAAATTTGAAACTTGAATGAAATGCAATTGTCTAGGAAATTTAAATTTAAAATTAGGATTGTGTAAAAATAATCTCTTAATTTAAAATTAAAATTAGGGCCTTGTGAAAATAACATCTTAATTTTAAAATTTAAATTTGAAATGTTGAAACTTTGGAATTGAAAGAATTAATTTAAATTTAAAAATTAGGGTTCTTTTAATTAATCAATTAATTTTAAAAGTTAAATTTGAAATTGAAATTTGATCCAAGATTGTAAATTTGAATTTGAAGCCACTCTAAAATGATAAATTCAAAATTTAAACAACCCACAAGCTCAATTTTTTATTTTTATTTTTAAATTAGGGTTTTTGAAATTAACCACTTAATTTTAAAATTTAATTGTGAAATTTGACTTGTAGATGAAATTTTGAATTTTGAAATTGAAAAAGTGCTCAAATCTGAAATAATTAATCCAATTAAACAATTCACAAGCTCAAATTTGAAATAAAAAATTAGGGTTTTAATGAAATTAACCTCTAAATTTTTAAAATTTGCAAGGAAATCACACTTGTAAATGAAAAATTGAATTTTAAATTGCATACACTTAGATCTGAAAAGAAAATTAAGAATTAATGGTGTAAGGAGTTGGGTTCACCAAAATGTAAAGGGGAAAATTTGATTAGGCAATTCGCAACATAGAAGGTATTGTAAAAGGGAAATTTTGATTTGGTAATTTGCAACATAGAAGGAGAAATCATGAAATCAATTTTCGCTTTGGGGGAGGAATTACTTTACATTCAAAAGAGGGGAGGAATTCACTAGATTTAGTCACAAATCAGATAAGGACTGAATACTAAGTGGATTGATTGGTTATGATGTGTTTTTCCCTCTTTTATAAGTTGAAACACTGATTTAGGGTAAAGTGCTGAAATTGAAGAGAAAATAGTGAAAATAATGAACTATAGGTTCGGGATTTTGTCATGCACCTAGATCTGAGTAATATAAGTTGATTCGGATCTACCCTAAGAAAATACCTCAAATAAGCAGGGACCATGACGTGGCAACACGATCCTTTGAATTTTCCACACAACAAAAAGGGTTGTTCTGTCTCTATGTCTGAAGCCTATTTTGAGAAGTACAACTGTGCACCTGTTTCCTACACACAGAAAGAAGGGGAAAAAGGTTTGGAATAGGGGTTTGCCTAAGTCAAACCTGAGTTAACCTTGAATGAAATATTGCAAATGCTTGAAATAAATGATGGAAAGGTATACCTCAGATTTGCAATGAATTATGATGATGCTTTGCTTCTTTCATGTAATCACATATGTTGTATGAAATGACATGAACATGACAAAACCCTAATCACACACACATGCTTGCAAATGAATGATGTAATTTTGCTCCATAATGGATAGATGAAGAATATGCAACCTTCAAGACCTCTAGAAATGCTTGATTGTAGTTTTCCTTATGTTCACCTATCTCCTTGCCTTCTTGTGTATATCCAAATGAGAGGGGAAGACCTCCTTATATACTTGCTCATTGTTAAACGTATTACTTTTTCGACATAGGCTGACATGGAGAAGTAATTCCTGCTCAAATTTTGGATAGGGCCTAGGGTTCAAATTAGGCCCCAATTAGGGAGGACCATGACATGGAACCATAGTCCCAGTGAGGACCAAGGTACCATGCCCTGGTCCTACCCCAAATTGGGCTAGGGTTAAGGGGTCCTAGCAAGGTACAAGATAAAAAATGATATTTACGACATGATAGAGGCATAAATAGGTCCAAATCAATCGTGAGGACGAGAACACTAAGGCAAGGGCCCCAAATGTGGTCAAAATTGCAAAGTGCAATTTTAGGACACTAGGGTAAGTGAAGTTAATGTAGTAAGATTTGGCATGTATCTAGCCTCATAAAGCATGTTAATCTCATGATTAATATTGAAGTGAAGGATCTATTAAAGACAAATTTATCATCTATTATGGTGAAACAAGTCTACAAATAGAGTCATGGACACACCATTGTTGCTTGAATCAAGCAAAAGACAAATGGTGTTCTTGGGAGAAATCACAAATAAGAGACTGATCATGATCATGGCATCTGGACACCCTTAATGCTACATGTGGTGAATTCAGTATTGGGGAATAATTTTTTAGGATATTTCACCATTATCGGTGAATATTGATATAACTATTGTGTTTTTGGCATTACTATTGTATGTCAGAGTCAAGAAAGGCACGGGGAAAAAGATCTATCAAATCCTCTTCAAGCACAATTTTCTAGGCGAAATTAATGCCTTTGGACAATGTGGCCCAAGATTTGACAGTTCCCCTTCCTCCAAATTACTATATGTCTAGAAAAATGCCATTAGGAAATTTCCAATTTTAAGGATCTTGGTTAGCTAGAGGAGCTTGAGGAACGATGGGAATCCATTGGTCACAACATTCTCTTCCTCCAAAGACTGGCGAGAGTAATTGAGTGCAAGGAGGATGGTTGAATTAGTTCCTACATGAGGGAGGAGGGTTTGGCAGATGATGAAGCAGAAGCATGAGAGGATTCCAATAATTTGGTTTGTTTGCAACTGGGGAGGAGTGGTTGAATACGACATGCAATATTTCATGGAGATGGCAAGAGGATTGGCCCACCAAGTGTGTGGCTTAGAATTCCCTATGGTTTCTCGTATTGTGGCTGCCCAACAAACACTTGCAAATGAAAATGAAGAGGCAAAAACCGATGAAGATGAATAGTATTTCTGTTTATTTCTTTGTTGACATGATAACATAACTAGTATAACTTTTGTCTATAGGTTAAGGTATAATATGGTGCAATGGTAATGTCTGGTTTTCAGTAATCTGACCCCATTTTGTATCTATATGTAGGTTTTGTCAACATGTAGTCTGGGGGATTTTTTGACTGGTTTTCCACATTTTTAGTCTTCTTTGATAGTCTAGAGTAGAACAGATATGCAGGGTGCATGAGATACTCTTCGATCTAGGTTACATGGACAACTTTACTGTAAATCTTTGCTAGATTATTAATACAATGGGAGTTGGCCCTAACTAGCTATTTACCGACCAAAACAAAAACATAGAAAGGGCCAAACAATGAACCTTATTTTATATTTTGAGCATACCATAAGTTTATATAAACCAAACCAAATATCTTGAGAGAAAAATAAGTGAAAGTGAGTGTTGCATAATGATTAGTCGTCAACAATGCAAAATGTTTAAGAGTAGAAATAGTGAACATTTTTGTTAATAGTTGACCTTTATTTTCACTAATATTACTTTCAAAATGTATTGCTAATTAGAAGCTAGTGTACTTTTATATTGTTTGTTATTTTTAAATATTTAATGAAGTCAAATGGATATTCATAAGCACTAGGAAACCATGTGCCAACACTAGAAAAAAAATAAAAACTATTAAGTAGTGTGTAATATATTTCTAGGGAAAAAAAACATAAATAGGTTTAATCAAATTGTTTATTATATAAATTTACATTCCAAAACCACTCCTACTAAGGAGTGAAACTTGGTACTTGATTTGGAGGAGGTAGCATCAAGGATGGAAAGAAAGGACAAGGATCTATCAATAGATGTGGAGAGGTTGAGAGGCTTATTCTATATGCTTAGTCTCGTGAAACTCTAAATGAAAAAGTGAGTTTGGGATACTATAGGACTAGATCATGTGCCATAAGTTGACATTGATTCCGTTACTTAGGTAGACATATTAGAAGCTTAAAATAAAATGTATTAATTATGGGTACCATCACTATATAAAAATTGATATTTTTATTAATTGTCAATATTTAATGATATATGGATAACTAATAGAGTTGAAAATTTAATCTTGAATAATATGTGTGCATATAACTATAACATAACATCAATATTTGTTATCTACATTAACTATAATTTAAAATTATAACAACTATAAGTAATTTTTCACAAAAGATGACTCTTTTGATGGTAGAAGTAATTTTTGTATTAATTTAGCCCACATGACAAATGGACTATGATGATGACAACAATAGTTTTTAATGTCATTTCAAGAAGAAATCTAGCAACACAACACCTACGTGAATCACTACAAGAAGAAATCTAGCTTTTAAATGGTTACATTTTGCTTTATTTCTAGAAGAAATCTAGCAACATAACACCTATGTGAATCACTCTCCTCTCTCAACTCCTCTAGCAAAAAATTGTATTTATAGAGCTTATAATGTATTAAATGCCAAATTTTTAAAACCTGCTGCCAAGCATAAAGATGCAACATGGCAGGTGTCAAATACATTACACATGCAAAATGTAACTTTTCAATTGACAACTCATGAAAATCATGCAATTGTCAATTATTAACAAAATTGCATAAGAAACTTGCACTTGCCAATAAATAACTACACCTCCAAAGGCGTCCACATTCCATGCAAACTCAATATGAAATACAAACTCTGATTATGCACAACTTTGACTTAATTAGCAACTTCCAAGCTTAGCTCTTCAAAGTGGGTGCCAATTTCCTAAACAATAGGATCTTGTTGTAGTTAATTCAACAATGCAAAGACACATGCCACCATTGTACACCTCCTATGAATTCCTTCAATTTTTTTTTTCCAAAATGAGTGCCTAGATGACAAGTGGCACATTCCCACACTCTCCTCACTTAGCATGTAGGATTCTCCTCCCATACGAGTCCCACAAAATGATATGAAAACCTATAATGTTAGCATTTAGGATATAATGAAATGAACATCAAATATGACTTTAAAATTTAGCACATGAATTCATTTTTCACTCACTTTTATAAATATATTTTAAAATTTATTTATACTAAAAATATGATTATTTCCATGAGAAATCAATTTTTGTCTTAAATATATTTCTAAAATAGAAAAATAATTATATGAAATCTTGACATGGAATCTCTTTTGTAATGTGTTATATTTTTTAAAAAAATTATTAAACTTTTTTATTTATTTCTTATAAGAAAATCAATCTTATACTTTAATATTAATGATCTATTTTAGTAAAAATAAAAAAATAATATAATAATTAAATTATTATATATCTACAAAATAATATTTTTATATTTTTAAAAAAATATTATTTATGTGAGTAGCAGTTAAGAATTTTTTTTATTTATTTTTAAATAATTTTATTTTCTTGATTAATTGGTTCTATAATAATGCTACATATATATTTAGTTAATACTATTTCAAGGTTTCCACCCTTGGGTCTCCTTGTATTGTGCAACACAATGCTCGGGTCTGTGACATGGCTTAACCACCTCCTGTGGATTCTATAAGTCTAGTGGTTGTATCAGGCATTAACAGGTCGATCTTTTGGTGCAATGACAACCACACTTGTAACAATTGGTAACAGAGCTTGGTCACAAGTTTCAAACCCTCGCTTGTGTTGTGGGGGGGCAGCAAGATTGTTGCAAGGTGTGTACCCTTTGTTAGACACAATGTACCACTGAGAGGGGGGTGAATCCGTGGTTCTCAAACTTTTCCCTTAAACTATTCTATGTGTGCATACCAGTTAACAAATCTAACTTAATGTAGACTTACTGGTTAGTGGAGAGATTAACACAAATGCATTCACACAAGAAGGACATCACATAACACCAGTACGTACAAGGAAAACCCAAGATGGGAAAAACCTCAATGAGCAATGCTGCTGGACTCTACTACTCCAATCCAACCTCACAATCAAAACTTTATTACAATGTTTAGGGCACCAACCCAATGAGCTACAACCCTTGATTTTGGACACTAACCCAAGGAGCACCAACCCCTAACTTATTTATGGGCTACAACCAAAAGGAGCTACAACCTCTGACTGATTTATAGGCTACAACCCAAAGGAGCTACAACCCCTGCCAGTTTATGGGCACCAACCCAAAGGAGCTACAACCCCTACACTAAGCTACAACTCAGTGACTACAAAGATAGCTTCACATACAAAATTAGTCATACTGTTACAAGTGAATCTTGTAACCATTTCATATACCTCACTCTGTCGATGAGACAACTTCTCTGCTAAACCGGTTCACCTATCTCTGCTGCTGCTTTCCCTGTTTACACACTACCAGTTACCTCTCTCTGTCGGTTCTCTCTTCTGGTTGCCTCTTCTCTTTGTTGCTTTGTTGCCCCTTCTGATACTACAATTTGCTGGTGCTATACCTGCATGCTCTGCAGTCTTCTGTACTTCTTCTTTGTCGATATGGACACTACCGGTTCTGCTCTACTACCGGTTGAACACTTCAACCTAGTTCTCCCTCACACTCAGTTTTTTCTCTCACTCCTTGATGAGTACTTCACTGATTTATCTTTTCATGCAGCCACACTTTCTCATCCAGCATTCAATCACTTCGCAATAGCTATATCCTCTCCCATTCAGTAGCACTTAACAATATCTTTGGCTTGCATATTTATAGCCCAGTTTTCCCACCAAAAGCCAATTCAAATCTCAGGTGGCTAGGTTTTTCTCCACTGATCATGAGGTACATCGAATCTAATCAAATATGATCGAATCACAACTCAGAGATGACTACCTACACATATCCGCCATTTTCGTGCCTTCCAGAACATGCCTTCTATCTTTGGCAATCTGCAATCAATCTGTTGGCACACCCCTTGGTCAATCACCATTAATGGCTTGATGGATTGCTTCAACAACTTCAATCTTCATCTAGACAATCTGCATCGATCAGTGCACACCATGGATATGGTCAAAAGCCGTAACCCTTCTGCAAACATTCCTCGAGCTTCGCAGTCACCATTAATGCTGGACCAACTGCCAACTACCTCATTGTCACTCTACACTGAACTGTGCAAGTTAACCACTTCACATCCATGTGGCATTACTGTCGGTATCCACCTTGGCACACTACTCTGTCAGTTCAACTTAGTCACCGACCACCCATATAACCAATTTACTTAGCCTATCGACACAAATCCCCTTGTTGGTTATCCTTCCTCCCATCACCTTTTCTATCCTGTCAGTGTATACCCTTATGTCTGCACTTCACTGCTCTATCGGTGAAACACCATTGTGAATATGTTCACTTGCCAACACCATAGAAACTACTGACAACTCTCCTCATCCTTCAGTTCACTGCACTTCTCTTTATCAGGTGAGAACCTTATCTTCCTTGTCTTTTCTCTGACGTTTCATCGGTTGACATAACATGTCAACTATCACTAATGTAGATTTTGGTAGATGTGTCTGCCGATGGAAAACATACTTTCCTTATTGCCGGTGAGACACACTGATGACACCAAGTCATCACACTCCAACTGTTCTGCATCAACCTTCCTTTAGCATCCCGGTATCACCATGTATATTCTTGCAGACTCACTAGCGTCCTTCTTCATCAAACCGGTTCTCCTCTCAACTTGTTTGTTAAGATGAAAAACACACCATCTCAACATCCCATTCTTCCTTCAATGTACTGGTAGCACACCTTGTTTTGACTTGCTTATCCGATGTGTATTTCTGATCTCATGTTCTGGAGGTTTCCTCATCTTCCACTTGTACATCTGGTGCCTGCATTCAATCACCTGTCTATCTCAGGGAATCATTATGTCGGTACAATTGTGACATTACTAGGGGGAGGATATATCTTCAACATGACATATGTCCCGGTGGTTTTTCATATGTCATCTTGCACACAGAGGCAACATAATATGTCAACCTATCACCTAGCCAGTGACAACTTCTTCATCTGGTGGGAGTCTTGCTACTTAACCTTACACTAGCAATCTGGTGGCCTGCTCATACTTCTCCTCTAGTGTTGATGTGATCCAAATATAATTCCACCACTTTAGTACAATGAATGCCCATAATGTAGTCTCTTCATTCTGGTTGTATGCAACACCATATCAACAACCCTTTAACATAGTGGTCACTTTACTGTACCTCTAGCATACCAGTACACACCGGTTCTTCCTTCTGCATGAATATGGTCACTTGGTTGTCACCAATGATAACACATCAACTCTTCTCCCATACTGGTCCATCTTCTATTCTGGTTGACATAAAACTCTAATGCCAATAACCTCTTGTTCACTAGTTTACATCAATGTCAGTGATACCAGTAGCATCCTATACCGGTTGACATCAATGACAACACAATGACAATACAATACCAACACCCTTGGTCTCCTTGTGATGTGTAGTGTAGTGCTCGGGTTTGTGACATAGATTAACTACTTCCTGTGGATTCTATAAGTCGAGTGGTTGTATCGAGCATTAACAGGTCGATCTTTTGGTGCAACGACAACCACACTTGAAACAAATACTTCATTGAAAAAGTTGTGGCTTATATCTAATTTATCTATAATAAATCTAAATAGATTATGTTTGACCAATATTGACTACCATAAAGAGATGCTTACATTTGTTTGTGTCAATAAGTTGGCTTGAAGTGTGATACAACTTTGAACTTTCATCATTGCACAATGTTGATTTTGACAATCAATAGAGAATTTTATTATCTGGAGCTTGCACATTCCATCTTGAAGATCCTTCTTTTATGACTAGGATAGTGTTATCGATAAGCATGATGATATTGTCCTAAATAGTTTTCATTCATATGTTTTGGTTCATGATGATTATATACCTTGTGTGATGAATATTCATTATTCCAATCTTATAGTGATGCATTTAGAAATTCCACTTTATACAATGTGACTATGCATTACCAAGTTCTTCTGACATTGTTAAGACTTGTTATACTACTATTCATACATGTTCTGATAGTTCTGCATTGAAGTGTTTCAAAAATAAAATAAAAAATAACATAGTTTGTTTGAGAAGCACATCTATGTAACTAGAATGTGATGTATAGATATAATGTTTATAAATGAGAGATAATTTTTTATCATCTTCCCTTACTATTCAAATTCCATATGTATCCTCATGTGCTACTTTGAAGTCGAGCCATCTCCTCCTGAAGACATATACCTTCTTTCCATTCCATAAATACTTCAAGCATTTATCATACACTTGTTATAGATATCTAGGAAATATAATATAACATCTCATCAGTTTGTCTTGTCATCTAGTAAAATAATTATATTGCTTTCATCTATGTTGACAAAAATATTCATAAGGGTTTTAATTTAATTGATTGACTTAAAAATATTCTTTCTAAATTTTATTTTTGATATTTGATGCAATTATATATGATATATAGAGATGCATTTCAAGGTAGACTTTAACTATGGTATTTAGATCAAGCAAGCTTTAGTTCATAATAGATCAAGTTTGAATATTCAAGTAGTTCAATCTTTTTTGTAAATTATCAAGGTTAATTATACCAATTTAGTAAAATTTAAAGTTTCTATTAAGTGATTTGATAATATTGATTGTGATTTTCTAAGTTTTTCAACTTTATCCATTACTCATGGTCCAATTAGAAGTGATATTATGTTCCATGCGATGTTTAAATTTATTTAGTAAATAATATTATTTGGGTTATCTTTTTGTCCATGTTATGGGTGTTGTACTTTCTACACTACATATGACATTAAAATTTATGTATAAAATATATGTGTAACAACAAAAGATGAGAATCCTTATCAAAACTATCAAGTGAATGAATTATTATTTTATTTCCTCCTAATAAACTGATTATACCTTCATCACTACTAATAAATTTTTCAACTCCATAACACCTTATGTTAATCTTGAGGATGATTATGATTCTCTCAATTTTATGCCTTAATGTGTTAATGAACAAATAGTGAAGGAAAATACTATAATTTCTCTTTTGTTGGTAAAACCTACTATATATATTGACACCTTCATCTTTTCATGAGGATATTACTATATATGAGTGTTTGTGTTTATTGTTCCAATCCTAATTCTAATTTTGATTATGGTTTACTTGTTTCCTAATTAGCTTATAAATCTAGTAAATGTTTATATATTCTACAAATTATTGGTTATACTAGAAGAGGTTTTGTTTAAAGGAGAAAGGTACATTGGAGCCTATATAACAATAACAATAATATAATACTACTAGTTTGAATTATAATTATATTAAGGATAAACTTCCAAAAGATAAATCAAAGGTTTCAATTTAGTTAGCATGTGTAATTTTACACAAGCCTTTATCATTCATACATCAAAATTTGAGAAATCTTTTTTTTTTTTTTTTTTTTCTGATAGATTATTCACTATATATCAATGATTTTGTATTGACAAGTCTTAGATACAATATTATGTTGATGAAGATATACCCATGCTTCATTGTGATAGGCTTTTCTGGTGCACGAGCATGTAAGGCAAAATTGGGTCAATAATACAACTAGGGGGTCTAATAGTATATTTTTTGTTTATTTCATGTAATAAGGTCATGATATGACCATTCCTATGTAATTTTGTCATGTAGGGTAATTTTTGAGTCATTATGCAAAAAAATTGTGAAAATGCTGTAAAAGTTGCTTAAGCAACTTTACAACTTTTGGAAGTTGAAAGGTCATGAAATTCAAAGGGTAGTTATGGCCATTGGTTTCCAAGAAAAAAAAAGTTTAAAATCCTCTATTTGGTCGAGGCAATGTTGGTTGGATGATTTTGAGACAAAAATAATAAAAGTGCTCTGTGTTTTCTGCTTTCTAGACTGAAAATTTGCTACTCTCGTGCTTAGTACGACCCTATATAGATGTAAAATAAAGGAAAACCATACTAAAATGAAATATATGTGAATATTATTTCTTTTGAATCTATTTAGAGTGAATTTCATCCATAAATAAAGAATATATAAGGGTTTTTCAAAAATTTGCTTGTAAACCCTTGGTTTCAAGAATTTTGGTCAAAAAAATGTAAAAAAATTGCCATTCCACCATCCAAAAAATGCTTCAATTCGGTGAAATGGTAGGTTTGTGTGTTATTTTTGAGATTTTTTTGGTTTTTGTAGAGAATATGTAGTTGGGTGGAATTTTGCTCAAGCCTTAGTCTAACATCATCATGTGTTAGACTAGTGAAGTAGGCAAAATGTGAGGACAACATATTAGGAGTGAATTTTTGTGAGAAGTAATGATGGAAATGAGTAATTTTAGGTGTGTGGAGACCCTATATGTCAAGGAGAAGTGTTTGTGAAGCCAATGGTGAGGGGTTGCTTTGAAAAAGAGGCCTAATAGGGCTAATTGCAGCGATAAAACCCTTCATTGGAGAGCTCTAACCCAAAGGACCCCATAGTGATTTTTTATATGTTATTTGGAAATCCTTAAAGGGTACTCAAATTTGTTTTTGTATTATAAAGAATCAGCCTGAGTTCTGAGAGATTTTCACCAGTCTTCATTTGTAGGGCTACTAGGTTGCTAGTCAAGATTGTAGTGTAAACCCTAGAAGGAGAAACTCAGTCATTTGGAGGGTTGAATCTACTTGAACACTTGGTTTTGACTTAGTATAAACATTGAAAAATATTGTGGTAAAGCCCAAACTCTATTTGATGCTTGGAACCAATGCTAGGATTGGTTGTCCATACACTGTGATTGCACATATGTTAAACAAATCAAACTTTAGGCAAGGAGAGGCATATAGTCATGGTCCAAAAAGAAAGAGAGAATTGAGATAGTGAGAATTCACCATTTTAGGTCATCCAAAGGTCTATGAAGGAGATTTGGAAGAAATATCTCCCTAAGACAAACTATAGCTAGCATAAGCAAGTTGAAGGTCAATTCAAGATTGAAGGTTCAAACTCCATCTACAACATTGAATTGGTATCAGAGTAGTAGGTTCTGATAGGGAAGAGAGAATTTGATTGAAGGAAAAGTTGGTTGTGACAAGATAAAGACAAGATGCCCCCAAAAAATACCATTGCAAGAGAGGTTAGGAGCACAAGGAGAAGCATGCTTGGGAGTTAAGAGAATTAGAAGAAAGAATGGCTGCTAGAATAGAAGCCTTGGAAGCCAACCAAAGAAGGGATGATGTCACAGGGGATGTCAGTGGCCAAGGGGAAGAAGAAAATTCCCAAGAAGAGGCCGAGGAGAAAGTGGACTCTAAAGAAGAAAGGATGGCTAAGCTTTTGAAAGTGGTCAAGAGTGAAGGTAATAAGACCAAGGTAGACTTTCCCATGTATTGGGGTAATTTGGATGGAGAAGAGCTCCTAGATTGGATAGGGGCCATGGGAAATCATTTTGATTGTGAGGATATACAAGAATACCAAAAGGTGAAGATAGTAAAGTCAAAATTAAAGGGACATGCATTGCTTCAGTGGGAGTTTGTACAAATTGAAATAAGAAAGAAGGGGAAGCCCAAGATAACTTATTGGGATAGAATGGTAGCAAAACTGAAATGCAAATTCTTTCCTAGTGATTACAACATTCAGATGTTCAAGAGGCTACAAAACTTAAAGCAAAAGAAGCTAGATGTTCAAGCCTACATCGAGTAGTTCTACAAGCTGAGAATAAGAACTAAGCATGAAGAAGATGAGGAAGAGATGGTGGCAAGATACCTCAATGGGATGAGGTATAACATTCAAGATGAACTTAGTCTTACCACCCCCAAAATAGTAGAGGAATGTTACAAGTTAGCTAGAAAGGTTGCAGATAAGTTTAGGAGGAAGCAAGACAAGAAAGTGAGAGGAAAGAATAAAATTTTTAGAGTTAGAGGCTCTTTTGGGGAAAGAGAATAGTCCTCCAAGTCACAAGATGAAGCAAGAAGCCAACAAGAACAAAAAGGTGAGTCAAGCAGCAAAGGCAACTTTAGAGGAAGAATTCCTAATGAAAGAGGAAGGTTTGGAGGTCAAGGGAGAGTGTCTAACACCTTCTCGGATAAGTGTTTTAATTGTAATCAGTTTGGACATCCTGCATGGAGGTGCTCGAATAAGCAAGGGTCAAGCTCCCAAGGTGGTGAAATAAGGATTCAACTTGTAAAAGAAGAAGACAATGAAAGTGTTAATTCATCTTCTCAGCATGTTGCCCCTAAGATAGGTGAGTCTTTGATGCTAAGAAGATCATTGATAAATGCACCAAAAGTCTAAGAGCCTCCACAAAGAAAATAATTGTTTAGAACTACTTGCAAATCACATGGGAAGGTATGTAAAGTGGTCATTGGTTCATGTTCAACTGATAACTTAGTGTCTTTGGAAATGTTAGAGAAATTGGATTTGAAAAGGATTCCTAACCCCACTCCATACAAGGTGTCATGGTTGACTACGGGACAACAGGTACTGGTAAATGAGAAAGCATGGGTGGAGTTCAACATAGGAGGTTACAAGGACAAGATACTATGTGACATCATCCCTATGGATGTATAGTACGCACTTCTAGGTAGGCCTTGACAACATGCCAAGAAGGCCAAGCATGATGGCTACAAGAACACCTATATGATAGAGCACAATGGGATTTCATTCACATTGACTCTACTTCAAGAGGAAGGTAAGGATACAAAGATTGGATCTAGTGTCATGGTGGTTGGGGAGAAGGAGTTCTTGAGGACAATGAAACAAGAAAGAGGACAAGGATATTTTGTCCTAATAAAACCACAGTCAGTCCTAACAACAATATACATGGATGATGTGCCTAAGGAGGTGCAAGATATGTTGGATAGGTATCAAGACATAGTGGATGACAATATTCCCAATGCTCTACCTTGAATAAGGAGTGTGAGCCACCACATAGACCTCATACCCGGTGCAACTTTGCGTAATAAACCTGCCTACAAGATGACACCTAAACAAAATGAAGAGATAGATAAGCAAATCTGATAATTGTTGGACAAGGGCCTTATAAGTGAAAGTTGGAGTCTGTGTGCTATCCCTACCATCTTAGCACCTAAAAAGATGGGGGATGGAGACTGTGCACTGATTCAAGGGTAATCAACAATATCACCATAAGGTACCGATTTCCCATTCCTAGGATTGAAGACTTGATGGATTGTCTTGGAGGGGCCAATTATTTCTCAAAGATAGACCTCAAGAGTGGCTACTATCAATTAGGATTAGAGAATGGGATGAATGGAAGACAACATTTAAAACCAATGAGGCTTTGTATGAATGGAAAGTAATGCCTTTTGGGATATCTAATGTCCCAAGTACATTCATGAGACTCATGAATGAGGTGCTGAAGGCTTTCATAGGAAAATTTGTATTAGTGTGTTTATATGACATCCTTGTGTTCAGTAGGACAAAGGAAGAACATTTGCAACACCTTGAAATGGTCTTGATAAGATTGCATGAGGAGAAGTTGATGATAAATCTTAAAAAGTGTGAATTCATGAAGGAGGATCTTGTTTATCTCGGTTTTGTGATCTCCAAGGGTAATTTGAAGATGGATCCCACAAAGATAGATGATTTAGTCAGTTGAACAACTCTTAAACCAGTAGGAGAGGTAAGAAGTTTTCATGGCTTAGTTAGTTTCTATGGAAAGTTCATTAAGAATTTCAGTCATATGTGTGCACCTATTATTGATACTAGAAAAGGAGATAAGAGGAATAGGTTTGAATGGACTAAGGAGGCAAATAAGAACTTTGAAATCTTGAAGACCATGGTGGTACAACAACCCATTCTTACCTTACCTGATTTCAATAAGATGTTTACCATTGAATGTGATGCAAGCGGGTTTTCCATAGGTGCAGTATTCAGCCAAGAAGGAAGGCCGATAGTATTATTTAGTGAAAAACTTACTGAAGATAAGAAAAGGTATTCTTCCCATGATTTAGAACCTTATGCTATGGTGTAGACACTTTAGAAGTGGATACATTATCTCCTACCCAAAGAATTTGTTATTTTTACTGACAACCATGCATTGAATTTTTTGAACAACCAAGAGAAGTTAAGCCATAGAAACATGAAATGGGTGGAATATTTACATGCATACACCTTTGCTATCAAGCACAAGAAAGGAAAAGCTAATAAGGTTGTTGATTCTTTGAGTAGAAGAGCCATGATAGTGCAAGAGATACAACTTCAAAGTCTAGGAGTTGATGCATTGAAGGGGATGTACCAAGAGGATGGCGACTTCAAAGAGATCTTTGTTGTTTGTAATCAGTCTCAAGGTAATTTTCACAATGAGTATTCAGATTTAGTGTTGCATTTTTTATTCAAAGGTGCTCAGTTGTTTGTCCTTACGTGCTCCATGAGAGCCAATTTGATCAAAGAGAAGCATTGTGGGAGTGTAGGTGGACATTTTGGGTATGATAAGACCTTGGAGAAGGTAAAGAGGTTCTACTATTGGCCAAAGATGAATTTGGATATCAAGATGTTTGTGGAGAGTTGTGGAGTATGCCAAAGAGCCAAAGGAACAAGTTCAAATGCAGGTTTATATCAACCTTTACCAGTACCTAACCACGCATGGGAGTCAATCAGTATGGATTTTGTTTTGGGATTGCGTAAGACACAAAGAGGGTATGATAGTGTTTATGTTGTTGTTGGTAGATTTAGAAAGATTACAAATTTCATTCCTTGTAGGGCTACTAATGATGCATCTCACATAGTTGGTTTGTTTTTCAAAGAAATTGTAAGAATTCATGGACTTCCTTTGACTATTGTATCTGATAGAGATTCCATGTTTATTGGCCATTTTTGTGGACCTTGTGGAAAAAGTTGGGAACCAATTTGACATTTAGTTTAGCCTATCATAAACAAATAGATGGGAAAATTGAGGTTTTCAATAGGTTCTTGGAAAACTTGCTAAGATGCCTCACTAAGGAGCACAAACAGTCATGAGGTCTCATCCTACCTCAAGCTAAATATGCTTATAATGATTCAATCAATAAGAGTATAAGAAGGAGTACATTTGAAGTTGTGTATGGCAAGAGTCCAAGGGGTGTTTATGAGTTGAGAGACCTAAAAGTAAAGGAGAGGATAAGTTCCCAAGGAGAGGATTTTGTAGTTTCTATGCACGATATACATCAACAAGTGAAGGAAACTCTTCAAAAGAGTGTGGAAAGATACAAGGAAAATGAAGATTTGAGGAAGAGAGATGTCCAATTCAAGGTTGGAGACTTGGTGTTTGCATATCTGAGGAAGGAAAGGTTACCAAAGGGTAAATACACCAAATTGATGAAGAAGAAGATTGGACCTTGCAAGGCGGTCCACAAGTTTGGCCAAAACGCTTATGAGATTGAGTTGCCTCCTGGGGTAGCCATCTCACCAATTTTCAATATAGCTGACCTCTATCCTTTCAAAGGATTTGTGGATGTAGGAGAAGAAGTAGGTGCAACAGGGATTAAAGCTGAAGAGTGGGTCAAGGATCTACCTCCAAGTCATCCCATGAAGGTGGAATGCATCTTGGACACAAGGGCGTTGAAGAGGACTAGAAAGAAAGTCTACAATTTGTACTTGGCTAAGTGGCATAACTTGCCAAATAAAGATGCTACATGGATGAAAGAAGAGGACATAAAACAACATAGAGCCTTAGTTCAAGAGTTGATCTCAATAGGAGCATGAGTTCTTTTGTTCTCCGAGTGAATGGTGCAGGAGTACCTAAGACAAAATTTGGTCAATAATACAACTAGAGGGTCTAATAGTATTTTTTTGTTTATTTAATGTAATAATTTCATGATATGACCATTCCTATGCAATTTTTTCATGTAGGGTCATTTTTGAGTCATTATGCAAAACAATTGTGAAAATATTGTAAAAGGTGCTTAAGCAACTTTATAGCTTTTGGAAGTTGAAAGGTCATGAAATTCAAAGGGTTGTTATGGCCGTTATTTTCTAGTCCAAAAAAAGTTTAAAAGCCTATATTTGTTTGAGGAAATGTTGGTTGGATGATTTTGAGACAAAAATATTAAAAGTGCTATGTGTTGTTTGCATTCTAGATTGAATTTTTTTTGCTCTCGTGCTTAGTACAACCTTCTATGGACGTAAAATAAAGGAAGACCATACTCAAATGAAATATGTATGAATATTATTTCTTTTTAATCCATTTAGAGTGAATTCCATCCACAAATAAGGAAGATATAAGTGTTTTTCCAAAATTTGCTTGTAAACCCTAGGTTTCAAGGGTTTTGGTTTAAAAAATGTAAAAAAATTTGCCATTCCACCATACAAACAATGCTCCAATTTGGTGGAATGGTAGGTTTGTGTGTTATTTTTGAGATTTTGTTGGTTTTTGCAGAGAAGATGGAGTTGGGTAGAATTTTGCTCTAGACCTAGTCTAACATCATCATGTGTTAGACTAGTGAAGTAGGCAAAAAGGGAAGACAACATGTTAGGAGGGAATTTTTGTGAGAAGTAATGATGGAAATGAGTCATTTTAGGTGTTTGGAGACTCTACACATCAAGGAGAAGTGTTTGCAAAGCCATTGGTGAGGGGTTACTTTGAAAAAGTGGCCTAGTAGGGCTAGTTGCGGCGATAAAACCCTTGATTGGAGAGCTTTGTCCCAAAGGACCCCATAGTGATTTTTTATATATTATTTGGAACTACTTAAAGGGTACTCAAATTTTTTTTTTTATTATAAATAATTGTCTTGATCTCTGAGAACTTTTCACCAGTCTTCATTTGTAGGGCTACTAGGTTGCTAGTCAAGATTGTAGTTTAGACCCTATAAGGAGAAACTCAATCATTTGGAGGGTTGAATCTAGTTGAACACTTGGATTTGGATTAGTATAAACCTTGAACAAGATTTTGGTGAAGCCCAAATTTCATTTGATTCTTGGAACCAATGCTAGGCTTGGTTGTCCATACACCGTGACTGCACATATGTTAAACAAATCAAACTTTAGGCAAGGATATGCATATAGTCATGGTCCCAAAAATAAGAGAGGCTTGAGATAGAGATAATTCACCATTTGTAGGTCATCCAAAGGTCTATGAAGGTGAGTTCGGAGAAAGATATCTCTAAGGCATACTAGAGCTAGCATAAGCAAGTTGAAGATCAATTCAAGAATGAAGGTCCAAACTCCATCTACTGCATCATTTTCCCATTAAATTTTTGATGCTCGTGTTTATTTAAAATGGGGAAACAACTCATTTAGTTGATGCTCCTAGTTAATTGATGATATGCCTACTAATCCCTTTATTAAATATCATATTTTTTTTAGGAAAAGTGTCTCAAGCTTGCATCTTAATACAAATAATAAAAACATGTAATTTTCATGATAGTAAAAATGCCATGTATGTTTGGCAAAGAACCTAACCTTTAATATTATGATGAGTGTGTTAGTCTAGTCGGGTATTTACTTGATTAATTATACATTATTTGTTTAATTATTTAAGTTCCCCCTATCTCTTTTACACTTAAGCTAACTTTAGGTGCATATAATTAATTATTTTAATTAATTATTATGTGCAAACCTAGGTTTTCCCTTTTAGGGTTTCTTGACTTATTAAAGGTTGAGTTCTTTCTTTTCATTATATAAAGAAGGATTATTATTGACAATACATTTTGGAGATTATTGAGCTCTCATCTTTTGGAGCATATTTTTCTTGTCTATTCTTTCCTTCTGTGATTTGGTTCATTGGTTCTCCTTGTAACAGGTTTTTCAGTTTGCAGAGATTATTTGGGCTCCTGTGGTGTTGTATTTTCTCAACTCCTATATGGTATTAGAGCTTCAAAGCTGCAGCTGCCTGTTCTTGTTTTGAGAATTTTTGCTTTGGAAGCAGATCTGGGGTTTCAAGAATTTTTTATGTACCTAGGGTTTGAGCTTTTTTTTCTGAGCACTTTGGGCCTAAATAGACCTCACCATTGTGCTCAGAAGGCCCAAAAACCCCTATGGTCATATAAAATTTGACCTATTTTGGTTCTTGAGCCTCTGGGTGAATTTTTTTCTTAGATCCAGGTCATACGACCCTGGCACGCAGATCGAGAAAACAATTTTGAATTTTTTTTTTTTCCCTTTTTACGGCATGCAGGCTGAAATTTGCTTTTAAAAAAAAATTATTGAAAAAAAAACAAGTGAAAAAAATAGTGTTTTTTTTTTTAAAAAATTTTTTTTTGGGAAAAGTTTTTTTTTTGGGGGGGATCCCACGGTACGTAGGGTACCGTGGGCCCCTTGGCTCCGTAGACCCTGTAGGACCTTGGGCCCCGCACCCCCTACCGGCCTCCCTACACTTTTCGGCACTGCCCCCCGCCGACCCCCTTCCGGCCTCCCTTCGACGACCCTGCTGCCGCCGCCGCCGCTTGCGGCCCTCTACTCCCCAGCTGTCGCCTCCCGGCCCTCGTTGGCCCCATGGCCGCTGCCTGCAGCCCCCCACTCCCTGGCAGCCACCTCCCGGCCCCCGTCGGCCCCACGATCGCCGCCTGCGGCCGACCCTCCCCCGACCTCCTCTGCCGCCCGACCGGCCAGTTGGCTCCACCGCCTGCCAAAAACCGCCACTAGGATCGGGCGCTGCTCGGACTTAGCCGCCCAACCACCAGACCACCACCGGACGACCACTAGGCTGCCACCCACTAGCCACCCACTGGTCATCGGACCACCAAAGAGCCACCAGACTCCCTATTTTTTGGCTTTTTCAAGGGGGGTTTGGTTTTTTGGCCCTATCTTGGACATATGGAGTCGTTTTTTCAAAAACGAATAGGCATCGAAAAGCTGGTTCTGAGGCTGACCTCATGGTGTTGGTAATTTTTTCCAATTTTGCTATTTGACTATTTTTTTTTATAGTCAAAGTGAGGTCTCTTGTTTGCACTCCGGGAGACGTAGAATGAGCATCCGACCTCCGTTTTTCGAAAACTTTATATTTTCGGAAAGCTTGTGCTGTGTACTTTCCAGAAATATGAGTTTTATTTCCAGATTCTGCTCCTTGCATATTTTATTCAATTTTTTTCTTTTCAATACTCTGGTGGATATTGTGGTTGTTTCAAGTCCTGGGATCTCTTTTTTGAGTAGGGTGTCTCTGTTTTGATTCTCGTTTCTATTTCCAGTCTTCTTATCATTGTAGCTTGTATTTATACAAAAGCACTGAGATAAAGTGCCATCATGCATTGTTTACTTGGAATCTTGCATATCTTGTGTCTTGTTGTACATGCACTATTGATCAAGTGCCATGAGGGGGTTGATGTTTGCCTGTTGTTTGCCATCTTCCTTTGTCAAGTGAGTGTTCCTTCCACGACATTCGTCTCATGATGATGTGTCTCAACACCTTTGATGTTCTTGGTTCTTCGTCATGCACTTTTTTTGGCCGTCCTTTTTAGTGTTCCTGTCCCTCTCCCACTTCTGCATTATGGGGAGTTTTATCCTGTTGGTTCTACTGCTTCTGTGGTTCAATTGATCAGCTCTTCAGGCTTTGGTTTCTCATGCCATCTGTATCTTTGATTTCAGTTGTTTTTTTCCTTGTTTGCCATCTGATTCAAGTAGTGTCATTTGAGGGCACTCATGCAGATTACAGTTTTCTCTACCTGGTCATGTTCTAGTTCAGTGGAGGTTCTTCAGATCAGCAGTTATTCTTCGACAGAGTTTGTAGGTTCTTCATGCTTCAGTGGTGTTCTTTTTATCTCTTTTTGGAGTAGAGTTTTGTTCCCATGTGGTTTTCTCTATTTCTCCAATTCATAGAGATTTCATTGTATTTGGGTACCTGATCAGGCCTTGTTGCCGGGACCCATCTTTATTGCTTTCAGTAGCTGTTCTAGGTTTTAGCTTCTCCCTAAGTCTAGCTTAAGGGGGGGTGTTAGAGTATTCGGGTATTTACTTGATTAATTAAACATTATTTGTTTAATTATTTAAGTTCCCTTTATCTCTTTTACACTTAAGCTAACTTTAGGTGCATATAATCAATTATTTTAATTAATTATTATGTGCAAACCTAGGTTTTCCCTTTTAGGGTTTCTTGACCTATTAAAGGTTGAGTTCTTTCTTTTCATTGTATAAAGAAGGATTATTATTGACAATACATTTTGGAGATTATTGAGCTCTCATTTTTTGGAGCATATTTTTCCTGTGTATTCTTTCCTTCTGTGATTTTCTCCATTGCTTCTCCTTGTAACAGGTTTTTCAGCTTGCAGGGATTATTTGGGCTCCTGTGGTGTTGTATTTTCTCAACTCCTATAGAATGACATATATGTCCAAAATAATTTTATTTATGACATGGAAAGGATGGGATAGTAATTCTTAATAAATCTAATACTTAAACATAATGCCATATATGTATTAATGAAATGAGTCAAAACATAGAAGTTTGGGTGCTATAATATGTGCTTCTTGTCCTTGAGAAAATAGTTGAAAATGTTGTTATTACCTTGATCTTACAAGATGTTTTAAAAATGAGAGAGAGTGTTACGAAAGGTGTCTCAACCTTGTATCTTGATGTAAGAAATAAAAAATATAGTATTTGAGATATATAACATAAAAATGTAACTTCTCAGATCAAAAGTTATGGCCTCCAAAAATTGGGCTTCCCACATAAAAATGTAAGAACATTTATGACACATAAGAGAGTTCTAAGAGGGAGTTACACTTTTTGACCAACTTATGATACATGTTATGACATGCCATAAGGAATCTTCAAATAGATATAAAATGGATTCCACTTGGAGTGCACAAGTTAGTGAGTGGATTATGACAAGGTTATGGAGGTTGAAGGAATATGTTATTTATAAACTACAAGTACTTATCTTGGGGTTTGGATATTAAAATTTTTACTAGGGTTTTGGGTACCAAATTTTTAAGGGTTTTAGTTCATGGTTTCTTAATTACAATTTGATGGTTTCATATATTTGTTCTTCTATTTATTAAGTGTTTTACATGGAGGTTTCATTTTTTAGCTATTGTTAAGCTACAAAAATTAATCCAAATCTCTTATTAATGATACTCTTGTTATGGTACATTGATTTGGTGTTTATTTCCTTGTAGCTATATAATCAATTTAGCTTCTACACATATTTCTTCTCATACATTAGTTTAAGAAGTGTACTTTGCACATTTGCTTCTTTTCATTTGGTATCAAAGCTTGATCACCATAAGTCTTGGGTATTAGAGATAATATTTTTGTGCTAATCTTGGATTGGGTGGGAGAAAGTATGTAGAAGGAGATATTATTGTAGTAAAATGGTAAGCACGCCAAATAAAAAGGTGAAGAAATTTATAGGCACTAAATTTGAGTCATAGAATCTGAAAATGGAGGATCTGTTCATTGAAATATATCTATGGGTTGTTGTTTCTAGATCTAAACCCTTGATTGCATTGTTACACAACAAGTAGGATCTATTTTGAGAGAAAAGAAAAAAACTTCAGTAGGCCCTACTTAGAAAATTCTATTTTGTTAAATGTACTTGAAGTAGCCACCAGACAAGTTGTTTGGAAGAAACTGAGAGACTTTTACCAAGATAAATCCCTAATTAACAAGATTTTATTGAGAAGGAATTTATACAACTTAAGAATGGATAATGGTGGTTCAATGTTCAAGCATTGGAACATATTCAATATGATTGTGGCCTAGTTACACTCTATTGTAGTGAAAATAGAGGATAATTTTTGGATGACATGTGTTCTTTTTCAAACTCATAAGATCACTCAGTGATGGAAGTTGGAAGCACAATCTCAGTAATCAAAATGGATGAGGTAGTGGTTGCGTTACTCATCGAGGAGATATAAAAAAATCCCTATTAATCTACTAAAGATTCCCTATCTATTCATGAAATACTGAAGTAGAAAAGAAATAAGAAATAAAATTTTAGATTCAAATCCTTGGGAGATCTAAATCTTCTAGAAAGTCCAAGGATAAGTGAATAAGCTACAAAAAGAATCAACATTATTATAGAGGTAGCAAATAGGAGAAGATGAAAAAGAAAAATGATCAATTTGATGAGTCTAAAATTATTCTCAAGATTATGCAAATTTGATGCAAATACCTTTATCATGGCTTTGACAACTCATGCATTAGAAGGTGCATGTTTGATAGAATCTACAACTTCCTTCAATATGAACTTCCATTAGAGATGGTTTTCAAAGTATAGAGAATATTTTTCTGGGGGAAGTATACCTCAATGGTGATTCTCATTTGAGCATAGTTGGTCATGGGAGAGTCCCAATTTGTTTGACATGAAAATTATTGTTAGTTAAAAAAATCAATGATGTGAGACTGCAAGATTTCCTCTAGTGGAGGGTGTAAGATGGTGTGAGTATCTATGGTTCTTGTTGAGTGTGTTTTTGTGGGTACTCTATTTTATCTAGATACATGCATTATCCAATGTAGTATTTCTTCTATTCTTGTGGCATCTATAGAACGTACACCCTCACCATTGGAAATAGCAACAAAGACAAGTGTTGTGTCTATTTTTTATGGTTGTGCTTTCTAGGTATCTAAGAGAGTTCTTTCTTTTGTGAGAAAGTTACCCTCAAAGAAAATAATGAGATGGAATTAAATAATGGGCCATATATATGAGAAGGGTATAAGGACCCTAAAAATTAAAATATTGTAGAGAGGTTGAATTATTATGCTCTTGGATTTGATTTTTGTGAACACTATATCTATCATAAACAAAACCATGTTCAATTTCACTCTAGCTCTCACAAATCTTTTCTAGGGTGTTAGACTTGATAAAATTTAGATATATTTGGTCTCGATAATATTTTTTCAGTTTCTAAGTGTAGACGTATAAAAATGACCATATTCCTAAATGAATATTTTATGTTCATTTCTCTATTTAATTAAATCCAATTTAATTAAATTATCCACAATCCTCTATTTAATTAAGTAAATTACTCAATTAAATTCACTATACTCATTTAATGAATAAATCATTTTATTCAATTAAATCCCCCCTATCCACTTTTAATTAAATTCAAATTTAATTAAATAGTTATCCTAAATTAAATAAATCTAATTTATTTAATTGCAACGAAATTGAATTAAATTAACTTTATTTCAATTTAATCCTATTATCCCTCCATCCACTTGCAAAATCCTACATCTCCCACTTGCCTTCCTAACTCCTATTCCTAATCCCTTCTAGACTCTTCTAATCGCTTCTAATTAGCCTAACCCATCTTCTAAACTTTGTCACATCCCTAAGCAAGGGGAGGTCACTTCTCAAATTCCTCAAAGTCTTTGATAACCATTAAAGGCTCCAAGCCTTCAACCACTTAAATCCCCAAAGTCTTCATAACCATTAATGGTTAACTCAAACCCTCTTACATGGTTAAAGAATTTCTTTTAACTCAACCTTCATCCAACCCAAGGGTCTCATCAAATATTTAATGCTTTGACCATGATTATCTCTTAAACATTTGCACAAGGGTTTATCCTTGGATTAACTCTTAATCCAATGTATAATCTTAATTTAGACTTGACCCTTACCTTCTAGATAACCCTAAGGTCTTCTCAGGTATTTAATGCCTCCAACCCCTTCTCTCAACCCAACCCTATGTTGACACTTGTCACCATTTCATTGGTGCCAATTACAAACATGGATCCCCAACTTTCAAACTCAACCCTTGATCAACTCTTTCAATCCTGACCATCCATTACCCTGTTTTTGCTATAAATAGAGCTCTCATTCCTCCATTTTGATCATCCTTCAAATTTGTAGTATCACACTTATGCTCAAATACATTCAAGCTTTCATATATCATTTTTATGCTCATCATTTAACCTCTTTTAAATCAAGAACTAGTCTAAATATGCATGTTTAGAATAATTTCTTTATCATTAGCTTCAATCATAGACTAATATATCATGTTAGGATAGTATTTATACTAACCTTGTCATCTTATCACCTAGTTTATTGCATTTCTACAATCATGCATAGCTTAGGATGCATCTCATATTAAAACCAGCAAAAAACATCCCTCGTTCTTGCATTTGCCATCCCTAAACGATTTTGCTCAGTGATCTGAGAGCAAAAAAATTGGTTTGAGGGACATTGTAAGATAGAGAACCATGGGACCAACCTTGGGAAGCTGAGTAATACTTCATTACTCCATAGCTTGCACCAAGAAGTCCTCTGTGTGTGTGTGGACAAGTCTTTTTGGAACATTTCACATATTGAGTTCTATTGACCCGCTTTTCCTGCATACATTTCTGGCGCCCACCGTGGCGCATTACCCCATATATCTAATCGGTTTTGAAATATATCCACTTTTGCAGGTCCGTAGAAAACGAGAATCAGCGCGTGGGAAACATTCCCTAGCGCATCCGATTAACAGTCTAGCGCATCCTGCTTACTGTTTAGCGCATGGGGTCTATACTCTAGCGCGTAAAGTCCTTTCTTTAGCACATGACCTCCACTAATATTTTCCTGTAGGTCTCGGGGCAGAAGAAAAATAGAGTAGCGCATTTGAAAAATAGTTTGGCGCGTCGGGTCTGCTAAATAGCGCATCCACTTCACTATCTAGCGCGTAGAGTCCATCATCTAGCGCGTGAAGTCCATCTTTTAGTGCATCAAATCATTGCTTTTCCTATAGGTCTCAGCACGGGAGAAAAACAGAGCAGCGCGTTCGACGCACAGAGTAGCGCATCCAGCAAATAGTGTAGTGCATTTAGACATAAGTTTAGCGCATCTAGGTTATATTGTAGCGTGTACAGTCCTTTCTATAGCGCATCACAGACAGAAGGCAAAAATTAAAATTGTAACCGAAATTAAACTTAGACTAGTAGAAGTCCACCAAAATCCAGATTTTTCTAACTATTTGATTGGAATTTTGTAGGACTCTGACAATTTTTTGTAGGTAGAGCTGGAAATTTTCTTTTATCGATTTCTTTTGTTGACCACCAAAGATCAAAATTTTTCTTTATTGACCAAATTATTTTCCTAGATTAGAAAATCATCGCTATGAAGAGTTAAAAAGAACATCATGCTTGTTGGAGCAACATCTCCAAATAGAAATTAGCAAATCATTTATCTTAAAGGCTAAAACGAACAACTTGATTGCCTTGTCTCGAAAGTGGAAGGAATATGCTTTCCCCTTAACTAGGTGATCAAAAATCCAGACCACTCTTAAAAGCTTTCTTTACTTCAAGCATAAATCCTTTAGCAGCCTTGCCTTCCCGAGGAGTTGAAATCAACTCTTAAAGTCGTTTATGACCGGTGTGAAGGGAACGACCTAAGTGGGGAATGACTTTGATGCCAAGAGCTCCAACCCACTATAATCAAAAGTGGAAAGTGACGAAAGTCCTTTTCAACGGTTGCGCGCAGCGATTAGCCTTCCCCCAGTATCCTTGAGATACGTAAAGCCTTTGTTCTAAAGGTTGGGAAGCCTCCTAAGGGAGTTTATCACTGACGACCAAATGAGAAGCTTGATTATGAACCATAGAAATAGAAGCTTTGAACCGAGTCAGTAACCAGACATTTATAACATCATAGTGCAAGGGTGGGGAAGAATCCGCCCCCAAGATTACTCACCATATATCTCCCAAGATAACTACTCAACTGTGAAGCGATTCACTTTTGGTTAATTTCTAGCAAAAGGCAAAAAAACGGGCGTCCTCTAGGGGTGACATGGTTGTTTGAGTTGACAGAGTATCGAGACTAGTGGACTATGATGTTATTTATGACCTTTGACTAAAGAGTCTTTCTGAAGTGTATTATTCATATCAAAACCTGTTAAAACATTGGAGATTTGAACACATCCTCGCAGAACATACACTTTTTGTTAGATTAGGAAAAATGGTTGTACTTTTTGTGCCGTGCTTGCATTTACTACTTCAGAAAATTATCCATCAAATTTGAAAATTTCACAACAAAAGTTCAAAATTTGAAAAAAATCAACAAAAAAAAAACAAAACATCAGGGCAGTTTAGCGCATAAGAGCAACTTCTTGGCGTGTGCAGACTTTTAGTTAGCTCATCAAAACATCAAAATAGCGCGTCGGTTCCAAACAGTAGCATTTCATCTCAAAACAAAACAGTGTGAAATCATTTAGCGCATCAAAGAAACAGTCTAGTGCGTTGAAGCATCAGCTTAGCGCGTGGAGGCTAAACATTAGCGCATCGGGTTCACAGGTTAGCGCGTTGCAGGCCCAGGGTAGTGTATAGATTTTTCATACCAAATAGAAAACAAATTTGACCATTCAAAACTTTAGTGGGTGTCTGGGGGCAACCTAGCACGTGTGGTCATTGTTTTAGCACGTGGGGTAAATTTTGTAGTGCATATAGTCTCTGTTTTAGCGCGTGATCCAAAACACAAAAAATAGAGGGCAAAATAGGGAGAAATTTTAAAAATTTCAAAAATATTTTCAGAAGCCTTCTCCATCAAACATCATTTTTCGTCCAAAAGAGTAGCAAAAACAAACCGTTAAGATTATTTCTTGAGCTAAATTTGTGTCAAAACAAACGTTGTAAAATCCTAAATAAATCGCACGATAAAACATATCTATCTTATCATAATCGGGAAACCTCATCATTAGTATCAACAAAATCCTTTACCATCTTACGGATTTTATCTCACAAAAACACTTGTTTAAAATTTTCAAGTTGTCAAATCAAGTTTCCATATCGGGAGGCTTTTATCCATATCATTCGACACACTTTGTCGTGAAGGGGCATCTAAACCTTCACTTTGATAAAGTAAGATTTGAAATTCTTCAAACAAGATCAACTGAATCCAAACAAATCAAAGGAAACCATTGATCACTCATGCATGACTAATCCTCATATTCTGAGAAGAAAAAACCTTTATCGTAACATCACGTTGAAGAAGCAACAACCTAGTTTTTCAAAATTTATCAAGAGAAACAAGTTCTTATACATCAATCGTCAACTCTTCAAATCTCATCGGGTATTCCTTCATCACGTCAAACGTTATATCCAAAAAAATCCAACGAATTTGACAAGGAACCCTTGAAGACAAGAGCCTACTGTCAAAAGTCTGCTTTCAATCAAATCATAAACCGCGGCGGAAAAATCAATCCAACATTCTTACCCAACGAGTGTATCACTTATAACATATCTCGACCAAAACCACCCACCCCCGAGCAACATATCAACGAGGCTTTTGTCCCTTTCATCACTGAGAGTTTCTACTAAAATGCTTGTTACTCGCTCTCAAAGAAACAAACAAAGTGAAACACACGCTGAGTCTAGTATGAATCGAAGATTGTCAAATCCTTTTGAAGTTCCACCCCTAAAAGAACCTGAAATTACTGAAGCACTTCTTCAAGAATGTCAGGAAAACCCTTCATTCCAGAAGCTTGTAGAAAGGCTCATGGAAAATGACAAAGAAAAATACCTGCTCATGCTTACAAGTAAAGGCGTTAAACTTCCCGAAGATTTTGACTCAAACATCTTTAAAAATGGATCTCGACAATATGCATATCAAGAACAACAAAGAGAAGAAGAAACTCGTAACTTTGAACAACACATACCTGAGCAACACATTCCAGAACAACGTATACCAGAAATGCGTATACCCGAACTAGAAGCACCAGAGTAAAATATACCATTTACCACACCTTTTCAGCTGAGAACAAATACAAGGGAAGAACTTTTCCCTCGACAAGACAGTATACTTTTGGCTGCCCTTACTCAACAAATGCAAATGTTGCAAAGGCAAATACAGGATATGCAACAAGGGACAACAGTGCGGTACTCTTTAAACGAAATCTGTCCTTATCCATTTGACAGAAGATTAAACATGGTGCCTTTTCCTCCAAACTCAGACGTTCCCAAATTTGATAAATATGATGGGAAAAGTGATCCCCAAGATCATGTTCAAGAATTTTGCACACTGAGCCTTGAATTTGCTCATAATGACACCTATTTGATGAGGTTATTCCCTAGAAGCTTGGGAGGGCAAACCATGGAATGGTTATCCAAAATTACACCACCTGTCAGATCATTTGATGAATTGGTTAACAAATTCATAACCCAATATTCCTACAACATCCAACATGCCATAACCATGCTAGATGTTTGCAACACCAAACAAAAGAACAATGAAACATTCATGATATTCCTTCAACGCTGGCGACGTATGGTATCCAGATATCCTCGAGATATTCCCGAGAAGGAGAAAATGGAAATCTTCATCGATAACTTGAATAGTGAAATGAGTTACAGACTAAAACTTCAATGCATACCATCTTTCGCTAAATTAATTGAGAATGGCATTCAAGTAGAGGAAGCATGTGTCAAAAAAGGAACACTCAAATTCTACAAGGAAGGAACAAACTCATCAAACTACAATAACCAGAACAACACCAACCTTGACAAATCTCGATTTTGGACTCGAAACAAAAACGAAGGCAACAATGAATCATATGATCCCAAATCTAAACAACCAGTGCTCGCATTATCCAAAAATCCTCAAAACACGAAAAAATCCTAAAACTGCTAATCCAAATGCTCACACATATGCACCAAACACCGATCAAGGACAACTCAACACAAACAACACCAATAATACTCAAAGCAAAAACATGAATCCAGGACCTAGCAACAATTCACGCAACAACACGAACAATTTCCAAAAGCGTATCTTCACACCACTGGGGCAATCACTAGAATCAGCATTCAGAGAACTTTTGGCACACAAGATTCTTTCTTTGCCTCCAATTAGCAACTATGAACCCCAAATCAAACCACCTTGGTGGAATGATTCACACTATTGTGATTACCATCGTAACAAGGGTCATCAGATGAACGATTGCATGAGGTTAAAACACATGGTACAAGATATGATTGATCGAGGTGACTTAACCATAGATGGTCTCAAAACAAATAGTGATCATGGAGCCTTTAAAAATCCTCTTCCAAATTACAAAGATGGAGCTTCAACCTCAAATGATACACGCGGAACTCGTATCAACCATATCTACAACAACACCATAAATCACATATCAGCTGAAGATCATCAAGTAAATGTCATCACCATCAGAGATAAGCGTGATCATGAATCTGTCAATGTAACAACCCGAACTCAAAAATATGTCTTGAAAGGACATACTGCACCTACGACTACCACACCAAAAATCCAATATGACTTGGTTAGCCAACTTTGTAAAACTCCAGCACAGATATCTATACTAGAATTGCTGAAACTATCACCCAAGCACAAAGACATATTAGAACAAGCGCTATTGGAAACCAATGTACCTCAAAATTTGGATACAAACAAATTTCAATCCATGGTTGCCCATATGACTGGACCTCATAACCTCACCTTCTCAGAACATGACAATGCTTCCTTAAGCTATCTGCATAATACTCCTCTCCATATCAAAGTCATTATTTGCAAACACCGAGTAAAAAGAGTCCTAATAGATGGAGGAGCCGGACTTAATATATGTACTTTAAAGCTTATCCGTGCATTAGGCTTCTCAAAAGAATCTATTGATCCTTGCAAAAAGATTACCATAAAGGCATATGATGATGAGGAAAGGTCCTCTAAAGGAACTGTGATATTACCCATTCAAGTCGAACCAGTACAAAAGGACACTATATGTCAGGTCTTAGATATTGAGCTCACCTACAATATTTTGTTAGGACGACCCTGGATACATGAAATGCAAGTAGTACCTTCTACGTATCACCAGTGTGTCAAATTTCCTTATGACGGACAAGAAGTCTCCATATCTACTGATCACAATCCATTTCAACATTGCAATGCAATGGGGGCAGCCCAAGATAGTTTAGTTCCTCATAATAGAGAAAAGCAGTATCTTCAACATCAGATCAACAAACGGCAAAATCCAACTCCTTATGGGGAGACTTCAAACAGAAGATGCAAATCAAAGACCAAGGTATAGGAGAATACTCTTTGGAGCCTTTATGTTTGGCCAAATTGCCAACATCACCTAGATCTCATGGATTGCCTACTACATCAACACATCTGGTCACTCAGCCCATCACCAAATTTGATGGTACCTTCATCCAATTGGGCACTTTGGCACATGAATCAGAAGACAAGGATATTCTTAGCTGGTTATACAAAGATGAGAAAGAAGATAATAGAGCGGCTGCTCTGGATATTGTTCTACCTACACACCTATATGGAAAAGGATACTTAATCATGCAGCAAATGGGATATGACGGTAAAGGACCTATTGGGAAACGCAAGGAAGGAGTCACTGAACCTATAAATCTTCCTTCACAACCCAATAGAAACAAAGTAGGCTTGGGTTGTAAGCTTACCTTCCTATTAAAAAGGCCACCCCACCTAACTACGAAACGTCAATGGAAAGTAAAGACGAAGTACAAAGAAGAATCCTGGTAGGAAGCACTCTTTGAATCAGCAGAAACAATCCGCAAGGCATGGGAACGTCAGGATCGGAAGTTACATCAGGAAAAGTTTCTAAAACACAAAAGGGCCATGTCTGTAGCAGCAGCTCATATTCAAACACCAATATTTCAAGAAGCAATAAAATCATCTCCGGATACCTTTGTTTCTCCCCGAAGAAGCAAAGTCTATGAACAAATACAGAAAATAGAAGACGGATCTGACACAGAATCAACAAAAACTATCAAAATGGTATCTATCATCAAAAAATTGTTTTCACCATACAACATACCAGTTTACAACACTGATAGAATCTGGGATGATGCCTCAGAGACTGATTCCAATGAATATGAATGGGGTACCTGTTCCAATACTACTACAGATATCCCTAATGATACTGATTCTATATCTCTTTCTCAAAAAGAACATAACGCAAAAGATTGACCTCTTGAATTTGGACCGCAAAATATCTATGACACCGGGGAAAGCGAACAGAAACATTATGAACAAGTCTATGTGGAAGATAATACCATCGAAGACCTCAATGAAATCTTGGACTTCTTTAAAACCAAGAACAATCCCGATGAAAACTCTGTCCTAACACTCACAGTAGCCGAACTTGATCCACCTAACGATTCCTTACCGCTTGTCTTTCCTGACCTCATCGACTGGGATGAACCTGAAATCCATGATCTACCAATTTTCCCAGATGATGAGTCTATTATCCATTACCTATGTACTGTAAAACCAGAAACAAACTCTACCAGTGAACAACGTAATGATGTCTACAAACCAGGGAGTGCCAAGTCTCTCAATCGCAAAAATGAACAAAATAAAGGATCTGATGCTGAAAACCAGTCAATGGCAGCTCTAGATCACAGAAAAGTAAAAATAAAGGACGCATCTAAGGGTGAAAACCTATTTAAGGAACCTCACGATGGGAGACTTGACACTCTTCCTGAGCACTTTCATGAGTGATCACCCATATTGATTGAGCCCACTCAATCAATCAACATTGGTACCACAGAAGCAGTCAGAAACCTACACCTTGCAGAATCTCTAACAAAGGAAGAAAGATCAGCATTCATCATTTTCTTTAAAGAACAACAAATTAACTTTGCTTGGTCATATGCTGATATGCCTGAAGTGGATCCACACTTAATCATGCATCACTTGTCCATCTCTTCAGGAGTTAAACCAGTCAAGCAAAAACTACGAAAAATGAATCCACAAGTGGCACTCATGGTCAAAACTGAACTAAAGAAATTATTAGACGTCGGATTCATCTGACCCATTGACTATGCAGAATGGATTTCCAACATCGTTCCAGTATCAAAACCAGATGGTAGTATCAGAATATGCACTGACTTCAGAGATGTCAACAAAGCTTGTCCAAAGGACGACTTTCCTCTGCCCAGTATCGACATAATTGTGGATTTCACAGCAGGCCATGCCATGCTATCACTAATGGACGGTTTCTCAAGCTATAATCAAATCAAAATAGCCCTAGAAGATCAAGATAAAACCACATTCACCTGTCCTTGGGGAATGTACTGTTGGAATGTTATGCCTTTTGGCTTAAAGAATGCAGGAGCCACTTACCAAAGAGCAATGACCACAATATTCCATGACATGATGCATACATTTATGGAAGACTATGTGGATGATTTACTCACTAAATCCTTCACTAGGGAAGAACATCTCAGCATCCTAACAAAAACATTTGATCGATTGGAGAAATTCCAAGTTAGGCTCAACCCTAAGAAGTGTGTCTTCAGGGTTACATCAGGCAAGTTACTAGGCTACATTGTCTCAGCTAAAGGTATTGAAGTAGATCCAACAAAGGTACAAGCCATTATGGATGTGCTACCACTAAAGAATATCAGTCAACTCAGATCTCTACAAGGATGACTTCAATCAATCAGGTAATTCATTGCTCAGCTAGCAGATAAAAGTCTACCATTTAACCATTTACTACACAAAAATGTACCATTCAAATGGGAGACCAAGTGTGTAGAATCTTTTTACCAAATCAAACAGTACCTGATGAATCCACCAGTTCTGGTACCACCAGTCGCAGGAAAGCCTCTTATCCTATATATCTCAACAACAGATATATCGCTGGGGGCACTATTGGCACAAGAAGATCAACAAGGGAAGGAACGCGCCATATATTACATCAGTAGGACATTGAATGGCTATGAACTCAACTATACCTTCATTGAAAAGGATTGCCTAACAGTGGTCTTCGCATCTTAGAAGTTCCGACATTATATGCTAGCACACACCATTAAGCTAGTCGCAAAAATTGATCCTCTCAAATATCTACTCAGCAAAGCAGCTCTTACAGGCTGATTGGCTAAATGGGTCATGATTCTTAGTGAATTTGAAATCCAATACATAGAAAGACGAGCAATCAAAGGACAAGCAATTGCAGATCAATTGGTTGAAGCACCGCTACCAGGCAAACACACTATGGAGATTGAATTTCCAGACAGGGACGTTCTTGCTCTTTCTACCAAACAATGGACCCTATACTTTGACGGATCCTATACACAACATGGTTTAGGTGCTGGCATTTTGTTCATCACTCCTGAAGGACACACTATACCAAGATCACATAGGCTTATGTTTTCATGCACAAATAATGTGGCTGAATATGAGGCATTGGTTATAGGCATCAAAATGGCCGTAGAATGGAAAATCACAGAGTTAAAGGTCTATGGAGACTCGCAATTGGTCATCCATCAAATCAACAACAACTATCAGACAAAGGATGACAAGCTACTACCCTACAAACGAATGGTGGATGACTTCAAACAATATTTTGTATACATCACCTTCGAGCAAATATCGAGATTAAACAACAAAGCAGCCGATGCAATGGCTACTATTGCTTCATTACTACAAATTCCAGAACAACAGAGTCGTTATGAGTTCCTGGTAGAGCAACTGTTCTCCCCCGCCTATGACCACTCTGAATCCCAGGTTATCTATGCCTTGACTAGTTCAGATTCTCCGTTATATGGACCAATATACAACTACCTGAAGCACAATATCTTACCAATTGACCAATCCCGTAACCAAAAATGTAACTTTATCCGACAAGCTGCCCATTACACCCTTACCGCTGATACTTTGTATCATCGAGGTCTAGATGGTACTCTTCTTCGTTGCCTTGATTGTAATGATTCTGATTCTGCTTTACACGAGCTTCACGAAGGTATTTGTGGCACACATTCAAGTGGTACTACTCTTGCTAAAAAGCTTCTAAGGATGGGATATTACTGGCCTACAATGGAGAAAGACTCATATCACTTCGCCAAGAAATGTCCTAAATGCGAGATCCATGGTAATCTCATACATGCCCCAACACAGGAACTGCAGCCATTTACAACATCCTGACCCTTTTGTCAGTGGGGACTAGACTTAGTTGGCAAAATTCATCCTTCATCTTCAAATGGACACAAGTTTATTATAACAGCAACAAAATACTTTACCAAATGGATAGAAGTAGTTCCCATGACCACAGTGACTGGGAAACAAATTGCCTCTTTTATCCTCAATTATCTGATTTGCAGATATAGTATTCCAAGTTCAATCATAACAGATAATGGACGACCTTTCAAAAATCAAGATGTCCAAGAACTATGTGAAAAATTCAAAATCCAACATAGGTTCTCTACACCATACTACCCACAGGGAAATGGTCAAGCGGAAGTGTCTAACAAGACAATACTGAAAATCCTCAAGAAAACAATGAATGATGCAGGCAAAGATTGGCACGTACAACTCAATCCAGCACTTTGGGCATATAGAACTAGCATCTGCACACCTACAGGAGCAACACCATACTCCTTGGTATATGGATCAGAAGCCATTTTACCCCTGGAGGTAGAAATCCCATCTCTCAGAGTCTCTTTGAAAGGTTTAATCCCAGATGAAGAGTATCGAGTTAACCGACTGCAAGAATTTGAATTATTAGATGAAAGACGTCAGCATGCTTATACTCATCTCAAAGCATATCAGCAACGCATATGCAGGAGCTACAATCACAAGGTCATTCCCCGCAACTTCAAAGTTGGTGACCTAGTCCTCAAAGAAAATCCAAGAAATCAGCAAGATCGGGAAAAGAAAGGGAAATTTGAACTTAACTAGTTGGGTCCCTATGTTATCATATCAGTCTATGGATTAGGTGCCTATCAGCTAACAACTTCAAAAGGAGATGTGCTCGATGAACCAACTAACAACATCCATCTGAAGAAATACTACACTTAAGTAGCCTAGTGCACGGAAAAAGCCAAAATAAGCAAAAAAATCAAAAAATCCAGAAAAGGAAAAAACATAAAGTACAATAAAAACAAATGGTGAAAACCTGGTAAACAGGCGCTCTTGTGAAAAAAGGGCTCCTCTATCTATCTCGCTACTATTTGTCCATCTAAACACTATCGGCCATTGCCCGACACTTAGCACATATCCATTCAGGACATACTTAGCGTAGTCACTATCCTGTTTATCCATATATATACTCTTACCACAATCCACCATGGCTTCGAAATCACTGTACATATTCACATCAAGAGGACGCTCAGCTAGGGGCATTCAAATCATCTCAATATTACAAACATTCAAGACATCAAGGCTATTTGCAAAACTCAAAAGCATGACATCCAACAAACCAAAAACTATGCTTCATCGCAAAACAAAACAATTCACAAAAATACCAAGGATGGATGATTTTCTGAAGTACTCAATGTTGCATTATCGCATAAAGATCTTAACTAGTTTTGCATTTTGAACTTTTTGAATTATTGGATTCTCTTCCTTTTCTCACTAAAAAGCTTCAAAGCTAGAGATCATGAGGAGCTTCCAATATTTTTTTAGTCTTCTATCTGGGAGGTGATCATTTGTGCTGTGTGAATACTTGCCTCGAGACGTGATACCTCGAATATCACTGAAGGCCTGATTCCATTTCACGCATACAAATGATTTAATCTTGTCTGTTTACGCAATACACACTCAGGTCATCCTGGTTCAATTATACCTTGATGCTTGTGCTATCTTGCAAAATCAAACATCATGTAAATTTTTCTCAGGTCATTATGGTTCAATTATACCATTATGCTTGTATAAATTTTCAACATATCCTAAACAAATCAATGCTCAATGATGATATCTACAAAGAAAGCAAACATATGGCTATATCGGATGGCAAATGCAGAATGAGGATGCTACCAAAAACATAGTTGCATATCATTTTAACATAGTTGCATATTATTTTACAATTAGTTGCATATCATTTAACATGTTTGCATATCATTTTACATTTAGTTGCCTATCAAATCATACATCTCGTTTTCAAGATACATCTCACAGCATATAAAAACATACATCCTGCATCATACATTATATCATATATTTAAAGCATTACATCATCATAAAGAAATAACCCACATAACATGCATCCATATGAACACACCACATGATCAAAGAAAATGGTGCCATATATATATATCTCAAAAATGATCAAAAGGTACAAAATGTATCCACACTGTGTCCAGTACAAAGAATAACAATGATAAAAAATACAACAGAGACCACGTCTCTCAAGTATGACTATCCCCTGATAGAGATGGTCTAGCTCCAGATGCACCCGCCCCTGGATCTCCAGGAGGGTCCTGTCTCGGTGGCCCTGTCACACCTCGGCTCTCAGACCACGACCCAGTATCTCGAGATCGACTAGATCTTGACTGTGCAAAGCTCTGTACTCGCCGGTCCCTGGGTACCACAGCCTCATAATGCCGCCGATAGTACTCCGCCTCTTGGGCTCTCAGTGCTAGCTCTCTCAGGGTGTCTCTCATCGGACCACCCGCAGCTGCTCTCTGCATGCTGGATACCACCTCCTCCGCTCGCCCCCTCCGCTCTATCTCAGTGTCCCGCTCAGTGGTCAACTGAGAAATATGCTGCTGATATGTCAAAATCTGTGCCTGTAGCTATTGTACAGTCACCTGTAGGGTCCGGATCTGCGCATCCTCAACATGTGTAGGGACCCGAACCCGTAGTGGTACCTGTGCAGGGGCAACTCCTCCTACCCTGCCTATCCTTGGTGCTGGAGGTGGGAGAAAATCTGTCCTCCTCCTCTATGCTGGTCACCTCGCCTCATCAACACCCCCCACTTTAGCTAGCACCTCCCCCACTCTCCCCTCTCCACCGGCTCCAATAGCCAATCCACCTCTCCCCTTGTCTATCATCCCCTATCTCACTGCTCTCTCCACACCCCTATCTCCTCTCCTAGCTCTACCTCCCCGCCTCCCTCTGGCTCCTCTCCCTCGTCCATCTCTTCCATCCTCTCCATCATCATCATCATCATCTCCCTCTCCCTCCTCCTCATCGGAATCAAATGCTGGCCTCATTTCCTCAGGATCAGATATCTTGGCCACCGCCTGCACAACAAACAATCTGGCAAACTCATCGGTCATGCTTGCATCCTGAATCTCCGGGGCATAATCCCATATCTGCCCTACTAGCCTGACAAACTCCTCCACCACCACTGCGCTATCAATGGTCGGACCCCAATCACCTACATCCTGCCGCCGCCGTGCATATAGGCACTCTCCCTGTGGAATACCTTGCTGGCGCCCAAACTGCCTCAAAAATCGGGTCACCACAAACCTCTCTATCACAAACGGGGTCCTCCCGATCAGGTATCTGGTCATAAAAACAAAGGGCATCTCCAGCCCGTCCTCTGCCCACACCTCGCATCCTGTGTACGGTTGCCAGGTGACCATATCTATATCATCAAGCACTCTCCTCCAATGCTCTAGTTTGCCCAGCTTACGCTGGACAACTAGACCCCTGTATCCATACGCATATGCGCATCCCACGGGCCTGTCCCTGTCTGCTAGTGGCCTCGCCGCTGGAATGTGCTCCCAACACCATACCTGTAACAGTGTCACGCCAGCTGACAAACTGCAGTAACCGAGGTATACTACCTTATGTAGCCCCCTGTATAGATGGGCTAGCATAGCTGATCCCCATGAAAATCTCCAGCCCTGTGTGACCATCTCCTCCAATACCAGCCCCCATCCCACAGAGAATCCCTTTGACCTGCGATCAGGACAAAGGAATCCACCAATAAACCCTGCTAGTACAGATGGTAGTGGCGCATAATCCAGGTCCAAAAACTCCTGCCACGGGATCTCATAGCCACAAACCGTCTCATCATGGAAGATACGGCGCAGTGCCTCTGTCCCACCCTCCTCCGACTGCTCATATGGTAGTAGTGCACCTACTATGGGAATCCGTAGGATCCTGTAACAGTCCTCTAGTGTGACTGTCATCTCTCCAGTAGCAAAATGAAAGGTGTTTGTGTCGCTATGCCACCTCTCTGCGAGTGCTGTCAGTAGCCCTCGGTTCACAGTGAACCGAGGCATATCCAAAAGGGAGGTCAACCCACATCTCTCAATGATGTCAAGATCGGCCTGAGACAACCACGGTATCAATGTCCACGGTCTCAGAAATCTCTCCCTCGACTGCACCACACCCAATCGCTCCTGTCAACAAACAAAACAAATCCAATATCAGTCTTCACATCAAAACAACGATATCAAAATCAAACTCACATCAACAACCTGAAACAATTTGCTCATCTATATGAAGTTCAAAATCCTATCATTTCATATCACGATTGTAAAATAACTCAAGTTATCAAAAACCATATCAAAACTTGTAACACAACTCAAGTCTCCACAATCACATAAATTTGTAAAACAACTCAAGTTTCCCACTCATATCAGCTTGTAACACAACTCAAGTTTCCAACCCATACCAGCTTGTAACACAAATCAGGCTTCACACATTGAACTTGAAACAGGGTACGCAAATAAATCATATTTTGATCAAAACACCACATTGATATCAATACATAACTTGAAATATCGCACATCAAAACAAGTTATATCAACACTCATATTGGACAAATCCATAAAATCACGACATCAGACAAAACAAATTTACAAAACACCTCATCTTGCAAATTTTTTTTCAGATGCGCTAAAACAGACTCCCGCTGCGCTAAACTTTACCCGCGCGCTAAGCTATTTTTCCTATGCGCTAATCTATTTACCCTATGCACTAGACTGCCTCTACGCGCTAACCTTTTCCCCTATGCGCCACCTAATCTACCCTATGCGCTAAAACCTACCCACGCACTAATCTATACCTCCCGGGCGCTACCTGTTTGACCTTATGCGCTAGGTTATCCCTACGCGCTAAACCCCCTTACCCATGCGAACCCCTGTGACCCCTATGCGCTAGGTCTACCCTACGCGCTAACCTGCTGACCTAAAGCGCTACCCGACATTCGCTATGCGCTATTTTCACTATATGCGCTAACCTATATTTTCTATGCGCTACCCTATTTTATTTCGGACACACCCCTAAAATAAACTTGATGCGCTACTTCCTTTTTCGTATGCGCTACTTTGCGACTTTGACGCACTAAAATGCTAAAACCGAGTTTCAAAAATAAAAAAATGATTAAAAACGACCAAATCAAAAATCAAAAGAGGGTAAAAAATGTTGACTTATTGGTGGTCCATACGTTGCAGGTCTCCAGTACCTCCGAACGCGCTCGAAACGGTGTCTGGAATACGGAATAGACATTTTCTCTTTAGACCAAATTCTCTTTCTCCAAAGTCAACAAGGCACAAATGAATCAAATCAAAGCTATTTTCCCCTTTTATAGGAGGAAAATGAAATTAGGGTTAGCCAAACGGACCTGTAATATGGTCGCGGTCTCCCTTATACCATAAAACTTGTAACTTATCGGGAGATGAATCAATTTACCCACCTGTCACATAGACGAAATCCTACACATCACACACAACTCATCAAATCAAATCAAAAATTTTCAAAATATTGATTCATCTCCCGAGGGGGTATCACGCATCAAATCAAATCTGGGGCACGACTTGCAAATCAAAAGAGCGACACAAAAATTGCATTTGATCATAAATCATGATAATGCATCATTTTCTTTGAAATAACATGTGCACACACGTCACTTCAAAGAGGGGCAAAATGTAGACGTATAAAAATGACCATATTACTAAATGAATATTTTATGTTCATTTCTCTATTTAATTAAATCCAATTTAATTAAATTATCCACATTCCTCTATTTAATTAAGTAAATTACTCAATTAAATTCACTATACTCATTTAATGAATAAATCATTTTATTCAATTAAATCCCCCCTATCCACTTTTAATTAAATTCAAATTTAATTAAATAGTTATCCTAAATTAAATAAATCTAATTTATTTAATTGCAACGAAATTGAATTAAATTAACTTTGTTTCAATTTAATCCTATTATCCCTCCATCCACTTGCAAAATCCTACATCTCCCACTTGCCTTCCTAACTCCTATTCCTAATCCCTTCTAGACTCTTCTAATCGCTTCTAATTAGCCTAACCCATCTTCTAAACTTTGTCACATCCCTAAGCAAGGGGAGGTCACTTTTCAAATTCCTCAAAGTCTTTGATAACCATTAAAGGCTCCAAGCCTTCAACCACTTAAATCCCCAAAGTCTTCATAACCATTAATGGTTAACTCAAACCCTCTTACATGGTTAAAGAATTTCTTTTAACTCAACCTTCATCCAACCCAAGGGTCTCATCAAGCATTTAATGCTTTGACCATGATTATCTCTTAAACATTTGCACAAGGGTTTATCCTTGGATTAACTCTTAATCCAATGGGTAATCTTAATTTAGACTTGACCCTTACCTTCTAGATAACCCTAAGGTCTTCTCAGGTATTTAATGCCTCCAACCCCTTCTTTCAACCCAACCCTATGTTGACACTTGTCACCATTTCATTGGTGCCAATTACAAACATGGATCCCCAACTTTTAAACTCAACCCTTGATCAACTCTTTCAATCCTGACCATCCATTGCCCTGTTTTTGCTATAAATAGAGCTTTCATTCCTCCATTTTGATCATCCTTCAAATTTGTAGTATCACACTTATGCTCAAATACATTCAAGCTTTCATATATCATTTTTATGCTCATCATTTAACCTCTTTTAAATCAAGAACTAGTCTAAATATGCATGTTTAGAATAATTTCTTTATCATTAGCTTCAATCATAGACTAATATATCATGTTAGGATAGTATTTATACTAACCTTGTCATCTTATCACCTAGTTTATTGCATTTCTACAATCATGCATAGCTTAGGATGCATCTCATATTAAAACCAACAAAAAACATTCCTCGTTCTTGCATTTGCCATCCCTAAATCATTTTACTCAGTGATCTGAGAGAAAAAACATTGGTTTGAGGGACATTGTAAGATAAAGAACCATGGGACCAACCTTGGGAAGCTAAGTAATACTTCATTACTCCATAGCTTGCACCAAGAAGTCCTGTGTGTGTGTGTGGACAAATTTTTTTGGAACATTTCACATATTGAGTTCTATCGACCCGCTTTTCCCGCATACACTAAGTATTAGTATTATTTATCTTTTGTAGGTGATTATTATAGGACATAAATGTATTTACTAGAAGTAAATTTGAATTCTTTAGTCAATTTAAGGAATTTAAAGCCCATTTGAAAAATCAAACTAATAGAAAGACTAAGGTTTTGAGGACTAATATTGGTGGTGAGTTTTATTTTATAATTTCAAATATATAATGTAAAAAGCACATGATTGAGAGACAAAATACTACTCATATACCCATCAACATATTATAGTTTTAGAAAGAATGCATAAGACATTAATGGATAGGGATATGGGTATGCTTAGTTGAGTTGGCTTAATATAAAAGTTTAGGATAAAAGGACTTTCTAGAATAGAGTTGAAACTTTTTAGGTATCATTATTTGATCGATAGGTTTCTTATATTATCTATTACTGATAAGACTCCTATGGAGGCATGGATGGGAAAATATCTCTTGTTACAACATCTTAGAGTTTTTCATTGTGGGGCATATGCATGTGCATTTAAGTAGAAGTGATCATTGTTAGAGAACAAGGTATTGAAAGATATGGTGTCAATGTGAAAGAGTTTTTTGGGACCCTATAGCCAAAAGAGAGTTCTATATAGTAGAAGTGTTGTTTTTAGAGAGATTAGGGCTTCTTCTATAGTATTGTAGCCAAAAGAGAATGTGAAGAAATATGTAGTTCAACTAACTCTAAAGACCAAAAAGGTTGAACTATAAGCTTATATAGGAGATGAAGAGGAGGAGAGCTCAAATAGTTTTGATAGTTAAAATGTTGAGGTAGAACTTGCACCTCAAATCTTGCGGAGGCCCACTTGGTAGAGACCAAATATTTATTTTTTCGAAAGTATGTTTCAATTTTTTTTACTTTTTGAGACTTGATGGATGAAACATATTTTTTATTTTTTTAAAGTCATTGTCCTACCCAGATTCCATACAAAATTTTTCAACAAAAAGTAAAATAAGAATGAAGAATAACCCCTCAAAATAAATACAAATAAGAAAAAATTAACTTAAATTATATGTCAAGCTCTCATGCTATATTATATTACTCATATACTTATAATTATATAAATATATCAAATATTGTTATTTATGTTATCTTGGTTTCCAGACACTGCTCATATGACTCTGATGAATGACCTTATATCCTCTCTCTCTCTCTCTCACACACACACACACATATATGTATATATATCTATGTATATATACATGTATATGTATATACATATACATACATATATATATATATATATATATATATATATATATATATATATATATATATATGTATATGTATGTATATATACATTTATATATACACATGTATACATATATATATACATGTATATATATATACATGTATATATACATATATATATATATATATATATATATATATATATATATATATGTATATATATGTATGTATATATATGTATGTATGTATATATATGTATGTATGTATGTGTATACATATGTATGTATGTGTATCTATATATATATAATTAAAAAAAGTCTTCTCGTAATAAGGTTGGGTAAGGCATTTCTTACATACCATAAATGAAACATTTACTTTATCATTATGCAAAGCATTATTAAATCCAACTTTAATGAACAAGCACACATAATTCTTCTCAGGTTTTAATGATACTCAAGAATAATGAACGAATAAGATTTCGAATCGTTATGATTCTTCATAAGTGTTTTGTCAGAATCCCACCTCCATGAATGAATAACTTACAGCAAGATTAATATCAGAATGATGTTTAAACTCATCTCTTTTCATAGTTGTCGCCCTGTAAGGTTGGCTTGCAGCAGACTAATCATAAACAAACATTTCAATTCGAAGCCAGAGAAGATTATCATATCAAAAAGAAAATACCATGATTAACAGAGATAACACACCCAAATGCTTCAATGGAGTGCAATACAAATCAAGAAACCAAACTACAGAATTCACAGCAAATAGCATAAAAACAATTATAACAATAGAAACAGTCAACTATCAGCCAACCAAAACGTAAAGAGACAAATGGGTATTGGAGAAATGCACATTTTTACAGTAGCAGATGACTTGTTTCAACAGCTGATATAATAATTGCAATTCCATGGTTTGAAAGGATATTAATAATCTCTCCTAACCACTCTAAGCTAGCACACCCATTTCCTCACACCTGTAACTCCACCATGATTTGTGGTGTTGTCTAGGGTTCAATGGAATGTACTCGTTCATAGTGTATAAATATAAATTAGACTATAAAATACATTATGGATGGATGCATTCTACTGGCCCCATAGACATCTCCTGATTTGATAGTCTTCATCACAATGTTGTTGTTTCTATTGTCCGTTTTTTTCTGTTTGTGAAGTGAACTTAACTGCTCGTGGGAAAATTTTGTTGGTTTGCAATGTAGGATAAATAATCAAATTTTCAAAAAAGTTCTTTGTTATGATTAATCGTCTTGAGTGGGATAGATGGCAGATTAAGCATATTGTTTCACCTCTGTGAGCATCACCTAGATGCAATTAGTGCTAAGCGTACCATTCATTTTTACAAGAGACGGGTTCTTGTGAACTACTACTCATGAAACATGAGTCAATGAGTTTGATTCGAAAACTACTGTTGAATCCTGATAGCAATATCATAGTTTAAGCATAGTTAAGGTTAAATTTTAGGTTAGCAAATGCTTTAAAATTTAAATAATCATGGTTTGTGTTTGACAAATGGAGAGTTTCCTAAGTGCAAATGGTGTCAATGACTTTTTGTTGTTGAATGAAATATGATGGATTCAATATATAGGGAGAGGGTCTGCTAGTTGTATAGGGTTCAATTGTTGTCATAGTACATTTGTTTATGTTATTCAGTCTTGTCATATATTTATAATAAATAATTCACATCTAAATAAAAAAAAATCAAATATTTGTCACGGATTCATAATTGAACACGTGAATTCTACGAATGCTATATAAAAAACATAAATACATTCATTAACAAGTGAAATAAATATTTTTTTGTTTCAAATAAAATATCATAACTATACACTATAAATTTGTCATTTATAAAATAAGATGGTCATTCAATAAAATAAGATCTTTAAACAAGCATTGTTGTCATTGTGCAAAAATATTATTCGTATATACACAACTGTCAGATACCAATGCATATGCATTGGAGTATTTTATATTAACAATTTGACCTATCACAAATATAAACAGTGAGCCCAATAAATATCCTGTTTCCATGAAACGTGAAGAATTATATAAAAAAAAATAGCATTCAACTAGTAGTCCATTTGTGTTGGCTATAAGTTGTATTTTAAATAATAATGAGTTGTTTTCAATCTATTTGTGTTGGATAAAAGCTAAGGATAACAAAAAATTATGATTACGAGTATATATTTGGTCCATTTACGTTCCATATAAGCTATATTTTAAACAAAGAATGATATTCTACTAAAAACAAATGATTTTTTTTGTTCAACAACTAAGGAATTTTAGATTAAGTTTTGATCGAATCTTTAAAAAGTCATTTTTAAGATACTTCACAACATATATGCTATTTTGACGAGTTGTGTGATGAGTCTCACCTTCAAACCTTAGTTGTAATAGATAAGTCCATTTTGCATCTCTAAAAAAATATATAGGTCTTACATTATTCTATGTAATATTTACATGTTGACAAAGTTAGCTCACACGACTGGTCTCTCAATCGACATATAAAAATTATGCATTGGTTAAAAAGCACTCACGTGACTTAAAGGTATGAAAGCAGATCCAAAATTTGAAGGCCACTTTTTTCTATTATAGTTTGGTCATCTAAATGTTTCACTTGACATGTTAAAGAAAATATAAATAGTCAAAAATTATTGTTCAAGGAGCACAATGTCTTTCACTTTCAAAAAATTAGAAACTACATGTATAGTTTGAGGATCTCTCAAAGAGCCTATAATACAAAAAGAAGAAAGATATATAAATCTATAAGAAACTTGTTTCTTTATGAAATTGGATGGTATAGAGTATAGAGTATAGAGTACAATGAGATATAAAAACTAACTTTATAGAGCACAAATTGAAATATAATTTTTTTAATTTATAATGAAGTATTATGATAAAAAAATAAAATCTGTATTCCTTATAAATTATAGTTTAGCAACAATTTTTTTCATTTGTATTTAATAACAATAATTTTTCTATTTTTATAATCGTAAATTTGTACAAATAATGTGTATGAAAATAAAATTATAAAATTGATAACAATGAATATCTTCACAGTTTACAGAAAAGAAAATAAAAGAAAATAGTTTTTATTAACAATAACTTTTTAAATCTATATTGGAAAATATTCAAGATAATATTATTAAAATCATTCTTAAAATAAAATAAAATAAAATATTCTCGTATAAAATATTCTAAATTAGTATGTAGTCAAATTAGATATGACATCATAAACTTTAAAATTGTAATATACTGTCTAAATTCAAAAAATAGTCCTTAAACCATCAAATTCTAGGCCTCCATGAAAGCATTTCATTTGGTTTTGGTGTTGTATTTAACAAGGTGGTTTTTATTTATTTTAGATTATTTGATTAGTATTTCAGTTATTATATGTTAGATGTTATTTTAAAATTATTAATTGTTTATTTGTAAGTATTATCATAAATATTTTTAAAGTGCTTTGACATTGAAAAACTATTTAAGATATATTGTATGTTTGAGAGTGTTATCTTTGATATTTTATCTTGACATTATTTTGGTATCCTTATGTATAGCAAACAAAAACTAGTAATGAAACAAATTTTTAGTCCAGATAGTTTAAAAGTATTAAGACAAGTTGAAATTCCTAGAGATTGGAAGTATAGGCCTATTTCAAATATAGGAGACAAAGATCATATTTACACTTGTAGGATTGATTTAATTCTAATCAATAAATGAAAAATTAGTTAACTCCAAGGCATTCGTCTAATCTTGAATAATAATTTTGTATAATTGGCAAACCACAATGTCATCTATCATAATATTTTCAGCTAAATATCTTCTTTATTTTACTCAATTCAAAATCATTCAATTTATATAATTTCTTGTATTTTTCACATCAATTATTTTTATCTAGGGCTGATTTTGAATGCTTAAGTTTTTATTTATTTATCCTAGATTTATGTAAAACTAAATTTGTTCTTCTTTTCATTTGGGCACACCTCCCTTAGGGTTTCTTTTTAGCATTTTTTACTCTGATGTTTCTAATTATTCAAATCTAACAATGGCTTATTTTGCTAAGATTTGTATTTCTATCTCTTATTATCATTGAACTTTAGGGATTTCTTATCACGTAGGTTGCTCAAAGCCTCAATCTTCCTTTATGAAGATGTGTTTGTCTCAATCTGAATATGGTTAGTCATTCATATGATTACAATTCTCAATTTAATTTAATTTCTAAGAATGCTCATATTAAGAATCATGTTGGAGAACATGAAGATAATAGTCTTGTGATTCTAATGTATATGTTGCTAAGATTAAAGTTTGTTCCCTTAAACAAACATTGTTTATATGGCCTCCACCGCCCATGTTTTTCATCATAACATGGCACCCTCCTCTTCCATTTCTACTTTAGTATCACCAAATTTCCCTCAACTAGTGTTCCACTTCATTCTCATTCTTCACATCTACTCATATGCATGTTGCTTCTAGCATTATCTCTTACAACTATATTCCTCACAACAATCCTCCTCTTCTTATGATCCATCACTTTGCCTCATGGTGTTCTTCCACTTATCTCTCACCCTCTTTACATATCCTTCCACTCCCATGCCATTAACTCTTATCTCTCACCCTCTTTACATATTTTTCATGATTTCACATTCTTATCCTACCCAGGTCATTATCTTTAACATGTACCATCAAAGGAATTTGATCAACTTATAAAGCAAGTAGATATTAAGCCAAATAGCCATGAATCTATTGCAATATAAAATCATCTACATTAAACACTTCTTGCATTAATTTTTTTTTTATATCTAATACACACTAGATTTATCACACCTAGAATTCAATGATACTATGGAAAAGAAGATTTCAATGATACTATGGAAAAGAAGATTTCAATGCCCATTTACAAGATTTTTCTATTGTACAACTATATTTTTGCCTATAAACATAAAGCCTTACTAAATTATTCACACAAACCTTAAGGACTATTCTATTTAATGGTTCTACACCTTATGTCTTAATTCTATCCATTCTTTGATCAACTACCAATAATTTCTTATTGAAAGGAAGTTAATGTAGTGGAACAACTTCTTACACTAATCTTGAGAGGAGGGTAATGCAATTTTTTTTAAATCTTTACAATTGTTACATAAAATTAATAAAAATAAACATAAATAGCATGCATCCCACAACATAGTGATTTAACAACAATTTACAATATACTTGCAGAGCAACCTTCTCAAGGAGTATGACCAATGGAGATCTAGAGGCAACTCAACATCTACTAGACCCTTGCAATAAATCACAAAACACAATCGTAATTAAATTACTTCATAAAATAGGGTTGCCTTCTAAGACAATAAAATCATACAAAATATCCACCACTAGATCTATGAACTAATGATAAATGGCAAATATTTACAATGATAAATTATACATAAAAAGTGGCTTTTGGGGGTATTGTTGCCAAGCCCTCATAGTGGTGTGCATCCTAGACCTCACAAGGGGGGTACCCCCTTGCAACCCCCAATGCTCATTTATCAATATTAACCTTTTATCAATACAAGGTTGAGACACAATTTTACTAACAAACCTCCCACTTATTGAACACCTTGCAAGAGCAATGGGAGGGGTACCACCATCATGTTTTAATTGCTAGGGTTGAGAGGCCCATATAATTTGAACACCATCGGTGCTTATCTATGATCATAGCCTTAGTTAAAGAACCTACAAAATTCATTAAAGTCTCTACCTTAACTAGTTTCACCCCAGCATCATCAACTGTATCTCTAACAAAATTATATTGAACACCAATGTGCTTGGTTTTGGCATAAAATGTTGAGTTTTTAGCTTGGTAGATCACACTTTGACTATCATAATAAACTATCACTACACCTTGCTTTATTCTAATATTTGAACATAGTTTCTTCAACAAAATGGCTTTTATACAAGAATGAGTAGCTGCCATATACTCAGTGTTGAACACACCATAGGATTGAGAGGGGGGGGGGGGTGGTGAATCAATCCAAACCTCAAAAAACTTCACTTTTGAGCTATTAAACTTTAAACAACAATTATCTTATCACTCCAATTATGAAACGTGAAAGCACACAACACAACAAACACATGAACACTAGATTTATGGGGAAAACCTTGAACAAGAAAAAGCCGTGGTGAGAATCACACTCACAATATCAATAAATGATTACAATGTTTAGGCTCAAGGCCAAGGAGCTCATTGCCCTTGAAAGGGCTTGCAAGACTAAGGTGCACAACCTTAGGGAAAGATACAAAAGTGCACAAATTGCCAAAAGGAACACACCTTCTTTTGGTAGGTGCAAAGGAACAAATGAACTAAAATGAATAAGATCTCTTGATCATGAAACTATCCTTGAACCACTGTGTCAAGCGACCAATATCATGGCAAACATATCTAATCACAAGCACTATCTCAACCATCTTTCGCACTTTTTCAATATGAAATATGCTTGTGCATCAGTCACATCTACTCCACATCAATTTACATTCATCCCAAACTCAACTCAAACATCCACACTCATATATATACAAGATAATTCAATGAAACCCTAAACTAGGTCGACCATAGATAGAATATACAATATTACACAAATTGGGCCATTTGGACCTATAACATCAAATACGGTCCACTCTAGGAGATAGAGAGGACTCAAACACATCATAACAGAACCTTTCCAACTGATTTCAAAGAACTACACACACTAATACATCCTCCAAAGTTGACACTAATTGAAATGTGTAAGTAAACAATGTAGCATGCCAACCAGTTGGTCCCAAAATATTATCCGATACACACAACTTGATGTGGATCAACACACGCCATGGTGAGACCCATATCAACATTAAAACTCAACCACCAAAGCATATTTGGAGCAAAACAACATGATCCACTCAATCAAAACCCAAACCAACTGATAGTATTGAACTTAGAACATCATAAATTCCCTTTCAAGTCGAACCATCACTAGAAAATTGAACTGGAAAAATGCACAAACTAAATAAACATGTCCTTAATGCTGCAACACTTGAATCCATATATTAGAGAATTGACAAGCATTCTTCAAACTAGTTTTGGCATACAACCATTGCTAGAAACAACAATAACTAACTTCACCAATCTGAGAAATAGAGAACCTGTAAACTGATAACTCAATGATGAATGAATAGTACCAAACCGGTACTAAGAGGGGGGGGGGTGAATTAGTACAGACAAAACACAGTCCTAAACCGGTTTGACAACAGACACTTCAAATGACTGGTAAACAGTGATACCAGTTTGAAATAGAGTGCAATCAGTAAAGCCAAGAGTGACTGAGACAAGCATTAACCGGTTAATTGCTTAGCTTTCCACTCAACTCAAAACTACACTACCATTTCACCCTTATGCATGAACAGATAATCTATCATCGAAACATAATAATCAGCTAGTTCAACATGTTTTATTGACAGGCATAAAACACAGAACCATCACATGCTTGACAGACAATAACAAAGTATCACAAGATAAGAGCATCACACATGACACACATATTTTTCACGTGGAAACCCAACTGGGAAAAACCACGGTAGGGATTAATACCCACAAGCTTGTTTTTGAACTCTTTGGAAGTCCGCTCTATTAGCAGCCTTGTCCGATTAGAGACATTACAATAGGTTTTGCTAGGAACTGATCCTGTTAGGGATCACCCGGTTAAGGGTTGGCTAGAATACCCGGTTAAGGGTTAAACCTTGTTAGAGGATTTCAAGAACTCAATAGCTAAAGGATTTAATTAACTCAGTAGCTTCTAGTTACCCTGTTAAAGGATTTACAGCAAGCCGGTTAAGGCTACCTTGTTAAGGGATTTCACAACTGTTGAAGTGGTTAAAGATCAACATGTATAACAATGATCTGATGATAGCACTCAATGCCAATGCAGATCCGCTTAAGCTCCTCTTCACCTTCTGCACTTACACTCTGCAGGTATCACTTCTCTCCTCTGGTCTGGCAAGAAATGCGTATCCTTTCTCTTGGATACACACACACAACTTTTGCCAACAACTTTAGAAAGAAACACAACATTGACCTTATAGGAAATAGATAGGTCGGAAGCATAAACCCTAAACCCTAAACCTGTTAGATTAAGCAATTCAAACAGTTCAATCCTGACTGTTGAACATACTGCATTAAATGCAACAGATCTTGAATAAATTTCAAGACATTCTCCATCGTTCATTATCCACCTATTTCATGGCAGCTGATAATCTATCACGCGTTTTCACTGTTTACAAACTTCGCACATTCCCAAGGTAGATAGGGATAGTCTCCTTCATGCAAGATCCTTCACGTGCACAAGGCTAACGTGGCAACACGATCTATTCTTTGTTATACTGCTAACTCATCACACAAATATCACCGATTGAGTCACACAGGCTTGAGGTACTCCAACCAGAAATCCTGAAGTGGAAACTACCTACCAACCGGTAGTCATACAATGCTTCCATGTGCCGGTTCCCATAACTAAATGCCGGTTCACCTTGACATGTTGGTTCACCTTGAACAAATATACCGCTTCACTTTGGCATATATACCGGTTCTCACATATGCCGGTTCTCTCTTCATATCACATATTGACATCGATGACAACATACAATATCATTATGTCCTCATACCGGTTCACATAATGCCAACATAAACTTGATAATAAGTATATATAGATCATAAACATTATATCCAAAACTACACTCCATAATATTCACATATCAGAGGAATGAAAAACATTCTTCCAATGAGACACTAAAAAATCTTTCCTGCATAAATACTATTACCTATATATTGAACCTTTGACTACACCATCCTTCTCAAAATACCTCATACTCACTCAATATCATTACCAGACCACCCAACAACATCGGACCATACTTCTAGTATCATCGACAACACATAGCGACATTAATGACAACATAACAACTCATCTACAACATGAGATAGGTTGACATCAATAACAACACAAGATAGGTTGATACCAATGACAACATAGCACAATAACTCAAGTTTTAAACACTCATCTGCAATTGTGGACAAAGCAACCACAAATCATCGCTTACTCATGCAATGGATTGCACCACCAAATAAAGTAAACACACAAGCATTGGTTGATCTCCTCCTATAAACATCATTTGCCTAGTCTGCATCCACATAACCATGAATATCAAGGTAAATCTTGTCTCCTATCAAATTACCATGATAACATGAAGAGTACTCTAAGGTACCCTTCAAATATATAAAGACTCTTTTAATATAATCTCAATAAACCCGACTATGATAATACATATATCTAGAAAGGATTCTCAATGTTTGGGAAATGTCATGTTTAGTGCAAATCATAGTGTACTTAAAACTTCCAAATTCACTCTAGTAAGACACCCATCTCTTCCATTTCCAATAGGGATGTAGGACAATTTGAAGTATATAGCTTAAATCCAACTGTAAAGGGAGCACATAATGGTCTACAATCTTAAATGTTAAAGCTCAGTAAAATTGAATTCACATAATTACTCTAGCCTAGCCATAGGTTTTTGTTCACTCTATCTCATCTAATTTCCATCCCAAGAATGCACTTAGCTACACCAAGATCTTTAATTTCAAATTTAGTAGCCAACTAAGACTTTAGTTCTAAAATCACACCTTTCCCTTTACCAATGAATAAACATATCATCAACATATAATGAAATGTATAGGAAACAATCAACACTAGATTTATAATAAAAACATGATCTGATTTAGAGTGATCAACTCCCAAACTTAAGTTATATGTATCAAATTTTTGGTACCACATCCTAAGACTCTGCTTGAAGCCATACAAATATTTCTTCAATTTATAAACCAAATTACTTTTACCTTTTACGACGTCGTGTGTTGGTTGTGTAATATAAATATCATCCTTCAAATCACCAAAAACCAAAATAATTTTCACATTATCCATTTGCTCTACCTCTAAATCACAAGTAATAGTAATAGAAACAAATATACTAATGAATGTAATTTTTGCATCAGAAGAAAATATCACACCATAATCAATACCCTCAATCCGAGAGTAGCCTTTTAAAGCCAACCTTCCTTTATAATTTTCAATACCTCCATCTAAATCAATGTTTTTCTTTAGCACCCATTCGCAACAAATAGGTTTTTGTCCTTCAAGCAATGGTACAAGATCCCATGTACAGTTCTTTTCCAAAGCTATGATTCCTTCATCCATAGTAATTTTCTAGGATTTTGCTTCATTCATGCCTAACGCCTCTTCTATAGATTTAGGTTCATCTGGATGTTAGTATTCAAATAAAAAATACATCTCTAATCATCAAGTGAATACCTTTCAAGTGGTTGTTTATGTCTTGTAGACCTTAAAACAAGACGAGTTTGAGGTTCTTCCTCCTCTTTTCAAATTTAAGAGCTAGATGAGCTCTCCTCAACTTCTTGTCTATCTAGGGGTATTGATTCAACTTTCTCAAGAGTAGAAGGAAATTGAATCATATATTCTTATTAAGTTTGTTCTAGCTTCAGGGTAATATAAGGAGGCTTACTTTATCTAAAAATGGTGCTTCTACTATATATTACCTTTTGTGCAATAGAATCCCAAAGTTTGTGTCCTTTCACACCATAATTGTACTCAATAAATATACATTTCACTACCATTTTCCATTTTATAACTTTGTTCACTTCTCCTTTGATGCATGTGTATATGCCTCATTATCAAATGCTCTAAGATGTCTCAATGAAGGCTTATGACCTTTATAGTTGTTTTATCAATGAGATAATGTAGGAGACTTGTTAATTAGGTAGCAAGTAGTGGAAACAACTTCAATCAAGAACTTATATTCTATACTAACACCACTCAACATAGTCATAACCTTCTCCATTACTGTCATATTCATTTTTTCTACAACTCCATTCTATTATGGAGACTATGAAGTTGTCTTTTTTTAACGAATACCACAATTTTTACATAATCTGTTAAAATCATTACATAAAAACCATCATCAACCCTCAAACATTTTATTTTCTTTCAAGCAACCATTTCTTTAAATTCTATAAAATAATTGAAGAGTTTAGATCCACACTTTAGAAAATGTACCCATGTCCTTCTGCTATAATCATCAATAAATGAAACATGATATGTGTATTTTCCAATGGAAGGAACGTCTATAGGACCAAACACATCATAATGAATAAGATCCAACACACCAAAATATTTATGATAACTCAAGTGAAATTGAGCATTATTTTATTTTTTCATATATTTAATCCTCATAGAAATCAAAATCAAGATTACTCTGAGATTTTGCCAAGATCAAGGGCATAATGAAAAGTATAAAAGAGAGACAAAAGAATGACAAGAACAAACTGTATTCTCATCAATATGTAAATGATCAACTGGATTAACCAATACAATGAATATGAACCTGCTTATATAGGCAAGGCCATATGGATATACGAGGACACAATCATGACATGTGGCTCAATGAGAAAGAAGGGTAGGCAAGAAATACTAGGGGTAGGTAGGAGAAATAATATAATATTCCACAAGAGGTGGATGACCCACTGAATGTGGAGTGTAACAGCAAGATAAGACTACAAAAGGTAGAATTTCTCCTACAAGATATATCCCTATGTGCACACTTCCCTAAGTGTCTCATATCCAAACTACAAAGAGATGCATTAACCTAGGTTAACTTAAGTAAAGTGTAATAATATCCATGATGAATATTTATTTACACCAACACTCCCCCTTAAGTGCAACTTAGGGGAATGAAGACTCAAGTCAACAATGCTAGATGGGTCTTGGCTACTAGGCCATGATAGGTACCCATGTACAATATGCAAATGCAAGCAAAACTATGCAATGCAATCTTTCACAAACAGAGAAAGGGAGAAAACCCACTGGGAAAAAACTCCCCCCCAAAAGAGAGATGAATGTACAAAAGACTGTCAAAGAAGAAGGAAAAAACCTTAAAGAGGAAAAAGTCCTTCCCATAAGAGAGGAAGGAGAAGTCAGCTGAGCCCCCCTAATGAGACATCCCACAACCCCAAGAGAGCTCACAACTGCTGGAACTTACTATCAGTGAAAGGTTTGGTGAATATGTTTGCAACCTGCTCCATTGTAGGACAATATTGCAAATCAATGACCTGCTCCTAAATCAGCTCTCGGATATAGTGCATATGGATCTTGATGTGTTTGGTTGGATGATGTTGGAGCGGGTTCTTCGTGATTGCAATAGCACACTGATTGTCACAATGTAGAACTGTCGGTCGTGGAGTGGTGAACCCAAACTAAGCCAAATGGTCTCAGTCGTTGCATTAACAACTCCTCGATACTCAACCTCAATCGAAGAGAGAGAAATAACATGCTGCTTCTGCTCTGCCAACAAATGGGGCCCGAACCAAGGTGAAAGATGTAACTAGAAGTAGACTTATGATCATCAAGATCACCAGCCCAATCGGAGTTTGTGTAACCAACCAAGCGAAGTCCTGTGCTTGCTGCATAGAATCCCATAGTGATGTGTACCTTGGATGTAATGAAGGATGCATTTGGCAACTTTCAAATGAAGCTCATGTGGTTCCTGGATGAAGTGGGAAACCATGCCAACCGCAAATTAAATATCAGGGCGGGTGTGAGTCAAGTAAATGATACTACCCACAAGCTGATGATACAATGTGGCATCAACTGGTGGAGAAGAACATCAAGCCTCAAGATTGACTCCTGAAAGAAAGGGAGTTGGTGCAGGCTTACAATTAACTATATGAAAGCGTGCAAGTAGATCAAGAGCATACTTGGGCTGCGATAGTGTAATCCCAAAAGGTGACTGTGAAATCTCTATCCCGAGAAAGTAGTGCAAAAGACCCAAATCAGTCATAACAAATCAGTCATGCAAAGCAGATTTGACCCTGCTAATGATGGATGCAGTGCTCCCTGTAATCGTCAAATCATCAACATAGAGCACAAGTATCAAGTGAGAGTCATCCTATCATAAAATGTAGACATTCGAATTGAAATGACACCTAGTGAACCCTGCTGAGAGAAGAAAGGAATCCATCTTGGCGTACCAAGCCCTGGGGGCCTGCTTAAGGCCATAGAGAGATTTCCTTAGTCTGCAAACCAAGGAAGAATCCTGGATGAAACCCTGTGGCTACTCCATATAAATATCCTCATCTAGATCCCCATGAAGAAAATCACTCTTCACATCCATCTGATGTACAACCCAACCATGAGCTGCAGAAATAGCAAGTGTCAAGCAAATGGAGTTCATCTTGGTTATGGGCGCAAAAGTATTAGTATAGTCAACACCTAGAACCTGAGAGAAACCTTTTGCAACAAGCCAAGCCTTATACTTATTCACACTACCATCCACTGCAAACTTGGTCCGATGGATCCACTTACATCAAACCATCTTTCTCCCCTTACGAAGAGGGACTAGCTCCCATGTGTTGTTCCTCATCAAGGAACTATACTCTTCCTCCATAGCTTGGTCCCACTCAAGAACCCCTGATGCTTCCCGAAATGTGTGGATTGGAAGTGGTAGCAATGAATGCATGTGGAAGGTTTTGATGCTATGATCGAGTCCTCCATGTATCTGAAGGATCCCCAACAAGAGAACTCGCTGACTCAAGTGTCTGTCAAGCCCAACGAGGTCTAGGTGGAGGTGGAGAATGAGGCTTCACAACTGCAAGTGGACACTATGAAGGTGTAACCCTGCGAGTCAGATTTGATGGAGTCTCATCATCTGAATCACTAGCATCACTATCCAAAATGGAGGAAGGTGGAGGAGGTATAGAGGCTAAGCTAGGAGAGCTTTCCTCAAAGTGAACACTCCTCTCAATAAACACCTCATGTGTCTCATGATCCATCAATCTATATGCCTTAACACCCTCAAGATATCCAACAAATATGCAAGGCCTACTCTGAGGTTCCAATGCCTTGCATTCCTACGGAAGTATGCGAGCCCATGGTGAACACCCAAAGACTTTGAAATGTCTCACAATTGGTTTCCTACCAACCCAAGCCTCAAAAGGAGTAATACCTTGCAAATATTTGTGAGGAACCTGATTCTGGATGTCTGTGGAACAACTAATAGCCTCTGCCCAAAAGGCGGGATCAAGAGAACGTGCATGTATCATACAACTATCCATTTCCTTGAGAGTTCTATTCTTGCGCTCTGCAACTCTATTTTTCTATGGAGTGTATACAACAGAATGTTGAAGATCAATCCCCTCAAATGTACAAAAATCCTCAAGTCTTTTGTTCACATATTCCCTTCCATTATCTATACGAAGAATCTTGACCACTTTCCGGGATTGCTTCTCCACATGAGTCTTGAAGTCCTGAAATTTGTCAAATACTTCACTCTAATGAATAATAAATTAGACCCAAGTGAAGCGGGAGTAGTCATTAATGAAGGTGAGGACATACCGGGCCTTACTAAATGAAGGTGCTAGAAATGGACCTGCTACATTTCTGTGAATAAGTTGAAGAACTTCCAAAGCTCTCCAAGCTTTCCCCTTATCAAACTTCTCCTCGAGATGCTTGCCCATGGAACACCTTGAACATACACCCTCTGAAAAAATGATTTGAGGTAGACCTGTGACCATGTCTTTAGTGCTGAGTTGCTGAAGATAGCGGTAGTTGAGGTAACCAAACCGCTCATGCCATACCTTACTTTCTAAATTTGAATGAGTAAGCAAGGCCCTAGAAGGAGAACTTGGCACAAAGTGGGAGAATGAATAAAGCCTTGAGTTGTCATTGACTTGTCCCACTACTACCAATGCATCATCATCAAGTTCCTTTACCACAACTGAATCAGGTGTAAACTCATCCTTTTTCCCATTCCCATAGTGAGTGATTTGGTAGATAGAGAGAAGGTTGGTAGACAAGTTAGGAACATAGAGAACATTCTCAAATGTTCCATCATCCATGTCAACTGAACCTTTCCCTTCAACCTCAACTTGTGTATCATCACCTATGTAAATGTTAGGTGCCTTAGATGGCTCCAATGAAGAAAACCACACTTTTGTAGAACCCATGTGATAAGAGGCATCCAAGTCAAGTATCCACTGCTATGAAGAACCTGTTATAGCCACAAATGCTTGCCCTTTTCCCTTAAACTATGAGGAAGAGGAAGGAGATGAATCCTTCTTTGTGTAGGCGGATGGCAAGTTGATGCTATTTTTCTTAACAAGATTTGTCAACTCATCAACTTGCTTGGTGTTGCATTGATGCTCATCATGACCATACTTCTTGCAATAAGCACAAGTTGGTTTATCCTTCTTAGGTGGAGTCCCCTTCTTGGAAGAGGATGAAAAAGCACCTTGTGATGGAGAGGATGATTGCCCTTTTTCCTCTTGTGGCTTTGACTTAGATTGCTTCTTCTTCTTGTTGGAATCTTTTCCTTGACTCCCTTGACTTCCTTGATTAGCCACCAAAGCCTTGGACTTTGAAGACTTGAGAAGTCCCATGTTCAACAACTAAGATTGTTCCAATATCAACATTTCTGTGAAAGCATCAAATGAAGGCATAATGTAGGAATTCCCCACTGTCAAATGATGAGTTTGCAAGCTTGAAACAAATGCTGCATATTTTGGTGCAAGCTTGTCCAACAAGTTGAATATCAATTGAGCATCCTTTTTGTCAATTCCACAATCCTTAAGCTTTTCTCTTATCACATTTTCTTTGGTGACATAATCTTGGATTGTATCAAAATTCTTGGGATCCAAGTTCGCGAGCTCATTGTTAATCGTGTAACCTCTGATTTCATCAACTTGACCATACAATTTTTGAAACATATCCCAAGCCTCTTTGATTGTAGTACACTTCTCAATGTGAAAAATGAGGTCATCTGGTACATACTTACGCAAAGTTCCAAGAGCCATGCAATTCTTAGTGAGCCATTCTAGCTGAGCATTAGAATCAGCCTTAGGATCAGGTGGTGCTACTATTGTTCCATCTATGTAATGAGTGAGACCTTTTTCCATTAATTTGCTCCATACTTTAATTTTCCAAGATGCATAATTATGTCGAGTTAAAGGTGGAAATTTATGAGGACTCATTGCAAAAAAAATGAAAGATAACAAGGAAAGAGAGGTACAATCACACAAGACATCCCCCCCAAATTCACTCAATCAAAGAACCTCCCCCAAAATGATGATTAGGCACTTTATACTTAGTGCGTGTACAATGGGCCACTTGCAAAAAATGTCAAAGTGGAATTCTGATTTCAACTTTACAACTACCTTAATAAGGCCAAAGGAGACTCAAACTAATAATGCAAGTGATCTAAACTAATATCCAAGCAAATTACAAGTACTGAATAAGCAAAAAAAAACCAATATATTAAAGTACAATATCCACTCAAAATCTTTGAAAACTAATCATAGATTATGAAAGTAAACAAAAAAATATGCACTTTCAAAAAAATGGCACCTGAAAAGGAGGTCGTATGAGCTCAAATGAAGCCTTTGAAGTTGCAAAATTGAGGATTGGACATGTACAATTGAGAGAATCCAAAAATTATGAAAAACCCATGCACCAAAATCATAAAATAACTACACCACTATGAAGAGCATGAAACATTAGCCCAAATAAAAAAAATTACACCCAAAAAGGAGCAAAATTAAGCAAGTTATGAGTTTTCAAAGTTGACCCAAAAATCCAAACTGCTCAACGGAGAGGGGTCTAAAAATTTTCAAAAAATGTTGACTGGGCGCTGACTGTGTGTTGGTGACTATGTAGAAAATGCTGACGTGGTAGCTGACTGGGCCTGCAGGTGATGTGGCAGGCAGTGACGCGGTAGGCGGTGGGCCTAGCTGCTGAGGTGGCGGTGGTCAGAGGGTTGGCGGGAGGTTTGCCGATGGTGGGGCCCAGGGCCTAGAGTTGGAGGGCTGGCAGGAGGCGAGGCCGTCGGGGTAGTGGTGGTTGTTGGAAACTACCATGACCTACAAAAATAGAGTATAATTGGCAGGGGGGGGGCTTCTATGGACCCCCAAACCCAAAATTCAACTTTCGCCACATCCAAAATTCAACTTTCACCAAAATAGGTCAAGTTTATACTTTCTTTTTATGTAAATGGCCTCCCGAACGCAATGGTGAGGTTGAAAATGTTCTAGGATGTCTCCAAAATGTGCAGTACCTCAGATCCAAAATAGAAGCCTTCCAAGATGTCTCCCAAAACCAATCAATGAAACCCCAATAGCTTTGATACCATGTTAGATTTTGCCAAGATCAAGGGCACCATGAAAAGTATAAAAGAGAGACAAAAGAATGACAAGAACAAACTGTATTCTCATCAATATGCAAATGATCAACTGGATTAACCAATATAATGAATATGAGCCTGCTTATATAGGCAAGGCCATATGGATATATGAGCACACAATCATGACATGTGGCTCAATGAGAAACAAGGGTAGGTAAGAAATACTAGGGGTAGGTAGGAGAAATAATATAATATTCCACAAGAGGTGGATGACCCATCGAATGTGGAGTGTAACAACAAGATAAGACCACAAAAGGTGGAATTTCTCCTATAAGCTATATCCCTATGTGCACACTTCCCTAAGTGTCTCATATCCAAACTATGAAGAGATGCATTATCCTAAGTTAACTTAAGTAAAGTTTAATAATTTGCATGATGAATATTTATTCACACCAACAATTACAATCAGTCAAACCTTCAACAAAATTTTAATTTTCAACATCCTTTGATCTTTTTTTCCAATGTGGACAGGTCTTTGGTTCCATAACATAGTATTTTATCTAGGTAGATTTGATTTACAATATAGAGAACCCTTTGGTACCTATAATCCATGACCATCCATTGAAGGTGAAACTCTCACCTCTTCTAATGAAGCAACTATAGATTTTCTTTTCATAGAAGTACTATTACACTCAACAGTGTATACATCAAGCTTATACATTGTTCCAAATTTGACACCTCTAGCAATCACCATGGCATCTCTAACCATCTTTCATCCTACATTAAAAAAGACTACGTGCACACCCACATCTATTAGTTTTCTCATGGACAACAAATTTCATGCTAGTCGAGGGATATGAAACACCCCATTAATAATTTTCTATCTACCATCAAGAAACTTGATTGTAACTTTATCATGACCGAAAATACCTAAATGATAATCATCACCCAAGTACACCTTACCTCCATCAAATTCTTCATATTTAAAAAACCAGTCTCTATTAGAAGTCATATAAAAAGATGCACCATACATCATTACCTACACAAGTGGCCAAAGTTGTGATGAATGCATCACCATCTTCTTTCTCAAGCTCAAAATAAAAATCAAGTTTCTTCTTTTTCTTTGTCTTTTCTTCTTTAGACTCCTTATGGAAGTATCCAATTCTTACTAGTTTCAACAAATGACTTTAGACTTTCCAATAGATTTGGACCCCCCTTGGACTTGGATTTATCATGTTTTTTCATTCTTCTTGCCTTTTTTCTTAGGTCTTCCATGAACATTGAGGGCCTCCTTTTTCATTAAATTTTCTAGTTGCCAATTGATTCATTTTTCTTCTTCCTTTATTTTTTTCTTCTAAGGAGAAGGTCTCCTTTTGGGCCTTTTGTTTCTTCCTTTTCTTTTTCTCTACACTCACTTTAAGGAGTGCCTCTGATGATTATTCCACCAAACATTCTCTTTGAGGTGTTGTAGTTGGAAATTCCTTTTGCCTCTTTTTGATCTCACTTTAGATTTACTATATTTGGTTAGTGAAGCCTCATATTATAGCCTTTCCAATCTCTACAAAATAGAAGTGTTTTTTTCCTCTAATTTTTGTTAAGAAAATGATGTCTCAACCTTGTAATAATAAAAGGTTATTGTTGATAAATGAGTGTAGGATTTTGCAAGGGGGTACCCCCCTCATGGGGTTTGGGGGATGGCCTCCTCGGAAAAGGGTCTGAGGTCACATGCCCTAGCAAGGGTTTGAGAGAAGCTTCCCTAAATGCCACATTTTATGTATAAATATTTAATCATTTATCATTAGCTTACATATCTAACAATGGATATTTTGTGTGCTTTGTTTGTCCTATTTGAGGAAAACCTATTTTATGAGGGCATTGTATTATGGTTGTGTATGAAGATGTATTCTAAGAGTATGATAGTTTTTGAGTTTCCTTAGATCTCCATTGGTGATACTCCTATGAGAAGCTTGCTCTGCAAGTATATTGTAATATATTGTTGATTTCTAAGTAATCGAATGAGCGTTGAAGCCTCAATTAGGTACATACCAGCTTCAGCCAAAAGAATCTCATATGGTATTGTTGATTTAAATTTGAGGTTTCTAATAGTTAGATGCTTTTGAATTCTCTCTATTTGTCTCCACTTGAGGCTTGACATGATATTCCCCCAGACTTCACACCCATAAAGGATAATTGGAACCATTAACAAACCGAAAAGGGTTTTCTTAGTCTTCCAATCCCACAACTCTACTTTCCTACATCTGTTTTAAATAAGGTAGAAAGCTATCCAACTCCCTTGAATCCTCTTTGATCTACATGTTTCCCAGCTGAGACTATTGTGAAAATCAATTCCTAATTACTTGTATTCAACCACTACCTCCAAGAGGTTGCCCTTGAATATAAAATCAACTTGTTGCTTCTTCTTTTTCAAACAAAATATCATGACCTTAGTCTTGCTGGTATTCACTTGCATCCCAACCTCCGGACAAAATAACTCAAGAGCCTTCAAATGCTCTCTCAAACCTTGTGCATATTTTGCAATAAGAATAAGATCATCAACATATAAAAGAAATTTCACCATGTATCTTGCCAACTGGATACCTTCCCTATTAGTATCGTTTAACCACTTTTCAATTTTATCAATATATAAGCCAAATAATATGGGAGATAAAGGACACCCTTGTTTGACCTCGATGTCACTACCAAAATATTCAAACATCCCATCTTTAGTTCTGATTTTAGCTCTAACTTGCTCATACAATTTGTGGACAATAGCCCTAAACTCTTTTGGAACCCCAGGTTATTCCATTCTACACCAAAGCTTATCCGTAGGAACAGTGTCAAAATCTTTTTTGAAATCCATGAAGTAGAAAAAGGCTTCTTCACCTTGACTATCCCAAACCTTTTCAATAAAATGCCTTAGAGTAATGCAATGATCAATGGTGGAGTGTTTTGGCTAGAAACCAGCCTACCCTCTAGCCCTTTTTCCCTCTTTTTTTGCCCATTTACTGATCCTATGTTCTATCATACTCCCATTTTTTTTCCAAAGAGAGGGTTGAACATAATAGTACGGTAATTAGAAGGGTTATTGACATCTCCACTTTTGTTGAGAGGAATAACACCACTAGTTGTCCATTCAAGTGGAAATATGTTATGGGTAACTTCATTAAAAATCTTCTTGATTTTGAACCTAACATCCACGAGTTCCATGTGTTGGCACAACACAATTTTCTTAAGGTCAAAGGGTTAACATAACAAGTAGATTGCACCATGGTGCCACATGTCTAAGGGTGCAGTTTACCAAAAGGAAGGGAAAGAGAGATTCAGGTTGGTGTCTAAAGGTGACACACATCATTTGAGTGCAAGCATATGAATGTTTTGATCTTAGAAAAAGGCTAATGATGCGCTATTAATCAATTTTTAAAATGGAAAGAAAGAGGAAGAATCAAAAGATGCCACACATTAGAGCTAAAGAATGTAGTTGCAATGCTCATTCCATTCAGACATTATTAACATAGGTAATGTGTTTTTTTGATGATGATATCGCCATGTGGGAAGGAAAAAAAATAATTACCCATAGGTAGTTACAACAATCTTCATGATGGAAACTCACAAGTGGTAGGAAGGTAGAGTCTTTTTAGTTGCAATCATTATTTTTAGTGGGGAGGGGTTTTTCTATATAAGTGGCTTTTGGCTTTATAATAGGGGTGCACCATTTTATAAAAGAATGCTTAGAGACAAAATCAATAGTTTTTCAATTCTATTCTTGGACCTTAGACTTGTACTCAATAAATTAAAAGAGATTAAATATATCAGATTGTGTTGAGTTCATCTTTGATGTGTGTTTGTCTCTGATCTCTAGACATAATTTAATACTCTGTGTCTTATATGAATGAATTTAGTTTCTTTTTATTATAGTTTATCTTTTATAATTTCAACATGAATGTGCATGCCTTAAATCATTATTTATACTCTTTCAATTCCATGCAATGATTTGTGATTCAAAATTATATTATGTTATTTGGTGAACAAGATTTGAAGTGTTGTAAAATCTTGGTGCATCGTTGTCATTAGGTTTTTTTATGTTTTATTTATATTTCCCTTTTCTCTCCCAAATGAAAAATGAAGATTTGACTTCTAAAATATCAAAGGTCATTCCATGGGGTACAATTCATCCCCCTCATGGAACTTCATGTAGGTTGTGTCTCTTAGTGTAAGGTCTAGAGATCAATAGACTTCATATGGAAATTTAGGGATCCAAAATGGCTATGGTTCAATGGTCTCTGTGAAAGTATAGTCGTTATCTACTAACAAAACTATATCCTTGATGTACCTTTAGACAACATCATAAGAGAGGCATTCACTATCTTGCATATTTTGTTGAAGGGTTTTGAAAGAAACTCAATAGGTGGGTGTGTAGGATGTGACATTATGTAAGCATTGAATGTGGTTCTAGATTTATATGACATCCCAAAACTTTCTCACAAATTCCAATAACTCACTCATGAAGTAAAATGCTAAATGTATAATGAGGGTTTCTTACCAAAATTGATAACGTGATTTCTTAATGTGTTCTTAATGTGATTTCTTAAACGTATAATGAGGGTTTATGTTTCCATGATATCTTCATCTAATTGAATGGTGTCAGCAGGGTCTTGCTCGGTGACATCAGGATCTTGCTTGGTGACATCTACTATTTCAATTTCCGCTTGCTCATCAACATCCTTAATTCTAAAGATTTCTTGCCATTTTTCCTTTGTTTCATTCTCGACATCTAAGTAGAGTCCATTCATCAATTTTAAAGCTCTTTGTTTGACTTGGAAACGTTTGTGGTAGTTTATCAGATGTTCTTTGATTTCATCTACCGACATGTCTGGAAAAAGATGTACCAGAATTCTTTCTCTCATTTGCATTTCTGTGTCCATTGCATATTTCCACCTGTTATCAATATGTGCATATAATTCTTTTGGAAGAGAATTAGATACTTCCAATGGGACCACTCAGAATTTTAGAAGTGTACAGATGACAACTTCTTCAATTTGTCTCTTCTCTGTATCATTTCTAGATTCATATTTAACATATCTGAAGGATCCAAATCCACCATATTCCTTCAGATTAGCACAAAAGTTTTCAACACTATGTACATTTACCTTCTTGCTCTTCACAATTTGAAATTTGCTTGCATCTTCAGATTTGGTATCACTAGACTCTTTTGCCAAAATGAGTCTCCGAGTAGATTTCTTGTAAGTTTTGGTTACCTTTGGAACAGTAACATTCTTTATTTTCTTACTTGTTGAAGCTGCTGATGCTCTTGTGCTGGGTCGCTTAGTAGGAGGGGTCGGTGAGGCCTTTGATGTGTCCAGTTTCCTTCTTTTCAACACTTTTCCCTTGGGCAATTCAGTGCTTAGTGTTATAGCTGCCTCTTGGGCTTCAGATTCCTCTTCAGTAACTACTAGAGTGCCTTTGATAGGTGTGGAGAAAGTATCTTCTCCAAATTTCTCTGTTAATGACTTTATCATCTTTGTTGCCTTTCTTGTAGCTTTGGGTACTACAATGCTCATTTTTACTTTTTCTTTCACTTCTTCATAGGTTCCATACCTTAGCTCGGTAGCATGTCTAGGCAACGTAAGAAATGCATCAATTTGCTATTGTGTGATGTCAAAATCAATCTTGTAACCCATCGGTGACAAAGATTGAGTTCTTGGTTCCACAACATTCACATAACAGTAATAAGTGTCTACTTCAAAACATATATCATCTTTGTATTTCTCCACTAGCTTGGGTGGAATTCGGACCTATTATGCATTTTCTCTTGAAACTTGCTGAAGTAAGCATCCATGATATCATTAAAATTATCACCTAGCTTCTTGATGAAGTCATTGATCTAATGGGTGATTGGTCGATGTAGTTCCCAAACAACTTTATCGACTGTTGGAAAGAACTTCTCAAAGTAGAAAAACATGCATACAAGTAGTGATCCAAACTTTAGTGTATTAGCCGAGTTGTTCTTCTTTGGCTTCCTAATTGTGTTCTGATTCTCAAATAGGTTCTTTAGCAATACCTCACATAGGTCAATTTTCATTCCCTTTTTCACAATTTTGTATGCTAGGTCTACTGCTGCATAGGGTACACTATTTTCCCTTGCTGATTGGAAGAAATAGTAAACAGTTACTCTAATGGCAAATTTTAATTCTTCATATGTGACATTGTTCAATTTTAGTCCTCTACAATCTGATTCCACTCCAGTCAAACTGATAAATTCTTTCTGTGATATCATCTTCTGAGCTCGGGCACGATCATAGATGGGGTAACCGGTAATCAGATGAATGATTTCCCTGGTAATCTTAAATGGTTGCTCTTCTAGCCACATGAAATCATCATGAACTCTACTCAGAACAAACTTGACCCACTAGGGTTTGAACACACGGGGATAGGTTAGGGCTTTAGTTAATCCCTTGATCTTAATGTGCTCAAACTTGCTATTCAATTTACCATTGGTGCATAGCTCATCATAGGTGTCTTTGATTTCAACATGACCGAGTTCTTCAACATGACATTTGGTGAAGAATCTCACATCCTCGACTAATAACACTCTATCCGGGATGAGTGAAAAAGCAGTTTTGTCATCCGGTTCAGAAGCAACTTTGGGAGTCAAAGAGTATTTTAGTGAGGGTTTTTCTACATTCTTGACAATAATGGGATCTTGGATCTTAGGCGCTATTGTAGATTTCAGATAAAAGCTAACAAAGGATCCTTAGGGTTTCAGGATTTTCAAATAGCAGACGCTTCACACTTCGTAGATAATAATAACTTGATAAGATCGGTAAACCAGCTTAACTATGCTATGAGATTGATGTAAATACCTTGAATTTTTCTTTGTAGGAGGTTTGATCGCCTTTGAATCGCTCTGCTCTGCTTTCTCAAAAACTTGGTGAGTGAAAAATGACCACGTAAATGCTTTAAGTACACAATATACCTTATCGGGCTCCGTGAAGATTAGGTCAAAAACATTAAATGCACTCGGTTCCACTAAACCCTCTTTCCCTTTTTTTTCTTTAACCGAGTAACCAAACTTCCTTCATTTACCGACTTGACAGGCTTCCTGTATAATGCATCAAAAGACTTGATATAATTTCAAACTTACTACTACATCTTAGCTATGCAAATTTTGAGTTAAGTGCATAATAAGGTAGGAACTGTTAAGATTTAACCTTGAGAGAATGCAGTCCCTTCATACCTTTGCCGATTAATTTGGAATAGGTGCACCTAACTCGGTAGGTAAGGCACTTTCTTCATTTGACACAATTTCCTTCTTTTTCCAAATCATCTTTAATTTGCCTTTTATTTCTTCAGTGTCTTTTCTAGGTTGATCTCTGCAATCTCTAGCCAAGTGTCCAACTTTGTGACAATGAAAACATGCCATACCAGGATTTCTCCATGATCTTTGGTTGTTCATTCCAAACCTTATAAAGCAGTTGGCACTTATGTGTCCATATCTTCCACAACATTCACACCATATCCTTGTATTGTAATCCCATGGTACTGCAACATATTGTCAGTTAAGATCTCCGTGAGTTCGGTAGCTTCCAGTGTTTGCTTGGTGTGCATACCATATATGGTTCTTTTGCTTAAACCAACACTTCTTGGTATTATGTCCATATCTATTGCAGTTTTTACAAAACCCTTTGAATTTTGCATTCTTATAATTGTTCATAGACTTTGTCCTACATTGATTAGATGTGTGACCATATTTATTGCAATTGTAACAATAACCATTTGACTTAATGACATTCGGTTGCTTACCTTTTCTGATTTGGCACATATTGGCAGTGTGACCTTGATTTCCACAGTAGTTGCAAATAGGCTTCTTTCTTTTGATGTTATTCTTGATTCCAGCTTGCTTTGATGATTCTCCTCTCTCGGTAGTATGGATTCCCTTCTCGGCAGAGTCTTTTCCTTTGTAATCGAGTCCTGCATCTTTGTTGAGTCGCCTTGTATTCAGTTGCTCATCCAACATCTTTGATGCTTCATAACTCTTCTTCAGTGTTTCTTTGGATTTCTTCGTTGTTTCAAGCTCATTGGTTAACCTTGATACCTCAAGTTTCAATGCTTGATTCTCATCATCTCTCAGATTTGCTTCATGATGTGCATAACCTAGTTGATTTGACAGATTTTGTTGAATCCCAATCAACCTTATGATCTCATCATTCTTTTTAGATACTAATGCTTCAAGCTGTTGTTTCTCTCTTTCTAGATCTCTTACTTTATCCTTAGCTGTCCTTAATGCATCAAGATTTTCAGTCATCTGTGTGCTGAAATGTTCATGTTCTCTTTTCATTGCTTTTAGTTGATCAGCCAGTGCTTTGTTCTTTTCTTTCAATACTTCAATCATTTCTTTAGTCTCTTCAGATATACTGTTCTCAGATGATGTCTCAATTTTTTCCACTAACTCTTGAGAGTCCTTCAAATCATCAAATAATCTTCTTCTCACTTTCAGAGATTTTTGCATTTGCCTTTACATGTTTACAATCGCTTGATTAGCATGATCCAACTCTTCTTGCAGATACACAATCCTCCAAGATTGTTTATAGCCTTCCATTGATAATATCTTTTCTTTAGGTTGTTAAACCCTTTTCCAAGATTCAAGCTCTGATACCAATTGTTAGGCCCAATATGGAAAGCTAATGTACTAAGAGGGGAGGGGTGAATCAGTACTTCAAATCTTTTCTTCAACAATATCTTTACTGTTATGCATAAACTGAAAAGTGCGGTAACATAACATAAAGCTAAAACAAATAGATAACAATCATACATGATTCACTCCATAACACTTATATTTTGGTTACACAGAAACTCTTGGTTAGAGAGAAAAACTGTGGTGGGGATGGCACCCACAACTTCACTACTGCAATAATAAAGGTGCTCGGTTAGAGCTACATGTTTAGCTATTTCTGATAGCTTACCCTATTAGGAGTGTCAAGATCTGTTAGATCTACCTTGCTAAAGGATTTTTACAACACTTAATCTAAATGCTGCACCTGGTTAGAGGCTTTACAATTTATAGACTTGATTAGAGTCTTTTACCCTGTTAAAGGTTTCTCTTATAACTTCAAAATATTACAATAAAACTATTACAAATATCTGCAACTTTACATCTGAAATGTTATAGCAGATTCTATATGCTCAGATAAGATTACCTTGCTTATAGCATACCTTGGTAACCCATATAATAACTCGGTAAACCCTTCTGTTTACTCTGTTCTTTGACTATTCTCTGAAAACCTTCTCGGTGACCTCTGTGTCTCTATAATAGTCTTCTTACACGCATGCACACACTCCCGTTTAATCCTTAACTCATGTTGTATATAAAGATCTCTTATGACGACGATCCATTCATTGCTTCGATCTAACAAACATGTTTTATCAAATGAATAATCATGTAAAATATTTCATTGGTTAGATGACCTCGTAATCATACACAATCTTTAAGTGCAATTTCCAATGTGATAACGGTTAGATGTTTCTCGATCTTGTAATACGTTTCCATATGTATGTCCAGGTTCAATGAATCTGGTAACACGTTTCACTCGGTGAATATCAACTCGGTGTGTCATCTTTGCTGCTCGGTAAACATGAAAAGATACTCGGTAGACAGCTCAGTGCTTATTGGGCTCTGTGACTACTTTCTTCTATTACCGACTGCATATTTTGGTAGAGTTAACCGACTAGAGTATATAGAATAACTTTGAACATAAGACTAATGGCAATCTTAGTAAGTAGTAATAGTTATTTATTTTCATCTTGTTATTACTAGTAGGGGAGGAGCACCAGGAGCCGTCATAGCTAACTTCACACACCCACAAATCCTAAATGATAAATTGGATTTTGATTATTATTTTTAGTTGTCTTCGTATGTGACTTAACTGCTTATAGCTATTGATATGGCTTATGGGTAGTAACGATGCACATTGTGGAATTAGTTATGCGCATAAAGGTCAAAAAGTACATATTTCAAAGTGTCGCCTGATACCTAACTAAAGATGTTCCAGTAACTGTCCACTCAGAATCGTCAGTACTTGTGAACAAATGTCCCAATAATTTTGCACAAATGTTCCAATAGTGGTGCACAAATAGGCCAATTATGAACAAAAAATTACAAAAAATGATCGGCTATTGGTACAAAACAAATTTATTAATGGTGTTTTCACTATGCTGACTATTGGGGGGGTCAATATGGCAATAAGTGTATGGGTATTGGAACTATGTTAGCTATTGGTACTCTTCCCCTATCAATCCCTTGGTGGGTAATTACCACAAAGTTTTCCTTTTGATTATTTGGTTTTCTATTTTTGTAAGGCTTTATCTCCTGTTGATATTCTCCTCTAGAGTATTATTCATTAGTGAATGTATATAATGACCAAATGTCAGCTCTTTGACATCATTTGGCACCTTACAAAAGGATTATCCTAATAACCCTTACTCTCCAATTAAACCCTTGAAGCTAATCACTCCTAGATTTAGGTTAGGAATTCTAAAATTATTATTGTTCCCTTTTACAATTGTTTAAGTCATGATTTATACTGTCACGGAATACAATTATTCTTTCTTTTTAATTCCAACATTATATGGCATAGTGGCCAACTTTACCACATTTGTAATAAGTTGCATCATCTCTTTTATAGTTGCCCCTTCCACATCCTTGACCTCCTCTATAATTTATTTTATTTTTTGATAATTTTGTAGAGGCGTATTATGTAATGCATTGACACTTTTGTTGTTCTGCCATGGTGGTTGTCCATATCTTGCATTGTGTGTAAACAAGGGTCACTCTACAAGTCCCTTGACATAAGCCATATTTTGATCTACATCTCTATCATATCCATGGTGTAGTAAATATATAGGGTTTAGATGATTTTCTAAATTTCTTAAGTGGAAGGATTTTTATGGACAACTATCTATCTCATGTTCATCGTATTCTCTATATATTCCACAAATTACTAGTTGGAGCTTTTGAATTACTATTCATACCTCGACTTTGACTTTTTCTACCTTTTTTCCTCCTTGTGCCTTCAAGAATTCATTTATTAAGTAGACTTATCTTATACAATAAGAGAATTAGATGTTCTATTTTACCTTACTAGCATCTTGTCTTACCATTATGTCCATTTGCAAGGTGAGTTGCTCAACTACCAATTGTAGACACCTAAAAATTGCATAATAAATTAAGTGAATTTTTATTCATTTTAATTACTCTTAAATTCTTCTAAATTAATTAAATTAAGATTTAATTAATATACCCTTCTTCTATCTAAGCCATTTAATTAAATTTACATTTAATTAAAATTCCCCTTCTAGCCCATTTAATTAAATTTACATTTAATTAAATGGTGTCCTCCCAAATTGAATAAATCTAATTTATTCAATTTCCTATTTTGCAACCAAATTGACATAAATTAACTTTATTCTGCATACACCAATTATAACTTCTCTATTGCATCACTTTCTTTCATGGTTGCATCTTGATGTAGCAGGACATGGTTACCATCTCTAAATATGTGTCAAATATCTTTCATCCAAGGCCCTACTCTAATATCTTTTTGTAATCCACAAATGAACCATCCTACCTTGTACTTTTCTATTAATGGTTCATCCAATTTATGTGATACCTCATTATCATAGTCTTTCATTTATTATCCTTTAATTTGTACCAAACCCCTCATATTTTTACACCCTCGAATGGTACTTCTAGAATGTCATTTTTTTCCAAAAAATATTTCTTCACTTTGTCTCAATCCTTATCATATTTTGGATAGATATTCCTGTACTATTCCAATGTATCCTTTTTGAAGTGTGCCACAAAATCTAGTAATTTTATTTTGTCTTCCTCAATGTCCTTTCTTTTCAATAATGAATCCAATAGGAATACATGTTGTGTAGCTTATATAGTGTCCTTTCTAAATATGAAAAGCTTGATTGATGGTCCATTTATGCTTCTCTTCTTCTTGTTTACATTTATGGATTGGTGGAGTTTCTTTAGCTTCTTTATACTTCTTATATTGTAAGTTCATATTCCCTACCATTATCTCTTCTTGCTAACTTGATTTCAAAATACTCATTCCCCAAAGCTTATTCCAATCTAATATATCTTTGTCTTATGGACTCTTTTCCACTTTCTACAATATCTCTTCAATTGATATTATTCTTTTTTTAGAGGGTATAGGGATGGGTCTTAGTCCAAGGCTTGTAAATATTCACAATACTATTTCATATTTAAAGATGTTTTCTTATTCATTAATGCCATTTCATTACTTAAGGTCAACAAATCCTTCCCTAATTTAAATATGACATTGTTACCTTTTTCTACCTCTTCTCTCCTTAACTTCTTTACACTTTGATTAACTAATTCCTCCAAATATTCTTCTTTAATAAGAATAATCTTTTTTAGAGTTTTTAGGAATTCAAGAAATCTATTATCCAACTTGACTGTGTTTTTTGATAGATCTAGCCTAATTGTTATAATTTTAAGAGACGTGGTAGGGATGTAGCCTCAATTCTTCTACAATCCTCTACCAATAATTTTTTAATTTCCCATATTCCTCTATACTCTTCTCTAAATTTGTCAAAGTTTGTCCCACTTTTTGCCAATGTGAATTCTTTTTTTTGAATTCTTCCTTTTTTCCTTTTCAATTTATTCTCTTTTCCTCTTTCGGTAGAATCTCATTGACACACTCATTCCTTCTCTTCTTTGCATTTTCTAATCTCCTGCAATGTCTTTCTTACCTCTCAATATTTTGTCTTTGTCTTCTTTCTTCACCATTTGGGATTGCCATGTTAAATCTCTTTATTAACTCAATTTTCTCAATTTCTCTTGATTTTTTCTTATCTCATTTTTCCATGAGTGTTTTTGGTTTGGTACTACATTACTCCTTTACCTCATCCCATGATAGTTATTTTATAACATCTTTTTATAGGTCACATTCTTTCAAGGATTCCTTTCAAAGATCCCCCCTTTGAATTCTCCATTCTCTTGGAGCCTAATCCCCTCTCGTAAGGATGACACCATGGATAATAGTGTTGTAGTTTATGATAAAATATGCCCTCTTTTTTTAATTCTTCTATCTAGATTGAAATTAATTTTTCCTTACTTTCTTCTATACAAACTAACCAGGATCCCAAAAACATAACCAAAGTTAGCAAGAAAATGGAGAAACATAGACCAAAGTACTGAGTCCCATGTAATTTCTAAGTGTTTTATGTATACCCTAGACTAAGTCAATACAAGAGGGATAAGGAGTTTTTTCAAATAGTACATACACTAAGTATTAATAGAATGAAATCAACCCAAATTTGATTGTCATTGATCATAATGCATATTAGATATAACTCCATATATATTACTATTTGTTCATTATTTAAACATGTTATAATTTTCACCCTTCTTACTATTCTTTCTTCTACTATTCATCTTCTATATTTTTATATATCATTATATCCTTATCCATCCTTCTCACTCCCATTTTTTATTACATTTTATCTTTCCTTATACAAATATCCACTTTGTGGGATGTATCCCGTACATCCTAGTACCATCTTAGAGAATTTCTCTTTCGATAGAAGGTTTGCAACCAATTTATGATGGTTTGCAATAGGATCTTCATGACTAGTCTAGTTCTAGCTTATTCCTTCCTAACAATGTGAACATCATATTGCAATGTTTCAAAATGATATTTGGTAGATCATTGAGTGTTCTTGTTTTCACATGGGAACTAAGGCATTATTGGATCATTTTCTTACAAAACCCAAAAAGATGGATGATATGACCATGTTCCTTATGCCACTATGATGAGGACTTTGATGTATGCTACAATATATACTACACTAGATATTACCTAAATAATGAAAGTTTTGAGTTACTTTATGGTTGATTTGAGATGAGATCATTGAAATGTAGTTAAGCAGGACTTAAAATATATATGGGCTACCTCTTAGTATTCTATTTGTTAACATGGTTATCCTATAGGGGACCAACACTTAGTGAATATTCATGGATTTAGATTGGGCAGGAGATGTTGATAATAAAAGACCACTAATTTATATGTGTTCAATTTATTTGACCTAGTGCTATTAGTTGGATATGTAAATGACAAGTTATGGGTTCTTAGTCAACGAAAAATGTTGATTACATATTAGCTACTTGTTCTGATAAGAAGGCCATATATCTTAAGATATTATACTCAAATATGAGGAGTTAAGGAGCTATCCACGTTTTTTGTATCAATAAAAATTCCATATATCTAGCACAAAATTTGAACTTTCATGTGTGGATGAAGCATATACATTTCTAATATCATTTTATTCATTAAACGGTATAGGATGGGAGGTTGATCCAAGAAAAAGTTGATAGTTTGAAGAATGTTGTAATGAATTGAAAAGGCTAGTGTGCACAACGAAGTTCAAATGGTGCAAAGAGCCTATGGGTCTCTCGGCCCCTAATAGATAATAGATAGTGTGACAATTCACTTTTCTCTTGCAATATTTTTGAAAGTGGGAGACTTTTAGTAAAGATGTCTCAAACTTGCGTCCTAATTTTAAGAACCAAAAGGTGTAAAGGTTTACACCATGTGACAAAAAAAATAAGTTTTAGGATTCTAAAGGTTAGTTTTAGCCCCCATAAAATATCAAAGTGAGCATTAATTGAAACAAGTATCTTATTAAATCATGAAACTCTTCAAGGCATATAATTTTAAAATGGGATCAATCTTGACTACTCATACCATAATTTAAAAAATGGGTTCAATCAAGGTCTCTTCCAAATCACAACATGGTCAAAGATGGGTCTCTCATCAAACACCAACTCCAATGGCATAAAGGATTAAGAACCATAAGGCACAAGGAAGGAGTGTTACCACAATAGCTCAAATGGAATGACTAAGAAAAGTCGAGTATGCATCAACTCACCCATGCAAGGAACCCAACTAGCAAGAATTAACACTCCCTAAGTGGGTCTGCCTTCTATGCTCGTACTAGGCTTATATAAGTGCTCTAACTATTCCGTAAGAATCATTATCTTAGCTATCTTTATTTTCCATTATGTTTAGTTATCACTTATTTACAAAAAAAATTCTCTCGAGTTGTATCCTCATTCCTCTTTATTCCCTAGTTGATGTCAAGATTTCTCCTTTACTACACTTTACACATCAAAACCTAGGTTCATCACACCATAACACTATTTGGGAATGTCACAAATGTTGATGTCAAATTTTATGGTATAAAAGAAAACATGGTCTCCAAAGATTATAAATATAAAAATAATAATGAAACTTCTTTTCTTTCTTTTAAATTCATTCAAAATCACCCATAATTTCGAGCATTTAAAAAATAATTTACATTGAAAAAACCATTAAAATTCTAAACACCATGGTTGAATGATTAAGAAAGAAAGAAAGAAAGATTCTTTTATAGTCCATGATGTCGAGCGGTCTGTATATGGGTCTGCGAATGACTTATAGCAATATGGGACTACCCCATACTCCTTCCGGGAAGCACCTTAATGTGCTAAAAATGAGACATACATACCTTACCCCTAGTTGGATTTGAACTTGTGACCTCTCTTTCCAGAGCACAAGCTCCACCACTATTCCAACTCAAGCTATATACTTTAAAATTTCAAAATTCTAAGGATACCCTTTGATTCCAAAAATGCATGACACTACACTTTTCACATAAAATTCACCTTTAAAAGATTTTTAAAAATATTGTCATAGTAAGGGCACAAAATAGAATTTTTTAAAATTTAAAATATAATTTACATTCAATTTTTATAATGAAAGTCAACCTGCAATATATGCAACCACTAAGATGGGTATGGAAAACATAGTTGAAAGCATTCAAAATAATGGATAAGGGGGGTGAATTGCCTCAAGTTTGAGGCTCATGAAAATAATAATTTTATTTCCAATTTCTTCAAATTAAGAGGAAGATCCTAAATGTAATGCATACACACCTTCAATCTCCCATGGCAGTAATCCAATTCCCATCCATGTAGAGCATTTACAACCATTTTCCATTCTGAAGGAGAAAGAGGATTTTGAAAACAAAAATCAAATGAGAGAAAGAAATACAATAATCTTTTTCCTTTTATCACTTTTTTTACATTTTCTAATTTTTTTTTTCAAAACAAGGTGGCGGTGCCACTTAATATATTTTATTATATAAAGATGATTCAAAGAGATCCTGGAGAAAAGAACCAGTAAGAAAAATTCTGATCCTTGCTCTACAATACATAGAAGGGTTGTGAGATTTAAATCTCAAATATGCCAAGAAATACAATATCTTATAGTGTCCAGAATATCAAGTGCCATAAAACATCCCCCAATATCGAATATTTTCTGGAATGTATTGAACAAGATGCAGTCTAAACCAAAACATCACGAGAGTTGTGCACATTTACATAGGAGTCCACAATCTATCTCACTTATGAATTTATCCAACTTACAATCCAACACACTTCTCAAATCGATATCCCTTCACAATATACAGATGCAGCAAAACCACAAGACCCTGCACTTATAATATCACACATACCAATTTATATCATTATGAAAAAGACCACTGTATAGCTATATGTAATATTATCATGTACCCATATCCTCCAAAAATTTTGCCTTAAGAATTGGATAAGAATCAAAATCACAATTCGGACCCATCATATTAAGTTCCTCCTTGGAACTTCCCATATTTGCCAAATGGTCTACAACCCGGTTCCCTTCTCTACACACATGTGAAATGGTGAAGTTTGTGAATGTATCAAATAGTGTTCATGCTTGTTCAAGTAAATATCTTATCTGCCAATTATCAATATTTCTCTTTATGCAAGCATTGATAATAATAGCTGAATCGCCTTCAATGCGTATATATGAGATGTTCAGTTTTTTTACTAGTAGAATACCTTCAAGTAAAGCATATGCCTCTGCAAAGTTGTTAGTACCCGGCAGAATAAAAGCAGCTTTCAAAGCTAAAACACATCCTGTGTGATCCCTTATGCATACTCCTATCCCTGCATCACCTAGGTTCCATTTAGAGGAGTCATCAAAATTTAGTTTGAAATGCATTGAATTTGGAGGACACCATTTCACTTTATTTCTATCAATTTTACTAGTTCTCACTCTCGGAAGACAAGGTGATACAGGAATAGAGATGCCCTTCGAGCAGTTAATAACTTGACCATCCCAAGAAGTAAATTCCCTATTTGAATTGAACTGATTTGAAACTTGAGCATTAACCAGTTTTGATACTGATTTTTCAATATAATTGAAAACTTCAGAAAGAGCAGATGTTTGCTTTCTAAAAATACGCTTATTTCTTTCCCACCAAAGTGACCATACTACTATGGATGGGATCACTTTCCAAATACATGCAAAAAGAGAGGATGAGTATAAGACTGGCCATGACTAGAACAAATCCCATACATTATCTGGAAGAGGTGTGCTAAAGGAAAGCTTATCAAGCACGAACATCCAACAATAGTGAGCAAAATCACATTGGAGGAGGAGATGATCTAACGTTTCACTGTGTTCACCACAAAGTACACAAGCAAATGGATGTGCAATATTCAATTTAACAAGTCTCTCACTGGTGAGTATTCTCTTATGTAGAGCAAGCCAAGCAAACATCCCTGCCTTGGGAAGAACACTATTATTCCAACAAAAATTGTAGGCTCTTTGTGAATAGGATTGAACAGACATTTGATGAATTGCCTTATACCCTTCCTTGATAGAGTACTTTCCATTCTTTGCAGGGCACCATATCAATTTGTCCAAACCATTAGAGATAAAGATAATGCGGTTCTTGAGAATCAAGTGGAGAAATAACTTGTACCCACTCAACACATATGTCAAGCATGCTTGCTCAATATATAATAGGCAAATCACATGGAAATCATCCAATGAGGTTCAACATCACATATGTCATATAATCATGAAATTAGGATAATAATTTAAAATACTAGATATTGATATCATTAAATCATAATATTTATGATTCTACCATAGGAAGTAAAACACAAGCATGCCAAGAAACATAGCAGTAACAAAAGACATCAAGTCCTTACAAGGAACATGGCACGCTACCATACATGCAATACAATGCAAGAAAAACACCAACAATTAACGTGTTGAGGAATACCATCTCAAAACATGTGAGTGGTCTGAGTACATCAAGAAAACAAGTATAAAGCATGACCTTTGCATCCCTTGATGCATAGTCAAAACACATTACTAAAACCAAGGCATCTCAAATTAACAAATGGATAGGCATTACAAAGTTTCTTTAGAGTGGGTTTTTTCTTTAAAAGGGTTTTCCCATGTAAATCATTGTGTTTTGGAATATGATTTTCAATTTATTTCCTTTTATTTATATGATTAATTTAATTTTTGCACACGTCTCCTCTCATAGATTAGTGCGAGAATCTTATTTTACACTTCTACTTCTTTTCAATATTTACATAATAGGTCCATATAGGCTAAATAAGGAACACAACTCTTGATAACTATCAACTAGAGGAGGATCCACATTTGTTGATAGTTGTCAATAAGTTATCATCAAATTTGAAGGTTCTTAATTAGTTATTATTAACATGAGACCATTAACTGCTAGTAATTACCTCTTGGATGTATGGATATAATAGTACTATTATAGATCTAGTTGAGTTTCCTTGGAGTGAACATATTTATTGTTTAAAGGTGCATCTTTGTAATAATGAAAATCACATATCTACCCTTTACCATTAGTTTTGGACTCACTTGGGTTGGGTTATCATTTATAATGACTAGCATATAAGTGGTTGGTTCCCACACTAGGAGATGACGAATTCCCTAAAATTAGCATGATTATGCTTCCATATATTACCAATAACTAATTTTGATCCTTCATTGGTGCATTTGACTTTCAATTCTCTAATGCAAAATCAACCTTAACCTTTTTCAAATTCAAAATTCAAAATTCAAATTGGACTCATTTCACCCCACTCAAACTATTCATTATGCATCAACTTGAAATATAAAACATCACAAGTTCTATAACTATTTGATGTTTTGTTAAAGAGAAAAACCTTAATTCATTTCTATGCATCTAGCTATCAAAGATTTATCTAGCTCTTACTTTAACTTTCATCATTCAATGATAATATCCAAGCATTCATTATCACACCAAAATCTATGTACTTAGCAATAGATAAGTATGATAGATGGTGTCTTGTTGTCTTCCACTTTTGTTTATGTCATTGAATCAATCCACCTAGGATTTTGAAGAAGAAAACAATATCTTCACTTAGTAACTTCCATAGGGGTGTTCATGGACACCGAGTCTCATAATTAAAAAATTAGATATCAGAAAGTAAGACAAACCAATTTTCATGTTACCAAACTCAATTGGTCCATATTGTTTGCAACCAATCAATCGCATACACTTATATCGATTAAATATCGTACAATTGATCCAGATCATTTATGCATTGCAATTTCACCCCATATCAAAATATTTAGTTTGTCATCTATTAGAATATAACAAGATAAAGTTTGAAACTAGAGTGTAATATTTAGTTCGTCATCTATTAGAATATAACAAGATAAAGTTTGAAACTAGAGTGTCATTTTTTTATCATTAAATGACATGATGTAATTTAACTCATAAAGTCACACCTAGAACTAAATAACTCTTATCCATCTTTATCCTTTTGAAAAATAAACTTATCTCTTTACATCATATCATCTCAACATCGAAATCCTAAAATAAATTTAATTATTCTTTATTTATTTTAAATTATTTAAAAATTTATTTTTAATTCTTAAATACTTAAAGAAATAAAATATTTTCAAATGTACTCATCACATATTAAAAAACAATATTGAAATCGTTCAATGTTAGGTTTCTACAATCCATAGTTCTAGTCAATGTTGTTTCTAGGTTAGATTGTGTTGCAGTTTTTTATATCAACGTTTTAGATCACGCTCTTTGATCCATCAACGTTTTAGATCACGCTCCTTGATCCATCATCAAGATAAAGAATGATAGAGGAAAGATAGATCACAAAGTGTAATCTGAAACGTTGATGCAAAAAACTGCAACACAATCTAACCTATAAATAAAACAACATTGACCAATATTAGAATAAATAAAAAGCCCATAAGTATATAAAATTATGATCAAGACAAAAGAAATGTAATCCATGTAAAATCAAAGACAAATTAAAAAAAATATATATACTTCAAAATATTTAAAATCTCCACACTAGAAACTATCTTAAGGACAATAGTTTGTTAATAGAGAACTCAGTTCATTTTATAACGGGCAACAAATACAATGTTAATTATTTCTTGTGGAATACAACTTACTTGAGTACGACCTGCCAACTCTACTGAAAATCATCCTCCCCTAATATTTCAAAACCACCAACGGTAAACTCTCCCTAATGATACTGTTGACAAAACTCTAACCAAAAAGCTATGTTTTATTTGGATTACAGCTCTAAAAGAAAAAGAAAAATGATCAGATATGGAGGCCAACAATGAATAATCATCAAGAGGACAGACTACTCAAAAAGTTCTGCAAAAAACATGTCAACAATGTCGATGAAGATAGGAGTTCTAAGTCGGGAATAGTAGTAGAGAAACTCCTGAATATCCACCAAACTTTCTTCATCCTCCATTACAATTTCCTTCAGTTTTTTCTCCAATTGAATGCATGCCTCTGCTCTTTTCTCAGTCGAAACAGGGCCCGTGTCTTCTTCCTTTATTTCACCCTTCTCTGCATCATTTTTTTCAACCACGCGTCCATTTCTGATATTCCCAAAGTTCAGAAAGCTGCCCACAATTACTTCTTCCTTTCCCCCATGACCATCTCCCCTGTTTTCTGTAACTTGCCCCTGTTCTTCATGCATAATGGTGTATTGAGTAAAAAATGTTACTGTTATTGAAATTTTTCCCTGATGCTTCCCTGTACCTTGGCCTCCCTGCATGTAAAGTCAAGAAAGGAAGAGTTCCTGGGATGAAGCTTAACAGAAAGCCTTTAATGGAGTCCCCTGAATGCTGATCCACAATATATATGAAATTGCATTTCTATTAGCCCTCTACACTTCATATTGGGGCCACTCCTCCATTGAAGGGCTGAGACTATTGGGCTCTTAGCCTCTGCAGAGCTGAAATGCTTCCAACCCCAATTTGATATAATCCCTGAGTTGCAGAGTCACTTGCCAAAAGATCATCTGTGATTGTGTCAATCCTAATGATTGTCTCCAATATCCAGGCTTGTAACTTGAGTCAATTGAGCACTAAGATTCAGCAACCCAAAAGAAAAAATGATTTGATCATATTACATTCTGATGATGGATTCTGTAACTTCTCTTTTTTTATTCTCTTCTTCTGAGGATGAATCATATAGTTTGATTCAAAACATCAAAGAAATAAACTCGATCATTAAAACATCAAAGAAATAAACTCGATCATCATATAATTTGATTCAAAACATCGAAGAAATAAACTCACACAGCTTATAACCTGATGCCAGAAATTACGCACAACAATATATTAAATCCTCTTTTTAGTAACCAACAGAACCCAGATGGATGCTTTGGGCATGGCACATATAACTTCCTGATTTATTGTCAGCTCTCTGTAGACCTGAACTAATTCCAACCCCAATTTACCCTCTGGGCCTTTACCCTCTGTAGAGCTGAACAAATTCCAACCTCAAGTTGATATGATCCCTGAGTTGCTGAGAGTTGCTGAGTCTCTTGCCAAAAGACCATCTGTGATTGTGTCATTCCTAATGATTGTCTCCAATATCAGGCTTGTATCTTGGATCAATTGAGCATTAAGATTCAGCAATCCAATTTGATCATATTACATTCTGATAATAGATTCTGTTCTTTTGTTTTGCTTTCTTCTTCTGAATGATTATCCAAAAGATCAAAGAAATAAACTCATACAGCTGATAGCCTAATACCAGAACCCAGATGGATTCTCATGTAAATTCACACCAAACAGATGCTTTGGGCATGGCACATATAGCTTCCTCATTTATTGTAACCTCTTTCAGGCAGAGGCTTAAATGGGTGCCCTAAAACTTATGTTTTGTCTGCTTAACTCCCTAAAAATTATGTTTTGTCTGCTTAACTAACTCCCAAAATGAATGAAAATGAAATTCTCCTAAGCGTGCTCTAGCAGGCAGACATCTTTCTTTGAACCTAAATCACTCTTGTTGAAGGCGATTCTCCAACTGTGAAAAGAAGACAAATCTCAATCCCAACCTACCCATATGAAAATAACAGAAGTGGTTGGATTTCAGCTTTATATTTTTCTGCTGCACCAAACACTTTAATTCTCCTCCTTTTATTTCTGTCTACATAATGACTTCATTGTCCCCATTGCTTTTTCTTTCTAGCATGCTGCTGTGGGTCCTTCTGTAACATCCCAGGTAGCAACTCTCCTACAAAGACTCTAATACAGTGGATTTAGAATATAAAAAAATCACCGTCTGTTCTTAAAAAGAAAAAGAAGAAAAACATCATTATCATCACTCAAATCTATCTCTCTGCAAAAAAAAGCTTTCTTAGATTTTACTATGGTTGTTACACAGGTAGGATTTGGGAATGACTATTCAGTTTCTAGAATGCACCAAGATATCAATGGATCGAATATCAATAGGTCGAATATCAATGAGCCGAATACATTATAAATATATTTTAATAGATATTTGACGAATTCTAGAAACTGAATAGTCATTTCCCTAAGATTCTGTTCTCATTAAAGAATGAAAGAGGAAACCTCCATCCTTTGAACAAGAGAAGTTTGAATCAATTTGAAAGTTGTAGCTTAAATGAATGCAAGCTGTAAAGAGAAACCTAATTTGTGGATCCAACTTACTGTCAATGATAGCAAGCATCTCTTCAGCATAAATTTGCAGCTGTTGAAATGAAGAAACTTTCAGATTGGAATCTATTTTCATTTACCACACTATCAATCTCATCTAACCTCAGAGATAAATTAGTTTGTATAGACCTTTCACTGAACTAAAAGCTTTTAGGTTCTTTCTTTCACTGAACTAAAAGCTTTTAGATTAGTTTGTATAAACCTTTCACTGAATTAAAAGCTTTTAGATTAGTTTGTATAAACCTTTCACTGAACTAAAAGCTTTTAGGTTAGTTTGTATAAACCTTTCACTGAACTAAAAGCTTCTAGATATAAATTAGGAGGGGCCGATAGTTGGGTAGGGTTTAGGGTTTAATTGTTGGTATAGTACTTGAGGTTATAAGATTTAGTCTTGTTTAATATTAATACTATATATTATCAATAATTAGTCCATATGTAAATAAAAATTAATCAAATGTTGGTCAAGATCGACCCATATTTGAGCACATGAGAATCTCTGATTGTTATATACAAAATTTTAAAATCATAAATGCATTCGTTAACAAGTGAACTAAAAGCCTTTTTATTTGAATATCATAACCATTCACCATTCACTATAAGTGTGTCATTTATAAAATAAGGTGCTCATTTAAACATGTATTATTGACATAATGAAAAAGTATTATTCCTATGTTATACCTAGTGGTGTAACAATGCATATGCATTGGAGTACTTCATATTAATAGTTTGTCCTATTACAACTATAAAAGACGACCATTTAAAGTTGAATATAAATTGTATTTTAAATAATAATGTGTTGTTTTGATAACAACAAATAGTTTTTTTGTGTTCAACTATTGATCCAATTGTGTTAGATATAAAGAATAGAGATACCAAGATTTATGGTTATCAAAAAGTATTGATATCATTTACATTGCATATAAGTTATATTTTAAATAAGAATATGATATTTGTTCTAGGGGATAGGGGCCTTGTACACCCACTTGTGCTTATAATATCTCATCTTGCCACATATTTATACTATATATGAAATAAATAATCTACATGTAATTTTTTTTTTTTACCAAATATTAATCAAAATGGACCACTACGTGAACACAAAAGAACCTATAAGTGTTATATAAAAAATAAAATAAATGCATTTATTCACAAATGAAATAAATAATTTTTTGTTTCAAATAAAATATCATAGCTATCCACTATAAGTGTGTCATTTATAAAATAACATGTTCATTTAACAAGAGACGCAATGTGTCAAGTTCCTGCCAATAATGTAGTTAGTTTAGAGTAGATAGAAATGGGAATTGATATATGGAAATAGGTAAAGAGAGATATATAAGGGTAGAGAGAGTGCATAGATAATGAGATAAAGATAGGGGAAGAGATTAAAGAAGAAATATGAAGGCATGGAGATAGAGGGGCGAAGAGATATAGATATAGAGGTCTAGGAAGAAGGAGGGAGAGAGAGAGAGAGAGAGAGAGAGAGAGAGAGAGAGAGAGAGAGAGAGAGAGAGAGAGAGAGAGAGAGAGAGTCATGTCTAGAGATAGAGGGGGAGAGAGGAAGATGGAGGTAGAGACGAAGAGAGAGAAAAATAAATAGAGAGATAGAGAAAGTTAGAGGGAGAAATAAAGATGTCACTTTTTTTTCCAATTACCTAATTATATCATGAATAGTTATGTATGTATGATGCCTTATAATTTGACTTGAAATTTAATTTTCAATTTTCCTTAGTCCATGTTGTATTTGCAAGAATGCTTTGGGACAAACTATGTTAGATTTTTTTTGTATCAATGTTTCCTATTGCATCAAGCAATCCATCGAGAGGAAGAAGAATACAAAAAAGGTTAAAAATAAAATATTAAAAAGTGTCGCTAGTGGAGAGTGAATTGGACAACGAAGGAACAATGTGAAAGGATGGATAAAGAAAAAAATATCCATGTATATACAAATGCTAGTTTATAAATACTTGAAAATAGTTTTATAATTATTAACTAAAACATTTTATTAAAGGATTACACTCTAGCTATTTAAGAATGATTCTAAACAGTTGATCACATTAGAAAGTACAAAATCATTATCTTGTTAATCTGTCTATAACATTTACAAACAAAATTCACATAAAATTATAATTAATTAAAATATATTTTAAACTTAAATCTAAATTTAAAATTCAAATAGAAAAACTAAATATTAATAAAAATTAAAATAAATAATTAATCAAAATATATTTAAAGATTAAATTTAATTTAAAAATTAAAATAAATTAAATTAAATATAAATTTTAAATACTAATACAATAAATGAAAAACCCTGTTTTTTCAAATATAAAAACAAATCTTACTTTTCCATTACTGACATATTGTAATACCCCTTCCCTAATCAGACTCTTTTTGACCTAGTTGACCATGGTTGACTTTTCAGTGGCTTACATGGATGGTTGATACATTATGATTGTGATGTTTTATCTAGGTATTATGCTTTGGAGTGTGATTTGGTGAATGTGATTATGCATTATTTCTTTGAATGAGTAGATGTTAATTCTGCTTATGCATTGTATTTTATAGACGATGAAATGTTAATTTTATTTGTGTTATTGACCATGGACTAACACATTTACCTTATGTATGAGTTGCATTATTTATCCGTCTTCATGCTTGTGTGGAGTTTGTATGGGGTGCGAGGAGATGATTTTTCATCACTCACTTCGGCGAGACACAAAAAGTCACAATTCTCCTTCATTGGTGTGGTTATCGTGCTTGTGTGTGTGTGTGTGTGTGTGTGTGTGGTTTGGTGATGTAAGAATTGCAGGTACAAGGTACCGATTCCCCCTGGCTCCACAGGTCTAAGCGTACCTAATTAACCCAATATGGAAGTAGATGAGATGGTTTTAAGGCCCTAAATATCATCCCTAGCCTTGCTCGATTGTGAGCATTGTCAGTCATTTGTCAATCCTATCGGATCGCCAAATAGGCCACACTTCTGACGTTGGTATGCAGATCATGTCTTTATTTTGTTTAGTTGAGTTTTGTGTGTTATGCATTTTGTGACTTGGTTGAATTCTCCTAAGTGTTGCTTTATGTGAGATTAATTATTAATACCATAGTGTTATCAATAATTAATATATATCGTCATGCATTAATTAAATAAGGGATAAATTTTATAGGACCCTTATATTATAAAAATAAATAAATCAATCTTTCTAGGTTGTTTAGTTGAATTAATATATTTATATCATATAGTGGATGTTGTATTGTGTTATATGTTTTTGTAAAAAGTTATTAAGACTATTAAAAGAATAAATATCTTGATGGCTTTTTGTGTGAGGGAATTAATTTTTATATTAAAAATTTGAATGTTTTAATTTGAGAAAGAAAGTCAATTTGAATTTTATGAAAAGTAGAATTTTCATAAATAAAGTATTGTGCCCTAAAAGATTTTTTGGGGTAAAAATTCTTTTATATTTGGAGATTTTTTTCAAAATTGGGGGTTCCTTTCATTCTGGAAATTTTTTCCTCTCTGTGGTGGAATGAGAGTTTTGTTGGAAGTTTTGGTATTTTGGGAAGATTGGTTTTCTGTTGTGGAGGAGTTCTTGCATTTGGCAGGATTGGGTGCTCTCCTCCAATTTTTACTTCCAGGGAAGCAATGGAAGGTTCGATTATTAAACTTTTGTTTTGTCCATTTTGTTTACATATCTGAGAATGTGTGACTGAAATTGTTCTCTTTCTTTCCCTTTCTCGTTGAAAGAATTCTTTGTTTGAGAAATTGGGTTATGGGGGTTGTTCCAAAAAAAATTCCCAAATTTTGGAAGCAAGAGAATGGCCTGTGGAACATGGATGAATTGAGAATCTCTCTTTAAATTTGTTATTTGAATCATAGTTTTCAGATTGTGGGATGCATAGTATTGAATACTTAAACATTCAATTTATTTATTAGATTCTTTCATTATTTACCCTGGGCAATGATTTTATCTTGTTATTTTATTTTGTTATCTGGACATAGGATTTTAGTTGATGTTTAGATTTCATTATATAATTATTAGAACAAATTTGTTGGTTTTGTTCTTATATAGCTCTGTTTGTTTGGTTCTATTTGTATTTTCTGTTTTGAATTTACAAAGGAAAGAATTTAAAAATAAATAAATAAAAATAAAGGTTTACATTTTGAGTTGGGAGGGAGGCATGTGGAAGCCAACCCCACGTTGTGGGCAGGAGCTTCCCACAGTTGTGGGGGCCCCTCTTCCCACAGCTGTGGGGGAGGCAACCCATGTCATGGGCGTTTCTCACCCTACGTTGTGGCCGGGGAGTTAAACCCCCCTAGCATGGGGAAAACATAGCCACCCAAAAAAAAAAATGTTGCAGACTCTTAAAAATATGCGGTTCAGATTATTTTCTCAGGCAACCAATTTAATTTGGTATTTGCTAATTTCATTGTGTGTGTGTGTGTATTTGTATTTTTTTAACTGAATATGAGGATTAGTGAGATTTTGATTTTTAAAATGATTAACAAAAAATAAATATAATTGTATTGTTATATATATATATATATATATATATATATATATATTTGTGTGTGTGTGTGAAGTTTGGAATTTAGAAAGTATCAATTAAATGTTAAATTAATTGGTAATCATGTATTAAATTAGTCAATATGGCTTTAGTTGGATAGATCTATATTTGGATTAAATAATGGCCTCTTTAGACGGTGATTTTCTTTTACTCCATAAAATATTGCTTGACATTTTTATTGCAAGTGAAACCTGTATTTAGCCAATTATTGGATTGGAAACTTAACGGTTTAATTTTATGTAAAGGGAATATTTTCATGTGTGTGTGGATGTGGACTTTCAAATCAAGTTATTGTGCAAGTCATTTGGGTGTATGTAGACTTAGACCTTTTAATGCGTTTCCTTGTTGTAGACTTTCTTATCATGGAGGAATCAATTAATTGAAAGAGCTACAATTAGATAACAATAGATTTTAATTATATTTTTGAATGGTCTTTATCATTCCTTAAAATGGATTTATGTTTAGTGTAATAACCCCAAACTTTGGTTAACCCAAAATTTTTGACTAACTTTTTTTTTTTCCCACTTATTCAAAATTGAGTTTGATTCATTTGCATATTCTAGGCATCTATCCAATTGGATTAGGCATTCATCCATCTGGGATGCGAATCTAACCATACGGGTTAGGCATCTATCCATACGAGACATGAGGTTTCATCTATCCAATACGAGATAGGCATCTACCCAAACGGGGTAGGCATCTATCCAACTTGGGATAGGAGGTTCTCTGGCCAAAGACTTAGACTCATCGATGTCATAACCCTCTTTTTGGACCTTGATATGACTTGTTATTATTATTATTATTATTTATTATTATTGTTATCACTACTGCTTATTATTATTGTTTTGAATTTCATGATTAATGTTAGTAAATGATGAATAGAATGGGGGTGAAGCTATTTTAAATAAAAATAATAATTAAATAGTGGTGACACACTCTTGAAGTCGTAAATCTATTTGGAAATTTATATTTCTTGATGGAAACTGAATAAGAGTGGAATTATTTTAAAACAAGAATTAATAAGTGGTGACTCACTCATAAGGACATAAATTTATTTATTAAACATATTAATCAAGCACGTGTCGTAGGAGAAAATGAGAAGATTCTAGAAGCAAATTTTGAATTTAGATTTTAAATGCATGGTCAAATGAAACCGCCACTATTACAAGTTGTAAGGAATAAATCTTGCATGAAAGAATTTCAAATTCAAATTTAATATGTATGTAACCCCCACTATCCTATCAATCAATTTTGCATGAAGACAATTTTGGAAAAGAATCTCTAATTTCAATTAATTCTTTCGATAGTGGAAATGGTGCACCTTTTCTATATAATGTATGCTAAACTTTTTTTATATTAGAAATCGAGAGTTCAAATAGGAGACGAAGAGTTTATACAAAAATAAGAGGGCAGAGGGTCGGGCCTCAACCGCCAAACTGGTAAATCAGGAAGAGAGCTATATATAGTTATCTGCTAATCATATCAAAATGAAAAAAAAAGGGACGCAACAGAGTCGAGCACTACTAGAGAAACTCATCCTAGTCCTCCAGCCAAGTGGTCCAGCCTTGAACTTCTTCCATCCAAACCACCTTCTTTTTGGCTAGGATTTGGGAGAACATCTCTATCCTGTTGAAGGGATGGGGCCTGCTGTCCTGGAGATCCTTTATCAGCTTTTTTACTGCATTGTCAAAGGAGGTCTGATTCTCTGCAATCCTGGCCCATTCATACCCATCTTGCATCTCATAGACAAACATGGTAGCTTTGCCATCTTTGAGGAATTGCAGGAGCTTTTTTCTCTTGATGCTCATCAGAAAATAGACTTGCACAACAATTTTGTAATGTGTGAGGTTTTTAAAAAACCCAGTATGTTCCCTTCTAATACCTTGGAACTTCTCCTCATTCCTAAGTTTCCAAATAAACTAGAGAATGTAAGAAGATAGAATTTGCCAAACAAGGTTAGTATCCTTTCTCAGTCCTTGAATAAAACTAGTAACTATATCAAGAGTGTAAACATATCCTGTAATAGATATTCCAAACAACAACCAAATTTCTCTAGCAAACGGACAATCAAAGAAAATTTGGCGTGCGGTCTCGGGCTTTTTGCAGACAAAACAAAGATCATATGCAACCGATTTATTCCTTACAGGTAGTCTATCCAATATAAGCTGCCATCTGAAGCATTTGATCTTAGGGGGGATGGGGGACCGCCAGAGCTTCTCAAAGGTTTTCTACCAAGTTTGGGGGGTGTGGTTAGTATACCACAAAGTATTGATATGCTCGATCACTGAGGTGTCACTATTGAGCAGGGTATAGATAGACTTGGCTTTGATCTTGGGGAGGGCAGAGCCATTTTTCCAAAGGAATGTAAGGTACGTATGGGCGTCAACTTGGGTGTTCTTAGGGAGATTAAGGGGAGTGCAAGCAGTTTTGATCATGTTGTAGGTCTTCTTATACGAAGCAGGGAGATCATATTTAGTGCTAAGAGTTTCCCAGCTTATAAGGTCATCATGTTCTAAAATGTCCATAATATACTTGATTCCTTTACTATTCCAGTGCTTAGCAGAACAACCTTGGGTCAAAGCCAGGGGTTTGGAGTTATGAAGAAGGTTCCACCATATTGACCTTTCACCATGGAGGGTATTGTCACAGTTGAAGCTCGAGTTGTTGATAAGACCACACACATGCTATGAGGCTTTCCAGATGGATTTAAACACCCAGGTGCCTTGGATAGACACAGGGAAACCACCTGCAATTAGATCACTGAACGGGAGGGCTTTCCAGGTTTTGGCAGTTTTGGGAATACCATTTTGTATGTTGTTTTTGATGAGGATTTTCCAAGGTTCTTGACCTTCCAGTGAGTGAAAAATCCATTTGGCTGCGAGGGAGATACCTTGCATCCTAAGATCCTTGAGGCCCAACCCACCAAGTTTTTTGTCTAAGTGGCACTAGGTCCATTTGACCGCGTGAGCTTTCCTTTTACCCTTGCCATCAGACCATAGGAATCGTCTGATAGCTTTTTGGATTTCAAAGATTTGGTAGTTGCTGAACATCCACATTGAGGAGTAGTAGATGTTGTAGGAAGATAGGATTTTTTGGCAGACTTGGATCCTGCCAGCAAGGGAGAGGACCCTATTGTCCCATTTGTTGAGCTTATTGTCTATATTCCCCTTGACCCAACCCCACATGTCTTTAAGAGAGGGAGAAATAGAAAAGGGGATACCAAGGTAACAGACTACTTTATTTGGTCCTCCCCAAGCATATCCAAACTAGTGAAGCCAGTCCGAAGGTTTGTCTTTCCACCCAAGTAGAATGGATTTGGTGCTAGACATTCGGGCTCTAGAAGCTCTACCAAAGAAGTCAAGTTTTTGATTAAGGGAATCAATATTGTGCCTTGAGAGTTGTAGGAACAATGAGGTGTCATCAGCAAATTGGATGTTGATTACATCACAGTCGTCCGGCAAAGTAATGCCATGAACACGGGGGGATAAGGTGTCATCTCTAAGGAGATAATACAGGGCATTTGATGCAATGACAAACAGAGTAGGGGCAAGGGGGCAGCCCTGCCTAATTGACCTAGACAAAGGAATAGGCTGGGAGAGGATCCCATTGACTTCAACCAGGGCAGATGCGTCCTTGAGGAGGATCCGAACATAATCACATAACTCACTAGGGAAGCCAAAGGCAGAGAGAATCATGAGGATGAAGTCCCATTCCACCCTGTCATAAGCTTTCTCAAAGTCAACAAGGAACATGGCGGCGTCTTGGTTTCAGGTTCTGGCCCATTCCATGGATTCCTAGCTCGTTACAAGATTCTCCAAGATGTATCTGCCTTTAATGAATCCTGTTTGGGTAGAGCAGATGAATTTGGGGAGGATCTTCTCAAGGCGAAAGGCTAAGGCTTTGGCAAAGATTTTGTAGGAGACGTTGAGGAGGGTGATTGGCCTCCAATTCTTAATGAGGGCTTTATCCCCCTCTTTTGGAATAAGCTTAATGATGCCCATGTTTATGAATTCCCCCAAGGTGCCAGTGTCAAGGGCCTCATTGTAGATGTCATAGAGGTCATTGGAGATCTAGTCAATGTTGGTTTTGTAGAATTCAGCAGGAAGTCCATCAGGGCCTGGGGCCTTTTTATCCTTGAGAGCCTTAATGGCATCCTTAATTTCTTGCATGGTTAGCTTAGTTTTGAGGAGGCTAGCTTTGTCCTCAGAGATTCTATTAGGAATAATGGTCCTACACTTGCATGAGCATCTACCGAGGCCTTATTATCCTATGAGGTAAATAGACTCTTGTAAAATATTTCAAAGGCTTCCTTGATATCATTGAGATCCAAGAGATCCTTATTATCTACCATTATTCTAGCTATTCTTTCTCTGATCTATTTTTGCTTGAGGAGATTAAAGAATATTTTGGAGCCTTTATCACCAAATTGGAGCCAGTGGTTACGGGCTCTAATGAAGGCACCTCTAATTTTAACCTGCTGGTGTTTTCTGAGGATATTTCTAGCCTTGGAGACTTGTTCGGGCAAGGTAGGAGAAGAGGGTTGCAGTTGGATTTCATGCTCCAGGGAGTGAAGCCGAAGGGTAAGGGTTTTTTCTATGAACCTAAAGTCCTTGGATTTTTTTTGGCCAATGGTTTGGAGAAGTTTCTGCCAGGAGGAGATATTCCTCTGCCATCTGAGAGTGTGGGAATGGGGGAGATGGGGTTGCAAATTGAAGAGTCTAACTATCTTGATGGTATTAAGAACTCCCTCATCTTTCAGCAAGGAGGTGTTAAGCAAAAACTTCTTATAGTGAGGGTGGCTAGGGGTGATGGCGTTCCTGATATTAATGATGGCTAGAATGGGGAAGTGATCAGATAGGGTAGTTGGTAAGACTACAACCGCATTCCCAGATTGATTGGGGGAAAAGGAGAAGAAGTCCTTATTAGCATAGAATCTATCTAGCCTGGAGTAGATTCTATTAGTGTTTTGCTGAAAATTGCACCAGGTGTGCCATAGGTTGGGTGTATCAGGTTTAGTGCCTTCCAAGGGGTCAAACAATTGTAGATGTTGTTTACACCTATCCCAGTGAGGTTTTTCTGAGGATTTCCATTCAAACGGAAGTCCCCCGGCCTTGTCATCCTAGGATTTAGTCATATTAAAGTCTCCAGCAATGACCCAGGGGATATTTGGGAGGGATGTTAGCCAATTCCAGAGGGATATTCTTTCCTTGTAATCATTAGATGCATATATGGAGCATATGCCAAAGCAAGTTCCTTTAACATCTAGGGTAACCCAAGCCACTCTATTACAAGGGGAGGTTCCTTTATCCTTGAGGTACATTGACCATTTAGGGGCAATCAGAAGACCAACACCTCCCTTTCCTCTCAAGTGGTTGGTGCAGATTGTGATTGCATCTCTCCAAATGAAGTAAAGAGTAGTGTCCAGGGAGAACCCAACAGATTTAAGTTCTTGTAACATCAGACAGTCTAGGTTTTTATGATAGTCCAGAAACCTTTTAATAACAAATTTTTTGCCAGGCTACTCAAGGCCTCAAATGTTCCATGATATGTACTTCATTAAAGAGGAGGATTTAAGGGGGGGCTGGTAGGGAGACCGTGTTGATCTCCAGGCTTCTTCTTATTTTTGGAGCCCACAGGCCTACCTTTCTTTTTATTTAGGGAGTAACCTTTCATAAGGTCCTCATCATCTTCACTATTTTCGGGAGGCTCAGTTCTAATATCAGAATTTCCTCTTATGTCGGACCCAGACAACTGGGAGCCTAGAAAGCCAGGGAGAAAAGTGCTAGATCTAATTTCATCCAAGCCTTTATTTGCATAAATAACTTCTATAATATGATTATCCTCTAGCTCTTTCTAGCTCTTTGAGCATAGATGCAGTCGATGGGTTGATGGTGCTAGTATCAGTAATATGACCTGCAAGTGAAGAGGAGACCGATTGTAAGGGGGTTTTGGATCTAAGGATCATTGCAGGGTTATTACAAATGTTAGCATCATCATCACCATGATTGGGGTTTTCTAGGTTTTTGACAATATTTTTAACCACAAAATTGATAGGGGATTGAGGAGGGTCTTGGGGTTTATGATTAGAGGCCAATTGGATGGTATTTGAATGGCTATGGTTTAGGGCATTGAGAGGGGTAGTTTTACGCCTTCGTTTTCTCGAGGTAACAAGCTGAAAACCCTCGAAGGGCGGTTCCACAAGGTCAAGCGGAGGGTCGGAGCTAGGGATGAGATGCTCAGGGGCCGATGGTGTGAGATCGGGCTTGAGTGGGTTAAGTTCATTAGGAGCAGGAGCAAGAACTTCAAAGACCACATTAGCAGAGTGAGGAGATGAAGAATTTAGGTCATTAATATTATTAGGGTTAACAAAGGTCCTAGTTGAGTTATGCTTTTGGTTCCTGCGACTAATAATTGGGTAGTTTTTACGAATATGCCCTTCTTTCTTGCAGAGGAAACAACCATTCAATCCTCCAAGCATTTCAACTGGATAGACAAATGTGTCCCCATTAATATTTAGGTTTAAAGAAGGTGGGATGTCGATTCCGGGCTTGATTGAGACAAGCATTCTTGCATCTAGGTTGGGAACCAACCAAGCAGTTTCATCGATCCGAACTATTTTGCCAAAAAGTTCCATTAATTGGGGAAGAAAATGCCACAGAAAGGGAGGGACATCCTTGAGGATGACCCATCTGGGAGCGGATAATGCGAGGACTTGCTCATTAGCCACCTCCGGAGACCAAGCTAGAGCTTGGAAGGAGGTATTTCCAACTATCCAGTACTGTCGTTTAAGAGCTTCCAACTGGGACTCATGCGAGTTAAAGAAGATGAGAAACAAACCTCTCTGTATTTGTCTACAAAATGTGATTTTAAGCCCTAGTTTAAGATTCCATAGATTGTGAAACCAATCGTCTACAAATTTCCTAGGCGGGCACTTTTGAGCATCAACACAAGCAAAAAATATAGCAGTGTTACATAACCTAAGTTTTTCCGAGGCAATTTCATTCAACATTTCCATATTTGGCAAAATGCAGAAGGGGTCCGAGGTATTGCAAGGGGACTTACCGTCCTTACTGGGTCCTTCATTTGCAAGAGACTTAAGGAAGTGTGCCGACAAGTGGACTCCATTCGCAAGCGGGGCGACGGTCAGCGAAGGTTTTTTTTAGGGGTGGGTTTGACTGCGGCGTGGGTTTAGGGCTATTAATTCCGTCAGACTCTAGCTCCATTGGAAACTACCATCAGTGTTTCGCAGGCTGAGAAAATGGGTTAACCATAATTATTAGATGCAAAACAGAGTAATTAAAATGCAGAGAAGAGAATGGAAAAAGCAGAGCAGGCAAAGCAAATGGGCGAGGTAAGAAAAATAAAACCGGTTGGAGGAGTTTAACTCCTCCACGTAGACGCTAAAGTACCCCTGTCAGCACTTGATGCCTCGAAGTTGCTTCCAGATTCAGGGAGAGAACGCAGTTGAAAATGCCAAGAAGATGCAGAGCTCCATCTCCTTCGCCTTCAACCCTAAATTAATATTATAAAACGCAGAGCTCCATCTCCTTCACCGAGAAAACGCAGAGTGAATTCGGATTTCGATCTTCACACGCAGAGAAAATTCAGAGCGAATTCAGATTTTGAACGCAGAGCGAATTCCTTCTTTATTGTATGCTAAACTTTTGAAAAAAAAGGGGGGGAATATGTTTTTTTTCTTGTGATAGAATAATCTTTGAATTTTTTTTTAGTTTCCATATCATATTAGTGGTAGGAGAAATTCGTAGAGATATTGCACGATTTTAGGAAGCTTGTGGAAGATCTCCACCAGGCATGGATCAAATAAGGTTAGCTGGGATATGTGAAGATTCAGTATCAAGATCCTTCTTTCGAATCTAGGTTTCCCTCTTGCTAATTCTCTTGCTTGTTTTTTTCCCTCAAAAGAAATCTCCTCCTCTTCTTTTTTTCTAGATTTTTGCATATATGAAATTTTATATTTTCAAAAGAAATCTTGTTTTGTCTCTTTCAGATTTGCTTGGTAGATTAATTCCAATTCACATAATAAATTTTCCTTTCCATCCAAAGAAATCTTTTTCTTTAATTCTATTCAGTTTTTTTTATTGCATGTAGGAAATAAAATTGTTAATAGATTCCTTTCAAAATATAAATATTATCATTTGATTTGATTTATATTTTTATTTTAGAAATCCTCCTCACTATTTTCTTTTTTCCAAAAAAAATCAGATTTTTAAGGGTGGAAATATATTTTGTAAAATAAATCCATTTCTGTGTATTTTGGAAATAAACTCATCTTTGTGTAATCTAGAAATATATTCATCTCTGTATATTTTTTTTTTTCAAAATATAAATATTGTCATTTGATTTTATTTTTATTTTTATAAATCCTCCTCATTGTTTTCTTTTTTTCAAAAAATCAGATTTTTAAGGGTGGAAATATATTTTGTAAATAAATTCGTTTGTGTATTTTGGAAATAAACTCATCTCTGTGTAATCTGGAAATATATTCATCTCTGTGTATATTTTTTTCTTTCAAAATATAAATATTGTCATTTGATTTTATTTTTATTTTTAGAAATCCTCCTCACTGTTTTCTTTTTTTCAAAAAATCAGATTTTTAAGAGTGGAAATATATTTAGTAAAATAAAACTCACTTATGTGTATTTTGGAAATGAACTCATCTCTGTGTAATCTGGAAATATATTCATCAAATATATTTTGGAAAATAAAATCATCTCTATGTATTTTGGAAATATATTTTGAAAAATAAATTCATCTTTGTGTATTTTGGAAATAAATCCATCTCTATGTGTTTTGGAAATATATTTTGGAAAATGAATTCATCTTTGTGTATTTTGTAAATAAATTCATCTCTATGTGTTTTGGAAATATATTTTGGAAAATGAATTCATCTTGTGTATTTTGGAAATAAATCATCTCTCTGTATTTTGGAAATATATTCATCTTTGTATATTTTGGAAGTATATCCATCTTCTTGTATTTTTACAAACATATTCATATTCATCTCTGTGTATTTTTATACGATCACTTAAATTTATATTTTGTTTAAATTTTGTTTAAAATTGCTTAATATTAATGTATTAAATATTAAAATTAATAATTAAAATTTATTAATTAATTAATTTATTTATTTATGTGTTAAATAGATATAATTGAATTTTACTAGGATATTAATTATCTTTTCTATTTTATTTGAAGTTGTAATTAAGACAAATCAAATAGTTGAAATAACTTTATATTTTAAGCAATCCAAATAATTAATTTATATTCTCTATCCTTCAAGTTAATAGAGCGTAATTGGTACCTTGGGGGTTATTATTTTAATAGGGAAATTAAGGTTAATTCTTAAGCAAGAACTAATTATTTTCTCAATCAATATTATCTTTATTATAGGTTAAGTTACTTACACTCATTGACCAATAAATATAAAAGGGAATATTTTTAGAGTATTAAGATCGTAATTATTCCTTTCAACAAGTAGAACATTAAGCTAATATTCCAATTCAAATTGAACTTATAATAGGAAACTTAGCCTCCTACTTCAATGATGGAAATGATGAGTGCATTGGAAAACTTATTCCTTATTTAAAATGGGTAACACTTTTGCTCAAGTTAGCAAGAGAACAAAGAAAAAATTAGTAGTGGTTCGTCTCCAAGAGGAATTACTTTGTGACACTCAGTCATCTCAAACATTTGGGTTCCTTCACTTAGTTCAATTTATAGAAGAGGATTTGTCTACCATGTAATTATGTGTCCCCTCATAAACAATTTACACTTTTCAAGTAATATGAAATTATGTTGGTTAGACATGTAGTTGAATACTTGTTTGATTTCAAAGGATTGATTTAATAGTCTTACTCCCTTAAGAAATAATAATCCACTAGAAGTTTCTTGATGTTTTCACTCTCAAGCAAGTGTTTCTTTCATAAGATTAGAATCTGTTGGCATTATGTGAACCAGTATGAGGACATAATGACATTGCGTGTTGTCATTGATGTCAATATGATGAAGAGAAGAGAACCAATATAACACTATGAACCGACATTTGTGCCAAAGTGTAGCGGTGTGTTTGTTCAAGGTGAACCAACATATGGTTATGGGAACTGAGACATGGAAGCGTTGTATGACTACCGGTTGGTAGTCTCAACTTTAGGGTTTCCGGTTGAAGTGCTTCAAGTCTGTGTGGCTCAACTGGTGACTTTGTGTGATGAGTTAGCATGGTAACAAGAAACAGATCGTGTTTCCACGTAAGCCTTGTGTGCGTGAAGGATCTTGCATGAAGGAGATTGTTCCTATCTACCTCGGGAATGTGCAAAGTCTGTAAACACTGATAACGTGTGATGGGTTATCAACCGCCATGAAATCAGTGGAAAATGAACGATGGAGAATGTCTTGAGATTGGATCAAGACTGTTGCATTTAATGCAGTGTGCTCAACGGTCAGGATTGAACCATTTGAATTCCTTAACGTAACAGGTTTAGGGTTTAGGTTTTATGCTACCAACCTATTTGTTTCCTATAAGGTCGATGTTGTGTTTCTTTATGAGGTTGTTGGCAAAAGTTGTGTGTGTGTATCCAATAGAAGAGATACGTGATTCTTGCCAGACCAGAGGAGAGAAGTGATACCTACAGAGTGTAAGTGCAGAAGGTGAAGAGGAGCTAAAGCAGATCTGCATTGGCATTGAGTGATGTTACCAGATCATTGTAATACCTGTTGATCTCTAACCACCTCAACAGTTGCAAAATCCCTTAACAGGGTAGCTTTAACCGGCTTGCTATAAATCCTTTAACAGGGTGACTCAAAACCATTGAGTTCTTGAAATCCTCTAACAAGGTAACCTTTAACAGGGTTTAACCCTTAACCGGGTGATCCCTAACAAGATCGGTTCCTAACAGAACCCATTGTATCAGTCTTTAATCAGACAAGGATCCTAACTGAGCGGACTTCTAAAGAGTTAAAAAACAAGCTTGTAGGTATTCATCCCCACCGTGGTTTTTCCTAGTTGGGTTTCCATGTGAAAAATATGTGTGTCATATGTGATGTCTTCTTCATGTGATGCTATGTTGTTTTCTATCAAGCAGTGAATCATGTTGATCTAGTTGTTATATGTATATCTTTGATGGTAGATTGCCTATTCATGCATTAGGGTGAAATGGAAATGAAGTGTTAGATTGTATGAGAAGATAAGTGTCAACCGGTTTATGCTTGTCTCAGTTATTTTGGGTTTTGTCGGTTGTACTCTATTTAAGACTGGTGTTACTATTTGTCTGTCAATGCACAGTGTCTGCTGACAAACTGGTTTAAGATTGTGTTTTTGCCTATACCGATTCACCCCCCCCTCTCAGTACCGGTTTGGTACTATCCATTCATCATTGAGTTATCAATTGGTATCAAAGCGTCCTCTAGGTCCTCTGTGTTATAAGCTTAACCGCTTGAGGTAAAGATCCCAGTCTAATGATGAAGAGGGAAGGTCCAAAGTTTAACAGAGAAAATTTCAGTATATGGAAAGACAGAATGAAGATATACATCAGAAGCATGGGTGCTCAACACTGGAGCTATGTTGAGAATGCCTATGTTGCTCCTACCGGTACTCTCACCGATGACCAAAAGAGGAAGATGCAGGAGAATGGGCAAGTCATAGAAGCCCTAATTAGTAGTTTATTTGATATTGAGTTTATTGATGTCCAAGATAAGGTAAATCCCAAAGAGGTATGGGATACTCTTGAAAATATCTATGGCGGTGATGAGCATGTAAAACAAGCTAAGGAAGAAAGCCTTAGAGGGAAGTTTGAAGACATGCAGATGGTTGAAGGTGAGACCATTCAATAGTATGGAATAAGAATCAAAACCGTTGTTGGAGATATCAAGAGTGCAGGTGGTAAAATGGAAGATTCCACTGTGGTAAGCAAAGTCCTAAGATCCTTATTACCGGTCTATGCAATAAGGGTTGTTGCTATTCAAGAGCTGAGATCAATAGACAAGACTAAGGTATCCCCAGACTCCATCATTGCAAAGTTGACAGCCTATGAGCTAAATAGTTTTGATGGCAGTGTTCAAAAAACCGAATCAACTTTTAAAGCTTCTATTGTACCATCCAGAAAAGGAAAAGAAGCTAGCACTAGTGGTGAACCAAGATAGAGCATAGAAATGGATGATGAGGAGATTCTGATGGCATTTGAAGCTCTTCTTGTTAGGAAACTTCCTAAGGGAACTGACAAATACAGAGGTAAGCTCCCTTTGAAATGATTTTCTTGTAACCAGATAGGACATATTTCTGTAAATTGTCCTAATGGCGACAACAAGGACAAACCGGAAAGGTTCAAGAAATTCAAAGGAGGAAATCGGAGAAACTGTTTTGTGGCAGTTGATGAACGTGTCACAGATGAAGAATCAGAAGATGAAGAAAATGAAGATATTGTGTTTGTTGCTGTCAAGGAAGATATGTTAGACAAGAAGGCTCTTGTCTCCTAGTTTGATAATTCCAATGAGTGGATTATTGACAGTGGCTGTTCTAGCCATATGACTTGTGACCGGAGCAAGTTTCTATCCTAGGAAGAGTATGATTGTGGTGTGGTTCGCTTTGGTAATGATGCACCATGCATGGTCAAAGGTAGAGGGTCCATCTCTCTAAATGGAAAAAGTAGTGCTGACAATGTGTATTGGGTTGATGGTCTCAGACACAACCTTCTGCGTGTTGCCCAGCTGAATGACAGTGGTCTCACTCTAGAATTCAAGAATGGAGTGTGCAGAATCAAAGGAAAGAATGGTGAATTGGTGGCCACCGGCATGCAGACCAAAGGTAGCCTATTTCAGCTGAATACAAATATAAGTACATGTCTTATGGCTAAAATGGATGATAGTTGGATATGGCATAGGAGACTCTACCATGTGAACTTTGATAACATTGTGAAGGCTAGTAAGATCAAGGCAGTTAGAGGGTTGTCGGTGCTAAGCAAACCGAATAATACCTTGTGTAGAGAGTGTCAATTGGGGAAAATGTCTTCCTCAACCTTTAAAGGTAAACCTTTCACTGCTGACAATTTGCTTGATCTTGTGCATACTGATTTGTGTGGTCCTATGAAAACTAGGAGTGTGCAGGGTGATAGGTACTTCATGATTCTCACTGATGACTGCTCAAGAATGATGTGGGTCACATTCTTGAAAGATAAGTCTAAAGATTTTGTAAGGTTCAAAGCTTTCAGAGCATTGTTAGAGAAGGAAAGCAGTAAAAGAATCAAGTGCTTGAGAATTGATCAAGGAGGGGAATTCACTTATGGTGAATTCAATAAGTACTATGAAGAACATGGCATCAAGAGACAACTTTCTACCCCTCGGACTCCACAGCAGAATGGCCTAGCAGAGAGGAATAACCAGACTGTGGTTGAAGTAGCTAGAACTATGTTGATTCAAGGAAAGGTAGCCCACACCTTTTGGAGAGAAGCGGTGAGCACTATAGTCTACACAATGAACCGAGTACTCATCAAGAAAGGTAAGGATAAAACTCCTTATGAGTATTGGATTGGTAAGACACCTGTGGTTAGCTACTTTAGAGTGTTTGGTAGCAAATGTTACATCAAGAGGAGCGAACACCAGAGCAAATTTGATGTGAAATGTGATGAGGGAATATTCCTAGGGTATTCCACCAAGAGCAAAGCTCTCAAGTGTTTCAATAATAGGACTTAGAGAATTATGGAAAGCATCAATGTAAGAGTTGATGAAACCTCTAAGAAAACTGAGGAAACCAGTAGTGAGCAAGCAGTAAATGAACCGGTTGTTAGTCAACCGAGTACCAGTAACAGTGTTCCTACACTGGTAGATGTAGAAGTTGATACTGATGGAGATGAGGATGAAGAAGAAAAGCAAGAGGAATCTATCAAGACCATTCCTCGGTATGTCAAGCCGAATCATGATCCTAAGTAGATCATAGGAGATAAGGATGCAGGAATCCTTACAAGAAGAAAGGTTAGAGAAAACTCATGTATGATCTCTGAATTTGAGCCTAAATCATTCAAAGAGGCACATAAAGATGAAGACTGGATCAAGGCAATGGAAGAGGAACTTGACCAGATAGAGAAAAATGGTACATGGTCTTTGGTACCCAGACCGGAGCATAAAAAAGTCATTGGTACCAAATGGGTTTTCAGAAATAAGTTGAATGAGGATGGCACAGTGATTAGGAACAAAGCCAGACTGGTGTGCAAAGGATATGCCCAAGAAGAAGGATAAGACTATGGAGAAACCTTTTCTCTTGTAGCCAGATTGGAAGGAGTTCATATGCTTCTTGCATATGCAGCTTTTAAAGGATTCAAAGTATATCAAATGGATGTAAAATTTGCATTCCTAAATGGTGTACTTGAAGAGGAGGTGTATATAGAGCAACCATATGGGTTTTCCCTATTTGAAGACAATGACATGGTGTGTAGGCTAAGTAAAGCCTTATGTGGTCTAAAGCAGGCACCTAGAGCATGGTATGAACACATGCATTCCCATCTTGTGAAGATTGGATTCGAGAGAACAAGTGAAGATAGCAATATATACTTGAAGTCTGAAGGAGATTAGATCCTGATCTATGAGGTATTTGTTGATGACATTATCTTTGGTGGAGATGACAAGATGAGTCATGAGTTTGCAGATGAGATGAAGAAAGAGTTTGAGATGTCACTCATAGGGGAGATTAAGTTCTTCATTGGACTGCAGATCTAGCAGATGAAAGATGGAATCTTTATCACTCAGTCCAAGTATGCCAAAGAGGTGTTGAAGACCTTTGGCATGGAAGATAGAAAACCAGTTGGTACACCAATGGTGACTGGTTGTAAATTATCCAAAGAGGATGACTCAGCATTGGTTGATGAGAAGGAATACTAATCAATGATTGGTAAGTTGCATTATGTAGTGCATAACAGACCAGATATTGCACATGCAGTTGGCATTACTGCAAGGTTCTAGAAAAGCCCAAGAGAATCCCACTTGGTTGTAGTCAAGCAGATTCTTAGGTATCTAAAGGGAACTATTGATTATGGATTGTGGTATCCATATAGCAAGGATTTCAACTTGAAAGTATACACAGATGCTGATTGGGAAGGTAATGTAGATAACCGAAAAAGCACAACTGATGGTGCATTCTTTCTCAGTGGTAGACTGGTCTCATGGATGAGTAAGAAGAAGAGTTGTATCTCTCAGTCTACAATGAAAGCAGAGTATGTTGCAGCTTTCATGAACTGCACTAAGACAATTTGGATGAAGCATGTATTAAATGGCTTCAAAGTTCCTGTATTTGAACCGGTAAGTATATTTTGTGACAATACTAGTGCAATTAACATCTCCAAGAATCTAGTTTTACATTCTAGAACCAAGCACTTTGAGCTTAAGTATCATTTCTTGAGGGAAAAGGTTCAGAACAAAGAGATTGCACTAGAACATGTTTTCAGTAAGGAGCAGTTAGCAAACATATTCACCAAGCCTCTCCCAAAGGCTACATTTATGTACTTAAGAGGTGAATTAGGGGTGTTGCCCCTTCAAGAGGTAAAATAAATGCATATGCTCCACATCAGTCAGGTATTGCATAATCATTTTTTTTGGATTGATGTGTTGAAGGATGCTACTCCTCAGGGGGAGTAGCATAATGGAACAGGGAAGCTTGTGCCTCCACTTTGGCATTGTTGTCAAAGGGGGAGAAGATGTGAAGCAGAGAGATATCTTTGTATATTGCCATCAATGCCAAAGGGGGAGATTGTTAGCATTATGTGAACTGGTATGAGGACATAATGACACTGTGTGTTGTCATTGATGTCAATATGATGAAGAGAAGAGAACGGGTATAACACTGTGAACTGACATTTGTGCCAAAGTGTAGCAGTGTGTTTGTTCAAGGTGAACCAGCATATGGTTATGGGAACCGACACATGGAAGCATTGTATGACTACCGGTTGGTAGTCTCAACTTCAGGGTTTCCGGTTGAAGTGCTTCAAGTATGTGTGGCTCAATTGGTGACTTTGTGTGATGAGTTAGCATGGTAACAAAGAACAAATTATGTTGCCATGTAAGCCTTGTGTGCGTGAAGGATCTTGCATGAAGGAGATTGTTCCTATCTACCTCGGGAATGTGCAAAGTCTATAAACACTGATAACGTGTGATGGGTTATCAGCTGCCATGAAATTGGTGGAAAACAAACGATGGAGAATGTCTTGAGATTGGATCAAGATTGTTGCATTTAATGCAGTGTGCTCAATGGTCAAGATTGAACTGTTTGAATTCCTTAACCTAACAAGTTTAGGGCTTAGGGTTTATGCTACCGACCTATCTATTTCCTATAAGGTCAATGTTGTGTTTCTTTCTAAGGTTGTTGGCAAAAGTTGTGTGTGTGTATCCAATTGAATAGATACGTGATTCTTGCTAGACCAGAGGAGAGAAGTGATACCTGCAGAGTGTAAGTGCAGAAGGTGAAGAGGAGCTAAAGCGGATTTGCATTGGCATTTAGTGTTGTTACCAGATCATTGTAATACCTATTGATCTCTAACCACCTCAACAATTAGAAAATCCCTTAATAGGGTAGCTTTAACCGGCTTGCTGTAAATCCTTTAATAGGGTGACTCAAAACCATTGAGTTCTTGAAATCCTCTAACAAGGTAACCTTTAACAAGGTTTAACCCTTAACCGGGTATTCTAGCCATCCCTTAACCGGGTGATCCCTAACAGGATCGGTTCCTAACATATCCTATTGTATCAGTCTTTAACTGGACAAGGCTCCTAACTGAGTTTACTTCTAAAGAGTTAAAAAACAAGCTTGTGGGTATTCATCCCCACCGTGGTTTTTCCTAGTTGGGTTTCCACATGAAAAATATGTGTGTCATATGTGATGTCTTCTTCATGTGATGCTATGTTGTTTTCTGTCAAGTGGTGAATCATGTTGATCTAGCTGTTATATGTATATCTTTGATGGTAGATTACCTGTTCATGCATTAGGGTGAAATGGAAATGATGTGTTAGATTGTATGAGAAGATAAGTGTCAACCAGTTTATGCTTGTCTCAGTTATTCTGGGTTTTGCCAGTTGTACTTTGTTTAAGACCGGTTTTACTATTTGTCTGTCAATGCACAGTGTCTGCTGACAAACCGGTTTAAGATTCTGTTTTTGCCTGTACTGATTCACCCCCCCTCTCAGTACCGGTTTGATACTATCCGTTCATCATTGAGTTATCATAATCTTAGTTAATTCTCAAGCATTATCTCCTTACACTTATTCCATAGTATTGGATCTTTTTCATCAATTATCACTAGTCAAATCTAATTTAATTCTAGTAGTAAATAGACTCCCTCATTCATATCAAATATTTAAGTTATTTAATAGACATTAAACATATTTTTTTATACTTCAAATTAGTGTAAGTATTAAAAAGTTAAAAGAATTTACCTCTCAAGTAATTTGTGCTTGGATTCAGAATTACGCCTTTTGTGTATTTCAAGAAATATGAATTAATGTTAGTAAAGGATTTCCTCATATAGAGTATGCAAGGCATTTGAGGATAATAAATATATGAATAGTCAAAGGCATATAAGACTAGTAAAGGGTGAGATTATATTAATATTGCAAAGCAACTAGTATAGATGAATTTATTAACATTAAGTTTAATGATATATTCTATTTTGTAAGAGCATAATATTAATTAGGATTCAAGGTAAACTTTAATTGAAAACCAAATACTTTTACCAAATCTAAAATCGTTTTAACATAAGACTTGACTTGTCTCGTGAAACTCAAATCAAGTAATCATATTCTTTTTAAAGACGAAATAAAGTTAGAATCAATTGTCCTAGATTATTGGATCCTCATCCTTATCAAGCAAATTGAGTTTCAAGAAAATTAGTATCTTTCAAGTATTATGTTTCAAATTCAAAGTAAGGTTATTATTTGTAGAAGATAATTAAAGATAAAAAATAATTATGTTACTTCAAAAAGAAGAATTAGTTGGGATTATAGTTCTTCCCTTCAAACAAGTAGGTGTCAAACTCATTTCCAAAGTCCTTCTATTTAATCATTTAATTTTCTTTCAAGCAATTTAGTGTCTTTCAAGTGTTAGGATTTGTGCACAAAGTGTAATGGCTTTGTTCCCAAACAATTATATCTAGCAAGTAGTTCAAAGCATTTTTCATAAATTATCTTTACAAGTATAATAATTTCCAAGCAATTAGTACTTTCATGCTTTTAGTTCAAGTTTCAATTATTATCATAGTTTTTTTTCTTCAAAGAAAATACTCTTCGCAAGTAGTTGATTTGTTTATGTTCTTTTCGATTACATAAAAATTTATACCTTAGTTTTTAATTTCAACCATAGTTCGTTGTATATAATAGTTTCTTTTTTTTTTATCGATATATTGCTTCAATTAAGATTCATGAATTAAAAGTTAAATTCCTAGTTAGGCAAATAAATAAGAGGAGTTCAAACAAAAAAACTAGCAGCATTCGATATCTATGGTGCCTCTGGGTCACGCTTACGGGTAATGTTGTCGTGTTGAACTACTGCACTTAACGCCTAATAAAGTTGCAACAACGACGTTTGTGGCATCGCCCCTATAAAATGCCGGGGAGAAATAAGGGTCATTTGGAAGTTAAAAATCCAAGGGGCGGGTAATCTCCTTTGGATTGATAATCTAAAAAAGATAAACCTTAAATAAATTTACATCCACTCAGTTAAACCTTGGAAAAACCCCATTAAGGTTGGTTGTGTGTGACATTTTTGGAATTTATTTATCTTGATGAATTTTGGTGGAGTATAATAGGTCAAGGGTGACGCATATGATAGGAAATAGGACTTAGTTGTTTTAGGCCACAAGCAGAAGGCCACCTTGAGCCTTTTTGCTATAGAGCTACCATCGTGTGTAGCAACTACAGAGAAACTGTTTGGGACATTGACCCTAGAAAGGGCTGCGTACCCACCAAACAGTTTACATTAAACCATAGTTAAAAAACTAGAACTACATACTTTATGCCTTGATCCCGTGCCGAAACAAGTATGTAGGCAGTCTAGGGATGGAGTTGTCCCTCGTACTCAGGTGTTTGGGGATGGGGATTAGGGTTTGGTTATGGGTGAGTAGTTGGTTCTTGAAGCTCCTTGGTCTTTTAATAAAATGGTGCAAATAATAATTGAAAGGTTAAAATTAATTCAATGCATACTCAGAAGGAATCTCATATGGATTCGCTTGACTTCCCGGGGCTTTAGGCCAAATTCCGAGGCAGAACTCAAGCTTGTTTATGTAATTATTTTTATACTCCTAAGGATGGCGACCTTGGTGCACTCCTAGTAGGAGAGTGTAGTCTTTAGAGAGTGGCTTAGGACTCGAATGGTCCCGATGAGTCTAAAGTCTTTGGCCAGAGCATATCCTATTCTTATGAATAGATGCCTACCCCGTTTGGGTAGATGCCTATCCCGGATTGGATAGATGAAACCTCTTGTCCCGTATGGACAGATGCCTAACCCATATGGTTAGATGCCTAACCCATATGGTTAGATGCCTAGTCCTATATGGATAGATGCCTAACCCATATGGTTAGATGCCTAACTTGTATGGTTAGATACCCATCCCAGTTGGATGGATGCCTATCTCATTTGGATAGATGTACCTAAGTATGCGATTGAATCAAACACTATTAAGAATAAGTGATAAAAAAAAAGACAAAATTTTTGGGTTGAGTGGAGTGGGTTATTACAATCGAGACCATCTGGGTCCCGAGTCACTCACTAAGAACTACACTCCTCTAACAGGAGTGCACCGAGGTTGTCGTCCTTAGGAAAATAAAATAACATAATGCAAGCTTGAATTTTGCCTCAGAATTTGACCTAAAGCCTCAAGAAGTTAAGCAAATCCATACGAGATTCCTTTCGAGTATGCATTGAATTACTTTTTTTTCTTTATTTCCCTTATCTTTCAATTAGGAGACTTCACAATCCATCTAGTTTACCAGATCCTAGACCCCATCCCTAAATGCCTGAGTACTAGGGACAACTTCATCCCTAGACTTCCTACATACCCGTTTTAGCACGAGATCAAGGTGTAAAGTATGTAGTTCTCTTTTCTAATCTATTGTTTAATGTAAACTATTTTGGTTGGGTACGCAACCCTTTCTAGGGTCATTGTCCCAAACAATTTCTCTGCGATTGCTACCCACGTTGGTAGCTCTATAGAAAATAGGCTCGAAGTGGCCCTCTGCTTGTGTCCTAATAGACTAAGTCCTACTTCCTATCATGATTGTCACCCTTAACCCATTATCATCCGCTGAAAGCATTAAGATAGATGAAATCTAATGTCATACACAACCAATTCCCTAATGGGGTTTTCTACAATTTTACTGAGCGGATGTAGAATTCATTTCATAAGTTTATCTTTTTTAAATGATCGATCCAATGGGGATTACCCGCCCCTTGGATTTTAACTTCTCAATGACCCTTATTACTCCTTGTCGATTTATAGGGATGATGTCATAGACTCCGTTGATGCATCTTTATTAGGCGTTAAGTGTAGTAGTTCAACATGACGACATTACCCATAAGTGTGACCCATAGGCACCGTATATACCGAATGTTGCTAGGTTTTTTTTTCCTTCACCTCTTGTTTAGTTGTCTAACTAGAAATTAATTATGAATTTGTGAATATCAAGAGAAGCAATAATAATACAACCATGGGAATGAACTATTTCATGCTTGAACTTAGTAATTGAAAGGAACATAAACAATCAACTATTTGGAATAGCATTTTCTTGGAAGGAACTATGATTAAAACTTTAAGGCTAGACTAATACATGAAGTACTAATTGCTTGATACTTGTAAAATATAACTTATGAAAATAAATTTAATTCACTTGTAATATATAATTATTTTGGAACAACCATTACTTTTGAGTACAACTCTTAATGTTTTAAAGGTACTAGATTGCTTAAGGAAAAATTAAATGATTAAGTACTAAAACTTTGGAAATGAAGTTAACACTTACTTGTTGAAGGAAGAAAAAGAACTACTTAATGATAAGCTTAATATTAACCGCATCACTATTAAACCAACTAATTCTTGCAATTGGAGTAACATAAAGTTAATCCTTAATCATCTTCTTCAAATGATAATCCTTGCTTTAATTATGAGTCCTAATAATTGTTTGAAGGAAATTAAATCATCAAATAATAATGCTTTGGAAATGAATTTATTACTAACATGTTTGATGAAAAGCTATTAATAATAACCTTTATATTCACACTACTTTTAATTGAAAATAAGAGAATCCAATATGAATAATTCCAAATCAACCTACTGCTAATTAACCAATGTGAATAAGACTTCAAATCAATCTACCTTCAATCAATTGTTAAGAATATGACTCCTAACTAATTCCAACCAATTCTTTTTCATTTAACCAATATGAATATGACTCTCAAATGATCCCAACAATCTAGTTTTAATTAACCAATATGATTATGGTTCTTAAATAACCCCAATAAAAAAAATAAAATTAATTAAGCACTGTACCGATATAAAAAAATTCCTAAATAATTGTAATCTTATTCTAGTGGTTCTTTAACTAATGCAATATTATAAGGAGATAAGAAGCCATTTATCCCTTGGACATTTTATGCAAATAACAACTTATTAATTTCAAACTCTTAGAGGAGAGTTAAGATTTGCTCCTAGGTTATCTCGATTAAAAATAGTTGTTTAATCTACTAAGTGATCATGGAATAGGTTTCTTAAGCACATATTAAGGTAAGGATTCCCCAACTCATTTCATCTTCGAAGCTAGGTTCTATTAAACTTTTACAATAGAAGTTGAGTATTCGATTTGAGGTTCACGAGATAAGTCAAGACTCATGGTTAAATGACACCAGGTTTGATAAAACTTTTGGTTTTCAAATAAAGTGTTCCACTACCCAATTAATATTAATGTTCTAACAAAATAGATTTTACTATGAAGCTCAATTATGAAATTCACCTCTTCCTTAAATGTGGCTCTTATTTTTACTAGTCTTACGTTCCCTTAGAGTTAGGAGATAAATTTGACTACTATTAGATTTGACTATTATAAATGACTTGATTATTTAAATATTCAACCTACTACTACTAGGAGACTACTATCCAAATTTGAGAAAGGCCATTGTACCTAGCTTCTTGTAATTTGTATGATACATCGGTTATGTAACTTGCATGATGCTTGAAGTAGTCAATTGGTCAAGGACTAAGCATCTAAGCATGAACATATCAAATTTAGATTGACGATCATAGCGATGTATACTAATAATTCATATTGAATTTGAAAAGCCAGCGAACAACCCTAATACATCTCATCTAACCAAATGAATCCAAATTTTCAAGTGGGTCATGATCAAATAAAAGTTTACCAACTGATATTTGCTTAGCAAGTAAAGTTTTCAAATTATTAGTTAATAGGTAGTTCTAAAATAAATGAAAAATAATATTTATCGATAACTCCAAATTATAAAATTTTAATTAAAAGTATTGGTTGTGGAATATAAACCCTCATAAACAACTATGATCATTTGTTAACAATATAATTAATTATCAACTAAATAAATAGTCAAATCAATTTCTTAAGGTTACTAAAACCAAATTATAACTTAATCAATGAAATTTATAAACATCTTTATTTAAATCTACTTATAACTTATAAATAAATCATCTAATCCATATTATAGTTTATGTATTTACTAATTAAATTTATTATTTATTTTTTTGAAATTAACTTATCGGTACTTATGTACTATATTGATCTTTTAAAAAAAATTAAACAAATCAAATTCTAATATATTATTAAAAAATATAACATTATGGAAATCAAATTTCATAATAACTAAAATATTTCAAAATATAAATAAATACCAATTCGAATTCGTAGTTAGTTAAAAGTGATGTCAAATTAAATTTGAAAAGGCAAGTTCTTAAGTTTAACGGTGGGAAAAAGAGAGGAAGGGGAGTGGGGAGTGGGCCCATGCCCCCCTCCTCTCCCCCACTCCCCATGCAATAGACTTCTTAAAATAAAATAAAGAAACTTTCAATAAAGAACTTCCATCTTCCTAAATAAAGAAGAAACAACAAGGTCACCGACATATTCCTAATATATATATATATATATATATAGATAGTCCCCTCTTTTTTTCTTTTTTTATTTATTTATTAATTTATTCACAGTTAGATTTGAATGAACAAATAACATTGATAAAATAAAACTATTATTCATAGAGATTTAAATTAAAAAAGAACACAAATTAATTTTTACACAGAGAGACTTAATTAGATAAATAATCATAGATTTCAACTAGAGATTTAGATAGGTAGATAATTACAGATACAGAGAGTCTTCAACAAATCAATAACGCATAAGCAAATTTATTTCCACTGAGAGATTTAGATAAATCAATAAACACTGATGAAAATTTGTTTCATGGAGGCTTCAATAAATCAATGATCACATATATGAATTTTGTTAGTTAAATCAATAATCACGGATCCAAATTTGTTTTCAAAGAGAATAATTCGTTGATGAATTCCTAGAGAAGGAAAGATGAATTGATCAGGTAAGGTTCATGAACAAATTTATGCTCTCACGGAGAGATGAATCGAGAGAGGAATAAAGCTATATTATAAAAGATTATTCTTCCCAACAATTTAAAATGGACAAATTTCTTTTATAAAAGATGAATTGAGAGAGGAATAAAGCTATATTATTATTTTTTAAATACAAATTTTACTCATATAAGTAAGAGAAGTAGAGAGAGAGAGAGAGGAGAACCCGGATCATTGAAGCTTGTTGCTAAAACTTCTCCAACTTCTAGCTATCATTTCTAGTTCTTCCTCGCAACTTGATGAGATTCCCTCTTAACAAATCTACCAAAAGATTGTGACTACAAAGAAATCCTACTTCTATCAAATGAGAAAATGTGAGAACCATTTCTTCACACAAAACCATGAAAATTCTTTTTGAAAAGCTTGCATTCATTATATAGGAAAAATGCATCCATTCCATTACCAAGATCATTAATTGAAAATGGAGGTTTCTTTCCAAGATTGGGATAGTGGAGGAGTTACTTGCAAGATCATGGAATTTGAAAAATTCCCTCTAGAAGATTCCAATTTCTACAATGACATGTGCTCAAATAGAATTTAGGTAATTAAATATTTTTCATTCAAGTTATATTCTCAAGTGTGTGTGTTCATTATTTAATCCTTTTGTTATAATACTTTTCAACCATAATCAATAAATTATTTCTAATCTAATCACAAAAAAATATGAATAACAATAATAACAATAATAATAGCAAATTTCACCAAGATAGAGAGAGAGGGTTATGACATTTAGTGTACAAGTGAATCCTTTTTGGATATTTACTCTGTTGGAGGATTTTGGGTATTTTATTTGAAAAGAACAATTCTTGTGTTTATGTTGATATGTTGTTGAATGTGAGTCAATCGTGCTTGAGTTAATTGGTTAAGTTTTGATTTTGGTTGAACTTGCTTTTGATGAACTTATAAGGCACTGAGAGGGGGGTTTGAATCAGTGCAAGCAAAAACAATACAAATCTGATTATCAATTTCACCAACTTAAAACTTAATAGGTATATAAGAAATAACACCAAGTATGCAATCACCACATAAAGCATAAACCATATGACATAAGAGATTATACGTGGAAAACCCAAATGGTAAAAACCACGGTGGGAGTAGGTACCCACAAAGATTCACTATCTGCAATATAGAGATATAATCGGTTAAGGTCTACAACACCCGATTAGGGGCACATCCGGTTAGAAGTGTCTAAGCCTAGTTAAGAGCTTTACAAAAAGGCATGCGAGGACTAGCTCTGTTAGGAGCTACCCAAGTTACTAGGATTTGAAAACACAAGTTAATGTGTCACCTGGTTAGAGGATTTAAAGATCAGAACTGTTAGGATCTTACTGCACCCTGTTAGGAGTGACCTTGTAAGAGGATTTTCTTGTTGCAACTGTTAGGGAGACAACAAGTACAAATGATCTCAGTATAACACCTTCAGTGTCTGAAAAGATCCACTTCATAACATTACAACATCACATAGATTTCATCTCTCAACTCCTCTGATCATTGCACTATCAGAAATACAAAATTCGCTAAGGATCTTTCACACTTTCAAGCTCATACACATATATCCTTTCATGTAATAACCCACCATAATTAACCCAACAAAATTGCCCATTCTTTTTTTTCGTTTAATTTAATCATTGTGTTTGATTCAATTGCATACTCTGGGCATCCATCCATTTGGATTAGGCATTCATCCATCCGGGATGAGCATCTAATCATACGGGTTAGGCATCGGTCCATACGGGACATAAGATTTCATCTATCCAATACGGGATAGGCATCTACCCATACGGGGTAGGCATCTATCCAATCGGGATAGGAGGTGCTCTGGCCAAAGACTTAGACTCACCAGGACCATTCGAGTACTGAGCCACTCACTAAGCACTACACTCTTCTAACAAAAGTGCACCGAGGTCGCCGTCCTTAGGAGTAATTAAATAACATAATACAAGCTTGAATTCCACCTCGGAATTTGGCTTAAACCCTCGGGAAGTCAAGCGAATCCATACGAGATTCCTTCTGAGTATGCATTGAATTACTTTTCCCATTTTAATTATCTTTCAAATTAGGGTTCTACTCAATCCTTCCTTACCAAGCCTAGACCCCACCCATGCATGCCTGAGTAGGAGGGACAACTCCGTCCCTAGACTGCCTATATACCCACTTCGGCACGGGATCAAGGCGTAAAGTATGTAGTTATATTTTCTACTCTATGGTTTGATGTAAACTGATTAGTGGGTACGCAACCCTTTTTAGGGTCAATGTCTCAGACAGTTTCTCTGCAGTTGCTACCCACGGTGGTAGCACTTAAACAAAGGCTCAAGATGGCCTATTGTTTGTGGCCTAAAACAGCTACATCCTAACACCTATCATAAGCGTCACCCTTGACCAAATTATCAATTGACAATAATTCTTCGAGATTATATCAATTCCATAAAAGCATTTCACTCATCAACCCTACAGGAGTTTACTACGGGTTAACTCAGCAGATGAAAGATCATTTCAGAATTATCTTATTAAATTATCGATCCAAGGGGGATATCCTGCCCCTTGGATTTTAACTTCCAAGTGTCCCTTATCACTCCCCGATGATTTATAGGGACGATGCCACAGACGTCATTGATGCATCTTTATTAGGCGCTAAGTGTAGTAGTTCAACACGATGGCATTACCCGTAAGCGTGACCCAGAGGCACTGTATATACCGAACGCTGCTAGGTTTTGGTTTTCCAACATCTTTTATTTAATTTTCTAACCTATGATAACATCATACTTGGAAATAATTATGAATTGAATGTGTATAATTAGACATTGCAAAGCTCAATTAATTGAATTAACTACTTGATGAGTTACATGAAATAAAAACCATAACTAAAATTATTTATTATTCAAAACTTGAAATATAACTTGCATAATGATAATTAAACGTGTAACTTGCATGGAGATGGAAACGCCAATAAATGTAATCAATGTAAAGAATTTGCATGAGGCAAAGGTAGTGTAAGTTACATGCAAGAATATCGCCTATAAAGTCACTAATCCCAAAAATAGAATTTAGCTTCAAATCATATTAACATGGATAAATTGCTAAGTGGATCTTTAAGAAGATCTAATTTTAAAATTTGGTATGATTTAATTTACAATTTATAAATTTGCTAAAACTAATTATAAATCTAAAAACCTACCTAAGTTTAAAATTTTTATTAAACTAAAATTTATATATTAAAAAAAAGAATTTAACAATTAACATTTGTCATAAATTTAAAATTTGAAATGGCATTAACAAAGGCCAAGTGGGAGTGGAACCCCATGGGTCCCATCACCACTCTGGACCTACAGGTATAGGTTTGCAGTGGTGAGGGGACCACCGTGGTCCCCTACACTACCCTGCGGGTACTGCCGCAACAGTGACCACAGGCCACTGGAGGGCACTGTTACGGTAGTACTCTCCTGCGGGGTAATAACTCCGCTCCCCACCTGCGACGATCCGAAATTTCGTGTGCTAAAACAATGAAATTTGCTTGCATAAATTTATTAATACTGTATATATATAGTTTCATTCCAGATTATTAAATTACATAAAAGAAGTGTATATAAACAGGTATGTGTATATAAAAGAAATATTAATGTAAGAGTGAGAATAACAATTTAATCCTAGGGACGAAATTATAACAGGGAAATAATTTACTCCAGCAATGCACAAATTATCAAAGTAGATGTTTATGCTGAGAAATACCAAGCTCACACAGAGGGATTTATTTCTTCATTCACAGAGAGATTTATTTCTTCACTCACAGAGAGATTTATTTATTCATTCACAAGGAGAGAGATTTGTTTATTCATTCATAGAGAGAGAGATTTATTTATTCACTCACAGAGAGAGGGATTTATTTATTTATTCACAGAGAGAGATTTATTTATTCACTCACAGAGAGAGAGAGATTTATTTATTCATTCACGGGGAGAGAGATTTATTTATTTTTATACTCAATAACATCTCTAGTTTTCAAGAGAAAACAGAAAAGCAAAAATCTAATTTTCTACCCTTTAAATAGATTAAATAAAATATGCAAGAGAAATCTGCATTTGTATTTAAAAAGAGAAAGAATTATATCACTGCATTTCTTTAAAGAAAACAAAATAGATTTTCTTCCTATCTGGCAATTAAGAAATGATTTCTTTCAGGAAACTATATTCAACTAAAGAATCTATAAACTATATATTTTTTTGGATAATACAAATTCTTCATAAGACAAAAGGAGAGGACCTGGTTTACTGAAGCTCGAAGTTGAATCCTCTAGCTATCCTTTTGAGGCCCTTCCTTGCAACTTGAGATAAATCTTCAAGAACAACTTAATAATCCTGCAACGAAAATGAGTCTACCAAGAAGATCCTACTACTAAAACTTAGGAAATTGTCCTCCAAAACATAATCAACTCCCTTCTTTGAAACTTGCACACAATTTTATAAGAAAAATCTCTCCATTCCACTATCTAGAAAATTTAATTAAAAAGGAGATTCTTTTCCAATATTGGACTCATGCAAATTGATTAAACTTAGTGGTGGAGTTACATGCAAGGTGGTGGAGATTCCTCTAGAAGCTTCTTTATTCTTCCTACAACATGTGCCATAATTGGGAGTGGAAAATAAATAAATAAAAATAATGTCTTTTGAATTATATTCTCCAAGTGTGTGTGTGTGTTTATTATTATTTTATAACATTTATTCAATCATTTTAAATAGCTTAACCAAAAATATAATAGAATTGTACTTAAATCAAAAGGTGATAAAGGAGGGTTGTGACATCCTCCCCCCCTTAATTTGTGCATCGTCCCGATGCACTTATTGAATGTATCCAAAAAGAGTCTATAGTTCATGATTAATTTAAAACAAAAAAGGAAACAACTATTGCATCTCCCTAGTATCTTCCCATGTGGCATTCTTTTCATCATACTGGTTCCATTGTACTTTGCATTGATCAACCTCTCTGTTGTGCAATTGGCACTGGTGCCTCTCCAAGATTTTGAATGGCTCTATCATTATTCCTCCCATTTCCTGGACCTGTAAAGCATCCATTTTCAAAATGTGTTTCTCATCAGGTACATACTTTTTAAGAAGTGATACATGGAAGACATCATGGATTCGGCTCAACTAGGGAGGTAAGGCCAACCGGTATGCAACTGGATTAATCCTTTCCAATATTTTAAAGGGTCCAACATAACGAGGTGCAAGATTGGTCTTTTTCTCAAACCTTATGGAACTCTTGTGTGGCCTAACCCTTAGGAAGACTTTCTCTCCCACCTCAAATTCCCTTGAAGTCCTGTTTTTGTCTGCATAACTTTTCTGCCTATTTGAGGCTTCCTTCAATCTTTGCCTAATTTCCTTAGTTTTCCTTTCCATTTCCTTCAACATATTTGGTCCAACAATTACTCTATCTTCAGGACTATCCCAACTCAAAGGTGTTCGACATGGTCTACCATACAATGCTTTGAAAGGTGCCATTCCCAAAGAGGTTTGACATGTATTATTGTAAGAAAACTCTACCAGAGGTAGGTACTCTTCCCATTTCTTCTGTTGGTCCATGCAGTACATGCGGAGTAGATCTTCCAAAATCTAATTTGTCCTTTCTGTCTGACTGTCAGTTTCAGGATGGTATGCAGTGCTAAAATTTAGTTGAGTTCCCAGAGCTGATTGAAGAGTGGTCCAAAACCTTGAAGTGAATCTAGTATCTCTATCTGATATGATTTTCTCTGGTATTCCATGCAACCTAACTATTTCCTTAACAAAACGCCTAGCCAAGGTAGGTGCATCATCCATCAGGTTCCCTGGTATAAAGTGTGCCACCTTAGTGAGTTTCTCAATTACCACCATTATTGTATCATGCCTAGAAGTTGACATGGGTAACCCTTGCACAAAATCCATGCTAATAACTTGCCACTTGTGTTGAGGTACATCATGTAACTATAATAATCCAGCCGGATGTCTATGTCCTGCCTTTACTCTTTGACACTCCAAATATTTAGCCACATACTTGACTATGTCATTCTTCATCCCTTGCCAAAAGTATAACTTCTTTAGATCTGCATAAAGTTTGTTAACTCCCAGGTGCCCTGAATAAGGGGCATTGTGAGCCTCCAACAAGACTACTTCCCTTAAGTCTCCTAAATTAGGAATATAGATTCTATTATTGTATCTGAGCAACCCATCCTCATCCAATGTATGCCCTTCAACCTTAGGATCAATTGGATCATGTTCTAAAGTCAATTTGACTTACTCATACCATGGATCGTGACCTTGATCATCCATTACTTGCCTTTTGAAAGAAGTTTTGAATGTTGCTATAGTCATCAAGTGTCTCCTCCTACTTAAGGCATCTGCCACCTTATTTTCCTTCCCCTTAATTCATTCAATTTCAAAATCATATTCACTTAGAAACTCTAACCACCTTCTTTGTCTAGCATTTAAGTGGGGTTGGGTAAAGATGTACTTTAGTCCTTGATTATCTGATTTTAACTCAAAGGGATTCCCTAGCAAGAAGTGTCTCCATTTCTATAGGGCATGCACAATCGCTGCTAACTCTAAGTCGTGGGGTGCATAATTGACTTCATGAGTCTTTAGCTTCCTAGATTCATAAGCTACTACCCCTTCATCTTGGACAAGTACTCCTCCTAAACCTTCAATAGAAGCATTAGTTATGACTGTGAAGTGTCCATTCGGATCTGGTACCTTTAGAATGGGTGCTGAAGTTAGTTTTCCCTTCAAGATTTGGAATGCCTTATCACTTTGTTCTGTCCACAAAAGCCTTTTACCCTTCCTCTGTAATAAGGTGATGGGGTTTGCTATCTTAGAGAATCCTTCTACAAACCTCCTATAGTAACCTGCTAGCCCCATAAAGCTTCTTACCTCTGAAACATTTTTAGGGATCGACCATTCTACTATTGTCTTTATCTTATCTAGATCAACTGCTATTCCTTCCTTTGATATTATATGCCCAAGGTAGTGAATCTTTTCCTTGAAGAAGGCACATTTTGTCAATTTCCCATATAACATATGTTCTCTCAACCTTTGCAAAACAATTTGTAGGTGTACTAAATGTTCCTCCTCATTCCTAGAGTAAATCAATATGTCATCTAGAAATACCAAAACAAATTTATCCAAGTAGTCATGGAGTAAACTGTTCATTAGGTTCATAAATGCAGCTAGGGAATTGGTTACACCAAAAGGAACCACTGTGAACTCATAATGCCCATATCTAGTCCTGAAAGTTGTCTTCGGAATGTCTTCCTCCTTAATTCTGAGTTGATGGTATCCTAATCGGAGGTCTATCTTTGAGAAAACTATTGCTCCTTTCATTTGGTCAAAAATATCCTCTATTCGAGGTAAGGGATACCTATTCTTTATTGTGACCTTGTTCAACATCCTATAGTCGATGCATAGTCCTAAGGTTTCATCCTTCTTCTTAACAAACAAGACTGGCGCTCCCCATGGTGATACACTTGGCCTTATTAATCCTTTAGCTAAGAGTTCCTCTAATTGCATTTTGAGCTCTTGTAATTCAGTTGTGTTCATTCGGTAAGGTGCCCTTGACACTGGTTCAGCTCCCGGTAGTACTTCGATAGAAAAGTCAAACATCCTTTTAGGAGGTAAGCCAGGTAATTCTTCTAGAAATACATCCTTGAATTCTTTTAAGAAAGGGGTATTTTCAAAGGTTGGGGTGTTTTCCTCTTTTCCTTCATCAATTTCAACCATATAGATTTGGCCTCCTCTCCTTCTTTCCTTCTTTAATTGCATGGCTGATATGGTTTCTATATTAATGGGATTAAACTTTCCTTGGATTTTGACCCTTTTTCCTCCATCATCCAAACATTCCACAACTTTGTTATAGCAATATACATTAGCTTGATGGTCTGTTAACCAACTCATTCCAATAATTACATCATATAATCCTAGGGGTGCCACATAGAGATCTACCCTTGTTTTAAACTCAGGAAATTATACCCTTGCCCTCGGCAAACACTTAGTTACTTCCCTAGTTGCCTTATCCCCATATTGAACCGTCCATGATGACTCCATTTGATTAACTTTTAATGCATACTTGGTTACTAATTCAGGTGAGATGAAACATTCAGATGACCCAGTGTGAATTAGAATTGAAATTGGTTGTTCAAATAGTGTACCTATAGTTTCCACGAGAACATTCTGGTATCTTCCTCTTCGGTTCCTAACTGCTGCATGAATCCTTTGTTGGGGCCCTTGTTGGGGTTTATTGGCCCTAATCTGACCTTGCATCCTGGGATACTCTCTAGCAAAACGGTTTCCCCCACACATGAAGCATCCACCTGGAGGACCCCTCCTACCTTGATTCCTAGGGGGATCATTCCTTGTTTCATTGGCCCTAGGCAGATAAGTTATCCTGTTTTGTTGGTTATTCCTATTATAGTTGCCCCTGTTATTATTTCCCATGTTATTATTGTTATTTCCATTCCTCTGATATTGATTAGGGGGTGGTCGTCTTTCAGAAGAATTATCCCTTTGACTCTTGTTGAAGTTTGTGTTCCCCTTGAATTCCTACTTCCTTTTAAAAGAGTGGTTCCCATTATAGTTTTGCCCTACTAGTGTTTGAATCTTCCTCTCTTGCCTTAGGGACTTTTCAAGTACTTCATTCATGTTTTTGGGTCCATGCATGTCGACCTCTTCCCCTATGTTGGTATTCAATCCCAAAATGAACTTCCTTGCTTGGCCTTCTTCATCTTTTTGGTACATAGGCACATACTTAAGCAATTTGGCAAACTTATCCCAATATTGTTGGACTGATAGGGGCCCTTGATGTAGATTGTGGAATTATGTCACCTTCTCATCAAAGAATAATTGAGGGAGCCACCTTTTTCGGAAGTGGTGAACAAATTGATCCCATGTGATCGTATCTCTGCTATACCCATTTTGCTCCTTGGTGTTGGTCCACCAACTAGCTGCCTCCCCTGTGAGTTGATAGGAACCCCATAAGGCCTTGGTTGTTTCACTAAAATCTCTTAGTTCAAAATACTTTTCCATTTCATTTAACCATCTCTCAGCTCCTTCACCGATTTGCCTCCCATCAAACTTAGGAGGGGTGATTTTCTTTAAGTCCTTGGAGAGCTCCAATATGTTATTTTCTTTTCTATTACCCACCATATTCCCTTGAGTGCTACCAGGGTTTCCATTTTTGGTACCACTTCAATTTTCAAAGTCATTCTGCCTTTCCCTAAGGTCCTGCATTGATTGTTCTAAGAAATTGATTTTATCTCTTTGCTCGGTTAGAAGATTGATTATAGCTTCAACCCCATCTTCGTTATTTCCTAGGTTATGTTGATCCCCTTCATGGTCTTCCTCATGGTTTTCTTCATGGTTTTCCTCATGGTTAGCTTCCCTTTGTCTCCTAGTGGTAGTACATCTTCCTCTTCCTCTTCCTCTTCCTCTTCCTCTTCCTCTTCCTCTAGCCATTCTAGGTTTTTACCTGAAAGCTAAATTATGTAGTTAGTTCTTGACTTAGGATTTTAAAATTTAATTTCTACCATTGCAAAACATTGCCTTAGTTGTGTAAATTGAAGTGAGCACAAGGCCTAGAGTTGAACCTTTGCTCTGATACCACATGTAATAACCCACCATAATTAACCCAACAAAATTGACCATTCTTTTTTTTTTGTTTAATTTAATCATTGTGTTTGATTCAATTGCATACTCTAGGCATCCATCCATTTGGATTAGGCATTCATCCATCCAGGATGAGCATCTAACCATATGGGTTAGGCATCGGTCCATACGGGACATAAGATTTCATCTATCCAATACGAGATAGGCATCTACCCATATGGGGTAGGCATCTATCCAATCGGGATAGGAGGTGCTCTGGTCAGAGACTTAGACTCACCGGGACCATTCGGGTCCTGAGCCACTCACTAAGTACTACACTCTTCTAATAGAAGTGAACTGAGGTCGTCATCCTTAGGAGTAATTAAATAACATAATATAAGCTTGAATTCTGCCTCGAAATTTGGCTTAAAGCCTCGGGAAGTCAAGCGAATCCATATGAGATTCCTTCCGAGTATGCATTGAATTATTTTTCCCATTTTAATTATCTTTCAAATTAGGGTTGTACTCAATCCTTCCTTACCAAGCCTAGACCCAACCCACGAACGCCTGAGTACGAGGGACAACTCTGTCTCTAGACTGCCTACATACCTGTTTCGACACGGAATCAAGGCGTAAAGTATGTAGTTCTATTTTCTACTCTATGGTTTGATGTAAATTGATTAGTGGGTACACAACCCTTTCTAGGGTCAATGTCCCAGACAGTTTCTCTGCGGTTGCTACCCACGGTGGTAACACTTAAACAAAGGCTCAAGATGGCCTATTGTTTGTGGCCCAAAATAACTACATCCTAACACCTATCATAAGTCTCACCCTTGACCAAATTATCAATTGACAATAATTCTTTGAGATTAAATCAATTCCATAAAAGCATTTCACTCATCAACCTAATAGGAGTTTACTACGGGTTAACTCAGCGGATGAAAGATCATTTCAGAATTATCTTATTAAATTATCGATCCAAGGGGGATTACCCACCCCTTGGCTTTTAACTTCCAAGTTTCCCTTATCACTCCCTGACGATTTATAGGGACGATTCCATAGACGTCGTTGATGCAGCTTTATTAGGCGTTAAGTGCAGTAGTTCAACACAACGACATTAACCGTAAGCGTGACCCAGAGGCATTGTATATACCGAACGCTACTAGGTTTTGGTTTTCCAACATCTTTTATTTAATTTTCTAACATATGACAACATCATACTTGGAAATAATTATGAATTGAACGCATATAATTAGACATTGCAAAGCTCAATTAATTGAATTAACTACTTGATGAGTTACATGGAATAAAAACCATAACTAAAATTATTTATTATTCAAAACTTGAAATATAACTTGCATAATAATGGCAATTAGGAAACTTGCATAATGATAATTAAATGTGTAACTTGCATGGAGATGGAAACGCCAATAAATGTAATCAATGTAAAGAATTTGCATGAGGCGAAGGTAGTGTAAGTTACATGCAAGAATATCGCGTATAAAGTTACTAGTCCCAAAAATAGAATTTAGCTTCAAATCATATTAACATGGATAAATTGCTAAGTGGATCTTCAAGAAGATCTAATTTTAAAATTTGGTATGATTTAATTTACAATTTATAAATTTGCTAAAACTAATTATAAATCTAAAAACTTACCTAAGTTTAAAATTTTTATTAAACTAAAATTTATATATTAAAAAAAAGAATTTAATAATTAACATTTGTCATAAATTTAAAATTTGAAATGGCATTAACAAAGGCCAAGTGGGAGTGGGACCCCATGGGTCCCATCACCACTACGGACCTGCGGGTACAGGTCCGTAGTGGTGAGGGGACCACCGTGGTCCCCTACACTACCCTGCGGGTACTGCCGCAACAGTGACCGTAGGCTAGTGGAGGGCACCGTTATGGTAGTACTCTCCTGCAGGGTAATAACTCCGCTCCCCACCTATGATGATCCGAAATTTCGTGCCCTAAAACAATGAAATTTGCTTGCATAAATTTATTAATACTATATATATATATTTATATATATATATATATATTTATATATATATATATATATTTATATATATATATATATATTTATATATATATATATACATATATATATATACATACATATATATACATATATACATACATACATATATATATACATATATACATATATATGTATATACATATATACATATATATGTATATACATATATATATATATATACATATGTATATATGTATATATATACATATATACATATACATATGTATATATATATATATATATATACATATGTATATGTATGTATATATATGTATATGTATGTATATATATACATATGTATGTATGTATGTATGTATATGTATATATAGTTTCATTCCAGATTATTAAATTACATAAAAGAAGAGTATATAAACAGGTATGTGTATATATAAGAAATATTAATGTAATAGTGAGAATAACAATTTAATCCCAGGGACGAAATTATAACAGGGAAATAAAATAAATAGGGAAATAATTTGCTCCAGCGATGCACATATTATCAAAGTAAGTAGATGTTTATGCTAAGAAATACCAAGCTCACATAGAGGGATTTGTATTTTATTTCTCAACTAATATGCACAGAGAGAGGGATTTATTTCTTCATTCACAAAGAGATTTATTTCTTCACTCACAGAGAGATTTATTTATTCATTCGCAGGGAGAGAGATTTGTTTATTCATTCATAGAGAGAGATTTATTTATTCACTCACAGAGAGAGGGATTTATTTATTCATTCATAGAGAGAGAGATTTATTTATTCACTCAGAGAGAGAGACATTTATTTATTCATTCACATGGAGAGAGATTTATTTATTTTTATATTCAATATCATCTCTAGTTTTCAAGAGAAAATAGAAAAGCAAAAATTTGATTTTCCACCCTTTAAATAGATTAAATAAATTATGCAAGAGAAATCTGCAATTGTATTTAAAAAAAGAAAGAATTATATCACTTCATTTCTTTAAAGAAAACAAAATAGATTTTCTTCCTATCTAGCAATTAAGAAATGATTTCTTTCAGGAAACTATATTCAAGTAAAGAATCTAGAAACTATATTTTTTTTTTGATAATACAAATTCTTCGTATGACAAAAGGAGAGAACCTTGTTTACTGAAGCTCGAAGTTGAATCCTCTAGCTATCCTTTTTAGGCCATTCCTTGCAACTTGAGAGAAATCTTCAAGAACAACTTAATAATCCTGCAACAAAAATGAGTCTACCAAGAAGATCCTAGTACTCAATGTTGGGAAATTTTCCTCCAAAACATAATCGACTCCCTTCTTTGAAACTTGCATACAATTTTATAAGAAAAATCCCTCCATTCCACTATCTAGAAAATTTAATTAAAAAGGAGATTCTTTTCCAATATTGGACTCATGCAAATTGATTAAACTTAGTGGGGGAGTTACATGCAAGGTGGTGGAGATTCCTCTAGAAGCTTCTTTATTCTTCCTACAACATGTGCCATAATTGGGAGTAGAAAATAAAAAAATAAAAATAATGCCTTTTGAATTATATTCTCCAAGTGTGTGTGTGTGTTTATTATTATTTTATAACATTTATTCAATCATTTTCAATAGCTTAACCAAAAATATAATAGAATTGTACTTAAATCAAAAGGTGATAAAGGAGGGTTGTGACATTTCATACCTCATCACACATTTAAAATCATCATAATTTCGGCTAGAACCTTGTTACAATTCCTTAGGTTCAATGCATCTATAAAATCTTGCATTGTACGCTTTAGTTATGTTGGCCACCGACATAACAAATCCAATTATTTGTCATTTTATCAATCTTAGTGATTTTCATCACTACCAGTTAAGTCTCAGTCAAAATACCTGCTCTATCAATCAAATCTCATTCATCTGATTGAATTAGCACGTGTGGTCATGAACATAACTTCATCTACCATCCATAATTGCTTCTATCTAACCAAATCATCTCATTCTTCATATATTTCATGTACCGGTTGTCGGAATATAACTCTGTTTGTCTTTTACTAGTTCTGATAAAACTGTCTCTACTTATTGGTTAAGCATTGTTGGTTGACCTATAGGAGTTAGATGAATGTAAAAACATAGTTTCCATCAATAACAACATACAACATAGTCATCGTACAACAATCTAATCAAACGTGTACCGATTGCTTCAAGCAAACAAACAGTTATCGGTTAAGATCAAATGCCAACAATCGCCCCCTTTGGCATTGATGGCAACACTTAGAAAAAAAATTGTCAACTATGTGTGCAATACAAAAATTGACTATATGACATATAGTCCCCCTTAGCAATTACTCCTATTACTCCCTCTTTACATTGCAAACAAAATTTTGACTGACTCTTGACTATTACTCCCCCTTTGACAACAATGCCAAATAAAGAAGTAAAATACATGAAAGATATACATTTTACGTTAAAATTTACATCAAAGCATATATAAATATAAGAGTCATAAAGTTTTACAAAGAAATTTTAGAAAAAGCATCACTAAAATGAAACTTCAACTGTTTGAGATCATTATCCCGTGTCTCTAACAGTGTGTCGGTAATCTCAACATGTGTCTTTATATGCTTGACTAATTCCTCCATTGCATCAACTGTGCTCATCTTAGGTGTAGCCAAAATAGCTTATGAATCCTTGTATGCTCGCTGTAGAATTTCAACTTTAGGAATCAGTTGAGTCTGGAGCTCCTTCAGTGATCTAACCCGTTTTACCTTCTTATGATCATACATCTCAAGTTTGTGATGTAAGTCTACAACTGATCTTCCAAAAAGAATAGATGAGTCATTTAGTGGCCTAAATGTCTCACTCAAGATTTAAAGTTCTTTCTCAGCATCTTCACTTTTCTCCTTCAAGTCAACACAAAATAGTGAAAACTTAGAAATAGTCGCTAAAATCTTTCCTCTTGTTTCAAGTGCATTCTTCAACAGGTCTTCATTAACTATGAGTGCTACCTTACCTTTGTCTATCTCAGACATCAAGATTTGTATCCTTTTCTTCTTGTAATCATTTTCAACTGATATATATGTTGCATCTTCAAAAGTCTTGAGTTGATCTCTGACATCGGTAACCAACTGTCCAAGTTTGTCAATGGGAGTGAAAAAACTTTCAATATTAGTCTCTAGTACGAGAGTAGACAAAATATCAACTACTATCTTGATTGTCTCTACCTCTCTCTATTGTTCCTTCATTCTTTTCTTTTGAGCTCTAGATTGCATTGTTGTTGCAATCTCTATCAATTGAGAAGAACTTAGATTTTCCATATCAATAGGTCCTTTAATGCTCATTGAGTCATCATATGATAAACTTATAAAGCATTGAGAGGGGGAGGGTGAATCAATGAAAGAAAAAATAGTAACACTTTAATTGCAAACCAGTAAAAACATTTAACCAATTTACCAATGACTTTGCATATAATCTAAAGTGTTATAAAAGTATTCACCACAAGAAAAACATTCACCATAACGCAAAGATTTATACGTGGAAAACCCAACTGGGAAAAATCATGATGAGATGGAACTCACAAGTTAACTATCTGCAGTATAGATAACTGACCGGTTAAGGTCTACAAATGCTCTGTTAGGAGCAGATCCTGTTAGAGATCTCAAGCCCTATTAGGAGCTATACTTGGTTAAAGGTAACCTTAGTGGAGGATTTATATCCAAGTTAATGAATCACCTTGTTGAAGCTTACCCGATTAAGGGATTTTACTGTTGTAGTGGTTAGAGAACAACATTGGGATTGATCTAAGAATAGAACCTTCTGCTAGTTTATATCCTTTTTTGTGCATACATTATTATATCGCCGACATACTCTGTAATTCCTTCAACAAATAACCTCTTCTAAAACTCATATAATAACTTGTATCTTCTATATGAAATAACTCATCACAATGTCTTTATATAAATATTAGATTTCATGTCGGCCCCTGAACCTTGACACAATTTCCGAGGTTCAATGAATCAAAACAATCTTGCTTAACACAACACAAATTGCCACCATAGTGTCGATCAATGGTAACACATCACAGTCAGTAATAACTCATCACATAAACTAGGAAAATCGGTTAGAACACCGATACTAGTTCAGTGTTGACTACTTCAAATAAAATATTAACTCACAAACTGATTCACTTTAAATCCATACTGGGTGATTGTCTCCACACTCCTCCTTGCATCTCATATACCAATTGACTTATCTACATATACTGGTAACTTTGGAACTGATCAAAACCGATTGACTTATCTACATATACCGGTTATCTGCATATATTGGTTAACAATACAATGCCTCAAATATACCAGTTAGACTTCCACTATACATATAATACGAGTTTACCTTAACTAAGATGACTATGACAATCAAAACAGATGTGCCATCAATGACAACACATGAAATCATCAAATACAAAAATAATCATCAAGCCAACATTCTCCCCCTTTGGCATTGATGACAACACTTAGAGAAAAAATTTGACAACTAAGTGTGCTTACAAAAATGTAGAGACTCTAAAGACTCCCCCTTAGCATAAGATTCTCCCATTGACATCATACATGATTACATACAAAATTTTCACATATATTACTCCCCCTTTGACACCAATGACAAAGGTATGCAAAAACACGAATAGATAAGGCATCATAATCACATTTGCATCAATAAAAACATGGAGGAGTTAAATAGAAATGTCCACAGCTGAGAAATCTTATCAAATACAGATTTCAAGTCTTTTTGCACAATAGTAAGGTCAGTAGACAATGTCTCCAATAACGTGGCAGTAATCTCCAGTTGAGTCTTTATCTGAACTAGAGTCTTTATCTGAAATGCCAGTTCCTCCATTGCATCCAGAGTGCTCATCTCTGGTGTGACTAGGATTGCATCAGTATGAAGAAATCTCCTTTGCCGCACTTGTAATTTTGGCAATAAAATCATTTGAAGCTTCTATAAGGTTTTTGACCGTTTTATTGTTTCAACCTCTATCTTTGCTAACTGGTGCCGATATGACTCAATAATTTGTCCATAAGTAATAAATGAATCATAAGGAAGCTTAAAAGTTTCTATGTAACCTTTTAGTTATGCTTCAATTTTCTCTCATGATTTAATTAAATCTTCATAAAATAAATCACTTAGGCATACTTTTCTCAAAATCTTGTGGCCTTCAATCATGGCAATAGAGATTCGATCTTTGTGATGTACAAGAATTGCCCGGTCGGTGTTAATACACTTTATTAACTCTACTGATTTCTTCTTCCTATATTCTTTCTCGGCATTCACCTGTGTTGTTTCCTCCAAAGTGTTGACTTGATCAGTAACAAATGTACATAGAATATCAAGTTTCTTTATTGGATTTGAAATACCTGAAATGTCAACATCCGGTAGGAGATTTGACAATACATCTATTGTGGTCTGGAGAACCTCCTTCTCCTTCTTGATCTTCATTTTCTTTGCTTTAGCCTGAAGTTCCAATGACAACTTCATCAACTCATTTGCATCATTAGGTATGACAATGATTATAGGTGAAATGGGTTCAATTGCAGCTTGCTTTTGATCCTCATTACCAATTTTATCTCCTTCATTTGTCTCTTGATTTATCTGTTCTTCATATGTCTTTACTGGTTCCTTATCCTTTTCTTGGTCTTTCTCTTTTTCCATCTCCTTTACTTCCTATGTTCCCTTTCCCAGTTCTTGTTCTTTTTCCTTTTTCGGTTCATTATTGGTACCGATTGTATCTTCAGTATCAACAAAGAATATGACTGGTGGTGAATTAGTGTCATTCTTATCCTTGTCAATGTAGACTTCATCTGGAAGAAGTATTTCTTCAGTTTCTAGCTCCGGTGGAGCTCTAGTTTCAGTCTGACCAAGTTTATTGTGATAATTCTTCAATTTTTCATTCATTCTCAAAATATATTTGTTAGCTCTATGAGTATCATCTTCTACTACCTAAATTTTTCCTTCTAACAGTCTAAGTCTCCTTGCTCTTGTATGAAATTATCCCTTGTTTTTAGAAAGCATTTCTAATAACTCTTCATGAGACAATTCAAGAAAGTATTGAACAAAAATTATGTCTATAATCTCTTGATCTTGATCTATGATCAATTTCCATTTATTTTCCAGAATTGAATTCAAAGAATCACAAATTACCTTTTGAATTTCATGTGGTAATCGGTTATGTTGACATAGGTAATTTATTACTGCTTCTACCACTTCTTGTTTCTAAATCTCATTAAAAGAATCAAAATAATCCTTTACATCATCAAATTGCTTTCTTTTTAAAGTTTTCATAGTTCTCTCAAAATGACTCATAGGCTTGAAAGATGCAATATCAATAGGAATATTTTGTTTAGGGATTTCCCCTACTAGTTTAGGTTTCCTACTAGTTTCCTTTGGCTTCTTCTTATCTTCCTTGGACTCTATTTCCTCGGATTTTTCTTGTAAGATAAGATGTTTGCCTCTCTTCCTAGTGGCAGATGACTTCTTTGCATACACTTTTGGTTCTGATTCCTCTTGGATTGAGTGCTCCTTGTTACCCTTGTACCGGTTGACACTGGAACTGCTTGATCATCTTTCTTCTTTTTCTCCTTTACATCATTAGGTTGTGCTTGTGCAATTCTTTCTTGATATGTACCCAGTCTCTTCTTCTTGGTGTCCTTAGGTGATTCTAGGAGGTTGTTGGCATAACCAATCAATAAGTCATAACTGACTTCATAACTCATTTGCTCCATCTCTTCTTCTCTAGGTTCTACAGCCTCCATCAGACAAAAATTGGTGGCCACTGTGAAACAAATATCATTTTCAAAATGTTTGACCACTTCATCCGATAACCTTATTCTCATACTCATTTTCTTCTGAAATTCATTGAAATGATTGTTCATAACAATAGGAAATGTGTTCTTAATAGACTTTATACAATTTTTTAATCTGAGCTGAAACAGGTGTATCTTTTGACCATTGGATATCTCCAATACCAGGAATAAAGTTTTGAAAGTAGAAAAACAAACTGATAAACAATTGCCCAAGCTTGAACTTCTAATTGTTGTCCTTCTTGATTGATTCCAGATTCAACATTAACTGACTCCACATTGCCTCACACAGATCACAATTTGCATTTTCCTTTATCATTCGGTAGGCAACATGTACGACAACCGATGGCACACTATTCATTCGGCTAGAATGAAATACCCTATAACCGATAACCATTGTAGCATAGTTACTCCTTCATCTTCAATACCATTGACAAACATTGCGTGACCATCACAAGTGGTCTTTGTCAGTTGAATAACAATATTCTGCAAGATTTTCCTCAACTTGAGAACTTCGTTGGTTTGGCAAAATCCGATCACAGCATGAATGGCCTCCTTGGTGATAGTATGTGACTTGTCTAAATATATATTGTCGTATGCTGAAATTCATAATGTAATCAAAGGGAAATCACGAATCCCTATCCTAATAGAATGTAAACAAAACTCAATGAAATAATACAATCAAATAATAGGAATGTAAATATTCAATCAATTATCCCTATTCCACGATTGCATATAGCTTCCATTGTTCTTCTCTTCTTTGTTGTATGGTGGCTCTCAGATATCGCACTAGCAACTTGCAAATGACACAAAAATTCAAAGTTCATGGTTGTTGAAAATGGAGATTGAATGCTCAGTTTATAATATTTTGGAGAGGATTGAATGAAAAGTGGAACATATTGATTAAGAGGTTGAGCTTAGGTGAGCTCACATGCTGATTGATAGTTGAGTTGCTAATTTGGAGGTGGAACTCAATAGATTGAATAAATTAAATGATTCAATTGATTGAAGGATGAAAAAGGGTGATTCGAGGAAATAAAGAGGAAAAGATAGTTAAGTGATTGAAAGTTGATTGAGAGCTTTATTTAGAAAAAGCTAACTAAAAGATAGAAATAGAGATTGAAGAGATAATTGAATTAATTAATTAATTTAGCATGTGCTTGAACTTTAACTTGGATTTTCAATTTAATATTTGCATGAGATTTTAATTCAAATATTGAATTTACTTTAAATTCAATTTGGTATTTGAATTTGGAAGAATTAGAAATTAAATGAAACTAGAATTTCGAGATTCGGAATTAGAATTTGAAGAACTAATTAGTTAATTAAATAATTTAAAGAAACTATTTAATTATTTAGAAATGGACTTTAATTAAATAATAAAGATTATTTAAATTAAAGGTTTAAAATCACAATTAATTAAATAATAAATATTTAATTAATATTTAGAAAAGGGTTAATGATTAATTGATTAACTAAATAGAGATAGAAATTGAAAAAGTATTTATTTAAACAATAAAGATTATTTAAATTAAGGGATAAAAAATCACAATTAATTAAATAATAAATATTTAATTAACATTAGAAAATGGTTTAAATGATTAACTGATGATAGAATTAAAAATAGAATAATTAGTAAGATGATGAAGAAATATGAAATTAGAAGAGTAAGATTAATTAACTTAATTAAATAATCAAAGAATTATTTAATCAATTAGAGGAATAATAAGTACATGATCAATGAGACATTTTTAGGTGTCTACACATATTTCCTCCATGAACATAGCTGAGGAAGATTCTGATATGCTCTTCCTCAAATTCCTCAAGAAAATAAACCGCATTGTGAAAACATTTCTCATGAACCTTAATGTACTCAGGTTTAATCTTCTCGTTCTTGTTGCACATAGATTTCAGCTGGGAATAGATTGCTAATGAACCTAAATCTTCAATCTTGCAATCTATATAACTGGACAGATCTCCTTTAACGAAAACTCCTTGGGGTACCTACGATAATGCATTGTACGATTCTATCTTATCCGACTCCATTGATTCAATGGCTTCAGCAGTGATGAAAAGACTCTTTGAAGGTGTTGATGATGATGCCATTCCAAATAACTTTGATTCAACAGAGTAGATTGACCAAATACCTTGTTTCCTTCACACTTCTAGGGTTTATGGTTGCTCTCTTTCTTGCACACTCAATTTGCTTTACTTTTCTCAAATCCGATCCAACTCCTCAATCCATTGTTCGAATCCATTCACAATCTATTGAGAATGCTTTGTTCCGCTCTACAAGTGCTCAAAAAATGCAATAAGGTAAAAATGACTTAGCAAAGTTGCTTTTTATTTACTTGACCTATTCCATTTATTGCACTATCGATAGGGTGAAAAACCCTAGTTACCACTTGACATATTTGCCTTTACTGATAGGTATACTAACCGATTGATAGTCCTTAGAAATTGATTGATAGCAATATCAAAATTCTTATTTTTCAACTCAAAATGCAAAATTTACTTACCATACTTTCTTCAAGGGGTCCGAAAATGGATTTACTGATATGCTCCCCCTGAGCTTGTTGAGAAGCTTAGTTTGTCAGTGTAAGATTCTCCACACTAGGTGAAGTATTGGGTTCTTTCGATGGCTTGTCCTCACTTTTGTTTTTCCAAATCCTATTCATCTCCTCTTTGGTTTCTTCAACATCTATTGTCTTCTTCCCTTTTAGATCTATAGAGTGACTTACTGGTTGATTCTTTTTCTTTTTGCAAAACTTATCAATGTGTCACGGTTTATGACAATGATAGCAAGCAATTCCAGATGCTCTCCAGGGTCCTGCATTGCCTCTTCTTGTTCTTCTTCTGTAGTTCATAGCCACATGTCAATAGTTGTTGCAAATTGTGCAAATCACATTAGCTACTTTCTCCATCTCATAGGGACTAAACCGGTTAACATAGGCTTTTTTCCAATTCATGTTTCTCCGGTTGTCGTAATTCCCTCTCCAATCACTAACATGTCTTGGGCTCATATGAGATGCTGGGTTATTTTCTCCAAATCTGCATTCAACTGATATATGCCCATACACATTGCATGTATAAAAATAACCTTCAAATCTCCTAGACACATTTCTAGTGTTAGGTCTATAACCGGTGTTTTCCTCAAATCTGCTTCTACACACATTTGCAGTATGTCCTGATTTGTGACAGTTAAAACAAACAAGTTTGTAAGATTTCTTACCAGTGGGTTTTTCAACTTTAGGTTTCGGTTTATCTTTATGCAAGTTGACCTTTGTACTAGAAGTTTCACCTTTTTCAAATGTAGAGTAGCCAGCCCAGTTGTATCTTTGTTCATCCTTTGAGATTGTATCTACTCATTAAGCATTGAAGAACTCTTATCGAATTTGGCAATATTCTCATTAGCCTCAGCAAGTTCCTTTGTAAGATCTTCATTCATTTTCATCAGGGTCTCTCTAAGAGACATAGCTATATCTAGATCTGCTTGTATGTCTTCTTTTTCTTCCTTTTCATCATGCAAATAAGCATGCAAGGTATCAACTTCCTGATTCAACTTGAAGATTTCATGCTCCTTATCTTTGATCTAGTCTTCAGCACTTCTCCTATTTTCCAACTCTTGATTCATTCTAATGGTTAAAGCTTCAAGTTCCTTTCTTACATTTGACTTGTCTTTATTCAGTTTTTCCACTTCATGGGCTAGTGCATCCACGTTAGCTTCATTTGATGAATTATTTTCAGATATTTCCATTAGTTGCTCTATCAACTCTCTTCTCTTTCCTTGTGAAGCCTTGTATATCACCTTGAACTCCTCAAAGATCTGTTCAGTCTTTGCAAGCTGGTGTGAGAGTTCTCTGTAACTCATTTCCCTCATGATGGCTTTAGGGTTTCCTTCCGAGTGGTTAAGACTCGAGGAAGTCAGAATCTCATACCAATTGATAAACTTATAAAACACTGATAGGGGGGGTGAATCAGTGAAAAAAAATTAGTAACACTTTAATTGCAGACCGGTAAAAACATTTAACCAATTTACCAATGACTTTGCATATAATCCAAAGTGTTATTAAATTATTCACCACAAGCAAAACATTCACCATAACATAAATATTTATACGTGGAAAAACAAATTGGGAAAAACCACGGTGAGATGGAACTCACAAGTTAACTATCTGTAGTATAGATAATTGTCTGGTTAAGGTCTACAAATGCTCTGTTAAAAAAAGATCCTATTAGAGATCTCAAGCCCTGTTAGGAGCTATACCTGGTTAAAGGTAACCTCAGTGGAGGATTTAGATCCAAGTTAATGAATCACCTTGTTAGAGGATTTATACAAAGAAGATTGTTAGAGCTTACCCGATTAAGGGATTTTACTATTGTAGTGGTTAGAGAACAACATTGGGATTGATCTAAGAATAGCACCTTTTGCTGGTTTAGATCCTTTTCTATGCATACATTACCATATCATCAACATACTCAGCAATTCCTTTAACAAATCGTCTCTTCTACAACTCATATCATAACTTGTATCTTCTATATGAAAAAACTCGTCACAATGTCTTTATATACATATTAATTTTCATGTCGCCCCCTGACAATTTCCTAGGTTTAATGAATCAAGACAATCTTTCTTAACATGACACAAATCACCACCATAGTGTTAGTCGGTGATAACACATCACAATCGGTAATAACTCATCACACAAACTAGGAAAACCGGTAAGAACATCGATACCGGTTCAGTGTTGACCACTTCGAATAAAATATTAACTCACATACTGATTCACTTTCAATTCATACTGGGTGATTGTCTCCATGCTCCTCCTTGACTTTGTGTGCTGCATCTCAAAACTGGTAAGTTTGGAACTGATCAAAACCGATTGACTTATCTACATATAACAGTTAACTATACAATGACTCAAATATACCGGTTAGACTTCCACTATACATATAATACTAGTTTACCTTAACTAAGATGACTATAACAATCAAAACAGATGTTCCATCAATGACAACACATGAATTCATCAAACACAAAAATCATCATCAAGCCAACATCATCATCAATTATTTTCTTCTCCTTTGTCTCCATTTTCTCTACCTTTTCTTTCTCCTTCACGGTCTTATCTTATTTTGTCTTCTCTCCCTCACCGATGTCCTTGACCGGTGGTGGTTGTGTCTCCACATTTTGTTCATTCACCAGTACTTGCTCATCAGTCTTTTCCTTTTGACTATTATCAACATTTACACTTACCGATGGAATTTTATTATCAGTAGGCTATGTGTTCACCAGTTGCTCATCAAAGCTCTTTTCTTCAGTTTGCTTCTCCACTTGTTCCTCTTGTTTCTCATATTGTTCAAACATTTGAACATCAACATCAGGTACATCTATAGGATCAATAGTATTATCAACATTATCTCTGGTGTTATCATCAGGAATAAATATCAGTTTAGTATCAATCAAATCATCATTCATATACTTGTTATCCGGTTCAAAATTTGTGATCTTAACACCTTTAGGAATTTCTTCTGACTTTAGCTTTTGAGAACTATCCTCCTGAACTTGTTCATATTTTTCTTCATCTTCATCCGAGATGAGACCTAAAGCCTTCTTAATCAAAATCTCAGTCTCCTTTTGGACCGATTCGATCTCTCCTATTAACATTCTTGTTAATCTCTTCTTGGATCTGAATGATGCCTTTGTTTCTACTATCTGCTCCTTTGTGAAACCTATCTGCTCAAGAAATTCTTGAACCTCCTTCCTTATTTTCTTAGCAATTACTGGTTTCTGCAACTTAGAGTGGACTTGTAGAGATTTTTCTTTGTAAGTCCCAAATCTCTCTGCAGTGATATCCATCAGTTTCTCTAACTTATTGTTGGAATAAGAAATGAGTAGATCCTTGTCTACCTCATATCCCATAGGTAATACCCATGTGGTTCAAGGGATAACTTCTTCCATCATATAGGTGTCAGTATCCACCATAAAACAAATTGTCTTCTCATATCAGTTGACTAATTCTATAGGTATACGCTCTCTAGCATGTATTTTCTTTTGAAATTCCTTGAATTAACCCCATGAGATGTTATCAAACTTGTCCATATATAGTGCATACCCATTTTAATTATTATGTCCCTGGGTTGACAATCAAATGAACACTAGCTATGGAAATAGTGACTTTACCAAATGAATGTGCAAACTTCGGGTTGAGACTTCAATTAGAGTTATTATTCTTATCGTTGGGGTGAACATTTTTGGCGTCGTTGTTAGGGATGGTGTCAAACTAAGAACCTGTTATGGTTATTATCTTTTCAATTTCAGTTAATTGTTTTTTTTGGCATACCTAATTGTTCAAAAAATTTCATGAATTTGCATGCATAAGCGAAGAAGAGATGTTCGAGGTAGATTTGTGCCCAGTCATCCTAATCATGTAGAAAATAATTTCCCAGAAATAAATCCTTTTGCTGAACTTTACCAAACCCCAGAGAATTTGAACCACCCTGAATCTAAATTCCAAGAAGGTAGTCTTCAGTTCCTCTTTGGACCTCAAGAAGAAGAATTTCATATAGTAATAACCCCCACAAATCCGATGCAAGGAAACCCACCTCCTGGTGGAAATAATCCACCACCACCACCAGACCCAACGTTTGAGTTCCCTATATCTAATCAACATGATAATGCTAATCTCAAGAACATTCCAGCATCTTCCCTTCCTAAATTCTATGGATTGGTGATAGAGGATCCAAACACATTTCTGTTTGAGTTTGATGTTCTCTGTAGAAGTTTTTACTATACTACAAATGCCCATAGACTCAAAATATTTCATGCAACCTTGAAGGAATCATCTTTAAGATGGTTCGTGAGCTTGGGTAGTAGCACAATCAATACATGGGATGAGATGAAACGGTTGTTTATTGCAAAATATAAAGATTATTGTAGAGGCACTAATCGTCATGGGGATGATATCTTTAGAATGACACGAGAAGAAGATGAGAATCTTGAAGATTATCTAGAGAGGTTTTTGTTTAGTGTCAAAAAGTCCAAACACAGTACTCTAAATGAAGATTCCGTCAAGTTGATATTTTTGAGGGGAATCAGTGATGAATGCATTGATTCTTTGGATCTTATGGGAGGAGGTGACTGTAAAGCGGAAAATCGCGATCGAACCCTAGTTGTTCTCCCCTCTTCCAACTCTGAGGAGAGAGAAGGGAGGTTCGCTAGGGTTGATGGTTTTCACTTAGGGGAGAGACTTTACATTCAAAAGAGGGGTTGAAACCCACAAGATCCAATCCCACACAATGCAAGATTGGATGCTAAATGAGTTTCAAGGGTTAAGACAGCAAGGCTACCCTCTTTTGTAAAGAATGTGCATAGAAGAATTAAGCGAGGAATGCATAGAAAATGACCAAGATTCGCTTATAAACTGAGATAGGGATACAGTATGAAGCTGCGGACCTGGAATTAGCAGTAAAATGTCGATATGGCGCTGTCCTGCAAATTTGAGCAAAAATTGTCGGGACGATGGCGCCCGTGCGCCACGGTCCTCCGAAAAATCCGCGAAACGAAGGAGGATCTGTTCGTCTCTGCACAAGGATTCCAGATCTTCAATTTCAGCCACGTACCTGCAACCTACACACAGAAAAGCAAAGACGATTGGGGGGTTAGGGATTAGGGGTTTGCCTTTAGGTCAAACCCCGGTTTTGGAATTAACCAAGAAATGAGCAAGTGCTGTAAATGTAAATGACTGTAAAACAAGTACTAATACCTTGTTCTAAGGATGTTTGTATCCTTATGTGCGAAGGTATAGATGTTGTATGTTGTTGTAGTATGTTGTATGTGATCTCCTCTTCAATGGTTGAATCCTTGTCTTGAATGCAACACTTAGCCTTGAATGGAGACTTGAAATGATCAATTGCTTGAAGGAATGCTTGAATGCTTGAATGCTTGAGTATAGTTTCCACGCATTTTCCATCATATCGAATGAAAGAGGAAAATGTAGTTTATATACTTGTCATTTAGGGCTGATAGACTGATTTTCCCGACCTTAGGCCGACCAGGAAAGTTTAATTTCCAATTTGCAAACAAAAAGACCCGAGACCCCTTAGGAGACCGGGCCCAAAATAGGACCCAGATACCAGGGTGCTGGGCGCCATGGTCCTGGGGACCAGGGCGCTGGGCGCTCTGGTCCCACCTCCCGGGACAGCAGGGTGCAAGGAGGTTCAGGCCAGGGTGCTAGAAAATGCAGTTTTCAGTGTCGTAATCAGGTTTCGGGGTCTCCATTCAGGTTGCGTGTTGCGTTGCCATCGTGAAGACCGAAATGTAGTCGAAATTGCAAGTGTCGCAATTTTAGGACGCTACATTTAGCCCCCACTTTAGCGGGAGTATGTATGCTCATACTTCCGGTAAAGTACAAGGAAACAACATTGAAAGACTTTCACCACATCAAGGAGGCAAGACACACCAAGCCCCCAGTGGACTAAGGATCTTACTACTTCGATTGACAAAGTAAAAGGGAAGATCATGAGGGAGAACCATGACTGTCGGTAGTAAGGTTCCCTCACTATGAGTCATGCAAGAAAGATATCAAAAATTTTCAAGGCAAAGCTAAGTTTGCCAAGAAATTTTCAAGTATCTAGAAAGGATAGATGGGGTGTATGCCCCCCTATGTTAAAGCGATCGCACACGCCTCACCGGGGGTGATTGTTTTAACGTAGTGATACACATAAGAAATGAGAAAGGAAAGGAGCACGTTATCGCAAGGATTTAGCCCCCAAGTGTGAGATAAACCCAAGGATAATAGACACAAAACACAAAGCACGAGGTGACTTCGCTTTCCTCGGGGTCAGTATGCTGTATGATAATTCATGTATATATATCATATGTATGTATGCATAATTGTTCTTCATTCCCCAATCAAGGAAGGTCACCTAGAAGAAGGGAACACATGTGTCTTTTGAGTCAACATGAGAGAGATCGAGAGATCTCAATGCTTTGCATCATCCTCAAGTAGACAACACTAAGGACAACAAATAGAAGAATGAGAGTAACATATAGAAGAAGTAACAAAAGAGAGGGGGAAAGAATCTGCTATGCTAATGAAACTAGTCTAGCACGTCATCTACCCCCCGATCTTGCTGATCAATGTTTCGGGAAGGCAGGGAACATGCTAGAGGAGGAACATCCAACACAACAGATGGAGCTATCACAAGATCCAAACAAGGCTATGTTCATGTTCCGAGCCACATTGTTCTTGTCTAGGAGCTAGGATAAGTGCATTAGAAAATTCATTAGATAAATGGTTATCAATATCAACAAGTTCATATTCACTATCAGAAGCAAGAGGAGTAACATTTTCATCATGAATAACATTTTCATCTATATCATCATCAAGATTTATAAAAATAGGCTCTTTAACTCGCACAAGATCAAAACCATCATGCATCTTATGTTTAGGAGATTTAGGCTCAATGTCCGGCTGAGGAGAAAATGGAATAATACTTGTTGAAGGTGTTTTTGGAGATTGCAAAGTTTGAGAAGCAGCTGCTTGAGCTCTAAGACGACGCTTTTGTCGGTGTTCACGTGCAGAACGATTTCGTCTAGTCTTAGTAGGAAGTTGAGAAGATTGAGGAGGAGGAATGTTCTCATCCTTAGCACTTGGGTGTTTAGGTTGTGGTCTCTTAGGCTGGACAATAGGAGAAGAAGAAGGTCTCTTCTCTCTATAAAAGGACGGAGGAGGAACTGCTCCATATAAACGAGGAATTTTTGGTTTAGGAAGGAGACCAAGTCCATCATGACGAGGAGGGATAGGTCTACTTTTAGGAAGTTTATTAGATATAGACATAGTCACATCCATAGGGATGGGTTGGGAATCTTCTTGAGGAAAGACATTAGTTTTATCTTTCAAAGGAAGAACTTCCTTCTCAAGAATGATAGGAATATCAAGTTTAGGTGTTCTAGGTTCACTTAAAGATAGGATCATATATGTTTTCCACTTTTGATAAGATTTGAAAAGATGATCACTTCGCGGAGGAAGAGATTGGAATTGTTTAGGCCAAAAGTAATCAATAGGAACGCTAGAAGTTCTTTCAGCTGGTTTAAAGAGACTATGATTGACAGTAACAACTTCACCATTATGGGGAAATTTCAAACACTTGTGAATAGGAGAAGCAATAGCTTTCATGGAAGATAGCCAAGGATAGCCAAGCTTCACACGAAATTGTTCGGAAGATGGAATAATAGCAAAGTTCACATCAAGGGATTTGTTATGGACCTCAATAGGCAATGTAATAGAACCAATTGCAGGAGAAGAAAATGCATCAAATAATTTCACAATCACATCTATTTTGTCATAAATCACTTGATTCAATTGCAAAGTAAAAAGAAATTCTTCAGTAATAACATTAATCATGCACGAAGGATCAATAAGCACTCCACGGCAAGGTGTATTCTTGACTTTTGCAACTATGTATAAAGGACCATCAGGTGCTCTAATGGTTTCACTAGAATCAAATGTGATGGAAGGTTCTTTAGGGTTTTCTTGCTGCTCTACAAAGTTAATCACATTCGGAGTCATAGACATAAGACCATCAGATGAGAGAGAGGAATCATTAGCCTCAATTGCATTAGAGGTATGAGAAGGTAATGGATCAGTGAAAATCTGAAGATTTTGATTAGGAGGAGCTACAGATGTATTGCCTTTATCATTCGCTCCAGAAACAGAAATAGTATTATTATCAATCAAATCTTGAATTTTACCCTTTAAAGAAAAACATTTTTCAGTATCATGCCCAGGCTGACGATGAAATTGACAAAAAGCTTTGTTATCAAAATAAGGTGAAGTAATCTTTGCAGGATCAATTTGTCTTATAGGAGGAAGAGTAAGCACATTTTGTTCCAATAACTTATTCATAATACTATGCAATGATTCATTCAAAGGAGTATACTTTCTTTCTTTCTTGAAAAATTTAGAAATAGGAGGCACACCTGATGCTGCATTCACATTGTTGTTGATGATGTTTTCATTGAATTTGATGGAATCTCTGTTCGGTTTAAACTTCCCAAATGGTTGTTGACTGCTATCACCCTTATCACTCGGAGCCATAGGATGTGATTGTTCCATTTGACTCACAGTCAGTTGATAATTGTGAAGAGTTGTACATAACTGTTGGAAAGAAGTAAACTCAGAAAACAGAAGTTTGTCTCGAATATCTTTTTGTAAAGTAGAAATAAAGATTCTTTGAATATCATTGTCAGGCACTGGAAAAGAAATTTGAGCATACAAATGCTTATATCTACCAATGAAATCAGTCACTTTTTCTTTAACACCTTGTTTACAATGCATTAAATCAATCAAAGTAACTTTAGGACTTATATTGTTTTGAAATTGTTGAATGAAAGCATTTGCAAGTTGTTCGAAAGAAGTAATAGAATAAGAAGGCAACGAGCAATACCATTGTAGGGCTTTGTCTCTTAATGTTCTAGTGGATAGTTTTGCAAGCAACCTTTGGTCATAAGCAAAATCAGTACAAATTGTTTGAAAAGTCTTAACATGTGTTAGAGGATCACCTTTACCATTATAAAGCTCCAAATGCGGAATTTCAACATGTTTAGGGGGGATAGCTCGAACAATGTCAAGAGAAAGTGGGCTCGCAACATCAAATGTGGGCACACTAAACTTAGATTGATTCATAGAGGCAATTTGTTGCTATAAAGAAGAGACAGTTTGTGCAAGATTGTTAATGGTCGCTTTAGTCGAAGAGTTCATATTAGATGTGTTAGATTGAGATGGAGGTGTTATGTTATTGAAAGAAGGTAAAGAGTAAGGTGGTGGGACTCTATGATAATTAGTCATAGGAGATGATTGGACAGGAGGAACACTACAAGGAGGAATGGAATGATTGAATGAATTGCCCCCTTGCGTCATGTTCATTTGTGGAGATATAATAGGGACACTCATTGAAGGAATGAATGAAGAAGTCGGATTAAATGAAGGAAGAGGATTAATTGAAGAAGAAGGGTTGCCCCCATGACTAGTGATCACAGGAGGAATGTCTTGTGTAGAAGTAGCCATTATGTTTGATGTAAAGGTAGGTATGCTAGCAATAGAAGTCATCAAAGGAATAGAATGATTGACTTGAGTAGGAGGTTGTGTATAACCCAAATTTTCAGCACAACTCTTCATAGGCATCACATTCGAACCCACAATATGTGCAATACCACGCAAAATATCAATTCCATTCTTATCACTTTGAAGCATATGTTTTAGACCCTCAATTAAAGGAAGAGCTTGACTATCAAGGTATTCTTGAGACATCCATTGTCGAAAATTGTCAAATTGGTTATCCAATTTCGAAAGTTGTTCTTCAGAAACCTCATAGAGAGCTTCTTCATCATTAAGAGGATTAGAGGAATTACCCATGTCCTCGTTAAAAAGGCTATTCAAATTAGGTTCCATCTCCTCAGTAGTTAAACCTCGGAAAGACTTAATTCTACGGCTTCGTCTAACGGGAATAGTGTAAGTAGGGCTTATTGTTGTAAAACTCATGCACTAGAAAGAGAGAGAAGATTTTGAATTTAGAGGTAGCAATTTTCAGTAAAATCAGCCAATCTTCTGGATTTAAGCTATTAAATGCAATCACAACAGTCTCCCGAAATTTCGAAAAAAATGTCCGGGACCGTGGCGCTCGGAGTGCAACACGGTCCTTGCAACTTTTTTTGAAATTTGTAGGGATGAAAGGTATGATGATTTTAGAGCTGATCTGAAAAAATTGAGTGATTATACGATCTGTAGATAGGCCAAATTAAAGTTGCAAATTCAAAATTGAACTCTATCAAGATTGTTGAAAAATGCAAGATTTGAATTTTGAAAAAGAGAGGGAAACTGAAATTTTGAATTTTATGATTTCAGAGGGAATGTCAAAAGCAATGCAAATTTTGAAATTTAAAAATCGACTCAATTTCACGCAAGATTCAATTTTGAAAGCGGAAATTAAAGTTGTTGTAATTAAGCACTTAATTGCAAAAGTCACAAATTGCAAGAATTTGAATAAAGCACTGAAATTTTTAATGAATGATAACACACTTTTCAGATTTAGGACAGTAAGAACACAATTTTGACACAAAATTTCAATTTCGATGATTTTTGAATGTTTAGAAGCCTTAATCCAAGCAATCACAAGACCAACTTTGACTGTAATTTTGAAGGTGTTAAAATTGATAAAATCAGTCAAAATTCTGGATTTTAGCAGGAAAATACAATAAGATCTAGCTCCCGAAATTTCGGAAAAAATGTCGGGGACGATGGCGCTCGGAGTGCACACGGTCCTCGCAACTTTTTTCCAAATTTTCAGGGATGAAAGATATTGTGATTTTATTGCGGAATCCAAAGTTACAGCTGATTTGGAGATGTTTTGATCAGTGAAATTGTCAGACAAAGGTTGAATCAAGAGGGTTTCAAAAATTAAGGTTTTGACACTTAACCACTTAATTTTCAAAATTAAAGCACAAATATGAATTGATAATTTGTAATAGAAGGGCAGATCTGAAACAAGCATTAATACTTAAACATTTCACAAGTTTAATTACTAAAAAGAAAATTTAGGGTTTTTATGCAATTAACCTCTAAAATTTTGCAAAAGATCAAACATGGAAATGTAATCAAGGAATCCAATTTTCAGATCTAACTATGAATAATCAGAAAGGATGTTCACGTCGGGTTCACCAAAATGTAAAGCGGAAAATCGTGATCGAACCCTAGTTGCTCTCCCCTCTTCCAACTCCGAGGAGAGAGAAGGGAGGTTCGCTAGGGTTGATGGTTTTCACTTAGGGGAGAGACTTTACATTCAAAAGAGGGGTTGAAACCCACAAGATCCAATCCCACACAATGCAAGATTGGATGCTAAATGAGTTTCAAGGGTTAAGACAGCAAGGCTACCCTCTTTTGTAAAGAATGCGCATAGAAGAATTAAGCTAGGAATGCATAGAAAATGACCAAGATTCGCTTATAAACTGAGATAGGGATACAGTATGAAGCTGCGGACCTGGAATTAGCAGTAAAATGTTGATACGGCGCTGTCCTGCAAATTTGAGCAAAAGTTGTCGGGACGATGGCGCCCGAGCGCCACGGTCCTCCGAAAAATCCGCGAAACGAAGGAGGATCTGTTCGTCTCTGCACAAGGATTCCAGATCTTCAATTTCAGTCGCGTACCTGCAACCTACACATAGAAAAGTGAAGACGATTGGGGGGTTAGGGATTAGGGGTTTTCCTTTAGGTCAAACCCCGGTTTTGGAATTAACCAAGAAATGAGCAAGTGCTGTAAATGTAAATGACTGTAAAACAAGTACTAATACCTTGTTCTAAGGATGTTTGTATCCTTATGTGCGAAGGTATAGATGTTGTATGTTGTTGTAGTATGTTGTATGTGATCTCCTCTTCAATGGTTGAATCCTTGTCTTGAATGCAACACTTAGCCTTGAATGGAGACTTGAAATGATCAATTGCTTGAAGGAATGCTTGAATGCTTGAATGCTTGAGTATAGTTTCCACGCATTTTCCATCATATCGAATGAAAGAGGAAAATGTAGTTTATATACTTGTCATTTAGGGCTGATAGACTGATTTTCCCGACCTTAGGCCGACCAGGAAAGTTTAATTTCCAATTTGCAAACAAAAAGACCCAAGACCCCTTAGGAGACCGGGCCCAAAATAGGACCCAGGGACCAGGGCGCTGGGCGCCCTGGTCCTAAAGGACCAGGGTGCTGGGCGCTCTGGTCCCACCTCCCGGGACAGCAGGGTGCAAGGAGGTTCAGGCCAGGGTGCTAGAAAATGCAGTTTTCAGTGTCGTAATTAGGTTTCGGGGTCTCCATTCAGGTTGCGTGTTGCGTCGCCATCGTGAAGACCGAAATGCAGTCGAAATTGCAAGTGTCACAATTTTAGGATGCTACAGTGACATTACACAATCCACTTGGGCTAAAATAGGACAAATTTGTAAGAAGTATTCCAGATCGACTTCTAAGAAGAACATGCATTTCAAGCCAGGAGCAACATCATCAACATTTGGTACTGGAGTTTCTAGAATGGAAATTGGCCATTTATTAAAGGACTTTAAGGAGGAAATTATAAATAATATGGCTACTCAGTTGGATACACTTTCAGCTATGAAGAAGCCTGAAGAAACTGATGCATTTCTTGCAGAATTTTGTCCTCATTGTAGATAGCGAAAGAAGGATTGCAGATGTAAAATGGTTGCAAATGTGGGGGTTCCTGACTTCAAGCCAATACAAGGTGAGGACGAGCAAGTCTTCTATGTTTCTCAAAGAAGGCCAAATTTCCAAAGACAAGGTATGCCTCCAGATCCACTTTCTTTTTTTGGTTATAGTGGAAATTCTTATGTACCAAATAACCAATGGCAACCACCATATGCTCAAAATTTTGGTAATTATCAAAACTGGTATGGTTCTCAAGGCCAAGGGCAGCATTTTGCTAATCAAATGCCATAGTGGTAGTAACCACAAGGGAACTGGTATCCACCTCAGGGACAAGGAAGTAAGTTTCAAGGGAATTGGCAACCTACTCCTCAATGGAGGGGGAGTCAGCCATGGAATGCCCAATCTTCTGGTTATCAACAGCCTATTTAGTAGCCACAGCCTCCTCCTGCAGCCACTGCTGTCCCACCTAAACCAACGTAATTGCCTACTCAACCAATGCCAAATCCTAATATTAAATCTCAGCAACAACAACAAGCTTATTCGACTGATCTTAATCAATATCCAGCCTATTCTCTATCTCTAAGTGATATTCATCTCCGATCTGGGATAACTCTACCTAATCCATCTCCTCCAGTTATCACTGAGGTATAAGAAGAAAAAGAAATCTCTAATCCAACAGATACAATAGCTCAGAAGTAGATAGTACTGCCATTTCCCCAGAGATTGTAAGAAATGGAAGTTCTCATAGAACAAGAGCAAGGCTTTGATATTATAGATCAACTGAAGCATGTTTGTGTTAAAATACCATTGTTGTAGGCAATAAAAGATATTCCTATATATGGTAAGTCACTGAGAGAAGCATATCTAAAAAAACCTGGCAGGAAGAAGAAGGATCCACAAACAGTGTATGTTATGGGTCAACTGGTAGATATTATGTTAGGCAAGGTTGCAATTCCAAAATATTTTGATCCAGATAGTCCTGTTGTAAGTATAGTCATTAATGGCAGCTAGATAAGAAATGTTTTAATTGATTTAGGGGCAGCCATTAATGTGATGACAAGAGAAGTAATGAAATAGATCGAAATCAATAGTCTAAGGCCTACACCCATAGTTCTATAGCTTGTTGATATCTCTATAGTGAGACCTGATGGTATGATTGAAGATGTAGTGGTTATTTTGGATTCCTGGGAATACCCTGCAGACTTTATGATTCTATCTCCAAAGGCAACATTGGGAGGATATCCAGTGATTTTGGGAAGACCTTGGCTTGCCACAGCTGATGCATATATTGGATGTAGATCAGGGGATATAACTATTTCAGATGGGAACTCTACAAAAACATTAGCCTTGTATTCTCCTGCACAACCCCAGCTTGATCAACAACAAGCGGTTTGGCCTATTTTGGGAGAAGAATCTGAGGGAGTTGACTCTGTTAATCACCTTATGATGAATAATCGAGGGCCATTCATGCAATTACATGATGAAGACTCAATTATTTATTAAATTTTGATAAATGAGTTGATACAAGAACAACAATTGCAAGAGTCGGTTCTGAATATTGCAGGTTTGGACTTTCCTGTAGCCACTGATATATTGCATACTCTATTGCCGTAGGAAGTTTCTTCTTCTCATTTTTCTGATATGAACTAGATTGATCTTACTATCAAGATAGAAGTTGATTTGAATAAATGTTTGAATATCAATAGAGATCTTTCAGATAATCAAAAGGAGGCCATTGTGGACTTGCTAAAATGTCATAAAAATGCTTTTGCATGGGATTACATGGATATGCATGGGATAGATCCAACAGTTTGCACCCACCGTATCTATATAAAAGAAGAAGGTTGCCCACTCAGACAACCTCAAAGAAGAATCAATCTTGCATTAAAAGAAATAGTTAAAGAAGAATTGCAGAAGTTGTTAAAGGTCAGGTTTATCTATCCTATCTCTAATAGCCAACGGGTATCACCTTTGGTCATAGTCCCTAAGAAAGGAGGAAAATGGAGGGTATGTGTTGATTATAGAGCCTTGAACTTAGAAAAAAGAAAAGATCATTTTCCATTACCATTTGTGGATCAGGTATTGGATTCTTTGGTTGGTAAAAATATTTTTCATTTCTTGATGGATTTAGTGGTTACAATCAGATTCAGATAGCCACAGAGGATCAAGAAAAGACAACATTTACTTGTCTTTGGGGCACATATGCATATTTTGTTCTTCCTTTTGGTTGTGTAATGCTCCAGCCACTTTTCAAAGAGCAGTGATCAGTATCTTTTCTGATATTTGTCAAGACATCATGGAAATCTATATGGATGACTTTACAACTTATGGTTCTGAATTTGAACAAGCATTAGGGAACTTGAAAAAAGTTTTACAGCGATGTGAGGACTATACTTTGTCATTAAATAATGAGAAATGCTTCATCATGATGCAGGAAGGAATAGTCCTTGGTCATCATATCTCTGTAAAAGGAATACAGGTGGATCCAACAAAGATTGAAGTCATTCAACATATCAATGCCCCTGTGAAGCAAAAAGATGTAAGAAGTTTCCTTGGTCATGCTGGATACTACAAAAGGTTTATCAAAGATTTCGGCAAAATTGCAAGTCCCTTATATTCACTGCTTACAAAAGATATGGAATTTAAATGGACCTCAGCATGCAGTGAAGCTTTCTTGAAGCTTAAGCTTGCCTTGACTCAAGCACCAGTTCTTAAAGGTCCAAATTGGTCTTTACCATTTCAAATTCATACAAATGCATCTGATTATGCAATAGGAGCAGTATTGGGAAAGAAGATTGACAAATTGGAAAGTGCAATATATTATATTAGCAAGAACTTACAGGGACCTGAGTTGAATTACACAATCACCGAAAAGGAAATGTTAGCTGTTATATATGCACTCAACAAATTTAGGCACTATATCACAGGATATCCCATATTTGTGATACAGATCATAATGCAATCAAATATCTCATGAATAAGCCTTCAATTACTGGCAGATTGGCTCGCTGGTTATTGTTGATGCAGGAATTTGATATCACAATTGTTGATAAACCAGGGAAGTCTAATGTGGTTGTAGACTATCTTTCAAGACTTCAGTTACAAGAAGATTCTACAGTGATAGATGATGCTTTTCTAGATGAACATGTATTCCTTATACAAGCTCACACTCCCTGGTATGATGATATTGCCAACTATTTAGCTACTGCTAAAATGCCAATTCATTTCTCTCCTAAAGAAAGAAGGTTGCTAGTAGAAAAAAGTTTTAACTTCTCATGGATTGCTGATTGTTTGTTTTATACTGGGCCTGACCAAGTCATGAGAAGATGTGTAAGGGAAGATGAAACATATGATATCCTGCATGCATGTCATGATGAGCCATGTGGAGGACATTTTGCTGCCAAAAGAACAACACTCAAAATACTAAATACAGGGTACTATTGGCCCACATTGCACAAGGATGTAACACAGTATACAAGAAAATGTGACAGATGCCAGTGAATGGGATGACCTACAAAATCTAATGAGATGCCATTATATCCATAAATATCAGTTGCACCATTTGATAAATGGGGATTAGATTTTGTTGGCCCAATTGATCCACCTAATGGCAAATTCTACATTATGGTATGTACAAATTATGTAACAAAATGGGTGGAAGCTTGTGCCATGACACATGCAAGAGATAATAAGGTGGCTGAGTTTCTTTATGAGGAGATATTTACAAGATATGGAGTACCAAGAGAAATTGTATCAGACCAAGGCCCACAATTTACTTCAACATTGATTACAGCTTTGGTAAATGAATACAATATAAGGCACAAAAAATCAACTCCATATCATCCAAAGCTAATGGGTAGGTAGAAGTTACAAATAGGGAGCTTGAGGCTATTCTTACCAAAATAGTATCTTTTCATAAAAAAGACTGGTCTCATAGGCTTTCAGAAGAAATTTGGGCATATAGAACAACTTGGAAAACACCAATTGGTTTTACACCTTTTGAGATGGTTTATGGAAAAGCAGCAATGATGCCTATTGAATTTGAGCATAAAGCTCTAAGGAGAGCTTTGCAATTAAATATGACATTATCTGATGCATAGAAAGAACATAATCAGCAATTGAATGCTTTGGACAAATGGAGGAAAATGGTTGTCTAGTAGACAGAACTGATCCAAAATCAGAGAGCAAAGTGGCATGATAAATATATCAAAGAAAAGAAGTTCAAAGCCGGTGACTGGGCACTATTGTATGACTCCATATATAAAGATTCTATGGGGAAGCTGCAAACTAGGTGGTTAGGTCCATATGAGATAGAAGAAGTTTTCAATAATGGAGTTGTTCATTTGACCATAATTGACCTTGTTCGGTTTAAGCTTTTGGTGAATGGTCACCAACTGCGTCTGTATCATAAGTCGGCCACTAAAGAGGAGTTCCTGTAGCAATTTGACCAAAAGGATGAAACAAAGGTTCTTGTAGCAACTGACAAGGTTCCTGCAGCAATTGATCAGCTTCATGCTGCAATTGAGCAAAGTAATAAAGGTAACGTTCCTGCAGCCACTGCAATGAACATGCTTGCCACTTCATAATTATTCTCGCATTATTTCACAATAAATATTTCCATGTCTTATGAGAATATTCTTCTCCATAAATAAAACGTCATTCCATCCCATTTTCTTATCTGTCATTTTGCCATCATTTTTCGTACGACTGCAAGTATGTACATATTGTATTTTGTTTTAATTACCCATTTATTATTTCATTGTGATTATGCCTTTCTAAATCCGTGTGCACTCCCTGAAATCTCATCAGCTTGTGTGGACACATGCTAGGTTAAGTTGGGGGGGTTTCTTTATGGTTCGGTTTCCAAAGTTAGTGATTATTCATCCTTTTTTGGTACTTAGAATTGATTGCTTTCCATCATTGTTTTAACAAGATATTCTTTCACCCAAGGTAATAATAAATTATGCTGTCGAAATTGAGATATGTATGGAATTTTCAATTTTGCAAGTCTGTCAGATATTTTGGTTCTTTGTTTCTCAGTTGCAGAGTTTTCTATACTAACATAGTAAGAAATGGGTGGAGATCCAATCCGTCATGAGCCAACTATCCATGATGTGTTGCTATAGGATGCCCTTTGTGAGCATTATTTTAGACACCATGGCTAGATTGATTACTTTTTAAAAATCAAAGACTTTAATGAAGAAATTGCTACAGATTTTATGCATTCCTTCAATGAAGGAGAAGCTATGGTTAAAGGTTTAAGGGTTATTGCTACGGAGCAACGAATAGTTGAAGTAATAGGGTTGCCATAGGAAGGAGAATTGTTTCCAGAATCAAAAGACGCAAGGAGCGTCAGGGCAGAGTTTACAATTCCCATAGATGAACCTCTAATGGTGGACAAGCAAGGAACTAGGAGGGTTTCCCTACCCGCAGAGTGGCCTCGGGTAGCTTTGTATGTCATGAAATACATTATTTGTGAAGGGAGATAGTCAAATCTACATTCACCACATTTTAAATTACTTAGTCATTTACGGCATGGCCGGAGGGTGAATGTCCTTAATTTTCTATACCATCTCATTTCTACAAGTGCTAAAGAAACGCGGAAGAATGGAAATCATTCTGTCAGCCATCATGGTTTGGTGAAATTGCTTGTAGAACATTCTCTTAGAGGTGTTTCACAGATGGAATGGGGGGTATTTGAAGATATATTGCATTTTAGGGTTGAGGATGCTCCTGTTGAAGATGCTCCTATTGTAGATAATCCACCAGTTGAAGAAGAAAATATTGTAGAACCATCTTCTCCCGTAGTTGTTGCAGAGGATGATTTGCTTGTTGCTGAAGGAGCTACGGTTATTGTGGAGGAAGAGATGGCTGAAGCAAATGTGGAGCAACCCTCCACTTCTCTTCAAAGAGAGTCACCAATTGCTAAGAGAAAAGGGAAGGAATTGAAAATAAATGAAACAAATGAAGAACCTATGGCCCAGCCGCATGCAACTCAAATTTCTTCTGTAGCCAAGAGGCGTAGGTCAAAAAGAAAAACTCTTGCAGCAACCGAAACCATTCCTGCAGCCACTCCAAAGGTTTATGTGAGAAGAACATGGAGTAGGACCCAAAAGGCTCATCTAGTAGGTGATCCGATAGAGGTTGTTGCAGTGGAAACATTGGAAGAAGGAAGTCATGTAGATGTTGAAATCTAGGAAGAAAGTGATGAAGATAGACTATCAAATCTTTCTTTTGTGGCACAACAACTTGAGGAAACTGTTGGAGAAATTCCACAACAACTTGAGAAAATTGTTGGAGATATTTAACAGCAACTTGAAGAAATTGTTGGAGAGACTCCAGAGTAGATTGAGGAATTTATTGAAGAGATCCCATGGCCTAAGGTAACACCTATTAGACATCCATTATCCCTAAGTAGTTTATGTATTGCTTTAACATTTTATAGACAATGGCGTTACTACTTACTAAGTTGCCATTATTTTTATGTCCAAAGTCATTCTATATACTCAGTCAGTTCCTACTACCAAAATAGTCAGTCGGTAAGCACAGAGTAGTCGGTTATAGAAGAAAGTAGTCACAGAGCCTAGTATACACCAAGTTGTCTACCGAGTAACACTCTATGTCTACCGAGCAGCAAAAATGATATACCGAGTGAACACACACCTAGTGAAACGTGTTACTAGATTCATTGAACCTAGACACACATGTGAAATGTGTTACAAGATCGAGGAACAGAGAACCGTTATCACATTGGAAATTGCACTTAAAGATTTTGTATGATCTTGAGGTCATCTATCCAATGAAATATTTTGTATGGTTATTCATTCGATAAATCATGTTTGTAAGATTGAAGCAATGAACAGATCACCAACATAAGAGATCTATTTATACAACATGAATTAAGGATCAAAAGAAGATATATGAAGCAAGACATGTGTAATAGATAAGGAAGCACTAAGTATTATGACTGTTAGAGACACAGAAGTCACCGAGAAGGATTTTAGAGAACAGTCAAGGAACAGAGTAAACAGAAGGGTTTACCAAGTTACTTTATGGGTTACTGAGTTATGCTATAAGCAAGGTAATCTCATTTTGAGCACATAGAATCTACTATAACATTTCAGATGTAAAGTTGCAGATATTTGTAAAGATTTTATTGTAATATTTTGAGTTGTAAGAGAAACCTTTAATAGGGTAAAAGACTCTAACAAAGTCTATAAATTGTAAAGCCTTTAACCAGGTACAACATTTTACAATAAGTGTTGTAAAATCCTTTAGCAAGGTAGATCTAACGATCTTGATACTCCTAACAGGTTAAGCTATCAGAAATAGCTAAACATGTAGCTCTAACCGAGCAACCTTTATTATTGCAGTAGTGAAGTTGTGGGTGCCATCCCCACTGTAGTTTTTCTCTCTAACCAAGAGTTTCTGCGTAACCAAAATATATGTGTTATGGAGTGAATCATGTATGATTGTTATTTATTTGTTTTAGCTTTATGTTATGTTACAACAGTTTTTGATTTATGCATAATAGTAAAGTTATTGCTGAAGAAAGGATTTGAAGTACTGATTCACCCCTCCCTTCTCAGTACATTAGCTTTCCATATTGGGCCTAACAATTGGTATCAGAGCTTCAATCTTGGAAAAGGGATTAACAGCCTAAAGAAAAAGATCTTATCAATGGAAGGCTATAAACAATCTCAGAGAATTGTGTATCTGCAAGAAGAGTTGGATCATGCTAATCAAGTGATTGCAGACATGCAAAGACAAATGCAAAAATCATTGAAAGTCAGAAGAAGATTGTCTGATGATTTGCAAGACTCTCAAGAGTTAGTGGAACAAATTGAGACATCATTTGAGAACAGTATATCTGAAGAGACTGAAGAGATGATTGGAGAACTGAAGGAAAAGAACAAAGCACTGACTGATCAGCTAAAAGCAATGAAAAGAGGACATGAACATTTCAGTACACAGATGACTGAAAATCTTGATACATTGAGGACAGCTGAGGATAAAGTAAGAGATCTAGAAAGAGAAAAACAACAGCTTGAAGCATTAGTATCTGAAAAGAATGATGAAATCACAAGGTTGACTGGGATTCAACAAAATCTATCAAATCAATTGGGTTATGCACATCATGAAGCGAATCTGAAAGATGATGAGAATCAAGCATTGAAACTTGAAGTATCAAAGTTGACCGGTGAACTTGAAACAGAGAAGAAATCCAAAGAAACACTGAAAAAGAGTTATGAAGCATCAAAGATGTTGGATGAGCAACTGAATACAAAAAGACCCAACAAAGTTGTAGGACTCGGTTACAAAGGAAAAGACTCTACTGAGAAGGGAATCCACACTACCAAGAGAGGAGAATCATCAAAGCAAGTTGGAAACAAGAATAACATCAAAGGAAACAAGCCTATTTGCAACTACTGTGGAAAACAAGGACATACTGCCAACATGTGCCAAATCAGAAAAGGTAAGCAATTGAATGTCACTAGGTTTAATGGTTATTGTCACAATTGCAATAAATATGGTCACACATCTAACCAATGTAGGACAAAGTCTGCTGGCAAATATCAGAAGGCAAAATTCAAAGGGTTTTGTAAAAATTGCAATAGATATGGACATAGTACCGAGAATTGTTGGTTTAAGCAAAAGAACTATATGTGGTCTGCACACCGAGCAAATACTAGAGGCTACCGAACACACACAGATCCTAACCGATAGTATTCTGCAATACCATGGGATTACAATACAAGGATATGGTGTGAATGTTGTGGAAGATAAGGACATATAAGTTCCAACTGCTTTATAAGGTTTGGAATGAACAACCGAAGATCATGGAGAAATCCCGGTATGGCATGTTTTCATTTTCACAAAGTTGGAAACTTGGCTGGAGATTGCAGAGATCAACCTAGAGGAGACACTAAGGAAATAAAAGGCAAATTACAGATGATTTGGAAAAAGAAGGAAATTGTGTCAAATGAAGAAAGCACCTTATCTACTGAGTTAGGTGCACCTATTCCAAATTAATCGGTAAAGGTATGAAGGGACTACATTCTCTCAAGGTTAAATCTTAACAATTCCTATTTTATCATGTACTTAATTCAAAATCTACATAGCTAAGATGCATTCACAAATTTGAAATTTTATCAAGTCATTTGGAAGCCTGTCTAGTCGATAAATACAGGAAGTCTGGCTACTCGGTAAAAGCATAAAAAGGAAGTGGTACCGAGTGAATTTAATATTTTCTGACCTAACTGCACGAAGCTTGATAAGGTATATTGTGTACTTAAAGCTCTTGCATGGTCATTTTACACTTACCAAGTTTTCAAGAATGCAGAGCAAAGCGATTCAAAGGCGATCAAACCTCCTCCGAAGCGAAATTCAAGGTATTTACATCAATCACAACGCATTGTCAAGCTAGTTTACTGATCATATCAATTGTGAATATATGTTTTACATTTGTTAAGTGGAAAGCGTCTGCCATTTAAAAGTTTTCAAACCCTAAGGATCTTTTGTTAAGTGATTATTTGAAATTTGAAATGGCACCTAAGATCAAGAAGCTCGTTGTTGTTGAGAACATTGAAAAGCCCTCATTGAAATACTCTCTAACTCCCAAAGTAGCATCTGAACCGGATGATAAAACTGCATTTTCACTCATTCTAGATAGGGTTTTACTAGTTGAGGATGTCAGATTCTTCACTAAGTATCGTGTTGAGGAACTAGGTCATTTTGAAATCAAGGACGCATATGATGAATTGTGTACCGATGGGAAATTGGATATCAAGTATGAACACATTAAAATCAAGGGATTGACTGAAGCCCTAACCTATCCCCGTGTCTTCAAACCCTAGTGGGTCAAGTTTGTTCTGAGAAGAGTTCATGATGATTTCATGTGGTTAGAGGAGCAAACATTCAAAATCACCAAGGAAATCATTCATTTGATCACCGGTTACCCTATTTTTGATCATGCCCGAGCTCAGAAAATGATATCACAAAAAGAATTGATCACTTTAACTAGAGTTGAATCTGATTGCAGAGGACTGAAATTGAACAATGTCACAGATGTAGAGCTGAAGTTTGCAATTAGAGTCATAGGTTATTGTTTCTTTCAATCGGCAAGGGAAAACAGTGTACCCTATGTAGCAGTCGATTTAGCATATAAAATTGTGAAGAAAGGAATGAAAATTGATCTATGCGAAGTATTGTTGAAAAACCTGTTTGAGAATCTAAACACCATAAGGAAGCCAAAGAAGAACAACTCGGCTAACACACTGAAGTTTGGATCACTTTTGGTATGCATGTTTTTCTATTTTGAGAAATTATTTCCATCAGTCGGTAATGTAGTTTGGGAGCTACACCGACCAATCACCCATCAAATCAATGACTTCATCAAATGGCTAGGTGATAACTTCAATGATATTATGGATGATTACTTTAGCAAGTTTCAAGAAAAGATGCATAACAGGTATAGAATTCCACCCAAGTTAGTAGAGAAATACAAGGATGATATATGCTTTGAAGCAGACACCGACTACTGCTATGTCAATGTTGTGGAACCGAGAACTCAATCTTTGCCACCTATAGGTTATGAGATTGATTTTGACATCACACAACAATAGATAGATGCTTTTCTTACACTTCCAAGACATGCTATAGAAATCAGGTATGGAACCTATGAAGAAGTTAAAGAAAAAGTTAATATGAGCATTGTAGTAGCCAAGGCTACAAGGAAAGCAACAAAAATGATTAAGGAATTAACGGAGAAATTTGGAGAAGGTTTTTCCTCCACACCTGTCAAGGACACTCCAGTTATCACCGAGGAGGAATCTGAAGCCCAAGAGGCAACTATTACATTGAGCACCGAGTTGCCTAAAGGGAAAGTTTTGAAAAGCAAGAAATAGGATACATCAAAGGTATCATTGACTCCTTCAATAAAGCGCCCAAACACAAGATCATCTGCAGCATCACCGAGTAAGAAACCAAAGAACGTTGCCACACCAAAGGTAACAAAAACTTATAAGAAATCTACTCGGAGACTCATTTTGACTAAAGAGTCTAGTGACACCGAATCTGAAGACAAAAGTAAATTTCAGATTCTCAAGAGTAAAAAGGAAGAAGTACATAGTGTTGATAACTTTTGTGATAATCTGAAGCAATATGGTGGATTTGGAGCATTCAGATATGTAAAATATGACTCCAGATCTAATGTAGAAAAGAGACAAATTGAAGAAGCCGTAATCTGCACTCTTCTAAAATTTTGATTGGTCCCATTGGAAGTAACTATTTCTCTTCCAAAAGAATTGTATTCGCATATTGATAACAGGTGGAAATATGCCATGGACTCGAAAAAGAAGATGAGAGAAAGAAGTTTGGTACATCTTTTTCCAGACATGTCGGTAGATGAGATCAATGAACATCTGAAAAACTACCACACAAACTTCCTAGTCAAGCAAAGAGCCTTGAAACTGATGAATGGCCTTTATCTGGATGTAGAGAATGAGACCAAGGAAAAATGGCAGGAAATCTTTCGAATCAAGAATGATGGTGAGCAAGTTGAAGTTGAAATAGTTGATGTCACCGAGCAAGATCCTGATATCACCGAGCAAGACCCTGCTGACACTATACAAATTGATGAGGATATCATGGACACCGAGGCACAAGAACAAGAAATGATAGAAGGGAATGCATATGCCAAACTGGTATCCAGTGAATCAGCTTTGGAACAAGTTCAGCCCTATCCTCCAGTCACTCAACCTATTTCAACCAAGGCCCCTTGGGATACTGAACAAGGAACAAAGGGTCACAAGTCTACAAAAGGAGAAGCTACTTCTCAGGCCACCGGGGAACAGATGTCTCAAGCTCCTTCTAGCACTGAAAATGTTACAACTGAGAACCCGAGCAAGGATTCACTGAAGGCTACATCAGAGGTTCAAGAAATTGACAAAAGTGTTGCCTCTACCGAGCAACCTACCGAGGGTCAACAAGCCTCCCAAGCCATTGTATTAGTTCAACCGGTGAAAGCTAAAGAAAAGAAAATGAAAAAGTATAGTTTTAAATTAGATTTGTCAAAACCAATAGTGTTGCCAAATGTAGATATGTCCAAATTAAAAGGGCAAGCACTCATTGAATTCGGTGAACTATGCAAAGCCAAAGCAGAACAGGAAAAACAAATGGCTATTCAAAAGAAAAACAAAGTACTTCATAAGGTGAAAGCACTATTAGCAGATATGCTACCTAAAGCTACAGTGACAAAAGATGTAGCCATCCATATTCAACTAGATGAACTCCTCAATCAGATCGAGACATCTGGAGTAGATGCATATGAATATTTAAGCAAGTTAAAGGACAAAGAGCTTACTGCAACAATAATTGAAGAGGTACAGAAAGCCATTGCTATTGGCAAAGTAAAACTTATCAAATTTATTACTGAGTTGTCCCCTCAACTCAAGCACATTCTTTATTTATTTCAGAAACTCTGTACATTCTCTTTATTCATTAAAGATATCAAAAATAAAATAGAAGTGATTGAGAAAGAGATCACCGATCTCTCAAATAAGTTGACCACTGAGTCAAATTCTATTCAGCATTTCTATACAAAGTTACAAAAGCTCATGGCTCAACAATTGGAACTTAGGAATGAAGAGCACAAAATAAGGATGGACATTATGACTCTTCAAACCTTATTCATTCCACACTTGTCCTTTGTCCAAGAACAGGTCAACAAGGCCACCTCCCTATCCACTCAACCAGAGGGAAGCACCTTAGATGGACTAATTTCACTGTTACCTGACATTACAGCTCAAATTCACTCATGGATAGTGTCAAGGATGCCCTCTCTACCGCTCTTACCGATGCAAGGACAAAGTACAAATCCATTTTTGACCAGTTGCCTCCACCGAATGGTAACTAAGTTTTGATGTTTGTCAAAAGGGGGAGTGAGCATAGTATCAAAGTATCAAAGGGGGAGTGTAGTATACAGGGGGAGTATACCGAGCAAAATAGAGTATCCAAATGCACAGTTAATTTTGACAGGGGGAGCAGTGAGCTGAGCAGTGAACCGAGCAATGACCTGAGTAGTGACAACTAAGCAGTTAATACAGAATATTGATCACAGCGCATGCATAATCAGAGTTTTGTATAGTATATTGATAAGGGGAGTATATCTGAATATACTATTTTATTGACAAATGTATATATTGTCTGACTAGTCAAATTTTGTAAGTATATAGATTTTTAAGTTATGACTTTGAAAGAAGTTTTGTCAAACATCTCAACTAATGTCAAAAGGGGAGATTGTTACTACTTACTAAGTTGCCATTAGTTTTATATCCAAAGTCATTCTATATACTTTAGTTGGTTACTACTACCGAAATATTCAGTCGGTAAGTATAGAGCAGTCAGTTATAGAAGAAAGTAGTCACAGAGCCTAGTATACACCGAGTTCTCTACCGTGTAACACTCAATGTCTACCGAGTAGCAAAAATTATATACCGAGTGAACACACACCGAGTGAAATGTGTTACCAGATTCATTGAACCTAGACACACATGTGAAACGTGTTACAAGATCGAGGAACAAAGAACCGTTATCACATTGGAAATTGCACTTAAAGATTTTGTATAATCTTGAGGTCATCTATCTAATGAAATATTTTGTATGGTTATTCATTTGATAAATCATATTTGTAAGATCGAAGTAATGAACAGATCACTGACATAAGAGATCTATTTATACAACATGAATTAAGGCTCAAAAGAGAGATATATGAAGCAAGACATGTGCAATAGATAAGGAAGCACTGAGTATTGTGACTATTAGAGACACAGAGGTCACCGAGAAGGATTTTAGAGAACAATCAAGGAACAGAGTAAACAGAAGGGTTACCCGAGTTACTTTATGGGTTATCGAGGTATGCTATAAGCAAGGTAATCTCATTTTGAGCACATAGAATCTGCTGTAACATTTTAGATGTAAAGTTGCAGATATTTGTAAAGATTTTATTGTAATATTTTGAGTTGTAAGAGAAACCTTTGTATATGGTGAAAATGGATAACAATAATAACGATATTGAAAGGCTAAATGAATTCAACCACAGAACCCTAGCCTAACAACAACAAAGATCCACCATAACATATGAAGATTACCTAAGACAATGCAAATCAAACGAAATCACAAAGATTATACCATCACATGCTCAATAGGGTTTTGATCTCCATTCTTCCTATCTCCATTGATCTTGCTTGATATATTTGCTCTCAGATTTTATGTGCACAAGAGCTCAACAAAGAACGGAATGTGGTTGCAAGTAGGATCATAGTGTAGTCAATTGCATAAATTGATTAGAATGCATAAAATGATTAGGGTTTGATAATGAGGGAAGCATCTCCTTATATAGAAGACACTATATGAAATGGAGGGATAAGATTGAGAGGTGTAAAAGGAGGTCGGCTATGATTAGAGGGTAGGTAAAAGAAATAATAAAATAATGAAAGGGGTAGGTAGTGTATGAATTAAGAGATGAATGACATGTGTCATGAGTAGAAAAGGTTAATGAATTAATTAAATAAATAAATATTTATTTAATTAATAGAAGAAATGAGATCAATTAAATAAATAAAATATTTATTTAATTTAGGAAAAGGGTAATTTAAATAAATAAATGTATTTATTTAAATGAGAAATAAGGCTAGAAGAGGATAAATGAATTAATTAAATAAATAAAGATTTATTTAATTAATAGAAGAATTAGGCTAAAATAACTAAATAAATAAAATATTTATTTAATTAGACTGGACAATTTTAGGTGTCTACATTTTGCCCCTCTTTGAGACAATGCGACTTGTCGCGTTGTTTCAAAGAAGATAAGATGAACTGATACAGAGTTGCCCCAAGATGGGAATGATATGCCCCCTCGAAAGATTGGATGAAAATGTCTGAAAAGATTGCAGACAATCTCTCGATAAGAAAGAGAGGCTAGAATGGACTGACCGGATAAAGTGACAGAGTCACGGGATAAAGAAGGCTGACTCGGAAGGCGAGGGCGAGGGCTAGGTTAGTCTATAAGATAGACCACGGGGGAAAATACATCCTCATTGTCATCTACACATCCACGAGAGCAAAGTGCAGAGTGAAAATAGAGCAACAACAGTCAGCAGCAATGGCTTTTGTTCACATATTCGACCACGTTTGCCAATTTCAGAGGCCAGCAGAGGCAGGAGAGCCGGTAAGTACCACGAAACCTCCTCGTAATTTGATGAATTTTTTCTTGTCATTAATGCATGCTAGGTAGAGCAATAAATGCTCTTAGAATAGGGTCCCAAAAAATGTCAAAAATGTTTAAGCGCGTCTGCGTTGGTGCCAGGCACGTCTATGCTCGCGAGGCGTGTCTGCGTTTGAAACCGCGTCTGTGCCAAATGTGGCTGCGTTTGTGATGGTCAGGCGCGTGTGTGCCAAGAAGGCACGTCTGTGTCGCCCAGGCGCGTCTATGCAGAGAATAGGCACATCTGTGATGGTCAGGTGGATCTATGTTTTCCAGGCGCGTCTGTGTAGTCTTTAAGCACGTTTATGTCAGGTAAGCGTGTTTGTGTTTAAAAATGTGAATTTTTGTCTTCTAGGTCAAATCGACAGTTCTGTGATGAACATACGCTGTTGATTGGATAAGTTGCTGAGAGGATACACTCAAGCAGGTCCTCTAGGGAAGACTAGGATAGATCAAGGCACTTTGTGATGAATAGTGAGTACCAAGATAGAGTACTTTGTGATGAACAGGGAGTACTAAAATATGAGGAGCACTTTGTGATGAACAGGGAGTGCAAATGTGAGCAACACTTTATGATGAACAGGGAGTGCCACACACATAATACTTTGTGATGAATAGGGAGTACCACTAGGATAGAAGCAACACTTTGTGATGAACAGTGAGTGTCACTAGGATAGAAGGCCATATGCATTTAGTTAAAAAGTAGCATTTTGTGATAAACAGGGAATGCCACTATGACTGACATGATTGATTTGCTTGACTGCGGGAGTATTTGCCTATGCTGGAGTCATGAGAGAGATTCCCATCGACTTAGAGGTTGCGACCTGAGCTGACATTTGAGGACCGAGCTGCGATTGAAGCTGTGGGTCTGAGATGTGTTGTATGTGCCTGAGTTTCGGGCGAACATGGGACTGTTGACTGCGCTGGCGGAGAGATGGCACTCTGAGACATGTACGTTCCATTTGCTGATGGGTGAGATGACAGTCACCCTTGAGGATGTATACAGGATCCTGTGGATACCGATCGATGGGGAGCTGATCCCATACGATTGAGATGGAGATAGGGAGGAGGACCCAGGACTAGAGATGCAGGCTGGACATGTGGCGTGGGATACTATGACAGCTACAGGGCTAGCGCTACCAGCAGTGGTAGGAGGAGCGATCAATGGGTTCCTATGTCCGGATAGGGCGACACGGGGGTTGGTTGTGGGTTGGGGAGGAGCACTGGAGACACAGCACACCAGATATGCTTAGGGACCGTGTGTACTGGCACACCTATACTATGAGCTGCATCAGTTTGTATACCACGGATCAGTGGGATTAGGCTGCGGGGTGACATTGTTGCAGGTGTGGGCTTATGAGCATCTGCCAGTGACGAGGCCGATACACTTCAGAGGCAGGGGTCATGGATGCAGTTTTGTGCACTTATATGACATGATCATGTCACAGCCACGGATTGGCAGGTTAGAGCTTTGGCAGCGAGTGATAGATGATATTGACATGGTCATATGGAGACCATACCTGGGATGCGAGTAGTGGGAGGATGATGCAGTTGAGCTTCCCTACACCTTCCGGAGCAAGTATCTGATTGGGCGGATGCCCTATGTGCTGGAGAGGCAGCTAGTAGACAGGGTTGGTAGGCAGTTTGGCAGGATCCAGAGGATGCCACGAGGCTCAGGCATGTATGCACAGATTGTGAGAGATCAGGCACAGTTTGGGCCCCTGCTATCATATGATCAGGTAGTTACACAGCTGGTAGAGATGATGCCACTACCCTGGGACATGTGGCTAGAGATTGAGGATGTCGACATGGATGCCGAGTACACAACATACTGGGCGGAGCATCCATTACCATGCCTGACGGATCTGGGAGAGGCATTAGATGGAGACGGTGGTGGGGATGATGATGATGGTGGAGATGATGGGGGCAGAGGCCGACATAGGAGGAGGGGAGCAGTTGGGGAGAGGAGGGTTCCACCACAGAGGGAGGGTGGAGAGGAGAGGCAGGCTCGGGTGGTGAGGGGTCGCGATGGATTACCGCTACAGGTGCCAGCAGCACAGGGTCCCAGATAGGTACAGGGACAGGGACAGGGATAGATACAGGGATAGGTACCAGTACAGGCACCTGTATAGGTACAGGCACAGGCACAGGGGCAGGCACCCGTACAGGGGGAGGCACAGGCAGAGCCAGAGGGAGCTGATAGAGCTGAGGGAGATCTACCAGGGACAGGCAGATGAGATCCAGGAGTTGGAAAGGGAGAGGGATAGGCTCAGAAGGAGGCTCAGAGATACTGAGTGGGAGCGAGATCAAGCTATTCAACGTTATACAGAGGCTGAGATAACACTGAGGGTCGGGAGACAGGCAGCAGAGGACACAGGGGCAGGATATGCTTATGTCCTGCGGGCAAGGGAAGAGATTGCCTACTGGCAGGATCTCTATTATGGTGCAGTGCCAGCAGATCAATGGGCGAGGAGCTTCCATAGACCGTCGCGTATAGTGACAGATACGGGAGGGAGCCAGAGGAGACAGACATCGAGTGGTGGGGTTATGGGTCCTCCACCACCACCAGATAGAGGGGGAAAGATGGATGATCCTGGGGCAGGTCCTTTAGGGGCTCAGATTCCATTGAGGCCAGGCGGCTCCAAGGGAGGGAGTTCATCATAGCCATAGAGGGCTCCCTATGTATCAGTATTGTACCATTTTTATATGATGATGTAGACACCTACGGGTGCTTTGTAGCCATATGATTGTTTTAACATCATTGTATTATGACACTTTATATATATATATATATATATATATGAGATGATTCATCTTTGTGGCAGCTATATGCATGCGGACCTATGTGATGTATGTTTTATGTGATGCTTATGATATGGATGCAAATATGTACATGATGAAATGCAATATTTTTGTGTTCTTTTATGTTCTATATGTGTATGCATGATGCAAATGTGAATGTATGAAATGCAGATGAATATGATAATGCAAATGTAAATTGTGCTAACAGGTGTTGTGTGTAGGATGTGATGCGTTTGTGATATCTATATGTATGTATGAAATGCTTATGTGTGGTAATGCAGGTGCAAACTACATGAAATGCAGATATTTTTGGTGTGTCATTGTACTCAGTCATGTGATAGCAGGCTACGCGGACTCGAGAAGGATGGTGGAAGTCAATCAAGAAAGGGGGATGAAAGATAGAAGATATGAAAGTGAAAGAGCTTCTTGTGCATTATCATCATTGAGCTTTATTATGACAAGTAGGTTATGACAATCGAGGCATCTGTTTGACCCAGAAAGTCATTGTACCTGTTTGCATGGAGATAAGACAATCACAAACAAGGAATGCCCCAGTTCACACTAGACTCTTAGTGTCCTCATATCCTTGGACAAGTCATAGCATTAATAAGAGACAATCCACAGACAGCAAATACAAATAGGTGACGATACCCCATCCTCGCCTTTCTAGTCAAAGACATCCTAGAGATAGAATCTCTAGTCAGAGACATCCCGGAAAAGCTAAAAGACATGTCACCAAAAAAGATGAAATCAAAAGAAAACCAAGACTCGACACCAATATCCACTGTAGTCCTCAAGTTTAGTGTCTCTTGTCACTTGTATAAGTCTTATTTGATTGTGGTCACAATGTTTACTTTCACAAAATGGATAGATAGCACTGAACCATATGTTGTCTGAGTCTATTGAAAGATTTGATTTGTTGAAGCCCATTGTTACTGCTGTGTCTCATCTGAAACTGACTGAATCCATTAAACTGATACTTTATTACGAAGAAGATGAAACTTTATTGCAGATCTGTGATGCAAATGCTGCTTTACTGCGAATTGTGCGTGGATAGACTGAGGGAAGTTGGAAGAAACTGTACTCCTCGAAACATGTGATGTTCTTAGTTCCACACCCATCACTAGATGTAGGATTTGCCTTAGCTACAGATAGGATCTGATTTATTATGGATGGAAAGGGAGGTTTATTATGAATGGCTAACCAATCTTGGGTAGATCAATAACAAGCCATGATGCGAATGGGTAAGTTTATTATGGATGAATAGGTTGTGAGTGTGTGCAAAGTGAAGTGATGAAAGAGAATCCTAAAGGAGGGAGGAGCAATGTCTCTACACATGGCGTTGGTGACCCAGTTTTCACCATGGTACTTGCCCAGGGTGCCACCGAAGTGGTTTTCACCGTTGGACGAAATTATTTCTCTTTACTTTTTTCAATTTTTCAATGTTTTTTGTGTCACAAGGCACCTGTTTGTCAGGTTTTCACCAAGTAACGATTTCTTTTGTTTTATAATTTTTTTGTATTTTTGAATTTTTTGAATTTTTTGTATTTTTGAATTAGGATATTCCAAAGAGCTATTTGTAGAACCTACGAAGGTGCATGTTGTTGATATGATCCTCCAAAGGTTCACCCTCTGTAGTTGAGAGTTGATATGCACCAGATCCATATGCTGCTGTAATGATGTAAGGACCAAGCCAATCTGATTCGAACTTACCCTTCTTCTCTCTATCTTGCTGATTTTTAGGATTTTCTCTGAGAACTAAGTCACCTACCTCAAATGTGCGAGGCTTGACCTTGTGATTGTAGCTGCGACTCATTCATTGTTGGTAAGCCTTGAGATGATTGAAAGCAGTTTGTCTTCGTTCATCTAGTAGTTCCAGCTCTTGTAGGCGAGAGACCCTATAGTCTTCATCACTGATGATGTTTTGCAAAGAGACCCATAAAGAGGGTAGCTCGACCTCAATAGGCAAGATGGCTTCAGCGCCATAGACAAGTGAATAGGGTGTAGCTCCTGTAGGTGTGCGGACACTTGTGCGGTAAGCCCAAAGTGCAGGATTAAGTTGGATATGCCAATTACGACCAGCATCGTCGACTATCTTCTTTAGGATTTTAAGGATTGTTTTATTAGATGCCTCAGCTTGGCCATTACCTTAGGGGTAATATGGTGTGGAGAAACTATGGGAAATATGGAAGCGGTCACAGAGTTCACGAACATCCTGATTTTTGAAGGGATGCCCGTTATCAGTGATAATGGAAAGAGGAATACCGTATCGGCAAATGATATAGTTGAGGATGAATGTAGCAATTTGTTTTCCTATGACTTGTGTGAGAGGCACGGCTTCAATCCATTTTGTAAAATACTCTATGGCAGTGATAATGAATTTATGACCATTGGAAGAAGGAGGGTGAATCTTGCCTATGAGATTGAGTCCCCACTGACAAAAGGGCCAAGGAGATGCAAGTGGTTGAAGTTCTTGTGTTGGTGCATGTATGAGGTCTCCATGAATTTGGCATTGCTTACATTTCTTGACAAACTGATATGAGTCTTTTTCCATATTGGGCCAGTAATATTCAGTCCTGATGAGTTTCTTGGCCAAGGTAGGACCACTAGCATGTGGACCACATATCCCTTCATGCACTTCACGTAACGCAATCTGAGCTTCGTCACTTTCTAAACATCTAAGAAGAGTGCCATCTAGACTTCGTTGGTATAGGATATCAGCTAAAATGACATATCGAGAGGATTGGCGAATGAAAGTGCGACGTTGGTTATTTGATAGATCAGGAGGTAGGATGGTGTCACGAAGGTATGTGAAGATGGAACCATATAATTGGGACTCGGGACCGACAACACATATTATCTCAGTAGGAATGATTTCGTATGAAGGAACCAAAAGGTTATCCACCAAGAACTCATAGCGGGGCTCGTTTGGAGGTAGATCAATCAGTGAAGCAATTGTAGCCATGGCGTCTGCGACGCGATTCTACTCTCTTGGTATCTGCTCAAAATCTATCTTTGTGAAGTGTTGTTTCAGGTCATCCACCATTTGTTTATAAGGCATTAATTTTTCATCTTTTGTTTGGTAATCATTAGTTGCTTGACAAATGACCAGTTGAGAGTCCCCAAAAACACGAAGTTCCTGGATCTTCCATTGAACTGCAATTCGTAATCCCGTTGTTAATGCCTCATATTCCGCTATATTGTTAGTGCAAGGAAATGATAAGCTGTATGATTTTGGTATAGAATCCCCTTGAGGAGTTATAAAGAGGATTCTGGCTCCTACCCCGTGCTGTGTGTATGAGCCATCGAAGTACAGTTGCCATGGCTTTGTATGTGACATTGTCAAAATAGATTCATTTGGAAATTCTAAACTTAGAGGAACATCATCTATCATGGGAGCATCTGCTAATTGATCTACAATGGCTTGTCCTTTTATTGCTTTTCTGTCCACATACTCGATGTCAAATTCACTCAGGATCATTACCCATTTGGCCAATCGCCCAGTAAGTGTTGCTTTATTGAGAAGATATTTCAATGGATCGATCCTTGCAACTAACTTAGTCTTATGAGTGAGCATGTAATGTCATAATTTCTGTGAAACAAAGACCACGGTGAGACATGCACGTTCAATTAGTGTGTAGTTTAGCTCATATCCTACCAATGTGCAACTGATATAATATACTGCTTTTTCTTTGCCCTGAGCAATTTGTTGTGCTAAGAGTGCCCCCAGTGCTGTTGGAGTAGCTGATATGTATAGTAACAGAGGTTGATCTGGAACTGGTGGCATCAGAACTGGCAGATTTAGAAGATAATCTTTGAGCGTCTGGAAAGCCTATTGATAGTTATCATCCCATTTGAATTTGATGTTTTTATGTAGTAGGTGCTGAAAAGGATTACACTTATCTGCAAGTTGTGCTATGAATCTTTGGATGGACTAGAGTCTACCTTGTAAGGATCGAAGTTGACTGATATTTCTTGGTGGTTGCATCTCCAAGATGGCTTTGACTTTTGCTGGATCAGCTTCGATTCCTCTTTTGGATACAATGAATCCTAGGAGCTTCTCGGAGGTTACTCCAAAGACACATTTCTTGGGGTTTAATCTTACTTTGTATTTTTCCAACCGATCAAAGACGACTGAAAGAATTTCCAAATGTGTATTTTTGTCTATTGATTTTCCCAAGAGGTCATCGACATAATCTTCCATGGTGACGTGCATGAGATCATGAAAGATAGTAGTCATGGCTCTTTGATATGTAGCACCTGCATTTTTTAGCCCGAAGGGCATGACATTCCAGCAAAAAGTTCCCCAAGGACAAGTGAATGATGTTTTGTGTTGATCCTTGGGCGCGATCCTTATTTGATTATAACCAGAGAATCCATCCATTAATGATAACATTTCATGACCTGTTGTGAGATCAACAATTAAGTCAATATTTGGCAATGGGAAGTCATCCTTTGGACAAGCTTTGTTGATGTCTCTGAAATATGTACATATTCTGATGTTGTGATCTGGTTTACTGAAAAGTACTAAGTTAGAGATCCATTCAGGATAATCAATTGGGCATATGAATCCGACATCCAATAATTTCTCAAACTCTGCTTTGACCAATAATGTGACTTGTGGATGCATCTTTCTTAATTTTTGTTTCACTGGTTTGGCCCCCGGTTTAACTGTCAAATGGTGCATTACCAAATCCAGATCCAATCCAGGCATATCAGCATATGACCAGGCAAAGTTGATTTGTCGTTCTTTGAAGAAACTTATGAATTTTGACCTTTCGGACTCTGTCAATGATTGAGCTAGGAATATGTTGTGTGGAACCTCTTCTGTACCAATGTTTGTTTTGATAGTCTCCTCTACCAACATGGATGACTTTTCCTCATATGATGCTGCGAGAATGTCAAGCCTTCCATCTTCGGGTGCCTCAGAGAGGTTTTCGCCCTTAGATACGTCCTTTCTTTTTACTTTTTTGGGGTTAGATAGCGCCACAGTGTGGTTTTCGCCATAAGACCCTTGATTTGTTCTTATTTTCACATTTTTGCGACTGGAAGGTCCGACACCCTCACCAAAATATGCCACGCTGTTGAGTTCTATAGTGTATCCTGCCTTGTGGTCCCCAAGAGGAAGATCGTCTCATATGCCAAGATAATCAATAAAAGCTTCATCATTTTGGAATGTGTCAAACTGTGCAGGTCCTTCATGATCCCAGTCAATGAGTTGGTGGTGAACAAGGGGAAGGTCGTTAATGTCTTCGAAGTTAACGGGGCTAAGAGTGAAGATGCAGTTATATTCGGGTATGTCAAGGTAATTATCAAGGTCATCGATGGCACTCTCCTCATCAGTCTCGATCGTGAACGAATCCAAATTATCATCACTATTAGCGCATTCTGGGACAGGTGTTCTCATCCTATGTGATTTCAACCTAGAACCTTGAGACAAGGACTGTGTGGAATCCTCATGGGTTGTTTCTTGACCAACTCTGAACTTGTTATAAAATTTCTCTTCTTCTGTGGGTTCGTCTGGCTCTCTGAATATCTTGATGAGCTCATAGTCACTGGAAGACTTGTCGGAACCCCATTCCCATTCATTGGAATCTATGGAATAGCGATCCTCTTGTTGAATTTTGGTAGCTTTGATTTGTAAGGCTTCTTTTGTCCTTTGGGTGTGGACCTTGGAAGTTAAGAAACCAAGTCCTTTCAAGCGTTCCTTTTTGAAAGTCAATTCAGGTTGTAAAGGTTCAATAATACCTTCCTTTCGTAACCCAAGAGGGCTTTTTCCATCATACCCGAATTTTTGTAGAATTTTGAACCCTTTGCCATATTTCTCACATGGTAGGTCGATGTGATCTTGTGTGTCATCTTCAATGTCTTTGTAAAGCATTTTGTATAAATCTTCCTCTTCCAGTTCACCCCATCTCTGAAAGGTAGTAGGGTCCCATTTTAGTATCATGATGGATACTTGCTTGTTAGGATGTGGTCTTCCATATTCTTTTGGGGAACTCATGACTTGTCGTAGGTACATGGTCTGATTTAAAGTATATTCCCCCATGCCCTTGTCTTGAAACTTGCCTTTAAGCTCACCTTGTTTTGATGTCAAAGGTTTTAATGACTCAGGATTAATGTATGCTGATGAAGGAACAGCCTCACGATTACTGGGAATGATGGTCTCAGTCTTTGATTTCAGGTTATTGCAGTATATGAATGGATTAGGATCACCGTTAACTGTTACCTCCACTCCATTATGAGGAAACTTAATGCATTGGTGATATGTAGATGGGATTTCTCTCATTTCATGAATCCAAGGGTGTCCTAGCAATATGTTATAAGTGAGATCTAGATCCAAGACTTGACAAACCACATCCTTTGTAACTAGCCCAACTCTGAGAGGTAAGGTGAATGTGCCCTTGGATGAACGCTCTTCGTCATCATATGCCTTAATGGTGATTTGATTTGTAGAATTCACAGCTTTATCAGAATATCCCAATTGTTTAATAGTGCTCAATGTACAAATGTTTAGACCTGCTCCTCCATCTATCAGGACTCTTTTTATTCAATGTTTGTGTATGAAGGCTTCAACATGTAGCGGTGCATTATGTGGCTCACTTACAGAGGCATCAGCGGCTTCTGTGAAAGTAAGGGAGTGTGGAATGGAAAGGTATCCCACCATGGCTTGAAACTATTCCACGTTCAGATCAATAGGAACGGCCGTATCTCTCAAGATTTTGTCAAGAATGCCTTTATGTGTGGGGGATATGCGTAAGAGCTCAAGAATGGAGATGAGCGCGGCTGTCTTCCCTAACTGTTCTACAAGGTCATACTCAGGTTTAGTTGATGAGGAGGTGGTATTTTTAGTTGGAGCACCTTACAAAGTGATTTTACCTTGACGGGTTGTAACATGACATTCAGAGGTAGGTTCGGAAGAAGATCCAACACCTTTTGGGAAAATCTTGGGTCTCTAGGTAGAATTCTCAGACGTTTTGTCCTTGATGATAATAGTAGAGACATAATTGTCCATCAAGATGTGATTGATAGTTGAATCATAGTTATAGGTTGCTCTGGTATAGTTGGTTTGGTCCTCTGTGGCTTTAGCTTTTCCTTTGTCATGTTTTGGGAATGGTTCCTTAAACATCTCATGTTCTTGATTAGATGAGTGTCCTTCAATTTCAATATCACCTCTATCAATGAGATCTTGTATGATGTTCTTCAGTCGATGACAATTTCCTGTCTTATGACCTTTTCTCTTATGAAATTCACAATACTCATCATCATTCCACCAATTTGGCTTAACCTTTGGTTCATATGGAGGAAAATCTGGAACTGTGATTACCTTGTTTGCCACTAGCTTCTTGAAGACTGACTCAAGTGGTTCTCCCAATGGAGTGTACTTCCTTCATGATCTAGAAGTTGTTTGAGTATTCACTTGATTGTTTGTAGAACTTGATCCCGAAAAGATGAATTTGGGTCACACTGTGTTGGCATCAACAACACCATCATTGACTGTGTTCTTGTTTTTATTCCAAAATCTTGGCTTGTCTTTTCCCTTAAAGTCATCTTTGTTTTCCTTGAATATCTTAATGACTCCTTGTTCAATTAGGACCTTCTCTGTTGCTAAGCCTTTTTCAATGACGTCCTTGAATGTGGACAAACAAGCTTTCCTTAGATCATAGCCAATGTCCTTGTTAACATTTTGGGTGAACATCTCTACCATTTGTTTTTGTGGAATTTTGCAAGAGCATCTGCTGGCTAGATTCCTCCATCTTTGTAAAAATGATGCAAAAGACTCTCCCTCTTTTTGCTTAGTATTGCACAAAGTAGTGACTCATATGTCTATCTCTATGTTGTAGGAGAAATGTTGAATAAATGCCTTTGCTAGATCACCCCATGACTTAATACCAGGTGGAAGTTGGGAGAACCATTCCATAGCTTGATCGCCTAGGCTCTGTGGGAATAATCTCATCAAATATGTCTCTTTTGCTGCTACCTCAATGCAAGCTATGAAAAATTGTCTTATGTGTGCCTTAGGATCCCCTTTTCCTCTATACTTATCAAACTTAGGTGTCACAAAGTGTGTAGGAAATGGAGGCATTGGAATGCTTTTGTCAAATGGATAAGGACATATGTCTCTCATTATGTATGTTGGCTTTGGTGTATTTATGTCCTCCATTTTCTTTTGTAAGTCCCTGATTTGTTGCTCCAAATTGCTCTTAGGTGGAGATCGACTTCTTGGACCATACCCTATGCTTGAGGCACCAATTGGAGGAGGAGCATGTTGCATATATGGATGATATTGATCATACACATGTTCATATGGAGGAGGCCTATAATGATGCTGCATATATGAACCACTTGGTATAGATTCATGTTGAGGAACACCATATCTATTTTGTGCATGTATACCATACTCTACAGGCATGTCATGTTCTAATGTGTTGCCCCCAAATTTGACACAGGGTTTCCTTGTGTCCAAATTTTGAGCATGCCTTTGAATATCCAATTGCTTTGGTGGTTGATCCTTAGCATTGGTATGTGATTGAGCATATCTATCTGCATAAGGCTTCCATAATGGTCTGTGAAGGTGAGTATCATATGCTTGACCATGTGTATGTGGGACCTCTAGTTTTTGAAACAAAGATGATGGTGATTCAGGCACCATATGTGGTCCTCTATTGCCTCCACTAATAGGCCTTCCTTGATCCATGTTGGAGTGAGTTTGTTGCAAAGGTCTATTTTCCATTATTTGAGACATGTCAAAATCATGAGGTATCTTGGCTCCACTTTGTGCCATCATTTGTAAGAAGTATTGTCTATCCCTCCTCATTATTTCCTCAACCAATCGATTGAAATGGAGATTCATAATGGATTCTTCCACATCTGCTGAATGTACAGAAAAGTTGTCCATATTGTCATTGTGTGTAGCATTGTTGTTTGCAGTGTCCATGTTCTCAACATTTGGAATGTTTCTATAGGCATCCATGTCAGGTAATGTGGTATGATCAGAATTGAAAAAGATATCATTGTCATACTCATAAGAACACATGTTTGCGGACTCTTGAGCCTCTTTAGTTTCTCTCCTAGATTTTTGAAGACGAGTTTCAACCATGAACTAGGTATTGATCGAGATGTGTGAGACTAGATGAAAATGGAAAAAGTATGGAAGACCAAGAGTTGGATGGAATGTAAATGAATATGAGGTGTACTTGCAATGTCTAAAGTGTAAGACCAAGTATGTATGTAGTAGAGTAGGTGTGACTTCCAAAGAGAGGATAGTTTCTCTTGATGAGGTAAGTTGACCTTGACTCTAAGTAAGACCAAATGAGACCCAAAGGTAAGAAACCTTGATGAGGGACCACTTAGCAAAGTGTTGTTGTATGTAGTGTGTTGACAAAGTATGATGAGGACAAGCAAGTGACCTTTTGACTCAAGTTTAGACAATTGTGAATATAAAGTGAGATGTGAAGCAATGATGGACTTTGTGAGACCCAAAGACAGGTTGACTGCTAAATGAAACCCTGGAGAAATGACCTAGGAAGCTCAAGAATTCTGAAACTGACTGTGTTTGTTTGCTGGACTGTAAAAGTTTTTTTCAATTATGAACATAGACGCGCCTGTATACTTCACAGATGCGGTTTACCGACACAGACGTGGCTCTGTTCAACACAGACGTGCTTCTGAGATTTTTTTTGCAAAGTGCAATATTTATTCTGGGAACACAGATGTGTTTCTGCTCTTCACAGACGCGGTTATACAACATAGATGCTATTATGTCCGACACAGACGCGTTTCTGCAAAATTTGTCTAATCGTTTCCAATCTGTGAAGTTGTTTTGTTGTGACCAAATCTGACTGTTTGACTATTTTTCATGACAAGAGGACACAATGTTGATGAGGACTCAATGTTTGCAAGTGTTTAGACTCAAAATGACTCCAAGAAAAGTATGTTGTTTGATGTAAAAATGTTTTGCATACACTTGAAGACACAAAAGACACAATGTTTTGTTGTTTGGTCTTGAATGTTTTGAATGTTTAAAATAAGTCAAGCACAATTCTTATGGTTGGCCAAGACAATAGTTGTTGATCCCACATGGGGTTTTACCCCCGAGGCTATCCTATTCAGAGCGGATACTTAGATGCTTGACCTCACTGGCTCCACCCTCGGCACTCACTTCTCGGGTCAGCCAAGCATCAGTCCCCATGAAAACTCCCCGTGGTGAACTTTGTATCTCTACTAAGAACCGAATGTGTGTGGGCCACTACCAGAGGTCCGACCTCCTGCCCCAACAACTAGAAGGATTTGGGCTTCTAAAACAAAAAGGTGCTAGTAAGGGCATCCGCTCGTGTGGCCATACATGCGGAACTTTCAGCTCTGTAAATACAGAAGGCTCCCAGCCGGTAGGGGTTATGCCCTACAACTGATCAAATAAATTTGATCAAACGGGTTTATGGGGAGACATAGTGTCGGTATGAACTAATCAGCACATGTTATCCATAGTTTTCACCATGAATACATTTGTTTATAGTGGTTCGGAAGAGGTGGGTTTTCCTCGCTACTACTCGGGTCGTTCTCTTCTCACTAGTAGTCCTAATGACCACATGGGAAGATAGGCCCTCTAAAGATTAAACAAAAAGAGCCTATTGCTCAAGACACAAAAGACAATGATTCAATTTTAGTGCACCAATTGAAGTGTTTTGCTAGTCTATGAAAACAAGGCACACAAATAAAAATCCAAAAACCCTTGCCAAGGACCTGCAACAAAGAGTTGTTAGTAGTTTGGATTGTTTCAAATAATCACCCCTTCCTGCAAGCACACGAGTTAGGTAAATTTTAAATCCAAAAGACTTTGTGAAAATAGTGGCCTTCAATAAAAATGATTTTGCTTTCAAGACAAGCTGCACCAATTTCGTTAGCTAGATCTGAAAATGTTAGCTCAAAATAAACCAGATCTGAAGCCCTAGATGCAAAATCCAAAAACTGAATCAATAAACCCAAAATTTAAAATTTGTGAACACAAACGCGATTACCCTCAACACAGATGTGACTTCGTGACACAGATGCAATTATGTGATGCACAGACGCGGCTACAGAACGCAGAAGCGACCCTTGGTCACAGACGCGGCTAAAAACACCGCAGACGCGACTAAATAACACAAACGCGCTTTCCCGGAACCTGCAAAATAAAATATTGCCAGTAACACAGACGTGATTCCAGATGTCGTAGACGTGCCAGAAAAACAAAAATGTGATCCGAAAGTGCATAGACGCGGGAATATCAAAATGCTGCCGAAAACGTCAGATCTGCAACTTCAAAATACAAAATCTGCAACAAAGATGTTAAATGCAAAAGGGACAAGCATCCCACCAGACGTGCCAAAATGTATATGGTAAAAATGGATAACAATAATAACGATATTGAAAGGCTAAATGAATTCAACCACAAAACCCTAGCCTAACAACAACAAAGATCCACCATAACATATGAAGATTACCTAAGACAATGCAAATCAAACGAAATCACAAAGATTATATCATCACATGTCCAATAGGGTTTTGATCTCCATTCTTCCTATCTCCATTGATCTTGCTTGATATATTTGCTCTCAGATTTTATGTGCACAAGAGCTCAACAAAGAACGGAACGTGGTTGCAATTAGGATCATAGTGTAGTCAATTGCATAAATTGATTAGAATGTATAGAACGATTAGTGTTTGATAATGAGGGAAGCATCTCCTTATATAGAAGACACTATATGAAATGGAGGGATAAGATTGAGAGGTGTAAAAGGAGGTCGGCTATGATTAGAGGGTAGGTAAAAGAAATAATAAAATAATGAAAGGGGTAGGTAGTGTATGAATTAAGAGATAAATGACATGTGTCATGAGTAGAAAAGGTTAATGAATTAATTAAATAAATAAATATTTATTTAATTAATAGAAGAAATGAGATCAATTAAATAAATAAAATATTTATTTAATTTAGGAAAAGGGTAATTTAAATAAATAAATGTATTTATTTAAATGAGAAATAAGGCTAGAAGAGGATAAATGAATTGATTAAATAAATAAAGATTTATTTAATTAATAGAAGAATTAGGCTAAAATAATTAAATAAATAAAATATTTATTTAATTAGACTGGACAATTTTAGGTGTCTACAACCTTTAACAGGGTAAAAGACTCTAACAAAGTCTATAAATTGTAAAGCCTTTAACCAGGTACAACATTTTACAATAAGTGTTGTAAAATCCTTTAGCAAGGTAGATCTAACGATCTTGATACTCCTAACAGGGTAAGCTATCAGAAATAGCTAAACATGTAGCTCTAACTGAGCAACCTTTATTATTGTAGTAGTGAAGTTGTGGGCGCCATCCCCACCACAGTTTTTCTCTCTAACCAAGAGTTTCTGCGTAACCAAAATATATGTGTTATGGAGTGAATCATGTATGATTGTTATTTATTTGTTTTAGCTTTATGTTATGTTACAGCAGTTTTTGGTTTATGCATAACAGTAAAGTTATTGTTGAAGAAAGGATTTGAATTATTGATTCACCCCTACCCTCTCAGTACATTAGCTTTCCATATTGGGCCTAACAAATGGGAAATAGAGAGGGCTAGATTGCAAGGTATTATTGACAAACAACAAAGAGAAATTGAAAAGAGGGATAACAAAATTGAGGAATTAGAGGCTAAGGTTGAAACAATCACTGGTATGATCCTCGAATTGATGCAATGTAACTCTAAATCTTTATATGCCCTGGCTTGTGCCCCCATGCTGATCTCATTTTGGATCCATGACATTAAAGCTTTTATATGGATATCCCCAATATATAATAAAGGGTTCCACTCACTGTTTGAGGGTACAACATAGTTATGTAGATAAAATTCACATAGAAAATTCTTCACAGCTGCTGGAGAAGTCTGGTAAGCATGATAAAATTCTTCAACGGTTTCTAAAGAGGGGCTAAGGTCCCTAACAATGTGGTTCAATTTGAAATTTAATACTGCTCCTTCAAATGCACAACATAAACCCTTGGAGGTGCTTTGATTCCATTGACATTGAGGAAGGAAGCAAAAGAACCAAGAGTTCTTTATTATGAATGACATAAATTACTGGTAAGAGATGATGTTAGAAAACTAGTGCTTCCAATGAGAGAAGAAATCTACTAAGCATGTGATCATTTCATTCAGACTGACAGTGCAACTGGAGTAGATGGGTTAACTCAACACTGGAATAACTTACCAAAATAATTGAAGCAAGGAGAACCTTATTCATTGCAAATTTTTTATGCAGCTATGCAAAGAGCCCCCAGATATATACAACTGGGCAGAGAGAAGGCCAATAACTGGTTACCACTAATTTTTCAACCTCCTATTCTTATGTGGCCACTATTGGGATGTAAGCCTATGGATCAGCCCTATGATGAAGTTACAGAAGAATCAGCCAGATGGTCTAGGATGGAAAAGATGAAAGGATTCTACTGGAATTTATCTTCAGGAGGAATAGGTCAAGGAACCATTGGTGATTTGAGAATTAGTGCAAGATTCATAAATTTTCCTTTTGTTGTAGGATCAACAAGCTCTTAAAGTTGGGGGGCATGATGAGTTGAGACATTGTCACATTTCTATCCTCAGAACTCTTGAGTTTTTGTCATCTTTTGGTTTGGATAGTAGTAGAGATGTATTGGAAGTTTATTATATGTATTCCATATGATAAGCCTAAACTTATTAAATCATGTTTTATCTTTGCCAATTTATTCCTCCAGCCATGTGATTTATTCTTGTTGCCATGTGGATTATTTAGGGCAAGATCATATGTGAAATTTATAGATGTGTTGATTAAATAAAATGTGTATGTATGTTCTTGTATGTTATTTCTTTTGTAGTGCAGGTAATAAATGATGCTGCGATTGATATTTGCCTATCACGCCTATTGAAGGGAAGGATACGCAAGAGATGATTGAAGATCAAACTACAGAAAAACTGAGCAAGCGTAAGGGATGGCATAAGAGGAGAAATCAAGCGATACTACCAATGTCTGACTTCAGTGGGTATTGAATTTGTAAATACTACCACAGTATGTTATGACTGTGGTTTGGTTTAGATCCACATTTCCTACAGCATAACTCCAACTATCTCCTTTCTTGGTCAATCATTTGCCTCTTCTTTTCGGTGTGATTCATGTTGTCCATTGTAGATTATTTCATTTTAATAATAATCTCTTCTTCTTCTCATAGGTTAGACAGAAAGAGAGAAGAATAGAGCAGAGGATTTTCATAAGTATTTTTGAGTTTATTTTCATATTGAATCAAGTAATGACTTTCAAGAACAATGAATAAAATTGTGTTATTCTAATCTGTTAGAGTTGGTTTTGGGAAGCCTGGTATCACTCATCCAAGGGGGCCCACTTGGTGAGTGTTCCTGTAAATTCATTAAAATTAGTTTTCTTTCCTTAGCCGCAGTAGAAGTTCTTGCATTGATTGTTCCTGCAGCCATTGGAAATAGATCCACTGATTGTTCATGCAGCCAAGCCAGAACAGAGTAATTTTTGTTTATCAGCATTGAATTTATTCAGTATTGCTTTTATGAATTTATGCAGAAGTTTTCTTGTATCCTTTCCATAGTTTCCATTCTTTTTTACCTTTTCCGCATAATGTTAGTTGTTGCAGTAATGTAGAATAGCTATTGCAGGAACTTATTACATATATAGTGTAGACCCATTTCAATTATTATGTCCCTGGGTTGATAATCAAATGAACACTAGCTATGGAAATAGTGACTTTGCCAAATGAATGTCCAAACTTCGGGTTGAGACTTCAATTAGAGTTATTATTCTTATTGTTGGGGTGAAAAGCTAGATCATTGATATTATTTATTATCATGGCTCTACCATCCCATCTTGATCCTTTTAGCTTCTCAACATCATTCTTAATGTATCGATCTAAGTAAGGGTACTTCATCGATTGAGAAAAATCTGGTTACTGTACGAATGACCTCCTTAGTTATTTTATGTGGTTGATCCAAAAAAATAAATTGATCATGAATGCGACTCAAAATAAATCTAACTAACTCATCATCAAAGTCATTAATGAAGTTGACTGCAAGATGGAACCCTTTCTTGGTGACACTTTTAAAATGTTCTTTCAATATGCCCTTATTATCATACAATGATATATATTGTTCATAGATAACTGAAACACCCATATCCTCTTGTTTGCAATGATAAAAAGATCTAACATCCTTGATATGCAAAATTCTATATGGTACACTAGATAGGGCATCGACAGGGTTTGTTTCCTCTGATTTAAATGGATGTCATTTAAACTCTGGTCTTGGCCTCTCGGTCACATCAACTAGATGCGGAGTATCCATACTACAATATGCAAAGCTTCAAAGAAAAGAGTAGGATTCACTGATAAATACCTTTCTCACTTTTGAAGTAGGGTTTCAAAAACCTTCAACATCGTTCACTGATTCACAATGCACTTCTGATCACCTCAGATCTCTGCTAGACATGTTGAATGTTGCAATCACAAACTTTCTTCTGATCTACTTGCTCACCAAATTCTCTCAAGATTGCAATGTGTTAGATGAAATTCAAAATGCTCCTTTTATTTGCTTTCAAACTACTACATTAAATGCTTTAATCGACAAAACCCTAAAATGTCTTAAAATACTCTTAAGCATATTACTAGTTGCAAAAACTCAATGACATTTACCGGCTATGATTCAAAAAGACTTATAAACATCAAAATACATCAAAATATGTAGATTTAACTTACAATAATTCATCCAGGGGTTCATCTCAAGATTTGACAATAAGCTCACCCCAAGTTGTAGAAACAACTTAGTTTGTCGGTGATGGATTCTCCACACTAGATGAAGAATTTCATTCCTCAACTAGTTTTTCATCAGTCTTCTTCTTCCAGGTTCTATTCATCTCAACACTGGTTTCTTCAATATCAACTCTTTGCTTTCATTTCCGGTCTACAGGATGATTCACCAATTGGTTCTTTTGTGTTCTACAAAACTTAGCAATGTATCTTGGTCCGTTACAATGATAACATGCCATTCTAGATGCTTTCCACACTCCTGCATTGCCTCTACATGTCCTTTGACAGTTCATTGCCACATGTCCAAAGTTGTTGCAAATTGCACAATTCACATTAGTTCTTTTCTCCGTCTCATAAGGACTAGACCGGTTAACATGTGCTCTTTGCCAATTTGTGTTTCTCCAGTCATTGAAATTCCTTCTCCAATTACCAATAGGTCTTGGATTCATATGAGGTGTTGGATAATTAGCTCCATACCTACATTCAATAGATTTATGCCCATACAAGTTGCATGTATAAGAGTAACCTTAAAACTTTCTAGGCAAATATCTAGTATTATGTCTATAACTGGTATTAGCATCAGATCTTCTTCTACAAACATTAGAAGTATGACCTAGTTTATGACAATTAAAACAAACAGGTTTGTAAGCTTTCTTACCGGTAGGCTTCTGAGCCTTAGGAGTTCTTTTACCTTCATGCATGTTGCTCTTGGTACCAGAAGGTTCTCCCTTCTCAAATGTATTGTATCCTAACCTAGATGTATCACTTTTCATCCTCTGAGATTGGATCTATTCATCCAACATGGTAGAACTCTTGTTGAATTTTGCAAGCTTCAAATTAGCTTTTGCAATCTCTTTAGTAAGATCTTCATTTTTTTTCATAAGAGTCTCTCTAAGACATATTTTCATATCAAGATATTCTTTGATTTCTTCTTTCTCTTCTTTCTCCTCATGCCAGTGTTCATAAAGAGTGTTATTCTCATGTTTTATCTTAAGGATCTCATGATCTTTCTCTTTGATCTTGTCTTCAGCTGCCCTCCTAGTTTCAAGTTCTTCACTCATCCGGATTGTAAGGGCTTCAAGTTCTCTCCTTAGGTTAAGTTTCTCAACGTTTAGTTTCTCCACTTCCTCAACCAAAAAATTTATATTTGCTTCATCAGAAGAGATGCTTTCATTTATCTCCAACAATTGTTCGGTCAGTTCCTTCCTTTTAGCTAGTGATGTCTTATGCTTGCCTCTTAGGGTTTCTAGCTCTTGGTTTCTGCAAGTTCCTTAGCCATCTCTTGGTAACTCATTCCTTCCCACATATTTACCTTAGGATTCGAGATCCCTTCCAAGCAGTTAAGCCTTAATTAATTTAGGCTCCGATACCAATTGATGAACTTATAAGGCACTAAGAGGGGGGGGTGAATTAGTGCAAGTAAAAACAATACAAATCTGATTATCAATTTCACCAACTTAAAACTTAATAGACATATAAGAAATAACACCAAATACCAAGTATGCAATCACCACATAAAGCATAAACCACATGACACGAGATTATATGTGGAAAAAACAAATGGGAAATACCATGGTGGGAGTAGGTACCCACAAAGATCCACTATCTGCAGTATAGAAAACTGACCGGTTAAGGTCTACAATACCCGATTAGGGGCACACCCAGTTAGAAGTGTCTAAGCCCAGTTAAGAGCTTTAAAAAAAGGCCTATGAGGACCAACCCTATTAGGAGCTACCCAAGTTACTGGGATTTGCAAACACAAGTTAATGTGTCACCTGGTTAGAGGATTTAAAGATCAAAACTGTTAGGATTTGACTGCACCCTATTAGGAGTGAACTTGTAAGAGGATTTTTTTTCTGCAACTGTTAGGGAGACAACAAGTACAAATGATCTCAGTATAACACCTTCAGTGTCTGATAAGATCCGCTTCAAAACATTACAACACCACATAGACTTTATCTCTTAACTCCTCTGATCATCACACTATCAAAAATACAAAATTCACTAATGATCTTTCACACTTTCAAGCTCATACACATACATCCTTTCATACCTTAGCACACATTTAAAATCATCTTAAGGTTGGCTAGAACCTTGTTACAATTCCCTAGGTTTAATGCATCTAGACAATCTTGCATTGTATGCTTTAGTTATGTTGGCCACTGACATAACAAATCCAATTTTGTGTTGTTTTACCGATCTGGGTGATTTTCATCACTATCGGTTAAGTCTCAGTCAGAATACCTGCCACGTCAATCAAATCTTGTTCATCTGATCGAATAAGCACTATGGTCATGAACATAACTTCATCTACCATCCTTCATTGCTATTGTCAAACTGCATCATCTCATTTTTCATAGATTTCCTGTACCGGTTGTCGGAATATAACTTTGTCTATCTTTTACCGGTTAAAGTCCTAATTACCAGTTCTAATAAAATTGTATCTTCTTACCGGTTGACCTATAGGACTTAGATGATTGTAAAAACATAGTTGCAATCAATGAAAACATACAAAATAATCATCATACAACAATCTAATCAAACATGTACCAGTTGTTTCAAGCAAACAAATAATTACCAGTTAAGATCAAATGATCAAATGCCAACAGCTTTATCCTGGTTGTGGTCTTGTCTTGTGAATAGACTAGTTGTCCGTTTCACGCCTCCAATTAGTTAAACCTTGGTAGAATGTTTGTATAACCAAGTATGTTTCTTCAGTTTTGCTTGAACTCCCTGTGTTTGGTTGGCTTTTGTGTGTGTTGCCTTGGAGTTTTTTAGAGGTTGTGTAGTGTCATAAGGAAGAGTGGCTTCTGAGTGGGGGGCAAGGCCCAAAGTGGCTGCCAAGATAACCCCTTGGAAGTTTGAGTAATAAGTGATAACCTAATTATTAAATTGGGGTTGGGTTTTTAAACATTAATCAAGATTAATTGTGCCTCGCTCATGGTTGAGTGCTTGTACAGACTCAGGAATATGCAGTGGGAAGGCATGGAATGGCAAAACCAACTACCTTGTCTTCACAAAAGGTTTGTTGGGTCTACATGAGTCATGGATGAGAGTCGAGGGTTTGGTAGAGGCTACCTGGATAACCCAGGATGGGATTCAGGGCCTATGGAGGCCTGCCAAGATAACCAATACTAGCTATGCAATAACACTCTTCCCTTATGTTTGCTAGTGTGTAGTCATGTGTTGTCTTTACTTCGAGCATTCTTGTGGGAGTCTTATATGTATGCTTATGCCTTATGTGAGTACCCGGTGTAAATGTTAGACCATGTGATTCTTTATGGTGATCTTCTTGAGGGCCTTATTACTATCTCCTAGCATGGAGGGGTGGTCCTTTTTGGGCCACATGGTCGAGTGGTAGTGCCACTTTCCATCGGGTATTTTGTTCATGCCTTTCTTGTGAGGGACTTAGCTTTGTAGGTGCTCCAGTTGCTCTCTTCGATTTACTCCATTCCATGTACCTGTTGGATCCTCTTGTTCTTCTTGGATCATATTTGTATCTCTTGGACCTTATGTAGTTAGTCGTATCATTTGTTCATGTATGCCTTCATGGCAAGTTGTAATTTGATGTAATCATTAAGTATTTCTATGAGACTTTGTGACCTAAATGCAATGTTATTACTATGTCCAGCTTAGATGTTAGATTTTCTATTCATATGAATGGAAATTATTGATTAAATGCAATGACGTGGATTATGATGTATGAAGCCTTAGAAATATAATTTAACTAGCCACAATTGTATGAATTCAATCATGCATATAGTAATCTTAATGAAACTTAATTGCTATGATCTTGTTGTAATCATTCTATCATGAGTTGGTTTAATCAACCTTTGGTTAATTTGTTTACTTGTAATCTTCGTTGGAAACCCTTTAGGAGTTTAAGGTTAAGTCTTTCGCTTGTCCAATTTATTATCTTGATACATTTATGCATGATGTATTGTTTAAAATATTTTACACTTTTCAAGTGTTTGTAGTTGTATCCTTCAGGGTTTCTTGGCGGGGCATTACACATATCTTTAAAGGAACGTCACCTTTCATTTATAAGTAAGATGAATTTATTATATTTAGAGATAAAAAATCATATGAAACTTTGGAGAAAATCCAAATTAAAAAAGGCAATGAAAGAGAACCAGTACGAATGAAAGAGAAATGATTTTTGACTAGCTACAAAAGTAGTTTTTGAGATTTCCATGGTGGACATTTGGCTAGCAACAGAGATTTCTACTGTGAACATTATAATTGTACACAGTATTTTTTTGTATTGATCAAAACAAAATGATTATAAGGAAAATAAATTACATTCCAAGAGAAGACATCCAAGAAATAATAAGAATACAAAATCAAACTAAAGTCTTCCAGTAGCAACTAAAACTAGTAACTTGCAAGGTAGTAATTATACACAGTATTTTGATTTTGGTAATCACTGAAATATTTTGTTTCTGACATTTGATGTGATTACATGATGTATAGTGATGTCATTAGTAATAAATAATATATTTTATGCATAATTATGTATATTTTGTGTAGAAAATTTGAATTTTTTACCCACACAAACCAATAGAAATAAGGATAAATATCATTTTTATTATTATTTAAAATAAAAATTAATTTGTAAAATAATTATTCTGTCTAAATATTTTAATTCTTTATTCTAATTGCCTAAATTAATGAAAGAATTGAATTGCATGAATGCAATAGTATCATACCTTTGGGAGGAACTAATAAAATAAGATGCTCACTTAAACGAGTACTGTTATCATAGTGAAAAAATCTTATTCTTATGTGTACAACTATTGGGGTATCAATGCATATGCATTGGAGTATTTCATATTAATAATTTGTTATCATAAATATAAAATGTGAACACAATAAATACTTTGTTTTTTTCCATAAAATTTGAGGGATTGTCCAAAGGTTTTAATGTTCAACAATTGGTCCCTTTGTGTTCAATATAAGTTGTATTTTATATAATAATATGTTATTTTTATAACAACAAATATTTTTTGTGTTCAACTATTGGTCCTTTGGTGTTGGATATAAAAGTTAGACATAGCACACATTTATGATTACTAATAGGTATTTGGTCCATTTAAGTTGCATATAAGTTATATTTTACATAAACATATGATATTATACTAGTTACAAATGATATTTTTTTATTCAACTACTAGGGATTTTTAGATTATTAATTATTTGTGATTGGGGGTTATTGAAAAGGTGTGATTAGTGTACCCACCCTTTGTCCTATATTTAAAGAGGTTCTCTTTCATTTGAGAGGTGTGTGAATTTGGAGCTTTATGATGAGTCATGTCATTATGCATAAGAAGTTTTTTTGGCCATGTGGAAGTACTGGAGGAGTGTCCCTAGGTTCTAGTCTATTTTATGATAGACTACATTTTTCAGTGTTTTAATAAAATGATGATTTATGGGTTTTTTTTACTTGAAAGGGTTTTCCCCATGTATATCTTGTGTAATGTGTTAATTGGTTGTGTATGATTCTTAATGTATTTATTTTATATCTTGTTTATAATGATTAGTATCCTAAGATCCTAATTTATAATGGCCTGATTATTCCTTTTGGAACTTCTTCTAATTTATAGGTGGACCGTTAGCATAAGGACTACTCTAAGGTAATGAACACTTGAAATCAAGGACCCTTTTAATTGTCTCTTGAAGAGTGTAAGGTTCCAATGCAATTGTAATGTCCCCTATTAAGAGGTTGCCAATTCCAAAAGATCAACATACATTACTACTTATTCTGATACATTAATTACATATTAAATAATTATGTTTTTCCATAGTACAACTAATATTGTCCTTATTCAAGATCTAATCTTAATCCCTTCTAATTCTCAACCCTAGATGGGGATTTACTTGTCTAGGGTGCAATGACATTGCCTCCATAATGCAGCCCAAATTTCAAGAACATCAATCTATTCACCCTTAGATCTCATAATGCAGCTTAGATTTCTGGATCATCACTCCATTCACCCTTGGGGATCACCTAATTTGGGATGGATAACAATACCATGCCTCTACCTAATAATGACATGCCTCTCCTTATGAGCGAAAGGATTAGAATTGATTAAGTACTTAGACTATGAATATATTGATATCTCATTGTACTATGAACATATATATAATTATGTTTGTCATACATATTACGATCTATATTAATATTAATATTAAATTTTGCATAAGAGCACTACCAAGCTTCATATATTAAGCATGTGCCATGCATACTACCAAGAACAAGGATGTTACTGCTTGTAACTAAATAAAAAATCTGATTTGATCCGATCAATAGTAATATCACTAGAGGCTTTTTGATTCTTTTCCTTTATGTATCTCAATGTGAGGGAGAGGTCACACCTCTTCATCATGTATGCCTTTTTTAAAGAGACACCCTTTCACCATTAGCACCCTTTGAAAGAGTGCAACTCTTCATTATTTATGCTCTTTGAAAGGGACACAACCTTTCACAATCAGATATGCACTTCTTATTTAAATTAGATCTACAATTTTGATTTCCAATTTATCCCCTTTTCAAATAAAGTTCTCTTCTCCCTTTTATATCTCATGTTTGAGGGAGACAACTTTTCTTTTCATCTCTTTTGACCATTCATTAACTTAATTAAATTTTAATTATATTACTTATTTTTTTACTTAATATTTATTTTTATTCTTTTGTATTTTAATTTTATTATTATTATTTATTATAAAATTATATTTTAATGTTGGGACATTAAAATCTACCCCACCCAAGATTGCTTGTCCTCAAGCAATGATCATGGAATGTTCAAAATGACTTCCAATATGAAATGGATTTGGAAACACACATGGAATAAACATGCTGGAAACATATTAGGCATGAACCAAACATGGAGCATACACATAAAAACACAAAGCATACACACAAATACATGTATTGTTAGATTCCTTCTTATTGACTAGAATGATTCCTTGATTCGTCTTTACCATGTACAATTGCAGGATCAAAGCTTTGATACCAATTGTAATGTTGCCTATTAAGAGGTTGTCGATTCCTAAAGAGAAACATACATTACTACTTATTATGCTGCATTGATTACATATTAAATAACTATGGTTGCTCATGGTACAAGTGATATTGTCCTTATTCAAGCTCTAATCTTAATATGTTCTACTTCTAAACCTTGGATAGGGATTTACTTATCTAGGGCACAATCACACCACCTCCATGATGCAAACTAGATTTCAGGAACATCATTTCATTCACCCTTCGGGCTCATAGTGCAACCAAGATTTCAGGATCATCAGTCCATTCACCCTTCGGGCACACCTAATTTGGGATGCATTTATTTTTCTTCTCCCTAACAACACCATGCCTCTCCTTATGGGGCAAAGAATTAGAATCAATCAAGTACTTATACTATGAATATATTACTATCTCATTATACTAAGAATATATATAATTAAGTATGTATATCATACATATTGTAGTCTATATTAATACTACTATTCACTTCCATGATGCAAACAAGATTTCAGGAACATCAGTTCATTCACCCTTGGGGCTCATAGTGCAGCCAAGATTTTAGTATCATCAGTCCATTCGCCCTTGGGGATCACCTAATTTGGGATGCATTTATTTTGCCTCTCCCTAACAACACCATGCCTCTCCTTATGGGGCAAAGAATTAGAATCAATTAAGTACTTAGACTGTGAATATATCGATCTCATTATACTAAAAATATATAATTAAGTATGTATGCCATACATATTGTAGTCTATATTAATATTACTATTTGTGAGATTTTGCCAAGATCAAGAGCTCAATGAAAAGTACAAAATAGAGAGACGGAATATAAGAAAAGAATAAATTGTATTCTCATCAATAAATAAATGATCAAATGTTCAATAGTTGTTACATACAATGAATATGAGTCTGCATATATAGGCAAGGCTATATGGATATGTGAGCACACAAACATGACATGTGGATAAAATAAGAAACAAGGGTAGGTAGGAAATAGGTGCGGTAGGTATGAGAAACAATATAATATTCCACATGAGGTGGATCACCCATCGAAGGTGGAATTATCACTCCACAATAAGTGGATATGATAGAGTAGTAACAAGATCACATGAATGATAGAAGCTCGAGAATCAATGAAGAAATTGCTCCATGAACATCGATCAACATTCCTCCCCTCAGGAAGAAACAAAACCAAAGGTGTATCCATGAATTCTCCCCAATCATGAAGGAAAGATGTAGGAAGAAAACTCATGATGAATGAAGTCTCTGAAAATTGTTCTAGTGTCCCCATGTCGATGTTGAAGGTTACCCCCTCCAAAGGTGGTGAACTACTCCACAATGCTGAAAAAGGCACTCCAAGATCTAGTGGAGATGAATATAGAATAAGTCCCAAAGACTCACATGTCTCCTCTAAGGATAAAGAGACCTCCTCCAACTGTTGTACATAAGAATCCACAATCATATCAAATCGAAAGAATGATCATGTAGAGAATGAACAAGAGGGTCAGAGTGTTCCCTCGCAACAATCGAAGAAGGATCATCTTCATCAAACAGAATATGACTATCATCAATGATGTCTTTCAAATCTACAATGTATGATTCCACAAACAAACCCAAAATGTCTATCAAGTAATTATCCCGATCAACTGAAGTTGGAAGACAAGATATATCCTGCTGCACTGAATCACAAGAAGGCAAAATTGTCGCACTATCTACATTATCAAGTGCAATAGGTGATGTGATATCAATAGGAGGAAATCAAATTCAAGGCTCGAGAATGGGGTCACATGTGATAATCCCCAAGTTCAAGTACCCAAAGTTCTCCTCAAAATCTAAATCATCACAATAAGTGTAATCATCATATGTAGAATCATCATGTGAAGAATCATCATATGTAAAATCATCCTCATCAAAAAAATATGAAAAGGAGTATAATCGAGATGCATGATCAACCACCCTAGTCACAATGATATCTCTAGCCTTCAAGTCTCTAATGAAAAATGACTCAAGTGTGAGCTCCACAATTCTCTTAGTTTCCCCATGTGTGATTTGATAGATGGAAAGGAGATTTTTTGTCAAATGGGGTACACACAACACATCATTGAAGAAGTTATCCCCAATTGTAATAGTTCTTTTTCCAATCACATCCATGTATGTATGATTTCCCATCAAAATCTGCCCATATAGATAAATGATCAATAGATCAATCGTTGTTACATACAATGAATATGAGCCTGCATATATAGGCAAGGCTATATGGATAAGTCGGCACACAAACATGACATGTGGCTCAATAAGAAACAAGGGAAGGTAGGAAGTTGGTGTGGTAGGTAGGAGAAACAATATAATATTCCACATGAGGTGGATCACCCACCGAAGGTGGAATTATCACTCCACAATAAGTGGATATGATAGAGTAGTAACCAGATCACACCATAAAAGGTGGAAATTCTCCTACACACACTATCCCAATGTGGCACAAACACCCAAGTGTCTCGTACCCAAAATACTATGAAATGCATTATCCTAAGTAAACTCAAGTAAGATGTAATAACATCCAACATGAATAAATAATTACACCAACACCACCCCTTAAGTGAAACTTAGTGGAATTCACTTAAGTCTACAATGCAACTAAGCAATGCAAGATGGGTCCCAACTACGAGGCCATGTTAGGTACCCATGTATAAATGCAAATGCAAAGCAAACCAATGCAATCTCTCATAAAGCGAGGAAAGAGAGAAAAACCCAATGGGAAAAAACCCTCCCCCAAAAGAGAGATGAAAACTATACAAGAGAACTCTCATAGAAGTATGAGAAGAACAAAACCCTATGTGAGTAAAAATCCCCCCCCATATGAGAGAAGAAGATAAGCTAGGCAGCCCGCCCCCTCAATGTAGAATCTACACCAATGACAGAAGCTCGAGAATAAATGAAGAAACTGCTCCATGAACGTTGAACAACATTCCTCTCCTTAGGAAAAAATAAAACCAAAGGTGTATCCATGAAGTCTCCCCAATCATGAAGGGAAGATGTAGGAAAAAAACTCATGATGAATGAAGTCTCTGAAAACTGCTCTAGTGTCCCCATGTCGATGCTGAAGGTTACCCCCTCCAAAGGTGGTGAACTGCTCCACACTGCTGAAAAAGGCACTCCAAGATCTAGTGGAGATGAATGTAGAACAAGTCCCAAAGACTCACATGTCTCCTCTAAGGATAAATAGACCTCCTCCAACTGTTGTACATAAGAGTCCACAATCATATCAACCTCGAAAGAATGATCATGCAGAGAATGAACAAGAGGGTCAGAGTGTTCTCTTGCAACAATCGAAGAAGGATCATCTTCATCAAAGAGAAGATGAATATCATCAATGATGTCTTTCAAATCTGCAATGTAGGATTCCACAAACAAACTTGCAATGTATGTCAAGTAATCATCCCGATCAACTAAAGTTGGAAGACAAGATATATCTTGTTGCACTAAATCACAAGAAGGCAAAATTGTCGCACTATTTGCATCATCAAGTGCAATAGGTGATGTGATATCAATAGGAGGAGATGAAATACAAGGCTCAAGAACGGGGTCACATGTGAGAATCCCCAAGTTTAACTACCCAAAGTTCTCCTCAAAATCTAAATCATCACAAGAAGTGTGATCACCATATGTAGAATCATCATGTGAAGAATCATCATATGTAAAATCATCCTTATCAACAAAATCTGAAAAGGAGTATAACCAAGATGCATGATCAACCACACCATTCACAATGATATCTCTAGTCTTCAAGTCTCTACTGAAAACTGACTCAGGTGTGAACTCCACAATTCTCTTAGTTGCCCCATGTGTGATTTGATAGATGGAAAGGAGATTTTTTGTCAAATGGGGTACACACAACACATGATTGAAGGAGTTGTCCGCAATGACAATAGTTCCTTTCCCAATCACATCCATGTATGTATGATTGCCCATCAAAATCTGCAGCATGGTGCAAGGCTCAAATGTAGAAAATATAGACTACGAAGATGCCATATGATGAGAAGCCCATGAATCTCTCTAAGTCAAACCAATGATGCTCTAATGGCTCTGATACCATGTGATATTTTGCTAAGATCAAAAGCTCAATGAAAAGTACAAAATAGAGAGACAAAATATAGGACAAGAATAAATTGTATTCTCATCAATAGATAAATGATCAAATGTTCAATATTTGTTACATATAATGAATATGAGGTTGCATATAGGCAAGGCTATATGGATATGTGAGCACACAAACATGACATGTGGCTCAATAAGAAACAAGGGTAGGTAGGAGAAATAATATAATATTCCACATGAGGTGGATCACCCACCGAAGGTGGAATTATCACTCCACAATAAGTGGATATGATTAAGTAATAACAAGATCACACCATAAAAGGTGGAAATTCTCCTGCACACACTATCCTAATGTGGCACAAACACCCAAGTGTCTCATACCCAAACTACTATGAAATGAATTATCCTAAGTAAACTTAAGTAAGGTGTAATAACATCCAACATGAATAAATAATTACACCAACACTATTAGATTCTAGATAAGAACATTACCAAGCTTCATATATTAAGCATATCTTGATTCATACCACCAAGAACAAGGATGTTACTACCTGTAACTTATTAACAATTCTAATTTGATATGATCAATTGTAATATCACTAGAGGCTTTTGATTATTTTCCTTTATATCTCTCAATGTGAGGGAGAGGTGACACCTCTTCATCATGCACGCCCTTTGGCAAGAGACAACTTTTCATCATTAGTACCCTTTGAAAGAGTGCAACTTTTCATTATTTCTACCATTTGAAAGGGACACAACCTTTCACAATCATATATGCATTTCTTGTTTAAATTAGATCTTCACTTCTAATTTCACAATTATCCCCTTCTAAAATGAGGTTCTCTTCTCCCTTTTATATCTCATGTTTGAGGGAGTCACAACTTTTCCTTTATGTCTTTTGACCATTCATTAACTTCATTAAATTTTAATAATATTTAATTATATTCTTTTATATTTCAATTTAATTTTTATTTATATTCTTTTGTATTTTAATTTTATTATTATTATTTATTATTAAATTATATTTCAAAGTGAGGACATTACAGTCTGCCCCACCCAAGATTGTTTGATTTCAAGCAATGACCATGGAGTGTTCAAAATGGCTTTCAATATGAAATGGCTTTGAAACACACATGGAATAAGCATGTTGGAAACATATTTGGTATGAACTAAAAACGGATCATACACATAAAAACACAAAGCATACACACAAATACATGTATTGTTAAATTCCTTCTTATTGACTAGAATAATTTCTTGATTCATCTTTACCCTGCAAGATGGTAGGATCAAAGCTCTAATACCAATTGTAATGTCCCCTATTAAGAGGTTTCCAATTCCTAAAGAACAACATACATTACTACTTATTATGCTACATTAATTACATATTAAGTAACAATGGTTTCTCATAGTACAACTGATATTGTCCTTATTCAAGACCCATTCTTAATGCCTTCTAATTCTCAATCCTATATGGAGATTTACTTGTCTAGGGTACAATTGCATCACCTCCATAATGCAGCCCATATTTCAGGAACAACAATCCATTCACTCTTGGGGCTCACAATGCAATCCAGATTTCAAGATCATCAGTGCATTCACTCTTGGGGCTCATAATGCAACCCAAATTTTAGGATCATCGGTCCATTCACCCTTGGGGATCACCCAATTTGGGATGGATTTACTTTGTCTCTCCTTATGGAAGAAAGAATTAGAATTGATTAAGTACTTAGACTATGAATATATTGATATCTCATTGTACTATGAACACATATATAATTATGTCGGGCATACATATATTGCAATTTATATTAATATTAATATTGAATTCTAAATAAGAACATTACCAGGCTTCATATATCAAGCATACATATTAATTATATCCCCATGCATACCACCAAGAACAAGAATGTTACTACCTATAACTTAATAACAATTCTAATTTGATCTCATCGATGGTAATATCATTGGAGACTTTTGATTATTTTCCTTTATATCTCTCAATGTGAGGAAGAGGTCACGCCTCTTCATCATGTATGCCCTTTGGCAAGAGACACCCTTTCACCATTAGCACCCTTTGAAATAGTGCAACTCTTCATTATTTTTTCCCTTTGAAAGGGACACAACCATTCATAATCAGATCTACACTTCTTATTTAAATCAAATCTACACTTTTGATTTCCAAATTATCCCTTTCTCAAATGAGGTTCTCTTTTGCCTTTTATATATCATGTTTAAGGGATTTGCAACTTTTTCTTTCATGTATTTTGGTCATTCATTAACTTAATTATATTTAATTATATTGTTCTTTTATATTTCAATTTAATTTTAGTTTTTATTCTTTTGTATTTAAATTTTATTATTAATATTATTAAATTATATCTCAAAGTGGGGGCATTACAACATTGACCTACCCCTTCAATGATTTCCCCAATCCTTCTATGAATAGAATCATGATCCCTTTTTCATACACATAAATAAATTTGACAACTATCCTTTGTAATTCACCTACTTAGTGTTCTCCTAATGTGTAGTGTTTTAGCTATACCAATTCTCAAAATAAATTTTAAATAGACCCTATCAAATATTTCAATCAACTTTTGGTTGAACACTTCAAAATTAATGATGATACTATTCCTTTGTGCCACTATACCATGGTACCACCTCTCATGGGTAACCCCTTCTAGATGAAGTGATGAAAAATTGATGGTTTCTTCATAAATTAGAATTAGAGACAAGTGGGTGTTGATCTTCTTGCTCTAAGATCAATTAGAACACTTTTGTGTCCAATTAATTATAGGTACAAGAACCTTACCCAAAAATTATTGCAATTCCTTGTTATTCCAATTTTGAATTGATTTATTCTTTATTTAAGAAACATTTTATTTTTTGGTGTTAAAAATTGTAAAAAATTAAAAATCAACTCAATTGTTTTGTTGTAGGTCTTTGTATTCAATGCACGGGACTAAAAATTATCAACTCAATTGACTCTTCTTCCAAATAATGTTCTCTTATTTGTAAGGATTTGGTTGGAATAGATTGGGAAAATATTCAATAACCCATAATACACTTCTCCTTTTAATAATTAATTTTGGAGTTTTGGGGGAAAAAATTACCTTATACAAACTATACCAACATTGACATTGTGTCTTTGACTTCTTGGGTCATTTATCCCCACCTTACGTCCAAATTGGTCATTGCATCAAACATGGCATAATGATTTTCTTCATGTATGAAATTAGTTGTCCATCCATCTAACATCTTGTTTTCACCAAATAGTTTAAACATTTGATGCATCAGTGGGTAGGATCAAAGATTTGATACCACTATAATATCTCTAATTAGAGATGCTCAATATTTTAATTTTAATTCACTTCATGGGATACAAATGATTAGATCTTATTTCAAATTGGTTATAAATATATATTATGCTTAATATAGTATGGAGAAATGAATTGTAAACCCTTAAAAATGAACATCAATTCATAATTTTTTATTCCTCGTATTACAACAAATGGGATGCCACATAATCCATCACCAAATTACAATCCCTAAGTACTAAGAGAGAGCTATCTAAGTCAAACAAACATATTCTTTAAATGGAGTCACTCAAACAAAAATTTAATGAAGCTAAGATGCAATCCTTGAGTGGAATTTATTAATGTTTGATAGGGTTTTCAACCACTAGCTATCTATGGGGAATAGGGTTTTTTCATCCTTCAATCTCTAATGACAAATGAATAGGATGTATAATATATTTGAGAAATAATACCAGAAAAATAGATGTCATTGATCCTTGACTTAAATTTAAATAAGAAATAGAGTGCTAAATTTCCCTCCAAAATACAAATTCAAATCTTCTTTTTTCTCTTCAAGGAGCCCCACACACACATCCTTGGACAATAACACTTAAAGTAATAAAGCTTGATTATGTAATAACTAATGGGTCCTATAATCTGTTAGAGTATTCGGGTATTTACTTGATTAATTAAACAATATTTGTTTAATTATTTAAGTTCCCTTTATCTCTTTTACACTTAAGCTAACTTTAGGTGCATAATAATTAATTCTTTTATTAATTATTATGTGCAAACCTAGGTTTTCCTTTTTAGGGTTTCTTAACCTATTAAAGGTTAAGTTCTTTCTTTTCATTGTAAGAAGAAGGATTATTATATTACACTTTTTGTGAATATTGAGCTCTCTCTTTTTGAGCATATTTTCTGTGTATTTGTTCCTTTTGTGATTTGCTTCCTTGCTTCTCCTTATAACAGGATTTTTAGCTTACAGAGATCATTTGGGCTCCTATGGTGTTGTATTTTCTCAACTCCAATATGGTATCAGAGCTTCAGATCTGCAGCTATCTGATCTTGTTTTGAGAGTTTGTGCATTGGAAGCAGATCTAGGGTTTCAGGAAGTTTTTTTATGTACTTAGGGATATGTTATTTTTATGAGCACTTTAGGCCTAAATAGACCTCACCATTGTGCTCAGAATGACCAAAAACCCCTATAGTCATATAAAACTTGCCTAGTTTTGGCTCCTGAGCCTCTGGGAGTATTTTTCTCCAAATCTGGGTTGTACGGCCCTAGCACGCAACTCGAGAAAAAAAATTTGCCTTTTTACGGCATGCAAGCCAATTTTTTTGATTTTTTGAAAAAAAGTTAAAAAACAAATATCAAAAATCAAAAAAAAATTGCAAAAAAAAGCAAACCGGAAAAAGTTTTTTTTTAAGGTTTTTGGGGGGATTCCCCATGGTACGTAGGGTACCATGGAGCCCCCTGCCACACTGCAGGCCCTTGGTACAGCCGCCGCTGTCAGTATAGGCCCAGGCCTCTACCGTCGTCGGCCCTGCCTTCTCGCCCCCCACCGCTGCCCGCAACTCCCCGCCTGCCCTTGTCAGCCCCGCCGCCCTCGGACCGTCGGTCGCCCTGGCTTCGCTTGCTGGAAACCATAGCCCCTACTGGAAACAACTGCTTGGCCACCGCTGCACCACCCGATCGCCACCCATGGGCTACCTCCGCCCACCCCAGCCACCAGACTACCCCTTCCTCTTGTTTTGAAGGGGGGTTTGGTTTTTTGGCCATATCTTGGGCATATGGAGTCATTTTTTCAAAAAAAAATAGGCGTCGAAAAGCTGGTTCCGAGACGGATCTCATGATGTTGGATTTTTTTTCCAATTTTTTTGTTTGAATGTGTTTTTATCCAGTCAAAGTGGGGTCTCATTTTTGCACTCCAGTGGCCATAGAATGAGCATCTGAACTCCATTTTTTGAAAAAATTATATTTTGGGAAAGCATGTGCTGTTTAATTTCCATCAATATTAATTTTATTTCCATATTCTACTCCATGCATATTTTATTCAATTTTTTGCTTTTCAGCATTCTAGTGGATATCTTGGTTGTTTCAGGTCTTGGGATCTCTTCTCTGAGTTTGATGTCTCTATTTTGGTTCTCCTTTCTATTTCCAGTCTTCTTATCATTGTAGCATTGTATTTATGCAAACGCACTGAGATAAAGTGCCATCATGCATTGTTTACTTGGGATCTTGCATATCTTGTGCCTTATTGTACATGCACTACTTATAAAGTGCCATGAGGGGGTTGATGTTTGCCTTGTTTGACATCCACCTTTGTCAATTGAGTGTTCCTTCCATGACATTTGCCTCATGTTGTGTGTCAAGTGAGTGTTCCTTCCATGACACCATGTACTTTTTCTCTGCACCTTTGATGTTCCTGGTTCTTCGTCATGCAGTTCTTCTTGGTCATTCTTTTGAGTGTTCCTGTCCCTCTCCTTTTTCAGCATTATGGGGAGGTTTGTCCTGTTGGTTCTAATGCTTCCATGGTTTGATTGATCAACTCTTCAGGCTTTGGTGTTTTCATGCCATCTATATCTTCAATTTCAGTTGTTTGCCTTGTTTGCCTTCTGATTCGAGTAGTGTCATTTGAGGGCACTCATATAGATTATAGTCTTCTCTACCTGGTCATGTTCTATTTCAGTGGAGGTTCTTCAAATCAACAGTTATTCTTCGACAGTGTTTGCAGGTTCTTCATGCTTCAGTGGTGTTCTTTTCCATCTCTTTTTGGAGTAAAGTTTTTTCCCACGTGTTTTTCTCTATTTCTCCAGTTCATAAAGATTTCATTGTATTTGGGTACCTGATTAGGCCTTGTTGTCGGGACCCATCTTTCTTGCTTTCAGTAGTTGTTCTAGGTTTTAGCTTCTCCCTAAGTCTAGCTTAAGGGGGGGTGTTAGAGTATTCGGGTATTTACTTGATTAATTAAACAATATTTGTTTAATTATTTAAGTTCCCTTTATCTCTTTTACAATTAGGCTAACTTTAGGTGCATAATAATTAATTCTCTTATTAATTATTATGTGCAAACCTAGGTTTTTCTTTTTAGGGTTTCTTGACCTATTAAAGGTTGAGTTCTTTCTTTTCATTGTAAGAAGAAGGATTATTACATTACACTTTTTGTGAATATTGAGCTCTCTCTTTTTTAGCATATTTTCTGTGTATTTGTTCCTTCTATGATTTGCTTCCTTGCTTCTCCTTGTAACAGGTTTTTCAGCTTGCAAAGATCATTTGGGCTCCTGTGGTGTTGTATTTTCTCAACTCCAATATAATCTAGGCACACATATAATCTAAATTACCAAATTATTACAAATTATTTTTCTTAATTTACTTTCCCAATCCAATGAGATCGAAAATAGGCTAAAGGAACATCTCGAAACTTTATCTTATGGAAAAAAGAGACACGATGACATATATTGACCATGAATGATGTGAAATTTAATTCTATGGTTTGTCTAATTCAACTATTCTTACTCAACCTTCTTTGATATCTAGTATTGATATAATTTTAGAATAATTTTGGAGGATTTTTATTAGTTTCATAAAGCAACATGTTCTCCTAAGTCAAAACCTATTAAACTTGAGAAATCATCAAATATAAAAAACCTTCAATCATGTATATTCTTCTAGGATGATTATGTACATGTCTAGATTTATTTTATTAAAAAAAGTAAAGCATTGTAATATAATTAATATGTGAGTAAGATCAAAGGATGAGGAGATCCTTGAATGTCTAAAATGGATGTATTGAATTCTTTTTGAATTCCAACACATAGCAAAAAAAATTGTAGAACGTTTAGTTAGTTGGCCAAGAGGGAGAGAATAAATGGGTCTAATCAACCGAAATTGAAATATAAAATTTAGAAAGGAAAAGATTAGGTCTATAACCACAAGGTTGACCCTATGACCATGGAAATGACCCTCAATGGAAAAAAGGTTATATCAAGGTGTATAACAAATATACTTGGGTAAGTGTATGGGTAAGTGAAAAAAATGTATCAATTTGATGAATGTATTATAGTATGTGTATATAGTAAAGATGATATGAAGTGTAAGTAGATACAAATATGTGTGTATTGGGATGGGTGAAGGCTTGAGGTATGATCCCAACTTCACACAAGATTACACCATTTATCAATAGGTGCATGCATTAACATATTCTCTTAAAGTGGGAACAAAAATAATGAGTAAATGGTAAGGTTATACAAATTTCATCATTAAATTTACCCCCACTTTCATGTGTATGTGAATCCTAGAATGATCATGTATCCTATAGTACATAGTACTCACAAATATGTAATAAAATAAATATTCAATCAAAAAATCATATAAAAGGGGGTGATCATATAAAGTAATAAATCCACAATATGTCATCTTATAAAAAATTTCTTTACCATTTATTCCCCATGGAAACCCAAAAAATAGAGGAAAAATATGGCATGAGTGTCTTCTATAACCTAAGAGAAAAAATGCAAACTAAATTTTGCTATCAACAATCATAAGAGGGGGGGGAAATTCCACCTATATGGAAAGTGGTAATGATCTTCCTTACTAGGTGATCAATGGGTGTGTAAAGGTCAAAATTTGCTACTTAAATAAAATATAACTATAACAAATAATTATTTTAAATTACATTTGAATAACATAAATTGAAGCACTATACATAATGTAGAACTGAAAAAGAACTCAATAGAAAGAAAAATAGAGATATGATTATGCTAAGGAAATAAATTAATTTGTTAACTAACTAGAGATAGAAAAATAATGAAAGATATATCTAAACTTAGAGTAGATAACAATATAACTACTACATAAAAGGAAAGTTCAAGTAGAGAAAAACATGGCACTAGACAAAGAATTTCTCGATCTCAGATGCTAGTGTGTCGTGCTATTGTTCTTACACAACTGATCTAATGACTCCCATAATGCTCATTTTTTATATTATAGTTTTCCCAACTTGCACAACCAAGAACAAGAAAAATGTTGGGGTTTGTTTGTGGGCTTGCCTTAATCAAACTCTTGTCTTGGTCTTTTGATCTCCACGAACAACTAAGGATAAAAGATGATAAAAAAATGATAAATAATTACTTACAAATCCTAAGGATATAGAAATTTAAAAGTAGAGATATAAAGATAAAATATAAATATGGTGTCAACCCTAGTCTACATGGAAGAGTACCATGAGATTTGATAAATGATAAATGATAAATGATAAATGATAAGCCAATATATGTTAGTATTCAAATATTATTCTATCAACATAGAATAACAAATAAATAGAGAGTAATACCATAGCTTTTGCCTTCCTCCCTTAATATTTTCAACACTGTGGAGTAAGTTGAGAAAGCTTAAGCTACAATATGAAACTATTGTTGGCAAGCAACACTATGTAGGTCATCTGATGTTGTCATTGATGGTAACCCAAGTCAGATATTCCATCCGCAGTGTGTGATCTGATCTACCAAAAATCAGAATGAAGATTGGGTTAAGTCTGGTGAGTTAGAATAGAGCATCTGGTAGAATGTAGTATTTTGGTTGGCATTTTATTTTGTTTGAATATTTTGTGTTGTGGAGCTAGAGGAAGATAGTTAGATATCTGGAGTACCTTATTCTGGAATCTTAGCCTTCGATGATGATTGTCGTGTGAGTTAGAAGATCTGGTGTACAAGTTTTTGGGTTGAACAGTGTGGTATGGCCAACTTGGATAGTTGATCATTGTGCAGAACTAATGGAGTAATTTTGGTGATTATTTTTATGATCGAGGATGTTTAGTCGACATTTAGGAAGCATGTGGACAATTATTTTTTGGTCTGCATATGCATTGGAGATCAGATTGAGCTGACTATGTATGCATGTTTCATTATATGTTATGTGTTCTTGAAGCCAACATGTAGAAGACCTAATTTCATGTTGTGGATATAAAAGACCGATGGATATGATCATTTTGGATATCGGGGTGTGTGTGGAAATTATTTTGTGTTCGTTTATGCATAGTTTCACATGTGCAAGTGAAGGATTTGTGCTTCGATATATTGTAGAACAGTGGAACAAAACAGTATGAGTTGAAGTGTGTGCAGTATGTATAATGAGCTTAACCGAAAATATAATTTAGCATTGGTAGATGTTATTCATTATTTTATTTCACTCTTGTGATATTTGTAATTGTTTGTAAGATAGTGAGCCTTCCAAGGGTTGTAGCCCTCCTTTCTTTGTAAATTGAGTAGTGAGCTCTAGGAAGTGTGCCCAAATGCATGTGCATTCCCTTGTATACTTTTAACAGAGTATATTTATATTGTGGGTCTCATCCCCACCATGGTTTTTCCCTTAACCGGGTTTTCCACATATAAAATCTTAGTGTTTTGGTGTTGTTGTTGATTTCTTTGTGCTTATGTATTTTTCCTTTATTCATTTGCATTAAGTGGTTGAAATAACAAGTTAATAATATTAAAAATTGCAGTATGCCAATTCACCCCTCCCCTCCTCTCAGTGTTCCTTGATTCCAACAACAACTATATCATGATAGCTTGAGAGTTTGCTATAATATGTTACAATGGATAGACAAATTTTTTTAAATTCTTACTTAGGTAGAGAGCTTGAGAGCATAAAGTAGAATTTTGTTGTAAAAAATGAGAAGAAATAGAGTTTTGTTTGGTTGAACAAACGGGAAAGGTTGTTACTTTCGCATTTGACTTTTATGATATGTGTCATGAACAAGCCATGCAAAAAAATTGCTTTTGAATCTAAAAAAATTGTTGGAGGCTAACACGTTGCATGGATGTCCTTCAATAACATTGTAGTCTAGGATAATTTTGTCAAGTTTCAAACCACGTGATAGCAATACTTCATCATTGTCAAGTGTAGAGCTGAAATATTACAAATCAAGATATCAAAGATTATCATTAATTATCAAATTGAAGTGGACACAATGCATGTGTGAAATTACAATAGTGTGCAATTTTCAACATTACATTTTGATCCCAATTTAGTGAGCTAATCACACAAAGGAATAAAATACACTAAAGAAGATAATGATAAAATTTACAAAAAATATTTTCTTTCAAAACGGATATTTTAAAGGATTCAAAAATCAAACAAATGGATTGATGATTCTGATAACTCTGAAGCCAATAGTTAATAAGATGAGAGGGGGGGGGGGGGGGGGGGGGGTGAATCATACAAACTTAATCTTCAATATATTCAATAGATTCAACCTCGGTAGCTTAAACAGATATATGTAATCAAAACTATAAAACATGTAACCTTAAGAACACATAATCATAACAACACTCATAACACCAGATTTAACGTGGAAACCCAAATAGGGAAAAACCACTGTGGGATTTCGGACCCACTAAGAAATATACTCTTCTAGAGTATGCTCGGTTAAAAGCAAATCTTGTTAAAGATTACAAACACATTGCTAGATGTGACCCGGTTAAGGGATTTCCCTCAGATCTGTTAGGATCTTCACCTTGTTAGAGGTGACCTTGTTAAAGGGTTTCAAACACTCAATCAAAATGTCACCTTGCTAGAGGATTTACAAATAAGACTGTTAAGTCCACTCGGTTAAGAGATTTTCTGTCACTTACAAATAAACAACAGTAATGAGTATGTCTACAACTTTGCATCTAAAATGCTAAAGTAGATTCTTATTTGCTCAATACAATCTAGTCATAGGACTTATCTTGTCCCTCTGCTGGGCTCCTTACTCTATTATTCAAACAAGTCTTCAAGCTTTTGTGCTTGGTAATCACTATGTAGCATCATTGTGCTTACACTTGCCCGCATTCATTGTTTATCAACAGTTCCTTACTTATAAACAATTTGCTAACCACTTAATCTCTTTGATCACATTTCCCATGATCAATCATAGCCATCAGATCTTCAATCTTGACCAGGTTCAATGTATCCTTAGATCGGAAAATGTTTTACCTTGCCTTGGAACATGCATACATTTCTTGGAACTTGTGCTAGGGTATTGCGGTTTAATCTGAGCTATAGATCTTCTTGTCGATCTTCCATTGCCATAGATCCTTAACAAACTTCATACATGTTGTATCAATCATTTAATCATATCTAGCTCATCAACTTCCATCATTAAATAACGCATGTATGCATCCAATGCATTATGTTATTACTCGGTTGCAACTCGGTAAATAGTAAACTTCACTCGGTAGACATTCCACCTTCATTAACTGATAGCGATAACCTTAGGGTTTACCGACTAGGTTTCTTGCCTAGTAACATAGTATAGTATTAACCTTACAAACAATAGCATATGTAGGATATCAAAACAATCTAAACAACATAATCTCATCATTGTCTAACTTGGTAATAGTTGCCCATTGAATAACTTATTCCTCCCCTTATTCATCACATTCTTTCTATGTCTTTTACCGACATCTTAATTCTCTTCAAAACATACTTCTTAAGATATGGCAACATCCTACTAAATCAGAAAATCAATTTCTTGACATCAATGACAAAATAATATTATGAAGACAGTAAACATCCTTAATCAGTTATATCCATAATTATCAACAACCTTCTCAATATCCTAATTGAAATGCCAACAATCTCCCCCTTTGGCATTGATGGCAAAACCAATTGATTTGACCTAAAAGATTTGAATTCAGATTGTTGTGATTGTGATTTCTCAAATTGTTGAAATGCTCTCCCCTTGTCATCAGTCTTCTCCCCCATACACTAGTCTTCTGCCCCTTTGACAATAATGCCAAAAGAAAACTAATACATAATTTCTTCCTGTATGAAGTAATTCCTTTGTTGTTCGGTATCAACTCAGTCTCGGTTATAGCATTTTATCTTCAATTCTTGTTCCCTATTTTTTGTTTCCTGCACACCTTTAGTAAACATCCTAAAGTGTGTAAATCAACATCAACTCCTAAAAGATATTCTTTAGAGTCATCGAATTGATGCTTTCACCGAACTTAGTCAGTGAGTAGAAGATAGGGGTAGGACCCCTAACTTACTTCTGAGATACTCAAAAGTGTCCCTTGGCAGTGGCTTGGTGAAAATATCTGCTATTTGTTCCTTTGAACTAACATACTCCAATACCACTTTCTTCTCTTGAGCTTCATCTCTAAGATAATGATATTTGATAGAGATGTGCTTTGTCTCAGAGTGCATAACAGGATTCTTTGAAATGTTAATGGCACTAGTATTATCACAGAATATAGTTACTAGCTCGGTTGCTTTCTCATTTATGCCTTCCAACAGTTGTTTGATCCATGCTATATTGGTACAATTTAATGTTGCAGCAACATATTCAGCTTCTACTGTAGACTGTGAAATGCATCCTTGTTTCTTGCTAAGCCAACTCACTAGTCTTTCTCCTAAAAAGAAAGCTCCACCACTTGTGCTTTTCCTATCATCTATGTTGCCTACCCAACAATATTCTTACTCCTTCAATTCTTGTAAGCAGCATATGCCAACAATGTTCTTACTCCTTCAAGTCTTGCCACAAGTGAAAAAGTCTCACCATAATCAATTCCCTCTTCTTGAGCATAACCTTTGCAAACTAGTCTTGCTTTATTTCGAATGACCTCACCTTTTTCATTCAGCTTGTTTCTGAAAATCCACTTCGTACTGATTACATTTTTGTCCTTCGGTCTAGGGACCAGTATCCATGTGTCATTCTTCTTGATTTGATCAATCTCTTCTGTCATAGCATTTATCCAATCTTCACTATTAAATGCCTCTTTCACTATCCTTGGTTCAAATTCAGATATCAGACATGTGTTCTATCTCAGTTTGTTTCTTGTCATCACTGGATCATCCTTATCTCCTATAATCTGACTTGATGCATGATTCCTTCTGACATACTTAGCTAATACAGGCTCGATAGGCTCTGTATAATCTTCTTCATCACTCAGTAACTGGATATTCTCTTCATTTCCTTCAACAGTTTTCTCGGTAGGACTTCTTGGTTGAACATATACAAAACCTTCATAATCTTCTAGTTCTTTGGGGTTTCCTTCATCATTTCTTTCTGCAAATTCATCAATTTTCACATTTGCACTTTCTACTATTTTGTTAGAGGATTTGATCAGACATTTAAATGCTTTGCTTCTAGAAGAATAACCAAGAAATGTTCCTTCTTCACTTTTCTGATCAAACTTCCCATTTCTATCATCTTTGTGAACATAGCATCTACTTCCAAAGATTTTAAAATAACTTACATTAGGTTTCTTGTCATACCAGATTTCATATGGTGTCTTCAAGGTTCCTTTCTTCAGTTGTACTCGGTTCAGGGTGTAAATTGCAGTGTTGATTGCTTCTCTCCAAAATGTTTGAGGTACCTTCTTTTCTATCATCAAGGTTCTTGCGCAATCCACAATTGATCTATTTCTTCTCTCGGCTATCCCATTTTGCTGGGGTGTTCTCGATGCAGATGCCTGCCTCTTTATACCATGATCATTGCAGTATAAGTTAAATTCATCAGAAGTGAACTCACCTCCTCTATCAGATCTAAGTCATTTCAGTTGTCTTCCTGTTTCATTTTCAACTCTTGCCTTGTACCATTTAAACATTTGAAAAGCTTCTGATTTTTCTTTTAAAAACATTCCTGACATCATCCTTGAGTAATCATCCACAAATAATATGAAGTACTTATCACCATAATAACTCTGAACTTTCATAGGACCACAAAGATCAGTGTGCACAAGATCTAAAATTCCCTTAGAAGTGTAGGACTTACTTGTAAAGCTTGATCTTGTCATCTTTCCCAGCTGGCATCCTCGACATATAGCATTCTCAGGTTTCTCAAGACTCGGTAGACCTCTTACTCGGTACTTCTTGCTTATTTTGATCAGATTATCAAAATTTACATGACAAAACCTTTTATGCCATAACCAGGTATCATCTATCTTTGCATATAGACACTTATTTCGATTTGAGTCAAAGTGAAATGTGTTACCTTTTGTTTGTGTCCCGGTAGTTGCTAACTTCCCATGCTTGTCATGAACTTTGACAATTCCTTTCTGAAACTCTATTCGGTATCCTGTATTGTTTAGTTGTGCTACACTCAACAAATTGTATTTCAAACCTTCAACCCAATAAACATCATTACATTTAGCATTGTCAAGAAGTGTTATAGATCCTTTACCTCTCACTGGACATGGTGCATCATTACCAAATCTTACATAACCTCCATCATAATCTTCTAACATAACAAACTTGAGTTTATCACATGTCATGTGATGTGAGCATCCACTATCTATGATCCAAGAATCATTAGTATTTATGTGAGATATTAAAGCTTTTTCTTCGTACCTTTCTTCATCTAATCCATCTTTGATAGCCACATAAACAACTTCCTCTGTATCAATTTCATTTGATTTATCATCATTAGATTCCTCATCAGCTATTAGACATGTCTTTTTATCTCTTCTTCTGAAGTCTCGGTGTCCTTTGTAATGATTATCTTTCTGTCTGTCATCTCGGTAATCTCTCTTTTCACTGGATTCTTTGTCAGGACAATTAGAAGCCATATGTCCTATTCTATCACAGTTAAAACATTTCAAAGGCAACTTTCCTTTGTACTTACCTTTTCCTCTCAGTAGCCTTCTAGCTAATAGTGCTTCAAACTCTTCTTGCTTTTTGATTTCTTCATAAAGTTTGTGTACCTCCTCCATGTTTTTGTGAAATCTTTCACTTGCTCCACTATGATTCCCTTCAGAGTACTTATACTTTCTATCATTGTAATCATCAGATTCATCAAGATGAAAAGAACTAAATGCAGACTCAATTTTATTTACCGAAGACCCATTGTTATCAAAGTTACTTAACTCAAATGCATGTAGCTTACCAATAGTAGCATCCAAAGAAATTGGCATATTGGGTACAGACCTCAATTCATTGATTGCAGAGACTCAGATTGCATAAGCAGGTAGAAGGGTTTTTAATAACTTACTTGTGACATCCTTCTCTTCAATGGTTCCTCCTGCTCCTTTGATTTGATTGACAATCTCCTTTAACCTTGTACTGTACTGGGTTATATTCTCACCTTCATTCATTCTTATAGATTCAAGTTGTCCTCTTAGACTGTCCACTTTTGCTCTTTGAACATGTTCATCACCACCATACACAGATATGAGCTTGTCCCACATTGCCTTGGCATCATTGCAACCTTCTAGATCATTAAACTCTGAGTCGGTCAATGCAGATGTTATTTCAATCATTGCTTGAATATGTTCTTGCTTTGCCTTTATCTCTTCCATTGTCAATAGATAGGTGCTAGGTGTAATGAAATCATTCTCCAGATAATATACAACATATTCTCCAACTCCTGATAGGTGTAGCTTCATCCTTTTCTGCCATGTAGAGAAAATTGACTTATTCAGCTTTGGTGCATCCCTCTTATACATCTTTGGATATTTTCCTCAAGTACCTTTAAACTTTTCTTCCAAAGTTCAAAGCTCTGATACCAATTGATAACTCTGAATCCAATAGTTAATAAGATGAGAGGGGGAGGTGAATCATACAAACTTAATCTTCAATATATTCAACAGATTCAACCTCGGTAGCTTAAACAGATATATGTAATCAAAACTGTAAAACATGCAACCTTAAGAACACATAATCATAACAACACTCATAACACCAGATTTAACATGGAAACCCAAATAGGGAAAAACCATTGTGGGATTTCGGACCCACTAAGAAATATACTCTTCTAGAGTATGCTCGGTTAAAAGCAAATCTTGTTAAAGATTACAAACACATTGCTAGATGTGACCCTGTTAAGGGATTTCCCTCAGATCTGTTAGGATCTTCACCTTGTTAGAGGTGACCTTGTTCAAGGGTTTCAAACACTCAATCAGAATGTCACCTTGCTAGAGGATTTACAAATAAGACTGTTAAGTTCACTCAGTTAAGAGATTTTCTGTAACTTACAAATAAATAACAATAATGAGAATGTCTACAACTTTGCATCTAAAATGTTAAAGCAGATTCTTATTTGCTCAATACAATCTAGTCATAGGACTTATCTTGTCCCTCTGCTGGGCTCCTTACTCTGTTATTCAAATAGGTCTTCAAGCTTTTGTGCTCGGTAATCACTATGTAGCATCCCTGTGCTTACACTTGCCCGCATTCATTGTTTATCAACAGTTCCTTACTTATAAACAATTTACTAGCCGCTTAATCTCTTTGATCACATTTCCCATGATCAATCATAGCCATCAGATCTTCAATCTTGACCAGGTTCAATGTATCCTTCGATCGGAAAATGTTTTACCTTGCCTTGGAACTTGCATACATTTCTTGGAACTTGTGCTAGCGTATTGCGGTTTAATCTGAGTTGTAGATCTTCCTGCCGATCTTACATTGCCATAGATCCTTAACAAACTTCACACACATTTTATCAATCATTTAATCATATCTAGCTGATCAACTTCCATCATTAAATAACGCATGTATACATCCAATGCATTTTGTTATTACTCGGTTGCAACTCGGTAAATACTAAACTTCACTCGGCAGACATTCCGCCTTTATTAACTGATAGCGATAACCTTAGGGTTTACCGACTAGGTTCCTTGCTTGGTAACATAGTATAGTATTAACCTTACAAACAATAGCATATGTAGGATATCAAAACAATCTAAACAACATGATCTCATCATTGCCTAACTCGGTAATAGTTGCCCATTGAATAACTTATTCCTCCCCTTATTCATCACATTCTTTCTGTGTCTTTTACCGACATCTTAATTCTCTTCAAAACATACTTCTTAAGATATGGCAACATCCTACTAAATAAGAAAATCAATTTCTTGACATCAATGACAAAATAATATTGTGAAGACAGTAAACATCCTTAATCAGTTATATCCATAATTATCAACAACCTTCTCAATATCCTAATTGAAATGACAACAATCTCTTATTGTCTGTCATAATGCCAACAGATTCCCCTATGCCTGAATTCAATGAGATTCCACAATATTTGGCATGAGATCCTACAATATTTTATCATCAATATTAAAAACATCGTACAAAATCGAAGTGTGCTATTTTTCTTGAAATTGGAAGTAGCTAACATGGAGAGAAGAATGTTATAAAGAATAATTTTAGAAGCAATTTTGATAAAGGAGGGCGAATATGTGTCCCTTGTGTTTTTTCCATATTTCATGGGGAAAAAATAAGATGATTAATTTGTCGATAGTGAAAATTATTGAAGAATTATTAAAAAAATTGATTATATATAAAAAAAAAATAGGCTTTTCTTATTTATGGAGGAGATTTTTGTAGAACTTAGAGTGGTCTTGTAGAAAAAAATTCCTCATGGATGAGACGTTTGGTCACCTAGGATCAATGAGCTAAGAGCAGGGATCAAGCAAAGCGTCGTGGTATATAAATTTTTTCTTTAATTTCATTTTTTTTAGCCAACAAGGAGGAGCAAAAATGAATAGATGAAATATTTTCAGTCATCTTGCATAGGCTTTTGCAAGCTTTAAACCAAGCTTTTGCATAGGTATCTTTTAAATTTTTAAAAAAATTACTATATATCTCTTAAAATTTATGATATGTAATATTTTGGTTATTATATGTTCCTTAATTTTATTAAAAGATTACATTTTTATAATTTTTAAGTATATGTATTTTATAAATAATATTTGTACAAATTAATCTTTAATTATATTATTTATAAATGATTTGTATAATTTAATTTAATTTTGATATTAAAATAATTTCTCTTTAAGCATATAATCAAATAAATTTAATATATCAAAGTTAATTTTAAATGACAATGGATTTATTAATGTTATTATTTAAGTTTAAATATTATTAGTTATATCTATAAGTTAGATACAAAATGTTCATTTATCAATTATGTGAACTACTTAATGTCTAAGAACAATAAAAACAACATCATTAATATATAAATTAGCATTCAACAATCTAAATATGATAAATATATGAATAAATAACATCTAAAAAATTTAAATTAACTTCATCTTATTTATTTATAATTATAAGCATCTTTGAATAATAATAAGTTTAATACTTATCTGAATCACAACTTTTGGAAAGATCACTCTCACCCAATGAAGATTTCAATAGTATTGACCCTAAAACTATATCACACTATGTAGGACTTGTATAAAAACACAACATTTTTCTACTTGTGTAAGAGCCTCGACCAAAATAATCCCATATGTACTTTGTACCCCAAGATAGACACACTTGTATGCCCCTTCTCCAATACCCATAACCCACCAAACTACTTTATTTTTCCTTAGGTGATCTTCATTCTCTTTCCATGTCTCACATAAATTCTTTATAACAACCTTAAGGGGTGGTTCTCAAAGCATCACACCCTTTTACAAAGGTTTCCTTTAATTATTATTTAATAAATATGATTGTTTTTCCTTTTGAAAGAATTTTCATAAATATTTTTTATTGATTTCCATTTTAACCAAAGGATCATATTATCATTTATTTGTGTATCTCTCCTTAATGCTTTCATAACATTCTTTTCACTTTCAAAAAATGTTTATCTACAAAAAAATATCTCGACTAGATTCACCAACTTCATGATCATGAGATGGAGGTTGAGATAACTTATCTCTATTTTTAGTTTGGTAAGTAGTTTGTTTCTTTCTTTTATGCATATAGATGTATCTTCATTTTTCTAAATATCACTTTTTAATGGTGAAAAAGGTGAATGATGGAGGAATCAAGAGGAAAGCTTTTCTTCCCTCTGAGGAGAGATGAAAGTTTCACTGCAGATTTCCCTTCAAACACTTTATCCACATTACATTTAAAAGAGGGGGGAAATTCAATAGATCCAATCTCTTGGAAAAGAGATTTAATACTAAATGAACTGATAATGAGATAGAAATGACAAGCTAACTAACCCCTCTTTTAGAATGGAAAATGATTGAATTATGTGTTGTAAGACTAAGTGTAAAAGTAGCAAAGAACTGATTATAACTCGAGATAGAAGTGTGAGATGAAGTTGTGCACCTAGATCTGGAGATATAATATGTCGAGACGAAGCCACCCTGCGAATTTGAGGAAAAGTTGTTAGGACCGTGTTGAAAGTGCACACGGTCCTCCGAAAAATCCGTGAAATGAAAAAGGGTTTTTTCGCCTCTGCAAATGGAGTCTGAATCTGCAAACACAACTGTGCCCTTGCAACCTACACATTAAAAAGAGAGGAAAAAGGGTTGGGATTGGGGGTTTGCCTTCAGGTCAAACCCCAGTTTTGGAATTAACCAAATGATGAAAGAAAGTACTTGCAAGTAATTGTAAATGAAGATTGAAATGTAATTCACCTCAAGGGAGGTTGTAGATAGAATGTAGGTAGATTTGCTTGTATTGAATTAAATGTTGAAAGGGATCTCCTCTTCAATGGTTGAATCCTTGACTTGAATGCAATACCTAGCCTTGAAGGGAGACTTGAGAATGCTCAATGCTGGAAATGAATGCTTGAATGTGTGATCTCATGTATTACAACTTATCCAACTTACAGCAAATGGGAGGGCGAATGTGACTTATATACTCGTCAATTAGGGTTAATTGACTAATTTTTCATCATAGGCCGACACAGGGAAAGTTTTCCCGCGTTATGAAAAGTCCAATGCAAAGATAGGACAGAGAGGGACCCAAAATAGGGCAGGGACAAGGACACCACGCCCCTATCTTGCCCTTGTCTCAGAAGAGGAAGCAGGTTCAAGTAGTACGAGAGCAGAAAAAGTGCAATTTTTGAGGATGAGCAAGTCTTAGGTCTCCGATCAGGCTTGGGGATTCAAATCGCCAACGTGAATACCCTAATGTGGTCACAAATTACAAGGGTCACAATTTTATGACACTACACATTTGAATCACTTCATTCTTCCATCTTCAAATCTTTGATTAATTGGGTTCAATTGACCAAATTCACCACTCTTCAATTGGGAAGAGAAAATTATCCTTATAATTATCACTATATTATACAAGTGATGATGCAGATAGAATCAACATACTCAATTGATGAAAAATTAGGAGCCTCCCTAACAATGTCAACACTTATTGGCCTTCAGAGTTGTATATTATATAAACCTTAAAAACAATCCCTAACTACACACCAAGAGATACCAACTTATAGGGATAGACTTACAACTTATGATCAAGGAGTAATAACTACATGTCAATGCATGAGAAAGGATAAATTCTCCTTTTTCTTTGGGCTTATCTAGGGGAATGAGGTGTTTCCTAAGGTTTTATCATAGGACAAGTAATTTAGAGAAGTGAACAATCTCAATCAATCTCAATAATAAACCATACTCTGTGCACAAGAAGACTCAATATTTGTTACTAAGTTTCATTATGTTCATTTGCCACAACCAGGACCTAAAACCTCCTTTGAATAAACCATGCGTGAGGAGTGAAATTTCAAAGTTGTGTCATACATTAGCCCAACTTGTCAACATAAACGAATGTAAGTATTTTCAACTAAAATTTAATTTTTGTCAAACATATAGTCTAGCTAGATTTATTCTAGCTAAATTAGGCGTGTGCCCCAACTTTTTTAACTAGAAGGGTCTACTAAATGCATAACATATGTAGCATCACTTTAGGACTAATTTATCAATAACAAAAAATTATTCAAAAAATATAATGCTTTCACAACTCCTACCCATGTATACATAATTTTAAAAATAATCTAAAAATGTTCTTTTGAAGATCTATAAGTGTAGTTTTCAAAAATATAATCTTTTAAATCTATTTTTTTATCAGTATAATCTTTTTAATATATTAATTATTGTATGTTATATTTTATTTTTACTAAAAGTTGGTCATCAACATGAAATATAAGGTTGATTATCTTGTCAAAAAATGCTAAATTTTATTTTAAAAGTTAAAAAAAATATGATGCACTAGAGAAGAGATTCTATGTTAGTTAAGATAAAAAGAAACATCTTATCAAAATTGTGATGTTTTCAATACATGAAAATTTTAAGATTTATTTAAAATATATATTTATCAATTTTTTAAATAACTAATCCATTTACTTAAGTTTCAAGTTATATATACAAAAAATTGAAGTAAAAATAAATTTACTAAATAAAAAGTAGCATCCCATTTAACTTCATTTTTTTAGCTTTTACCAGCAACTAAATTATAGTGTCAATTTTACAACAACAAAAAAAATCAACTATTTTTCATTTTTTTCTATAAAGAAAGTTAAAGCATAAAATACACTAAAATTCTATATTTTATGAGTATAGATCATTTGAAATTCAAAAAATATTTATAACTTTCCAGTTATTCAAGTTAAGAAGCTAGATTTTTGTTGGCCATTTCCTTTACAAAAGTGTGACACAAATTTGAAATTTCAAATCTAAGGTATACCAATTTTATCCACAAAGATCTATTCATTCTCAAACTTCACCCCATCCATGGTTGCAAGGTACATCACAATGCATACCCCACACAAAAATGATTCTTGAAATGGCTTTATAACTATTACAATATTGATAAAGCATTAAGATATGCATCTAAGCAAGAATAATAACTAACACTAAACTTGTATTAAATACTTAGAATTTATTTTATGTGTGGTTTAGTGTGATGAAAGGTCAAATAATCTATAGATTGGCGCCGTGATCCTATATCATAGGTTGTAAAGTTAAATCTCAAAACCTACTTGAGTAAAGTTTCATGTTCAATCCAAGATAATATTATTTAAAATGCGATATGGATACAAGGGTCCCATATCAGTTGGTATCTATCTATAAAAGATGAAATGGCATGAAATTATAACATAATAATTGAGTCTACTTCAACAACCCATTAACAATTAGATAATATTCTTGTATAGCATTGAAATGATAACTTTCAAAGTCCTTACAAGGATTTTATAACCTTCTTATTGATCAACTGATGAATCACAATACTCAAACTAGTAAATGTGACTAGAGGAATAAATGGTATTCCCAAAATCCTACCTAATATTCAAGAAGAGACTAAGTGGACTTAGACATCCAAATGTATAATGAAAAACTTACCCTAAGATTAGTTGCTTAAAGAAAACCTTTGGATTAAAAACTATATCTCCCTCTATTTTATATCCACTTCACCGAACAATTGGCTACATCTTTAAATCTATATACATAGAATTTTATTCTATCTAAAAATTAACAAATTTATAAGTATAGTCATATAACCTAACATATCCACTTAGCATAATATCTTAGACATGGTTAGCACACACTTCCAAGTAAGGACACCAAGGCATAGAATAAAGTATCTATAATCGATCAATTTCATATACCAGTAGCAATGGCGACCATATCCCCATTACTACAAATGAATGAAGATAGGCCCATGCAAGAATATATAATGCATCCCTCAATACCATGCACAAATCATCTAGAACTATGTTTAACCTTAATAGGTCATTAAATAGATTAACAATACAAGAAGTTGCATGTATGAAACCTTGCAATAAATTTGGACATAGCTCAAAAGTATATTTCAGTATCACACATAACCCTATATGCCACCACCAAGTACAAATATGCTAGTAAGAAAAACATTAGAAATTTATGAAAAATAGACTGGAGCAAAATGAATTCCAATAAAGCTCTTGCCACTAGCATTGAAGACACCAAGGTCTAGAAGACACCTTGGAGAATTTATATTCATGCTGAAAATAACCTTAGCTACCTATGTGCGAGTCTTAGAAGCCATTGTATTTAGTTAGTGGGAGAAGAAACCCTTGTAATGGTCTTTGCAATAGTTTGAATCTTATCATGTGCTAAGAGTAAACTTAAATTTTTTGATCTACCTATGTTCAAGTATCAAAATTCATTGTACTATTCATGAGGAGAAGAAACGCTAATAATGGTATTTGTAATAGTTTGAATTTTACCTTGTTTTAAGGGTACAATTAAACCTTTTGAACTACCTGTGTGCATTTAAATCCATTGTATTTGTAATGGGAGAAGAAACCCTAATAATGGCACATATAATACTTTGAATTTTACCATGTGTTAAGGATATAATTAAACCTTTTGAACTTGGAGATCAACAATGGTCCCATGGATAAATTTTAATTAGCAATGGGTGCATGGTGGGTAAAAGTACAAACCTATGTCACACTTTTATAAAGGAATTGGTCAACACAAAGAAAAAAATTCAACTTTGACTACATAAAAGGGGCTTTTATGTTTTGAATTTCAAAATGATGTAAACTAATAAAATGTAATCCCTTGATCAAGTTTACACATGTAATTTAAAATTAAAAATAAAATTTGGTTTGACATTGTTTTATGAATTTAATAGCAAAATTCAAATTGTTTAAAATTTAAAATAAAAAACGCACGCACACACACACAAAACAACCACTTAAGAAACTAAACAAGTGATCGAAGGAGGTGGATCTTTGTCATTTTTAGGACATCATACATCAGCGAGGTATATATATATTTATATATTTCAAAAAAAAATGAATAGATTTTAATTTTTTTAATTTTAAATCAGTCTCATGTTTGATTTTAAAAACCTACTAGTAATATTTTTTAAAAAAATTAAAACTAATCGAAATATTTAAAATATATATTTTTGGATTCTTGACTTTGAGCTCTACAAAAGGGTAGTTTTTTTATTTTCAAGAAAGTTTCCCTAGTTGGAGAAATTTAGAGTTAAAGTTGGCATTTTATAAATTTTCCCCTAAAGTATGGTTAAGTTATCACACGAGCAAACATATAGACAATTTTGATCAAAATTGTTTTTGAGTTAAACATTGTTGCTAGAAACCCTTTTGCTTAAAACATTACTTGCAAGTTTGATCACAATTCAAAATTTCAAAATAAAAATTTAATTTTAAGGTTTCGTGTGAAAGGGTTTCTCTTGAAACTCTAGTACCACATATACACTGCATGGTTTCAAGTGAAATCCTTCCACCAATTTAAACTATTTATCTAGAAATTATTTAGTTGGCAAAAAGTGTGACACAACTAAGTTGTGCTTTTACCTTGAGGCATAAGGAAAGATGCACACTAAAAAACTTAGCCACTAGAGGAATTTTGTGTGGTAGAAATACGAATGTGTTTTATGGCCCATATAGGACTCATAAGGTCATTGAAAACTCTACAAGTTGTCAATAAGCAAGGTGGGGCCCACCAGTAGAAACATAAACACCATATGGCTATGTAGAGTGCTTTGTTGTCATAAAAAAGAAATAGCCACATAGATATGATTGATCATACCACCACTAAAGGTGAAATATAGAGGGAAATACTTTGTCTTTGAGTCCATGCTAAAACCATGTAACAATTAAGCACCACAAACAAGAACATTGAGGCTTGATGCCAATATTGATATTACACAAATGTCATTTGGCATCACATGATTGGACCATGTGTATTTCCATCATATCCTAACTTTTTATCAAGTGCACATGTGAACCAATAGGAATATTTTGCATGTAGAAAAAATATCACAGAGTGTAACAATTCAAAGCATATCAAGGGATATTGAATGAAAAAAAAGTGAGAGGAAGATAATAGGAATAATGGATAATAATCAAACTGAAAGAGTAGGAAAACTGTTTGGACACTATGCTTTAATAAAGGGGGCATGAAATGGCTCCTAAGTTAATAGTGGTGGGGACAACATAAGAATTTAGTAGTAAAAAAGCATGAAAGAGCTAAGATCAAGGGACCAACAAGTACAATTGATAGACTATAATGAAGACTAGATAAGGTGATAGTGATAATGTTAAGCATTTTATGCATGTGCTTTAAATTTTCTAGTGATGAGATAGTAGCAATCAACAATGAAATAGAATAAAGTACATAGGCAATTTTTGTGGAGTGAAGATATGAATTTAGGTGCCATGGTCCAATATGAACTAAGTAAAAATATGGAATTAAGGCTTAGGGTTTTGTGTAGAATGAGTACTATTGGAGATCAAACCAAAGAGATGATAAAGAACTACCAAACATAGTGAGGGACTCAAAATAAAAATGCATTCCCCAAAGGCCATAGAAACACATAACTCACCCCTCAAAGCTAAAAACACAATCATTTGCAATGTAAAAGATCATGCTAGTCAATGGAGCCCATTGATTGGTCACCATAAGTTCCAAAGTAATATCAAGCTATGCAAAAATAAACTAAGCAAAGAGACCCCTAAATATAATTGCAAGGAACCCTCATAACAAATATGTACAAATGAAAAAACCCTAGATCAAGAATATAAACCCTAATAGAAAATGTCAATCAAGTGGATATGTTAGAGATCCTAATCTCATGCTAGAGTTAAAAGCATGCACTAAAGTAGTCTTATACACAAAATTGATGAACATTAAGAGTCAAATAAGATGCAATTCATTTCCACAAGTGCTTATTTGACCCTAATATACACACTTATCCCATTGTAGAATAGACAAAATTCTCTGGTGCTAAGTAAGATATAGATTGAAAGCACACTTTTCCAAAACTATGATAGACCAAATTCCAAAATCTTCAGTGAAAACATTCATTCTTTGGTCACATAACTAAGTATATCCTTTACGTTTGATCTTTATACTTCAACATTTAGCTCAAAATATACATATTCAATGATGTTAGTTACTTAATTGAGGTTATTATAAGCTTATATATAGATGTATTTTATTTAATTAATCTAGATTGAGTTCAAGAAAATATTATTTTTATTTTCCATTACAACTCTAAAATAAAATGAAACAAGAACTTTATATATGCACTAAAAATACTAATATTTGAGTCTAACCTCCAAGAATAGATTGCAAACAAAATAAAATAAAAGTTTAATTAATAAAAAAATTAGTATACTTTTCTTTCAACACACCACTATTTCAATGATTAAACACTTAATAATAATTTTACACCGCATTCTTATTGATTAAAATCTACTTATGCATATTTTCTCATTTTGACTATGTGAGTTTTTTTCTTCAACATTTTAGATGAGATCAAACTTTGTGATCCTTCATTAGGAAGCAAGACAAGACAAGAGAATTGTAAGATTGTTAGTAAACCAAGCCAAATAAAAAGAAGGAAAAAGACTTTGCATTGGATTCCGAAGCCAAGAAAACCAAAAGAATAAAGCAAGGAGGAATCACCTTAATTAAACCTAAAGGAAGCAATGAAAAGAAGTATTAAGAAAGGTACCAAAATCTACTTTTTATTCCAATTCCACAACTTATTATATTTTACACCTCATTCTTATTGATCAAAATCTACTTATGTGTAGTTTCTAGAATAATAATTTTACACCTCATTCTTAGGTTGTGTCTATTCTAGCTCCAAAATGGGTTTTTCGTACAGTGTGTTAGCGACAGGTTAGTCAATCACAACCGTTAATTGCAAAATCGACGGTGTAAAACGCGCGACTAACATGCATGTTAGTCAATCCATACTGTCGTTTTAGAGCCAGAATAGACGCGTCCTCATTCTTATTGATCAAAATCTACTTATGCATAGTTTCTAGTTTTGACTATGTGAATCTTTTTTCCTCAACATTTCAGATCAAACTCCATGATCCTTCATCAAAAAATAAGACAAGAAAAGAATTATAAGATTGTTAGTAGACCAAACCAAATACGAACGGAAAGAAGCTTATGAATAGATTCAAAAGCCAAAAAGACAACCCAAAAAAGGAGAAAAAAATCACCCTAATTAAACCTAAAGAGACCAATGAAAGGAAAGATTACCAAACCCTACTTTTTATTCCAATTCCACAACATATCATATTTCTCATGGAATACAGCTAATATGAGCACTACCGTTACATTGTACATTTTCACACTCCATTAATTCAAACCAAATCTCATTGTTGACAGCGACCCATGTAAAATCAATTAACAGTAGAAATCCACAATACAACGATGAAAGTCTAGTCTAGCCTACCACTTGCTCTGACAACTCACGTTGATTTATTTGGATTACACGGAAAAAGATCAGATATGATGTATCGAATCTATCAATACAAGACTAAACAAAAAGTTCTGCAAAAAACCTGTCAACAATGTCGATGAATAGAGGAGAGTTGAGTTGAGAATAATAGTAAAGAAACTCCTGAATATCCACCAGAGTTTCTTCATTCTCCATTAAAATTTCCTTCAGTTTTCTCTCCAATTTGAAGCATTCCACTGCTCTTATCTCAGCCGAAACAGAAAACAGTTTGTCTTCCTTTGTTTTGCCCTTTTTTCCACCATGATTGTCCACCACATGCCCATTTCTGATGTTCCCAAAGTTCAGAAAGCTGCCCACAATTACTTCTCCTCCTTGGACCCCATCACCATTGTTTTCTGTAACTTGACCCCGCTCTTCAGGCATAATGGTGTCTTGAGAGAATCGTTATCAAGATTTTGTTTTTGGATTTGATTATGTATGTTTTTTGTTGTCAACGTTTCGGATCAAATTCTATGATCTATCATCAGAACAGATAATTTAAAAAGAGAAATGATAGATTGTTAGCCAATCAAACAGAATAAATAGAAAAAAAAATTCAAAACGGAAAACACGAAAATCAAAAAGTTAGAAGCAACTAGAAAAGAAAAGTAGAGTGAAGAGTGGTAAGGGTGAAAGAATAAAGAAATGGATGGGGGTGAGTAAAGGACCAACCTGGATTAAAAAAAATTGTTATTATGATTATGGTTGTTTTCTCTGAACTTCCCTCTACCTGGAGCTTCCTGCATGTAAAGTCAAGAAAGGAAGAGGCCCTGGGATGAAAGCTTTCTTCTACTAATCCACAATATATATGTAGCATTCTATTAGTCCCCTACAATATATTGGGGCCACTCTTCACCTTTACTCTCTGAAGAGTTGAACTAACTCTTATCTAAATTTTCTACCCAAATTTGATATAAGAAATGAATGATTGATTGATTTTTATAATGTTCATGAGATCAAATCAGATTATGAGATCAAAAGTAACAACAAAAGAATGGACCAATGTTCAAGATACTGAGCTGTTTGCTAGCTCTTTGGTTATTAAAAAATTTGTGATTGTATCAGTACTTAATGATGATTTGTCATTATAGTCAAAGCTTTCAATTGAGACCCATTAAGTCTTATTTCATTTTTTGAATATTGAATAGTTTAACGATCAAATAATCAATAGTAATTTTACATCTTATTAAAAACAAAATTTACAATTTCTATGAAGCCTAGACTTAAAAGGGTTGTTGGGTCTGCTTAACAAACTCCCAAAAAAGGATGAAAATGAAGTCCTCCTAAGCGTGCTCTAGCAGGCAGCCACCTTTTTAGAGGCTATATCACCCATGTTGAAGGCGATTCCCCAACTGTTAAAGAAGGCAGATATCCATCCCAACCTACCTATACTTGAAAACAACACAAGTGGTTGGATTTCTTCTTCTACACCGAACACCTTAATTCTCTTCATTTTCTTCTTGTCCATATCATGACTTCTTTGCATTTTTTTTCCTAGCATGTCGTTATGTGGCTTTGTCTAATCCTCCCACCACCATCAGTACTAAAATCTCTCTCTGCAAAATGGCTTCCCAAGCAATTTATTATCGTTGCCAAATATAGTAGAATTATGCATTCTTTTATAGGTATGAGAGAGACGTCCACTCATTACGCTGGAGAAGGTACAAAAGTTTGAATTCAATGTTTTGACTATTATAGTTCATATGCATGCAAGCTGTAAGATAAGCAAAGGGAAAGTGATACCTGATTTGTCCATCAAGCTTATTCTAATGGATAACATCCTACCAAGCAAAGGAAATGGTGCATCTTTTCTACAAAAGAACAGTAATTAATGTTAAAATATGAGCTATGTTCAATGTTGGAATATATTTCCATTGATAACATCCTACCAAGCAAAGGAAATGGTGCATCTTTTCTACAAAAGAACAGTAATTAATGTTAAAATATGAGCTATGTTCAATGTTGGAATATATTTCTATTGATAACTGCATTGTTTAAGACTTGTATCTAAACGTTGAAAAATATCTTATTTATATTTTTTGATGAGGATTTTATACCATTTACAAATATTTGAAAACGAGCATGAATCTTTAGGCTGAAATCTCTTCGGTTAAGAGTCAAGGATTGAAGAGAATCCATTCTACTATTGTCAAATCTTCATCATGCAAATGTATACAATTGACTATGCTCAAATGACACACTTGATATGACTAAGAACTCCAAATAAGTCTAATATGACATTCACAAAATGAGTATGTGGCAGCTCATATGCATCTTCAAGGTAAGGACACTTTTTTTGGACCTTTTAGAACCCTCTAGATGTCATCCACCAAGTGTCCATTTTATATTTTTCTATGTTTTATGTATAGCTTTAGAAAGTTGTGTTTTCTTACCTAAGTGAATTTGTCGTAGTATATGGCACTTTCACCATGATAGTTGTGATTTAATTATGCTAAATCTATTTTCACCATATTATATCAATGTGTCTTGGTGTTTCTTTGATTTTTCGTAGTATATTAGTGTGTATTGTAGTATTGATCTTGGATGCCAATGGTTCTCTATTGGAAGATATGAAGGATATTTCCATTGAGGTGATCAACTTCTATAAAAATTTGCTTTCTTTTGAGCCCACTATGATTAGCCATATATTTCTAGATGCAATCCTGAATTTTGTTTCAAAGGAAGATAATAAGATGTTGTTGGCTGAGTTTTCTCTAAATGAGCTAAGAGAAGTAGTATTTTCTATGGTACATAAAAAGGCTCCTAGTCCAGATGGTTTCACTGCTTTGGTCTTTCAAAAGTGTTGGGATTTCTTGGGATCTAATATTCTTTTGGCTTTGGAAGAATCAAGAAGGAACATGAAGTTAAACAATACTCTGATTGCTATTATTCTAAAAGTAGAGAACCTTAAGACTTGTGCACAATTTAGAACTATAGCTTTGTGTAATACTCTTTACAATTTTTTTACCAAGGCTATTGCTAAAAGGTTAGCAACACTTATTCCTAAGATTATTTCGGAGGAACAAGGGGGTTTTGTACCTGGTAGAGTAACCTTTGAAGAGGCTATTGTTGCTCATGAAGTTCTTCACTCAATTGTTGTTGAAAAAATACCTATTATGATTCTTAAGTTGGATATGATAAAAGTTTATGATAGGGTTAGTTGGGAGTTTCTGCTCTCAGTTCTCAGGCAACTTGGATTTTGTGAAAAATGGGTCGAATAGATTTTTGCTTATATATCTACTGCTAAGTTTTCAGTTCTTATCAATGGGACCCCATGTGGATTTTTCACCTCTTCTTGAGGAATTAGGAAAGGTGATCCCTTGTCTCCTTTTTTGTTTATCCTTACGGCAGAAGGTTTAAGTAGGACTATTAGATCAACCAATCAGTGTGGTCTTTCGAAAGGTGTTTCGATTTCAAACTTTGATGTTTCTCAAACTCATTGTTTATTTATTGATGATACTCTGCTATTTGGTCAAGCCACTATTAGAGAATCTAAAGTCATTAAAAGTATTATTGCTAATTACACCCTTGCCTCAGGTCATGTCATGAACTGTATTTTTGATAATGTGTATTTAAGAGATATAATGTAGGTTTTTATTTATGCATTGAAATTGAAATAGATATGAGCATTCATTTTATGATAATTCAGTTGTAAGGAAATGATGTATGCATTTTATTCATGCAATATGTAATTCGGTAACTAGTATTATCTTAATTGGGGATCGTCAATGCTGATGAATTATTGAGTGCAAGTGATGCAAGGACAAGTGAACGAAGTTGAAGGCGAGAACATGACTCAAGTAGGGTTGTTTTTAACTTATGACTTCGGTAGACTAGGGGAATCTCACACACCACAATAGAAAAATTGTTTGTGCAAATATGACTTTGTCTTTGTCAAGGAATCATTGTTTGAATTATGACTTCATCGATGCTTATTTTAATTTGAAATGATTTGAGTAAAAAGTAGTCGTTACGTTGATTGCATATTTGAAAATGTTCTATGGTTAAAAAATTAGGGTTTATTAATTAGCGAGTTAACATTTTTATTAAATCTGATTTAAAATGCAAACTTTATGTCGACATGATTTCAATGGTAAGAAGTTGATTATTGTTTTGTTCATTGGAAAATGAGTATTATGGTATCGTCGATTAGGTAATGGTATGGAGTTCGTATGCATAAATTCGATGATTGCTTATAAGTTATGTTATATGTTTGAAAGTGATTAAATTAATCTTGTCAATTTGAAATGATAGGTTTATAATTATGCATGTATATATATGTTATCATGTTTATATTTTATATATATATATATATATATATATATATATATATATATATATTGTTAATTTATTAAACATCTTAAAAGTCTTAATTAGGTTTTCTTTTTATTTAACATTTAAATAATAAATTGAATGCGATGTATATTTTATTTAATATAACTTATTGTTTATTTAATTTAACATTGTAATGCAAAAAGGTGGCGGATGTTTGTTTTAAAGGTGGCGATGGTGGGTAATAGTCGACTAAGAGGTAGTTGACAAGGCCGACCTCCCCACCAAGTAAGCGAATCACCCACGTAACCGTGGACTACTCCCTTATTCCACAGTGATAGCTTTGAAATAGTTCCACGATCTATGGCTTGTAACCGCGGGAGGGAGGAGTTAGCAGGCACGTGATGCCATAGAGTTAGAATTGCAGACATTAGAAAGTTGCAGACTCCACAATCCATGGTGAGAGGAAGTCGACTCATCTTTCCACGACTGCAGAAGATGTTACTTAGCTTCCACTTCTCCATAGACGTGTCAACAAGGCAATTAAATCAGAGGTAAGTAGATTGAAGAATTAAACCGAACTCTTGGAAATGAAAATAGTTAAGCTTTAGACCTGTCGAAGATGCAGAAAAGACTTCAAATCGATAACAACAACCAAGCCTTAGATGTAGCAGATATCATAGGGGAAATATATAGTAAATACAGGCATAAGATCGATAGGTAGGAGAGGAAAAAAGAGATAGAAAATAACAGAGCTGATAGAAAGATATTAAGTTAGAATTGCAGAGAGAGAGAGAGAGAGGAGAGAGAGATGAGAGAGAGAGAGGAGAGAGAGAGAGAGAGAGAGAGAGAGAGAGAGAGAGAGAGAGAAGAGAGAGAGAGGAGAGAGAGAGAGAGAGAGAGAGAGAGAGAGAGAGAGAGAGAGAGAGAGAGAGAGAGAGAGAGAGAGAGAGAGAGAGAGAGAGAGTTGTTTTAGAGCAGAGTTAGAAGAAGAATAGAAGATTGGTGAGAGAATTTTGAGCCATCAAGGAAGACGTAAACCCATTTAGAGGAGGCACAACAGAGTTCTTTCCAAACCAGTTTCAAGTGTAAAGAGGTCGGAATCTTATTTCATTTTGGTTATTTTTGCAATAAGGAAAGTTAGAGAATTAAAGCTTTGTATGTAGCATAAGATTTCTTTTATGATATTCCACATTTTATTTGTTTAATCAAATATGTGTTATTATTCCTTGAATAGATGAAGAAAGAAATCATTAGGTGGAATATATAGTGAAATAGTTAAGATAGTTACTTTAATGGTTTAAAGATAATGATTATTGTCAAAGGGATTAGGTTAGACTTTCAATTAAAGAATGTGTACTCATACATTATTCCTTTATATGAAAGAAAATCATACTTGTGATACACCTTTTTTTTACTTGGTATTTATTCGAATAATATTGTTGAAATTATATTTGCTTTTCAAATTACGAAAGATTGTATCCATTTAGGTGAAAGAAATGAAGTAGTGTTTAATTTACGAAAGTAATAGGGAAGATGTTATTTCAATTAGTCAAAAGATTGTATTATTAAAATGTATTCTTGTTTGTGGGAACCAAGCTATGGATAGGCTTGTGTATAGAAAGTTACCTTCCGGATGGGTGCTGAATATGGAATCTTAGAGAGAATAGTTGCTTTTTCCAACTACTTATTTTTGCTATGCATGGCATTATACTCGACCGAGTAATGAATTGAATTATCCATACAAATAGATGGAATTCTTTATTTTATGCTCTCTACCATATCCTTGCATGATAATGCTTGTTTCTTAAAAGAATTAGAAAAATGAAAATGCTTGTATCATCTAGGCATGCACCAAATTCCCTCTTGTCTTTCAAATTCTTTGGTTAAAACAATTTGTGCAGGGTCGGGTATTCTTGATTGACCAAGAATTCCGGGGAAGCGTAAGCTTCAAGGTTGGGCGGACAAAGCTCGCCTGAATCTTGTTCTCGTCTTCATTCAAAGGACTGGAAGGAAGCGACTCAGAATGGAGATCGATGAATGTATCTCACCTTCTTTCTATTCGTATATTACTTAAGGCAATATGAAAGCCTAAGTAGGGAATAAGGATATATATATATATATATATATATATATATATATAGAGAGAGAGAGAGAGAGAGAGAGAGATTTGTACCTTTCATTTTACATGAAAATTGTATTTAACTCTTCAATATCTATGATTGATATTTCTTTATATTATGTATGAAATAGACTTCTTAATTGACCTATGAGTTTATTTATGAATAAAGAGTAGATTATGTCTTAAGAGTAATTTACATCTTTACAAGTCAATTGGTGAACCCTGAGAAATAAAAAAAAAATAATTCATGAATTTTCCCCTTTGGTTCAAAATAGATTAACCAATTTTGGAGATTTTTCAGTAGGTTATTTTCCCTAAAAAATATCTGGGAATTCCTTTCTTTACTGACTCAGTGAAACATCAGTTTTGGGATAATATTAGAAACATCAATTTTGGGATAATATTTTAACTTCTATATCTAGCAAGATTTATCTTGGGAGCATAAATGGCTATCTTTTCGGGGAAATTTTTGATGATTAAGTTTTTTCTTAATGCTATTCCTATATATTTGATGTTTGTATTAAAAATTCCTAAGAAATATTCATTTAAGCTACAGGCAATTTTGAGATCTTTCCTTTGGGATGATAATGTTAGTGGGAAATCTAGGATTCCTCTATTGGCTTGGGTCAAGGTGTGTTTACCCAAAGTTTATGGGGGTGCAGGGATTAGAGGTTTAGACTTGCAGAACAAAGCTTTAGGGGCTAAGTTGGTTTGGAAATTATATCATAATCCAAATTCTAAATGGGGCAAATTAATGTTTGCTAAATACTTGAACCATTTAGATAGGGAAAGGATTTTTATTGCTTCATCCTTGCTGAAAGGGTCTTTAATTTGGAATTTTATGTCATCTTGCAAATATGTTAATTTTGCCTCATTTATCTTGGTTGGTCCATAATGATTGTAAAGCTAGGTTTTGAGATGATGTTTGGAATGGTCATACTCCTTTGCATCGAGTTAGGGATTGGTCTAACCTTAAAAAAAAAATGAAATCTCTATGGGGTATTTATGTAGTTGATTATTTCTTTATTGATAATTTTGGTCGTCTTCTGAAAGCTTATTGGAAATATATTGACTTTTTGACGATCTCACAAGAATTAAAAAATGCTTACAACTCTGAGATGGCTAGGAGACCAAATGTCTTCTTGGATAAGGATGATGAATTCATTTGGATTAAAGCTAAGAATGACAATTATACTATTTGGGATGGATATGACTCTCTTATTGATATTTCTAATGCTAATTGTTGTCCCTCTAAGTTGTTTTGGGGGTGTTCTTGTCTTCCCAAAGCTAGTGCTTTTTCTTGGTTAGCTTATCAGGACAGTGTTCTTACTGGGTTTAGATTAGACAAACTTGGTATTACAATTGTTTGTCCTTGTTCATTATGTGGATATTTTTTGAGTCTTCTAATCATTTTTTTTTTGCATTGTTCATTTGCTAAAGAATCTTGGCAGTGGCTCCTTTTTAGACTTGGGTGGTCTTCTCCTTTATGTCCTTCGTTGAAGAGTTATTTTCAAAGTTGGCCTTCTTTATATTCTTCCTCTACTTTTGCTTATATTTGGGATGTTAGTCCCTCCATTGTCATTTGGAATATATGGCTTGAGAGGAATAATCGTATTTTTAAGAAATCTACTTCTGTTAAGGATGTCATTTTCAAAATCGAAAAATCAATTTATGAGGTAGTCTTGAGTTACATATACAAAAATTTGCCTAATCTAAAATCATTCACCTCTTGGGATGATAAGATGGCTTGAATTTGGTCATTATTGAGACCATTGCCAATACTTGGTTGTGTATCTTATGTTCCAAATTCGAGGAATAGGAAACGGGTTAAATGGATTCCTCCCCCTCCTAATAAATGTATGTGACTGTGATCGGTTTATGCCACATGTATAAGTACAGTGAAAGGTTATTATGATTACTTCTTTCAATGCTTACGACATTCTCTTAAATTTTTTTCATCGTGGTGTAATCTACCATGGGCTACCACCTTGTTTATTTCCTTGGCACGATATCTTCTGCCAAGATGGGATTATTGAATCAATATATTGGTACTTTGTGGAGGCCTTGTGATATATTATATCATGTAAGATTTATTAATACTATGTCGTCCACCAACTTGGAGGCTTTCAATACTCAGTTGGCTTGCATGGTTCCATTGGCATTTATCATTACTTTTCTTCTCACACATTTGGTTTTATTACAGCCGACTTTGTATTGAAATATTACTAAGTATGGTGATTTACTAGATATAAAATGGTTAATTGCATGTTTACTATTAACAAGCTTCTGCTCTCTATGTCCTTATTCTGCTATATAATGTGGTATCCGATTTCTGTTCAAAGGAAACTATGGGACTTTGGTGACCTGCATGCTTTCGATGATGAGAAATTTGGTAGGGTTTTTCATTTACATAATGTGTATGTTTCTTATGTTGTTAGAAAGACTATTGGTAAATTGTGGTTGGATGAGAATTTGTTTTCTCTATCGTTTGAGGTGGCTTCTCGGTTTGTTACTATTTGTATGGACCTTAAGCTAGAATCTTGCATGGTTCGAGTTCTATCGGATGTTTTCTTGCACTCCTTCTTGTTTGCATCTGAGGAATTGGATAATTTGTTTTTTGCTTATCGTTTTGATGCTAGTTATTTTTCTATTGGTAGTTTATTATCTTTTGATGAGCTTCTTACTAATGGTTGGCATGGAGAACTGTTGCATGTAGTTAGGGTTGGCCTTATCTGTAATAGGTACACTAATACTATCTTGGAAAGCCTCCTAAACTTCATGGCGCCAAGCATTCTTGCAATGGCTTTGGATGTCTTCACGAGCATTCATTCTCTTCTAGAAATCATGGTCATCATTTCTAAATATCCTTGGGATGTGGCTCCCCTACAATAGGTTCATCATGAGTATGAAGATACCCTAGATGATGCCCGTGTGATAGCAGATGTTGGAGCTCCTTCTGAAGTTGGGTCAAGCAAATGGTTTCTTAGGTCGTTTTGATACATCTTTGCACCTATGTGGATTGGTGCATTTTTTATTTTTTAAAATTTAATATATAGGCACTTCATGGCCTTTTTTGTAAATTGGGCATTTTTGGTTTGTTGCCCTTTTTGTCAGATTCTAAACATTGTCTCTCCTGGTTCGTTCAGAATTGAGTTTTTTGTGGACGAGTTTGTAATATTTTTTATATTAATATTAAAAAAAATTGTCTTTGCCACTTTTATAAAACAAAAAACTTTAATCACCGAAGTATATCATGATTCACTACAATAGTTGTAATTCACCATATCAATTTCACTCAAAAGCAGTGAATTCATCAATTCCAGTTTCACGTGTAAGTTTCTTCTAGAATGTGAGTTTCATCCCAATTCCTTTGTTGCTTCTTCTCTAGTTACAAGATCAATTTTCAACATGCAAGATCCCTATTAACCTTAATCTACAAAAACATCATGTCTAGTCATTCGAGAATGTCCTCAAAATTGTAATTTGCAGCTAGCACTCTATTAATACTTTCTTGTTTGACTAGATTATTTTTATTTTGCAAAAAAGTATTTCAATCAATCATATAACAACCTTAACATCCTTAGATATGTGTTCCCTTCCACTTGTCTTAATATCAACCATAATATAGCCTATACTTCCCTTGTACTAATATCTTGAGATGAAACTTCTTTCAAGAATAAAATGAAGAATATATCCAACATCATAGAAGAATGGATTGGTAAGTTGATGCAAGAAAGAGAATGAGTGCCTAATATTGCAATTTATCCTCATTGATATGTGTTTTATGACACTATCAACTTAGATAAAACTCACAAATGAACTTTACCTCCTAAGAAGATTAAATTCTAGAACAAATTCTAATGATTGCAAGAATTTATCAATAAAGTTCAAGAAATCTTCAAAAACATCACCTTGGGCAAGTTGAATCAAAAGGCCAAAGAATTTAATATGAATGCCCTAGATAAAATGATGGAGATAAATAATTTTGTGAATGAATATAATAAAAATGCTTCTAATAGGAATAATGAAATCCTCAATTGATTATTGAGATTGTATAAGAGGAGAGAAGTAGAACAAGAGCAAGGTGTTATAATATAAATAGATTGATGAAAAAAATTACTTTTTGTGGAATCCCAAGCTCCTATTGCAATCAACCAAATGGATATTTACATAAAATATACCTTAGAAGCATCGTAATATTCTTTGAAGGAATACATGCTCTAGTATTTTCTTCTAAATGTTGGCCATCGATTCTTGATTTTGAATCTAAACTTTTGGTTTGTAATTATTTTTTGATTCCTTATTTCTATAAAAGAGCCACTAAACTTTCATTTTGATAACTAAGGGATTTTATAGTATAAACGAACCATTACTATTAAATTTACTTCATGGTTTTCTACCTCACAATGGATTTTTTTGTAATTGTTGTATATATGTATGCTAAGTTATTAAAACTTAAAAAATTATAAGGTGATCTAAAATCTATTTTCTAATTAGAAAGATATCATAAAATTGTATCATTTTCAAGGTATTTTGTGTAATTCTTTTGTAATTTTAAATTTATATTGAAGTTTGCATTACTTTACATGTAATTATGATACATTCTAATCAAACACAAGATAGTTTTTTGTTGTTGATTTGCATGTTAATTTTGTTAAATTTCTAGATTATGATATCTAATCCTTCTCTTGTTCACCTTTTCCTTTTCTATTTTTCTTTCTATAAAATCAAAAAAAATTTGAAGATCAAAGTATTAAATATTTGTAAAGGAGAGCAAGATTGTGTAGCATTTTATTAGGAATAGATAAAAAAATATGGCTATATTCATAATCTAATCTTGTTTTTTCAAAATTGTTGTGTAAGTTGTCTTGTGAAATAATATCCACAATGAGCAACTAAGTTTGTAAGTCAATACCTAGCATTCAAAGCCTTGGGATCATTAAATTATGTTCTAGAATATAGTCTTTTTTTAAGATCGGTAAAGTTTATTTGCAAATTTTATCTAAATTGATAGTGTCATAAAACACATGTCAATTTTCAAAGTTTTTATAACTTGAATATTTACATCTATGCATTATAACTCACAACAATTACAAAAAAAATCCACTATTAAATTGAAAACCATAAAGTAAATTTAGTAATAATAGTTCTTAACAAATACTTCAATTATCAACAACTTCCTTACCCTCTCAAAATTAAAGTTTAGTAGATCTTTTATAGAGACAAGATGCCAAAAAAAAATAGTTACAAACTAATTGTTCAAGTTCAAACTCAATAATTAATAGCCTTATTCAAAATAAAATATTAGAACATATTCCTTGGAAGAATATTTTGATGCTTAGGTGTATTCTACATAGACATCCATTTGGCTAATTGAAAAAGGAGCTTGGGATTCTACAAAAGTTTTTTATTGGACTTTTCTCTTGTTGTACTTCTCTCCTCTTGTGATTCCATAAACAGATCTTTTGTTATAACTTCTTTGTCCTACTCCTATATTAATTTCATACTAAAACACTGAAAGTAGAAATAATTGTGAAAAATTCTATATTTCAGTGAGAAGAATTATTCTTATATTCATTCATAAAATTGTTCATTTCTATTTTATTTAGGACAACCATATTAAATTATTTTGGTCTTTTGATTCAACTTGTGTAAGGTGAAATTTTTTAATATTTTTTAAAATTTATTGATGTCTTTAGCTTCATCAGGAAGGACAATTAACTCTATTAATCTTTCAATAATGGCAATCTTCTCAAGCTTGGGATCTTTCGACTTGAGATTCTAATTTACCATTTCCTCTTTGTATTCCCAAATCAATTTTTCTTCCCACTTTAGGAATTTTATCTACCTTCCAATTTGTAAAATTATCTTATGATTTAATGTATTTTCTTTCAAAAGAATCTGATCAATTTTCTCAATTCAAAGAAGTCTAGGAAGTTTTATTTCATTCTAGCCTATTATCACACTCATAAATTAAATATTGGATTTTCTATTGTGTATAACCATAGTTGAATACCAAGAGTGAGTCGTAATATTAAGTACTTCTTCTCCTTCCTATACCCACTTATTAATCTATTCATCTGTGACACTATATATATTCTTTAATTTATCCAAGGAAGAAGCTTCTTCTTGAGATATTAGTACTATAACAACCCACCATAATTAATTCAACAAAATTGAGTGTTCTTTTTTTTGTGTGTGTGTTTGATTTAATCATTATGTTTTATTCAATTGCATACTCTGGGCATCCATCCATTAGGATTAGGCATTCATCCATCCAGGATGAGCATCTAACCATACGGGTTAGGCAATTGTCCATACAGGACATAAGATTTCATCTATCCAATATGGGATAGGCATCTACCCATACGGGGTAGGCATCTATCCAAATGGGATAGGAGATGCTCTGGCCATAGACTTAGACTCATTGGGACCATTCGGGTCCTGAGCCACTCACTAAGTACTACACTCTTTTAACAGAAGTGCATCGAGGTCGCCGTCCTTAGGAGTAATTAATAACATAATACAAGCTTGAATTCTGCCTCAGAATTTGGCTTAAAGCCTCGGGAAGTCAAACGAATCCATACGGGATTCCTTCCGAGTATGCATTGAATTACTTTTTTCCAATTTAATTATCTTATCTTTCAAAATAGGATTCTTACTCAACCTTTCTATACCAAGCCTAGACCCCACCCACGAACGCCTGAGTACGAGGGACAACTCCGTCCCAAGACTGCCTACATACCCGCTTCGACACGGGATCAAGGCATAAAGTATATAGTTCTATTTTCTATTCTATGGTTTGATGTAAACTGATTTGTGGGTACGCAACCCTTTCTAGGGTCAATGTCCCAGACAGTTTCTCTGCGGTTGCTACCCACGATGGTAGCACTTAAACAAAGGCTCAAGATGGCCTATTGCTTGTGGCCTAACAACTACATCCTAACACCTATCATGAGCATCACCCTTGGCCAAATTGCCAATCAACAACAATATCTCTTCGAAAATTAATCCCATAAAAACATTTCACTCATCATCCCTATAGGGGTTTACTATAGTTTAACTCAGCGGATGAAAGTTCATTTTAAAGTTATCTTATTAAATTATCGATCCAAGGGGGATTACCCGCCCCTTGGATTTTATCTTCCAAGTGTCCCTTATTACTCCCCGACGATTTATAGGGAGGATGCCACAAACGTCATTGATGTAACTTTATTAGGCGTTAAGTGTAGTAGTTCAACACGACAACATTACCCGTAAGCATGACCCAGAGGCACCGTATATACCGAACGCTACTTGGTTTTGGTTTTCCAACTTCCTTTATTTAATTTTCCTTCTAACCTATGATAACATCATGGTTGGAAAAATAATTATAAATTGAACGAGTATATTTAGACATTGCAAGCTCAATTAATTGAAATAACTACTTAATGAATGACAGGGAGTAAAAACCATAACTAGAATTATTTATTAATCAAAACTTGAATATAACTTGCATAATAATGGTAGCTAGGTAACTTGCATACTAACAATTAAACGTATAATTTGCATGAAGGAGGGAACACCAATAATTGAAATCAATGTAAGGACATTTGCATGAAGCGAAGGATAAGGTAAGTTGCATGCGAGAATATCGCTATAAAACCACTAATCCCAACATAGAATTTGGCTTCAAGTCATTTAATTTCTAAGTGGATCTAAAAAAAAGGATCTAAGTTTCATTTAATATAAATTGGTTAAACTAGTTATAATTCTAAAATTTACCTAAGTTTTAAAAAAAAATTATTAACTAAAATTTATATATAAATACATAGAAGAAGGAATTTAAATAAACTTAAGTTTTAAACATACAAAAAAAGATTTCTTTTTTTTTTAAATAAAATAAAATAACATTAACATTGCCATCGAAGTGTTTGGCATTAATATGGGTGAATGGGAGTGGGACCCCACGGGTCCCCTCCACTACCCTGTGGCCACTGCCGCAGCAGTGACCGCAGGCTAGTGGGGGGGGTACCGTTATGGTACCACTCCCTGTGGAGCAATAACTCCTACCTGCGAGCCGGTACACAATCCAGAATATTAATTTGAATAAAAAGGAAATACATAAACAGGTATGTATTCATAAGAAAGTATTAATGCAAGGGAGAAGATCATTTTAATCCCAGGGATGAAATATAATAGAGAAATAAAATAACCAAAGAAGGATTATTTATTCTTTCACAGAGAGATTTGTTCTTTACACAGGGAGATTTATTCACAGAGAAGGGAGATTAATTTATTCATACACACACAGAGATTTATTCATAGAGAAAGAAATATTAATTTATTCACAGAGAATTTATATAACCAGATAATGAAATCAAATGAGAATATCACAGAGGAAATAATCACAGCGAAAATCTATCCTTTCATTTCAACTATTTTTTACAGAGAAATATATAACTAGATAATGGGATCAAATGAGAATATCACAGAGGAAATAATCACAGCGAAAATCTATCCTTTCATTTCAACTAATTTTTACAGAGAAATATATAACTAGATAATGGGATCAAATGAGAAATTCACAGAGGAAATAATCACAGCGAAAATCTATCCTTTCATTTCAACTAATTTTTTTTGTACAGAGAAATATATAACTAGATAATGGGATCAAATGAGAATATCACAGAGGAAATAATCACAGCGAAAATCTATCCTTTCATTTCAACTAATTTTTTTGTACAGAGAAATATATAACTAGATAATGGGATCAAATGAGAATATCACAGAGGAAATAATCACAGCGAAAATCTATTTAAAGGATGAGATTCAGATTCCTATTCGAAAAACCAGAGAGATGAATTCAAAGGGAGGAAATAAAGATGGATCTAATCTAGTTCTTCAGCAAGAAATTGATCTAATTCTTATCAAGAAAAACAAATTGATCTAATTCTTATCAAGAAAGACAAATTGATCTAATTCCTATCAAGAAAGACAAACAATTGATCTAATCCTAATTCGCAGCAAGAACAAGATGCATGATTCAAATAAAATTAAAATAAAAGAACCTGGATGCTTGCAATTGATGTAGAATCCCCTATGAATCCTTCAATTAAGCCTCCCTTGATCCTTCAAACTTGAAAGAAATCCTCCAAAGCAATCTTAGCTATTTTCAAAAATGAAATATGACTACAAAAAGAATTTCTCTATGGACTAACCAACTCCTATCTTTGAAAACTTGCATATCATTTATAAGAAAAATCCCTCTATTCCACTATCTATAATTTTAATTAAAAAAAGAGATTCTTTCCCAATTTTGGATTTCATGCAAATTGATTAGACTTAGTGGGAGGAGTTACATGCAAGGTGGTGGAGAATCCTCTAGAAGCTTCTTATTCTTCCTACAACATGTGCCATAATTGGATGAGGAAAACTATAAAATAATTAAGAAAAATGTATATTTTCCATGTGTGTGTGTGTGTTTTATTATTTTATCCCTTTATAATATTCATTCAATCATTTAAATAGTTTATCAAAAAAAAATATAATAGAGTTTGTATTTTAAACCCAAAGGTGATAAGGGAGGGTTGTGACAAGTACAAAGGAAGTATAGGTTCCATCCTTGACTCAGAAAGGGCATTTTTCATGTCTTGATGTACCCTTGCAGCTCCTTAATTTATCAGAATCAAATCTTTTTTTTCTATTTTTATCTTTTTACAATCATGGTTATAGTTACTATGTATTGTAATTCTATTATCTCTTGCTCCCTAATTAGGTGGCCTAAATAATGGTGTATATTTGATAATTCCCTGATTCATGCTCCCTATTGTATGTGTTTACTATAGGGGTAGCAAACTAAGTGATCCTAGACCTAATGCATCTTGATTAATCGTTGATATATCATTGGCCTCCCTTTTAGGCTTAAAAGTATCAATTTGATCTAATATCCTTTTAAAATTGGCAAGCTCAATATTTCCCTAATATTATTTTCTCATGATTTCTATCTCCAACTAAGTAGGAGTTGTAATTATTTGAACAATTTCCTATCCATATTGTTTCTCTAGAATATATGAACTTATCGTTTTCTCAAGCCTTGGTTCTTTTTTCCGTAGAGTAGGAATACTTACCCTAGTTTATTATGCACGATAGTGTCGGTTTACTCTTGGTTGTGGAAACAAATCAATTGATTGTCTCTTTATTGACCTGTGAAATTTTAGGTTCTCCAATTTCTTATATAATTCCACATTTATTTGCATTTCCTCATACATGGGATCTAATTCTTTATTCGCCTAAGAAATTTTAGGTTCTCCAATTTCTTATATAATTCCACATTTATTTGCATTTACTCATACATGGGGTCTAACTCTTTTTTCGGTTCCTCTATTATGGACAAATTGAAGAAAAAATGGGATCAAATCCTTGAATTATCTCTTCCATTATAGTTTGCAAGGATACATTAGTACCTTTTATTTCAATTTGTGAGGAATATACAGAAATTTCCTCTTCAATAAGAGAAATTATTTCTTTGCTACTAACCTCTCCTTGAGCAACTTCCATTTCTTCCCAATTGCTTTGTTTCTTCTCATATAGTTACAGTTAATCAAGATCCACTTTCAACATACATGCTTCATGCTAGCCTTAATTTGTAAAAAAACATCTAATATAGTTACTTAAGAAGGTCCTCAAAATTATGATTTGCAACAAGCACTCTATTAACACTTCCCTACTTGACCACTTTCAATATCCATGCTTCATGCTAGCCTTAATTTATAAAAAAGATATAATCTAGTTATTTAAGAAGGTCCTCAAAATTATGATTTGCAACAAGCACTCTATTCAGACTTCCTTGCTTGACAATTATTTTCTTTTTTCAAGAATCTACTTGAATCAACCACACTACAACCTTAAAAGTGTTCCCTTCCGCTTGTCCTTAGATCTACCAAATGCAACATATACTTCCCTTGTACTAATATCTCAATAATGATCTTCTCCCTTGGGTGAAATGAAGAATATATCCAATATCACAAAAGAATGGATTAATAAGTTGATATAGTTAGGAGAAGAAGTACTCAATATTATAATTGAATCTTATTGACACATATTATTGCACTATCAACTTAGATAAAATTCACAAATGAAATTTACCTCTCTTGTTGAAATTTTGATGGACTAGCTAGGACTCAAATGTAGGGCCTCCCTTTTTTTGGTTCTCTACCACTACTAGCCAAATTTTTGGTTGGCCTTGTTATGATTCAATTGTGCTTATTTCTGCAATACCCACCCTCAAGCCACATTGTGCTCGTGTTGGAAGCTCCTAGATTAGATTTGATACCATAATATAATATTGAAAGGTAATCAACAAGTAATGTATCATTAATAGAAAAGTAATATATACAAAGACTTTAGTCAATTATTAGACTAACTAACTCTAGGCCTAGGCATACCCAATAAAATAACCAATTATAACTATGTTAAATAATATGTTATTATTAATAATATTTATATTTAATGATATATTATATTATCTTACTCTAGCAAGATCCAATGATTTTGATTAATGTTGCATGCTAGAAAACTTGCCCATTAGAGCATGTTTAGAGGGATGCACTAGTTTTTCTTTGATTTGGTTATGAGTCATATATAAAAGGGGCTTTGTTCTATCCTTTCATAAAACAAAGGTCCATTATTTCTTTGAGAAACTTTTTCTTAGCAGCAATGTGAAGTACAAAAAAAATTAAGAAGGAATGGACATTTCCAATGAGAATGCTCATATCAAGGACATAATTTTTTTTCCAAAAGAATAGGAAACAACCTTTGGTAGCAACATGCTCTTTGAGATGTTATTTCTAGTTTCATCTCCAAGAGTAGTTATATCATCAATACTTCATAATGTCTTCGTATAAATCCTATTAGTGGATGCTTTAAACTTGAGCAGCTCTAATATGTATATCCAAATCATATCCAAATTACTATAAGATGTTTATTCTCCATTAAGATAAGTGTCCAAATTGTTCCAATCAAGTAATGGTAATCTTCAAAATATAAAAAAATCAAAGTATCAAATTTAAATTAAAATAACTACAAAAAGTGTTTAATTTTTCTTTTCATGTCATTAAATAGAATTGTTGTGCTCACAAGACAGCCCATTTTCCTCAATGAAAATGTGGAGTCGTTTGTTTGGTGTACTGAGTTAGGTTTCTTTAGAGTCTTCAATTTACCAAGACTTACATTAGCTTGGTGATTAAGTCTTGATCTAGTGAAGACATCACTTATTTGTACTCAATGAGGTATATGTTTGAAGTTGTTGGATTTTACATGAGTTTTGAGACCCACCATCTAGTTTAAATTAATTTCTGATTGTAGGGTGATCCCCAAGCTCTAGGGGTTTATGCATGCTTGACTTTAGTCTTCGCCTTCTTGTATGCTAGGCATTCACTTTCAAATTTGATGTTAGGATTATACCAATTTCTTATTGTCTAGAGATGTGCTTTTAGTTATAGTCTTGGTCTATCTCTTTGGGCTCATAGGGTGATTACTTTTAGTTGGTTCGGTCTTTATTTTGGGCTTGGTTGGATGTGTCTATTTTATTGATTTGAGTTTTAAACAATTTTTGGGTCATATTTACATTATATTTTTTAACTGTTCAAATTAAGTAATACTTTAGAGAATCCTTCTAGGACACATTTTTCAAGTTGTGTGCCTCAAAGTAGGCCCCTAGATGTGATAAGACCTTGATGACATGAGGAAATGCATATGTTAGCTATTTTTATTCATGTTTGCTTGTAGATGAAATAAATAATCTATTAGTAGACCTAGACCAATTATAGATGACCCTAAGAACCATTGGTTTAGATTTAAGGCCCTCTTCAAAGATTGGAAATACTTTATTATAGTCAAATTAGGTCACACATCAGTTGAAATTCACTAAATACCCCTTTGAAAACATTTGATTTCATAAAATACCTTTGAAATGGTCAACCTTCATGACAAAGTTGTTATTATACCTTGGAGATCCCTAATGATTACTGGTACGGCAATTTGAATTACCTTTAGGTGCAAACAACCCATAATAGGATTGATAAGAAGGCTTAAGATAACCAACACCTCATGGTTAGTTAATATACAATGGCCAGTCTATGAGGGAGAACTCTTCATTTTTCCAATACCTTTGCCACAATTAGAGCTCAATCAATCAACCATATCACATTAGATCTCTAATTAAATTAACAAAGCATTTATGTTATAATTTTCTATTATGCTTCGACTTAAATTCAATGGGTAGATTTGTACTAGAGTGAGATTTTGGCATATGCAAATCCCTAGACACATGAATCCTACAAGATGGTAGAGACCAATTAGAAATTGAACTCTAACAATATAAACTTAATTTTTTATTAAATCTAATATTACCAATTCATTAAAATCTATATTTTGAAGGCTGGTTTTATTCTAGAACGAAGTGGATATTAAATCTAATACACCACATATTCAAGCCTAGCGCTTAAAGTATCATAAGTCTGCTAGTACTCTTGATTGCAAATCTTTCAGTCAACTATAACAAATTCACCTTTTTATGTTTATGTTCTTAAGTTAAGTTCAAATATACAAAGTTTATGTTAGATGTAATACACTGGTCAATTCAAGTCCGAGTCATAAAATATTCTGAATCTATAAGAATTATTTAATAAGTTCTAAATCTTAATTCTACAATCAACCATAACAAACATGAAAATCTTATATATGATATTTTCCTTGAGTTTTTGATTACGGGAAAAAACATGTTTTGAAGGGACCCCGAAACCCTTTATAGTATATTTTCCTTGAGTTCAAGTTGATAGCTTTTGTATGTTTTGGGTTTAACCCTTATTTGAAATATGGGGCACACAGAGTATGTGGTCATGTGTTATGACATGTAATACCATGTGGCTATTATTGTTCTAAATAAATAATAAGAGGATTGGTCGTTGTATTTAAGGGTAAGAGTGAGAGATGCGCAAAGTTCATTTAGATCCACAAGACTATTAGTCATAAATTCAATGGTTGTGACTACAAGAAGGCAAGAATTATAAAAGTTGTTATGAGTTGCAAAGGGCAATATTAATTTTCTGTATAAATGTGAAATAGAAAATATATAGCTACATAAATGATATGCCATGAGTGTAGTTTGTTAATTTAAATGTTTTAAGTTGGTGGATTCATCAAACAAAATCTAATTGTGTAAAAATAATAGGGTGAAAATATTATGGGATATGAGGAAGTGTTGAAATACAAAATTTATTATGTCAAATATTAGCCTAAGTGAAATATTTATAAAGAGAAAAGGATTTAGAAACTAAAGGAAATGTTGTAGTTATGATTATAATCAAAGGTAATGCTTGGCTAGGAGAATGCTATGTAGATACTAAAGAATACAAATCAAGAAGTTTGTAAAAAAAAATAGAGAAGCTCTTTGGAGAAGGATTAAAAGAAATTAAGGGAAAAATTAAGACAATTTAATGAAGGCTTTTTTAGGCAATTTATCAAATTATAATAGGTCGAAATAAAGAGATTTTAAAACTTGGAGCTCAATTAAATGAAAATCATGAAGGTATTCCTCTTTTGAACACATTGGCCCAATTATTTAAGTATATTGTGATGAGGAACATGATTGCTTTCCTTAGAGTTTGGTACAAGAGATAGACCAATGTGTCATTGTGGGCACTTAGTGTTGAAATTATTATTGTTAAAGAGGATATGAGGTGCTAGTCTAATACAATGACCTTTTTTTTGCTCTCATATTTAGGCTTCTCTTTGTTTAGTTGGTTTCTTTGCTTTGACTAACCTCTTTATCATCATATGATTATTTAACATGAATAAGTGATAAATATGAGAGCCATGTTAGTATAAGACATCTTGACACCTTAATGATATGAAGACTAATATGGAGATAACCTATGTGATAAGGGCTATCAGGAACTCATATGGGGTTCAAGTTGAATACCATATCAAGATTCTCCATTTGAACTAGGGAAGACCTATGTCTTAAGAAGGTGACTATGATTGCATGACACATGGATCTATTCATTGCCTACAAGAACTTTCTTTCCTCGAGATTTTCTTATGACTTATTTTACTTGAAGATTTGCTTGAAAGGAAATATGTTGTATAGAAAAACATCAAAAATGGAATGAGTTTACCCTAGAACTTGTGCAAATTTGCTTTGCCATGAAAGAATAAGCTTGGAAGTAGCATTGTCATGAAGAGACCTTATTGCTACAATCATTAAATGTTTATTTAATTTAGGGTCTTAGATACTTTAAATTATAAATTTCGGTATAAAGTTATTACTTGTACCCAAGTTAGAAAAAAATGTATCTTATTGTAAGTTATTGTCTCTAAGTACACAATAAAAACTCTTTTATAAAAGTTACAGTCTTAAATTTTAAATATAATTTTATATTTTTTAGCTATTATTTTATTTTCTAATTTTTATAAATTCAACAAGTGAGTTGTGTTTTTTATGAATATAATTTTGTAATTCAACTAAGAATGTTGAAATTCCACATGTTCAATGAGAAATTTCAAAAATAAAGACTTTGAAGGCTTGTAAGATTTTCATATGAAATACACTAGTTTTATGTATCATTTCTTCCTAGTCTCATCTCATATATCTACACCTCTTTGTGTGGCTAATTATTTGAAATATTGATCAAACAAGGATTATTACTCAAAGTTTTGTCTTGTCAACAAAGTCAAAATTAATTATATTGCAAAACAAGCTCATTTTTATTCCTCTCAACTTTATATCTTTTGAAATTTTTCAACATTTAATTAGGATATAGGATATGATTAAAATTAGGACTTTACTTGTGATATAAGTCTAAAAAGTATTTTATATGATTGCAAGTCATAACTCATTGTTGATTTATATTTTTAAGTGATTTATGAAAGTAACAAAATGTTTCTAATCGGTTTATTTTGGAGGACAAATATGAAAACACTAATTCACTTGTACAATAAGCAAGGTTTTGTCTAAATACACTTAATTATATCACTAAGCCCTTAAATTGGAACAACATTACAATAGTCACTAAGTTATCATGAATGACCATGACCTTGTGATATAGACAATGGGAAAATTTGACTTCCTTCCAACATATTAGTTTTCTTTAAAAAAATGTGAAATACGCCTATATTTTATCTAAATTGATGGTATGTTAGACCACCCAACAACAAAATTCAATGCATATATCAAAACTTAAGAAAAGTCATTTACTTCTCTATAATTGAATTAAAAAGATCACATTTTTCTTTTCCAAAAATGATTTCTTCTTTGAAGATACCAAATATTCTCGTAAAATCCTACTTATCATCATAATCTAAAATTTGAATCATAATATCATTTGACATCAGTGTTATTTCCATTCAAACTTATGTACCTCCCAAATATGGATTACATGGTGGCAAGCATAAACTATGACAGGACCTTCATCCATTATTAACTCTAAATATAAAACAATACAGGGGCCCATAATGTAGTGCCATTCCTCTAACAAGGTTCCAAAATAGTGAGGCATTTGATGTGCTTTAGTTTGCTTCATCCATCATTAACTCTCAGTGTAAATCAATACAAGGGCCCATGATGTAGTGTCATTGCCCTAACAAGTTCCAAAGTAGTGAGGCATTTGATGTGGGTCAAATGCATATAATTAGTTCCATGCATGCATTTGTGTATTCCATGGAGGACTTCCTTTTGACCCCTTTACACTAGCCGCTAATCCCCACGATGATCAATGGTTAATATTTCATTCCGGCCAAAGCTCTCAAGATCAACGGTTGATCTCCACAATGGGGAATGGAAAATGTGGGGCAACTAATATTGATTGCAGCCAATCAAGCCACCAAGTGGGCCCACCACGCTCATGTTTTCTAAGCATGTGTAGTAATTTTTACGCCTCAAATAAGTCTTTCCTTAAATGGACGAGTATTTTATTCTCCCACACTGCCCAAGGGAAGGAATGCCCAAAAAAACCAAGGCAAAGTGGTATTCAAAAGTAATGAAGTTATTATTAGTCCCTGCCTTTATAGGCAAGACTTACTGAAATTGACATTAATCTTCATCAATAATCGTGCAACCTAAATTATTTCCAGTCTTTTCTAATGTTAAGAATTTATTTTTAAATTTGCTTTTTATTTTTATAATTTTCTATTAGCTGGCAGAATTTAGGTAGGGAGTAAAGGAAAATACTTAGACAATCATCAATTGAACTAGGCATAAATTAAGATTATAGACTTTAATGTATTTGTTGGTGTCATAATAGGAGACAAAACATTGACAATTGTGGCATATGATTTTATGTCCGCTCTTCTTTAGGTTATTTGTTAATTACGGTCAAAATATGTTCATTACAATTTGTATTTTTATTGTATTAATATAAAGAGTAAATATTACATAATAACAAAGCATGGATATATAGGGATGACCCCACAATGTAGCGGTTAGTTGCAAGCTTCCTAAATGAGAGGTCTTGGGTTCAAGTCTACTTGACTGGTTCTTAGCTCCAGGAAAAAGCTAAAAAATACTGCTTCGGTTGTGACTTATCAAAAAAAAACATAGCATGGATATACTATCCAAAAAATCAGACTAATCTAATCAAAAGATTGTAGTGTACGATGAACTCATGTACAAGACAAAATTGAATAACAGACTAGACTCATAGGTATATCCACACTCAAAAATGATTAATATGTAGGACAATATACAAGGCATAACTGTGATATCAAAAATACTGCTTCGGCTGTGACTTATAAAAAAAAAAAACATATCATGGATATACTGTCCAAAAAATCAGACTAATCTAATCAAAAGACCGTAGTGTACGATGAACTCTTATACAAGACTACATTGAATAACAGAATAGACTCATATGTATAAGAACATATATATCCACACTCAAAAATGAATCATATGTAGGACAATATACAAGGCATAACTGTGATGTCAAAAACATTGATCCAATATCCAACCATTCGTAAACATCTGTATGACCCAAAATTGTTGATCCACCTAGGCAGTTCAGCCAAGGGGGCCTTCCATCCATATGATTGTTTTGTTACCATTGATTGGGACTACTCCATGGGCTACGAGTTGGGCTAAATACTCCCTCTCCATTTTCCTACCTTCATTAATTTTGTGCATGAAAGTTGCTAAGGCATTCACAAAGGGGGTTCTCTCCAGATTGAATCTGCTCCACGTGTACCTGTGGGAAATTTCTGAGGTGAATACTCTCATATACCCATCCTCTAAGAATCTCTCAAACTTTTTCTTGGCCATTCTCATAATGCTAGTAACCTGCACAACAATATGGTGAATAGTGAGTCTTCTTAGAGACTTGGTAAGCATCCTACCTTTGCCCTGATACTTATCCACCTTCCTAATCTTCCATATATACCATAAAATTTCACAAGATAATATAAGCCAAAAGAAGTTACAATCTTTTTTTAAGCCCTTCACAAAGCCTATAACAATATCCATAAGCTTAACATTATCATTTATATTAATTCCAAATAGGAGCCAAATCTCCTTAGCAATGATGCATTCAAAGAAAATGTGATGAGCAGTTTCAGCCACTCTCTATGTACTACAAATGTCAACTGTATGTTGGTCACTCCTAAAAGGGTGTCTATTCAAGATAAGAAACCATTTGAAGAATTTCTTCTTAGGAGTAGTATCACTACTCCATAATCTAGTAAAAAAATTTGCCATTGATTGTTAGAAAAATCAGTAAACCATACAGTATCAATATGAGCTATAAGATCAATATTGCAACATAAAGTATTATAAACCAACTTTTCTTTGTTCCTCATAAGTGGAGTGTCATATATCCAAGTGTAGGAGAGAAACATGTCAACGTCGTCAACACAAGGTTTAGGAAGTTGGAGTACATTACAAGCCTCCCCCATCATAGAACATGTCCTCCAATTAGGCGCAGGGACCTGACATTCCTGGGACAACTCAACCCACGAGATTAAATGACCATTAATAATAATATCTTTAAAATAACATATACCTATAGTGGCCTAGCTCTTAATAGAGAAGCATTGGATGAGAGCAAGGGGTCTATCTTTGTGAAAAAAGATTCCACCAAATAGATCTTTCCCCACATATAATGTCATTATTACCATTGACTCTACAATTAGAGACCCAAGACCTGACAACCTCCCACGTCTTCCATATTTCCTTAAACACATTTGAACCAGCTATGGAGACAGGGAAATTCCCAGCAACTAGGTCACTAAAGGGGAGTGATTTCCAAGTTTTGGCTTGCTTAGGAACAACCAACACAATGTTGTTCCTAATAAGGACCTTCCAGGGTTTATCTCCTTCCAAGGAGTAAAAAATCCATTTAGCAGCTAGAACAATGCCTTGGAGTTTGAGGTCCTTCAACCCCATACCCCCTATCGTCTTATCTAGACAACACCAACTCCATTTAATAGAGTGTCATTTCTTAATTCCTCTTCCATCAAACCACAAGAAATTTCTTATAGTTTTATTAACTTCACTGATTTGATAATTGTTGAACATCCACACCGATGTGCATAATATAAGCTGTAAGAAGAGAGAATCTTCTAACAAACCTAAATTCTACCAGCTAGTGATAGATACTGTTTATCCCATTTCCTTAATTTTGTCTCCAATTTTTCCTTCATCCAAAGCCACATCTCTTTCAAAAAAGGGAAGACAGAGAAGGGAATGCCCAAATATTGAACTTGCTTAGAGAGCCCTCCCCACTGGTAATCATATTTGCTCAACTAATTAGGGGGGTCATCAAGCCAACCTAGGAGAATAGATTTGGAAGGGGAAATTTTGTCTCCAGAAGCTTCACAAAAAATATTGAGCTTAAGATTCCATATTTTCCTCATTCAACTCAAGAAATAAGGTAGTATCATCAACAAGTTGTATGTTAATTGGGTCAATCTTATTCGATAGAGAGATACCTTTGATTCTCAATGAAAGAGTTGCATCTCAGGCAATGACAAATAAGGTGGATTTTAGGGGGCAGCCTGTCTTATGGACCGTTCCAGATTGAATGCTTTAGTTAGAGACCCATTGATCTCCACCTGAGCAAAAGCATCCCTATGGAAGGACCTTAACCATATGGAAAAACTCTATGGGGCACCTGAAAGCTTTTAGCATCATGGTGAGAAAGCCCCACTCCACACAATCATAAGCCTTCTCAAAATCAAGGAGGAAAATAGCTACATTCTGATTAGTAGATTTTGCCCAACTCATGGCTTCCCAACTTGTAATAAGGTTCTTTAGGATGTATCTGCCTTTGATGAAACCTGTCTGTGTATAACTAATGAAGCCAAGCAGAATATCCACAAGGCTAAGGGCCAAAATCTTTGCAAGAATCTTGTATGAAACATTTAGGAGGGTAATTGGTCTCCAATTATTAATTAATGATTTATCCCCCTTTTTAGGAAGGAGTTTGATAGTCCCCTTCTTGATATATGGACCAAGAGAGCCCTTTTCAACCTCTTCCTTATACACCAATAAGAGATCTTCGCTCATCCAATCAATATTAGCCTTGTACAACTCAATAGGTAGACCATCTTCTAATCTCCTTGATCGAGATGGGCTTATTGAGAGCTAGAGCATCCACAACAGATATCAACTTAGGAATTAGCCTCTCACATCTATCCCTAGTTGTGATTCAAGAAGCAAAGTTATCTTTGAAAACAAAGAGGTCCTGATAATAGTGTAGGAAGGTATTTTTAATCTCTTCATCCTCCACCATATCCTTCCCTTCAACATAGATTTTGTCAATATTTTCTTTGTACTCTTTCTGCTTTAACATCTTGAAAAATAACTTAGATCCGTTGTTCCCTTGAAGCAGACAATTCATTCTAGCCTTGATTTTGGCTCCTTGAATCTTGTACTATTGAATATTTCTCAGAATATTTCTACAATGTGTCATAGATTGGGAAAACCTAAAATTGAATGGATCATTTTGGGCTTGAGCCTCCATCATCTGAAGGTTGTCCATAATATATCTTTCAAGTTTCCTATTGTCTTTAGCCTTCTTTATTCCAATAGTTTTAAGCAAACATTTCCAACTATCTACATTCTGATTCCATCTGGAATTGGTAACATTCTTCCATTTGTTAATTTTCCTAATCATATATACAGTAGTAAGTACATCTTGATCTTCCAAGAGTCTAGTGTTCAAAATAAATTTCTCATCTCTCACATTCTTAAGAGTAGTTTTGTCTTTTAAACGGACTTGGGAGACAATCGGATGGTGATCAGATAATGTGTAAGGGCATACTCTGACAAATACCCCTTTATCATCTTGCATAAAGGAAAAGGAGTCCTTATTTTCATAGAATATGTCCATCCTACAATAAATTCTTTTATGAACTTGCTGAAAGTTACACCAAGTAAACCAAATCCTCTCATATTCCCTTTTAAGACCTTCCAAGGGATCAAAGAGTCTCTTCTTGTGCTTCATTCTAAACTAGTGTAATCCCCCCCCCCCCCACCCCTTCCAATCCATGTTAATACCCTCATCTTATCTTTAGGGTTTTCAATCATATTATAGTCTCCTTCTAGAATCCAGGCGATTTCTGGAAGGGAACATACCCACTGCCACAACTATATTCTTTATTTGTAATCATTTGGGGCATATATTGAACATATCTCAATTTTAATGTTACAAAAGTTCATAGTTGCCCAGACAACTCTATTGTGTAGTGATGAGCCATAGTCCAGGATCAGATCCTTCCATCTTCCATTGATTAGCAAAACAACACCTCCCTTCCCCTTTGCATGATTGGTGGATATTTGAAGGGCATCTTTCCAAATGAATTTCAGGTTTACTTCTAGAGTAAACTTAACTGCTTTGACTTCTTGAAGCTCATTACTATGTCTCCATCCTTATGTTGATTGAGAAACATTTTAACAACATGTTTCTTGTCAAGGGATTCAAGCCCCCAAATATTCCATGAGATGCATTTCAACATCATCAATACAAGTTAAATTTAGGGGTTCTTGGCAGCTAGAAAACTATTGAAACACTTAAGTAGTTCCTTCTTATTATCAAGATTCTTGGGTGAGCGGGGGGGGGGGGAATTTTACCTTTAGGCCTCCCTCTTTTTCATCTAGTCTTGATAAATTTGTCTTTACGAGTGGGCATTATAATTCTAGTTCTATATGGATCCTCATTCCCGTGAAAATATTTCTCTAGATCCTACTCCCCATTAGAGATCGTCATTGGAAATCAACTTTTCCTCCATATTGGAATCAAAACAATAAGCCTCAAGGACATTCTCATTGATACTCATCTCATTAGTATCAAAAGGCACCACAACAAGGTTGTTAGCCTTATCAAGGATAGAGACTCTAATAGAGGGGTCAACAGTAATAATATCAAAATATGCACTATCTCCATCAAGTGAATTGCGAGGTTTAGAAGTATCAAGAGCGAGGCCAACAATAACCTGGGGGGTTAGAGAGGAATGATTTTCCCCTTGGATAGACAAATCCTTGGAAGCCTCATTAGGCTTGGAGTTCTCAAAATGAACTTCTAAAAGAATATCAAAGTTATTAGTTAACTTAAGGGTGTTTGTAGTCTCCAGGGAGGAGATCCTTCCACCTAACCCAGCCAGGCTATTGTTGGCATGTTCTTTCTCATCAAAACCTTTAACAATAGACTTAACCAAAAAAATTCTATTAGCATTAGGAAACCTAGCCTCTGGCGGGGCAGCACAAGAATAATTATCCATAGAGACAGAATTGGAACCGATATCAGGGGGTCATGATGGATGATTCTCAAATCTTTTATGGAAGCAATGGAGTCTTTAATCTTCTCCAAAGCCAATTGTTGTTCATTCTTCCTCCTAGTTTTATGCGTCTTAGGAACCACAAAATGGTTGGGGTCCTTCTAATAATATCCAATTTGGGAAAGGGCCTCAGTAACAGCTGAGTGTGGAGGGGCATCAACTATGAAAGCCCAAAAATTGGCAAAGGAGTTAAGCACTAGGAGTTCAGCAACTGGTTTTGAGACTGCATTTTTGACAGCCTTATTAAGAGAGTCAATTTTATCCATCAAGGGGGTTTGGGTGTTATGGCCATTCTTATGGGGAGAAGGCAAATTATCTCCATTCTTAATTGCAATGCAAAATTTTTTAGAAGAATTGGAAGGAGCAGGTGCCTTCCAAGAGGTTAAAATAGGGCATTTTTTCCTTATATGGCCTTCACGTCTATAGAGAAAACACACATTGATCCCACCTAGGGTTTCAATTAAGTAGGAAGTGGGGAAAATGTCAACATTTATCTTAATAAATCTAGGAATATCTCGACCTAGGTTAACTGAAATCAACACGTGAGCATCCAAATGGGGAATGACAGATTGAGAATTGTCAACCCTAATCACTATTCCAATAGCTTCAAGCAACTACGGAATAAAATTCCACAAAATTAGAGGAAGACTTTTGACAACAATCCATCTAGGGCAAGACAATGCAAGAATATCGTCATGAACGTCATCATGGGACCAATTGAGGGCCCTAAAGGTGCATTTCCCTATAGACCAGTATTGTTTATGCACAACCACCACCTGAGATTTGACATATTTAAAAAAAATAACAAATAAACCTTTCTATATCATTCTGCAAAACGAAATATGAAACCCTAATTTTTTAACCCAAATATTTTTGAACCATTCATCTCAAAAATTCCGGGTTGGGTACTTAGTAGTATCCACGGTTGCAAAAAAAATTGTTACATCCTTTAATCTATCATTTTCATTATCAATAGCCTTAATCATAAAATCATTTAGAGTGATGGATAATGTAGGCAAGGAAAAGCTAGGGTACTCACCTCTTCCTCCTTCGTCCCCATTACCTTCCGAACCAGAGGAACTTTGAACCTCGAATTTGGCCTCGTAGGAGATAGAAAAAGGAGAATCTATCAAAGTCGTTTTGAAGGATTTCTCTTTATTAGCAGTAACTGCTTCAAGAGAAGTTGATAAATACACAACATGAATGGCTCCACCATTCGAAGAGCTCTCCATTGAGGCTCAAAAACCTTCACATGCGAGACCAAACAGATGACATACTATAGCACAACATAACACAATAAATGCATATTAGAAACAAGAAAAAGAACCAGGGCAAAAAGAAGGGCTTACCCTCATGGAGGAGGCCTTACCACCTCCTCCACACCCAAGGTTGAATCCCTTCAACGTCGCCCATGTCCGTAGGCATGTCTCTTCAATTGTAGAGCCAACATTCGTTTTCTCCTTAGATATTTTTTTTGGTACAAATTTATTTTTTCAAATAATTTTATAATAAAATCATAATCAATGTCCTTACACAAACATCATGATTTTATATATGATATTTTATTAAATTTCTTATTTTTTATATCATAATATTTATTTATTTATTTAAATTATGAATGAATTTGGTTAGAATTTTATTCCATTCTTAATATTATATTATTATTGTCAATAATGTTGTCCACTTTATATAAAATAGATACCAATTTTCATGTATGAATTTTAGAATATTGCATGCATTATTAAAAACATTTATTAAAAAATTAATATTTTATTTGAAAATTAACATTAAATTTTTTATATTTCTTTCATTTATAAATATAATTTAAAATTGTTAATTGTTGGTGTAAATAATTATTCATCTTGGATATTATTACACTTACTTAAGTTTACTTAGGAAATGCATTTCATAGTAGTTTGGGTATGAGACACTTGGGTGTTTGTGCCACATTGGGATAGTGTGTGTAGGAGAAATTCCACCTTTTATGGTGTTGATCTTTTTGTTACACTCCACATTCAGTGGGTGATCCACCTCATGTGGACTATTATATTATTTCTCCTACCTACCCACACCTATTTCCTACCTACCCTTGTTTCTTATTGAGCCACATGTCATGTTTGTGTGATCACATTTCCCTAGCCTTGCCTATATAAGCAAGCTCATCTACATTGTATGTAATTATTATTATTGATCATTTTCTATTGATGAGAATACAATTTGTTCTTGTCCTATATTGTGTCTCTATTTTGTACATTTCATTGAGCTCTTGATCTTGGCAAAATCTCACATTAATTATATATTTGAATTTTTTTAAATATTATTTTTAATTTTTAAGATTATAATGATTAATATATTATAATATAATAAATTTTTTATTAGTATATTTTATTATTGCATATAAGATCTGCAAATTTTCGCTCTCCATGGGCGGTAAGGGAGGTGTTGGTGTGTAGGTAGATGTGGCTTGGGAGGATCCACCACATGTCCCGCAATGGGTTTTCAAGAAGGGCAACTAGGTGGAGATGGAAATAACGGTTGATCAGAGAGATAATGCAATTTTTTTTAGGCCATCTTCTAGGTATTTTTAGGGCTTTTGGAAGAAACCAGAGGGCTTTGGTTTTCGTCAGTTAGGAGCTTGGGACTCTAATAGCCATGGTGGTACTCATGGTTTTCGCAACCACTCTCGACAAGGGTTTCATGGGCATATTCATCGTTATGACGGGAAGGTTTTTAATCGCAGGCATTTTCAGAATCATTTTCTAGGTCGATCGGGAATAAGGACTGCAGTGATGGGGGTCAAGCTTCTTTTGCTGATATTGTTAAATCCTCGAAGGTGGGTGAGCAGGTGGGGTTTTTACCTCCCTTGAAAAATGCAGAAGAAATGCTATCGAAAAAGTTAGATAAGGTTCTTCAAGTGGTTCCTTCTAATCCGCAGAGGGATAAGGTATGTGAAAGTACCATCGATCCTAATCTGGTCGATGGTTCCTCTCCTCAAGTTTGGGCTCCTATTCCTTATTGGGATCTTGTTGGGTCTTGCATTGCTAAGAAAGCAAGTAGCTTGCATTTGATTGCCATCTCTGGGGTTTTTTGGGGGGCATCAGATATGTTTATCTAAATTGCTTCATAAATTGAAAAAACGTTGGTCGGGTATGTGTTATTTTCAGTTATTATTTGTAAATTCGTTCATCATTATTTTCGATTCTCCTTCGGCCAGAGACCATGTTCTTAAAACTGAATATCACTGGTTTGGGAATAATGTGATCTATGTTTCGGCTTGGAAACCTTTTTATGTGCCTAATTTGTCGAAACATAAGGTTTGTCCAGTTTGGTTTGGTTTGCTTGATTTTCCTTTCGAATTCATGGATTCGGAGGTGTTACAAATGATTGGTGATAAGTTTGGCTCTTTTTTAACTTCTAAATCAAATATGGTGGATGGGATGGTTCTGGTAAAAATTTGTGTTTTGATCAGTCCTGATTGTGTCTGCCCTAGGACTTGCAATCTTAAATCCGATGATGGAATATGGCGGCAACCAATTGATAAGTTGCCTAATGAGCTCCCTTTGGGTTCTTTAAATGTGGATGCACCTTTGTTCATGGATTTTAAGATAGGCATGTTTATTAATTCATACAATGGTAAATCATTCTGCTATGACCAAAGATAGTGGGCCTAAATCTAGTGAACATTTTTTTAATACTAAAATTTTGACTCCTTCTCTTCTTGAGCTTGATGTTAACATGTTAGATCCTCCTAGGTCTTCTCTAAATCTCAATGATGTGGTGTCCCCTGTTAAGTGCAATGATGTTAACTCTGTTGAGCTTTTGGATAAAATCCCTGATACGAATAATGATAATCTGGGTTTAGGACTTAGGTCTGCAAATGAGTTTAAGGCACCTCCCTCAAACATTTTTATGAATCTTCCAAATGAGGAAGTCCTGATTCATCAAATTTAGGACTTAGTAAAAGACAAGGATAGGAGGGGCAATGATTTGACTTCAGATGATTCAGTTATTATCCCGGATGCTAATGCAGTCCTTCAGGTTAATGAGCTTTTGAATTCTCAGGCTCTTCACCTTGATGAGCATGTAACTAAGCAAGTGGTTAATTAAATTGAATGTGATTTGGATATAATTAATAAGACCCTTCCTTTATCTACTTTTGTGAATCCTTTTGAGCTGTTTGCTTCTAAATAATCTGAGGAGTGTGTAGGAGAAATGGTGCTGCCTAATTTAGGTAACAATTTGCCAATTATCCAATCAAGTATGACTTTGTCGTCCCTAGTGGTTTGTCCTCGTAGGGGGAGACCTCCGAAGAACCGTAAAACCCAAATGGAGATTGATGTTGGTATTCAAAAGACCCTATCTGGATCCCCTATTGATAGGTTAGGGAAGCATTCTTCTTCTGTGGGTAGACCTAAAAACTTAGGTCTTTTTTCTTAATCATTGGCAAAAAGGGCTAAGAATTCAGTTTCTAGCCCCCCAGTTACTTGACCGGTGGCTATAAAGAGGAATTCGGAGTCTTCTTTTGGAAATAGTAAAATTTCTCCATCATTTGAGAAGAGGGGAGTTTTTGCCTCCCCTCTAGGACAATGAGGATCATTTCTTGGAATGTTAGGGGCTTAAATGCCCTTAACAAGGGACGCTTAATTAAGTCTCAGATTAACTTAATTAAGTGTGACGTCTTTTTGCTTCAGGAAACTAAGTTGTCTTTACAATCTATAGATAGGGTTTTTCCTTCTTGGAAAAGGTGGAATCATGTTTCTATTTCTTCTCAAGGGCCTCAATATGGAAAGCTAATGTACTGAGAGGGGAGGGGTGAATCAGTACTTCAAAACTTTTCTTGAATAATAACTTTACTATTATGCATAAACCAAATAGTGCACTAACATAAAATAAAGTTAAAACAAATAGGTAACAATCATACATGATTCACTCCATAACACATATATTTTGGTTACGTAGAAACTCTTGGTTAGAGAGAAAAACTACAGTGGGGATGGCACCCACAACTTCACTACTGCAATAATAAAGAATGCTCGGTTAGAGCTACATTTAGCTATTTCTGATAGCTTACCCTATTAGGAGTAACAAGATCTGTTAGATCTACCTTGCTAAAGGATTTTACAACATTTATTCTGAATGTTACACCTGGTTAGAGGCTTTACAATTGATAGACTTGGTTAGAGTCTTTTACCCTATTAAAGGTTTCTCTTTCAACTTCACAATATTACAATAAAATCATTACAAATATCTGCATCTTTACATCTGAAATGTTATAGCAGATTCTATATGCTCAGAATAAGATTACCTTGCTTGTAGCATACCTCGGTAACCCATATAGTAACTCAGTAAACCCTTTTGTTTACTTTGTTCTTCGATTGTTCTCTGAAAACCTTCTCGGTGACCTCTGTGTCTCTGTAACACTCTTCCTTCATACATACTGCACACACCTTGCTCTTAACTCATGTTGTATAAATAGATCTCTTAAAACAGTGATCCAATTCATTGCTTCAATCTTACAAACAAGATTCCTCGAATGAATAACTATACAAAATATTTCATTGGTTAGATTGATCTCAAAATCATATACAATCTTCTGGTGCAATTTCCAATGTAATAACGGTTAGATATGCCTCGATCTTGTAACACGTTTTCGTATGCATGTCCAGGTTCAATGTATCTGGTAACACATTTCACTCGGTGAATATCAACTTGGTGTGTCATCTTTACTGCTCAGTAGTCTCAAAAAGATACTCGGTAGACAGCTCGGTGTATATTGTGTTATTTAACAGCTTTCTTCTGTAACCGACTAGACTGTGCATACCGACTTCTTTGTGTGTACCGACTGCATGATTCGGTAGTGCTTAACCAACTAGAATATATAGTATGACTTTGAATATAAAAACTAATGGTAACTTGATAAGTAGTAACAATCTCCCCTTTTGACATTAGTTGAGATGTTTGACAAAAACTACTTTCAAAGTCATAACTCAAAAATCTATATACTTTGCAAAATGACTACACTTGACAATATATACAATAGTCAATAAAATAGTATATTCAGATATACTCCCCTTATCATTATCCTGTACATAACTCTGATTTTGCATGCTCGGTTTTGTGCTTGTGTGCTCTGCTTGCTCTGCATACTCTGTATACTCTGCTCGGTATACTCCCCTTTATACAATACTCAAAACTGTATCACTCCCTAAATATAGTATATTACTCCCCTTATGTAGTATTGCTCCCCTTTTTTTGAAAAACATCAAAAACTTAATTTCCATTCGGGGGCGGTAACTGATCAAAAATAGATTTATATTTCTTTTGGGCATCGGTAAGTGCGACTGAGGGTGCATCCTTTACACTTTCCATTAAAGAATTTTGTGCTTGAATATCAGCCAATAGGGATATTGAGCCATCAAGAGTGCTTCCCTCTGATGTAGTTGATAGGCGTGTAGCTCGATTGATCTATTCTTGAACTAATGAGAGATGAGGAAGGAATAATGTCTGGAGGGTCATTATATCCATCCTAATCTTATGCTCTTCATTTCTAAGTTCTAACTATTGAGCCATGAGCTATTGAAGCTTGGTATAAAAGTTCTGAACTGAATTAGGCTCTGTGGTCAACTTAGTTGAGAGACTGGTGATCTCTTTCTCAATTGCATCAGTTTTATTCTGGATATCTTTAATAAATAAGGAAAATGTACAAAGTTTCTGAAATAAATAAAGAATATGCTTGAGTTGAGGGGACAACTCAGCAATGAATTTGACAAGCTTGACTTTTCCTATAGCTAGAGCTTTTTGTACCTCTTCTATCATTTTTGCAGTAAGCTCTTTATCTTTTAGCTTGCTCAAGTACTTAGTTGCATCAACTCCAGATGTTTCTATTTGATTAAGGAGTTCATCCAGTTGAATGTGAATGGCTGCATTAGTTGACACTGTAGCTGATGGTAGCATTTCTGTTAGCAGTGTTTTCACCTTCTGTAGTACTTTATTCTTCTTTTGAATGGCTAGTTGTTTTTCTTGTTTGGCCTTTGCTTTGCATAGTTCATTGAAATCAATAAGTGCTTGCCCCTTTAATTTTGAAATATCCACATTGGGCAACACTATTGGTTTAGTTAAATCAACTTTAAAACTATGCTTTTTCACTTTCTTCTCTTTACCTTTGGTAGGTTGTACCAAGACAATTGCTTGTGAGGCTTGTTGACCCTCGGTAGGTTGCTCGGTAGAGGCAACACTTTGGTCAGTTCCTGTAGCCGTTGTGGTGTCCTTGGGTGTCTTGGTACTGGGGGTCTCAGCTGTAACATTTTCAGTGCTTGACAGTGCTTGAGAGGTCTGATCTTTAGTTGTACCTTTTGCTGCTTTAGACTTGTGACCTTCGGTGCCTTGTGTTGTATCTTTAGGAGCTTCAGTAGAGACAAGTGGCTTGACCGGCGGATAACGCTGAACTTGTACTATCACAGATTCACTAGATACAAGTTTTGCATGGGTAGTGCCTTCTATCATTTCCTGCTTTGGTGCTTCTACATCCATGACATCTTCATCAATTTGAATAGTGTCAGCCGGGTCTTGCTTGGTAGCATCAGGAAGTGACTTTACTAGTTCTAATGGAGCTAGCCAAAACTTTAGAAGTGTCCAGATGATAGCTTCTTCAATTTGTCGCTTCTCATCATTATTCCTAGTCTCATACTTGACATATCTAAATCCTGCAAATCCACCATATTCTTTAAGATTGGCACAAAAGTTTTCAACACTATGAATATTTACCTTCTTGCTTTTTACAATCTGGAATTTGTTGGCATCTTCTAATTCTGTATCACTAGACTCTTTTGCCAGAATGAGTCTCCGAGTAGATTTCTTGTAGGTTTTGGTTACCTTGGGAACAATAACACTCTTTTGTTTCTTACTCGGTGATGCAGCTGATGCTCTAGTGTTGGGTCTCTTTGTTGGTGGAGTCGGTAGGGCCTTTGTAGTGTCCAGTTTCTTTCTTTTCAAAACTTTTCCCTTAGGCAACTTGGTACTTAATGTTATTGCTGCATCTTGAACTTCTGAATCCTCTTTGGTAATGGCAAGTGTGCCTTTGATAGGTGTAGAGGAGGATTCTTCTCCAAATTTCTCAGATAAAACCTTTATCATCTTTGTAGCCTTTCTTGTAGCTTTAGGTACTACAATGCTCATTTTCACATTTTCCTTAACTTCTTCATAAGTTCCATATCTCAGTTCAATAGCATGCCTCGGTAGTGTAAGATATGCATCAATTTGTTGTTATGTGATATCATAATCAATCTTGTAACCCATTGGTGGCAAAGATTGAGTCCTAGGTTCTACAACATTCACATAGCAGTAATCGGTGTCTACCTCAAAACATATATCATCCTTATATTTCTCTACCAGCTGTGGTGGAATCTTGTACCTGTTGTGCATCTTTTCTTTAAATTTGCTGAAGTAATCATCCATGATATCATTAAAATTATCTCCCAATTTCTTGATAAAGTCATTAATTTGATGGGTGATAGGTCGGTGTAGCTCCGAAACTACTTTACTGACTGAGGGAAAGAACTTCTCAAAGTAGAAAAACATGCATACAAGAAGTGAACCAAACTTCAGTGTGTTTGTCGAGTTGTTCTTTTTCGGCTTCCTTATTGTGTTCAGGTTCTCAAACAAGTTCTTCAATAACACTTCACATAAGTCTACTTACGTTCCCTTTTTCACTATTTTGTAGGCTAAGTCAACTGCGGCCCATGGTACACTGTTTTCCCTTGTTGATTGGAAGAAATAGTAACCAATTACTCTAATTGCAAATTTAAGTTCTGCATCAGTGACATTATTCAGTTTCAGTCCTCGGTAATCAGATTCTACTCCAATTAAACTGATTAACTCCTTCTGTGATATCATTTTCTATGCTCATGCATGGTCATAGATAGGATATCCAGTGATCACATGAATGATTTCCTTAGTGATTTTGAATGGTTGCTCTTCTAGCCACATAAAATCATCATGAACTCTGCTTAAAACAAACTTAACCCACTGGGGTTTGAATACATGGGGATAGGCTAGGGCTTCAGTTAATCCCTTGATTTTGATATGCTCGTACTTGCTATCCATTTTGCCATCGGTACATAGCTCATCATATGTGTCACTAATCTCAACATGACCAAGTTCTTCAACACGGCATTTGGTGAAGAATCTAACATCTTCGACTAACAAGACTCGATCCAGGATGAGTGAAAAGGCAGTTTTGTCATCCGGTTCAGAGGTGACTTTAGGAGTCAAAGTGTATTTCAGAGATGGCTTCTCCACATTCTTGACAACTACGGGATCTTGGATCTTAGGTGTCATTTGTAAATTTCAGATAAAACTTAGCAAACTATCCTTAGGGTTTGACAATTTACAAACGATAGACGTTTCACACTCGGTAGATAATAGCAATTTGACAAGATCAGAAAACCAGCTTAATAGTGATGAGATTTGATGTAAATACCTTGGATTCGTTTTGAATGAAGTTTTGATCGCCTTGATTCGCTCTGTTCTGCTCTCTTGAAAACTTTGGTGAATGAAAATGACCACGAAAATACCTTTAAGTACACAAAATACCTTATCGAGCTCCGTCTAGGTTAGGTCAAAACATTAAATGCACTCGGTTTACCTTTAACCGATTTACTCTCTTTTCTTTCGTTTTAACCGAGTAACCAAATTTCCTTGTTTACCGACTTGACAAGTTTTCTGTAAAGTACTTTTGATGGAATTTCAAACTTACTAATGCATCTTAACTATGCAGATTTTGAGTTTAGTACATAATAGAATAGGAACGGTTATGATTTTAACCTTTAGAGAATGCAGTCCCTTCATACCTTTTCTGATTAATTTGGAATAGGTGCACGTAACTCGGTAGGTAAGGTGCTTTCTTCATCTGACATGATTTCCTTCTTTTTCCAAATCATCTTGAATTTTTCTATTATCTCTTCAGTGTCTCCTCTAGGTTGATCTCTGCAATCTCCAACTAAATGTCCAACTTTGTGACAATAAAAACATGCAATACCAGGATTTCTCCATGATCTTCAGTTGTTCATTCCAAATCTTATAATATAGTTGGCACTTATATGTCCATATCTTCCACAACATTCGCACCATATCCTTGTATTGTAATCCCATGGTACTGCTGCATATTGTCGGTAAGGATTTGTGTGGGTTCGGTAACCTCTAGTGTTTGCTCTGTGTGTAGATCATATGTGGTTCTTTTGCTTAAACTAGCACTTCTCAGTACTATGTCCATATCTATTGCAGTTTTTACAAAACCCTTTTAATTTTGCCTTCTGATAGTTGTTAACAGACTTTGTCCTACATTGATTAGATGTGTGACCATATTTATTGCACTTGTAACAATACTCATTTGACTTAGTGATATTCGGTTGCTTACCTTTTCTGATCTAGCATATGTTGGCAGTATGACCTTGATTTCCATAGTAGTAGCAAATAGGCTTCTTCCTTTTGATTTTATTCTTGTTTCCAGCTTGCTTTGATGATTCTCCTTTCTCGGTAGTATGAATTTCTTTCTCGGTAGAGTCTTTTCCTTTGTAACTGAGTCCTGCATCTTTGTTGGGTCTTCTTGTATTCAATTTCTCATCCAACATCTTTGATGCTTCATAACTCTTCTTCAATGTTTCTTTGGATTTCTTCTCTGTTTCAAGTTCATCAGTCGACCTTGATACTTAAAGTTTCAATGCTTGATTCTCATCATTCTTTAGAATTGCTTCATGCTGTGCATAGCCTAGTTGATATGTCATATTTTGTTGAATCCCAGTTAACCTTATGATTTCATCATTCTTATCAGATACTAAGACTTCAAGTTGTTGTTTCTCTCTTTGTAGATCTCTTGCTTTATCCTCAGCTGTCCTCAATGCATCTAGATTTTCAGTCATCTGTGTACTGAAATGTTCATGTTCTCTTTTCATTGCTTTTAGTTGATCAGTCAATGCTTTGTTCTTTTCTTTCAATACTCCAATCATTTCTTCAGTTTCTTCAAATATACTGTTCTTAGATGATGTCTCAATTTGTTCCACTAACTCTTGAGAATCCTGCAAGTCATCAGATAATCTTCTTCTTACTTTCAGAGATTTTTGCATTTGCCTTTCCATGTCTGCAATCACTTGATTTGCATGATCAAGCTCTTATTGCATATATACAATCCTCCGAGATTGTTTATAACCTTCCATTGATAAGATCTTTCTCTTTAGGTAGTTAAACCCTTCTCCAAGATTCAAGCTCTGATACCAATTGTTAGGCCCAATATGGAAAGCTAATGTACTGAGAGGGGAGGGGTGAATCAGTACTTCAAAACTTTTCTTGAATAATATATTTACTGTTATGCATAAACCAAATAGTGCAGTAACATAAAATAAAGTTAAAAGAAATAGGTAACAATCATACACGATTCACTCCATAACACATATATTTTGGTTACGCAGAAACTCTTGGTTAGAGAGAAAAACTGCAGTGGGGATGGCACCCACAACTTCACTACTGCAATAATAAAGAATGCTTGGTTAGAGCTACATTTAGCTATTTCTGATAGCTTACCCTGTTAGGAGTAACAAGATCTATTAGATCTACCTTGCTAAAGGATTTTACAACATTTATTCTGAATGTTGCACCTAGTTAGAGGCTTTACAATTTATAGACTTGGTTAGAGTCTTTTACCCTGTTAAAGGTTTCTCTTTCAACTTCACAATATTACAATAAAATCATTACAAATATCTGCATCTTTACATCTGAAATGTTATAGCAGATTCTATGTGCTCAGAATAAGATTACCTTGCTTATAGCATACCTGTGCTCAGAATAAGATTACCTTGCTTATAGCATACCTCGGTAACCCATATAGTAACTCGGTAAACCTTTTTGTTTACTCTGTTCTTCGACTGTTCTCTAAAAACCTTCTTAGTGACCTTTGTGTCTCTGTAATAGTCTTCCTTCATACATACATGCACACACCTTGCTCTTAACTCATGTTGTATAAATAGATCTCTTAAAACGGTGATCCAATTCATTGCTTCGATCTTACAAACAAGATTCCTCGAATGAATAATTATACAAAATATTTCATTGGTTAGATTGATCTCAAAATCATATACAATCTTCTGGTGCAATTTCCAATGTAATAATGGTTAGATATGCCTAGATCTTGTAACACGTTTTCATATGCATGTCCAGGTTCAATGTATCTGGTAACACATTTCACTCGATGAATATCAACTCGATGTGTCATCTTTACTGCTCGGTAGTCTCAAAAAGATACTCAGTAGACAACTCAGTGTATACTGTGTTCTGTAACTACTTTCTTCTGTAACCGACTAGACTATGCATACCGACTTCTCTGTGTGTACCAACTGCATGATTTGGTAGTGCTTAACCGACTAGAATATATAGTATGACTTTGAATATAAAAACTAATGGCAATTTGATAAGTAGTAACAGATTTTAGGTCCTTCATAGCAGATGTGGGTCTTTTTTATTGTAAGTCTCATAATGGAGTTTTTACATGGACTAATATGAGGAGGGGATTTTCTCAAATAGATGAGAGATTAGATAGGTTCTTATTATCTGAGAATTGGATTGATTTGGATGTTGATTTCTCTTCTTCTATTCTTCCCAATATGGGCTCAGATCACTTTCCAATCTCCTTCTCTATTCGAGAAGACAAACCTCTTCACAAGTCTCCTTTTAAGTTTGATCCAATGTGGTTTAGAGATCCCTCTTTTCTTTCGTTGCTTAAAAAATGGTGGGATTCTGCTCCTTTTGTCTCGGGTTCTAGAATGTTTCAAGTTGTTAGAAAGCTCAGCTTTTTAAAATTAAAAATTTGAGATTGGAACTTGGTTCATTTTAAAAACATTTTTGAAGAAAAACAGAGAATTCAGGATATGATAGTAAGTTTGAATAACCATGTGATTCAACATGGCATGGTTCCTTCAGTTTTTGATGAATTAAAGTCTCTCAAATCTCAACTTGATGATATTTTGGCTAGGGAAGAAATTTATTGGAGACAGAAGTCTAGGGAGTTATGGCTTTTGGAGGGGGATAGGAATTCAAAAAAATTTCATTCCTCTACCAAGTTGAAGACGAGTAGGAATAGAATCACTTGTATTCAGGATCAGCAAGGACAATTATTGACTGAGCATGATGATATTGCTAAGGAGGCAGTAAGGTTCTTTAAAACCTTTTCTATCATCAGAAGTAACAAATATTAGCAATTTTGACTCTCATGTCCCTTCTCTAGTATCCATGGAAGATAATAAGATGTTAATGGCACCTTTTTCTCTAGAAGAAGTCAAACAGGCAATTTTTTCCATGAACCCTGATAAGACTCCTGGTCCTGATGGTTATACACCATTGTTTTTTCAGAAGTGTTGGGATTTTGTGGGTAATGATGTTATATTGGCTCTTGAAGAGGCTCGACAGAATAGGTCTATTTTGAAAGAACTGTATACTACTTTGATTTCTATTATTCCTAAGAAGGAGGTTGTCAAGTCTTTTGTGGATTTTCGGCCTATTTCTTTGTGTAATACCTTATATAAGATATTCACTAAGGTTGTCTCTATAAGGTTAGCAAAGATTTTATCTAAGCTCATTTCCTTGGAGCAAGGGGGTTTTGTTCCAAGGAGGGAAACTGCAGAAGGAGCAATTGTAGTGCATGAGGTGTTGCATTCTATCTCCCGAGAAGTCTTCAACTATGATACTTAAGCTTGATATGATGAAGGAATATGATAAAGTAGAATGACATGTTTTGTGTAAAGTTTTATTGAGATTGGGTTTTTCATACGCTTGGGTAAAATGGATTCACTCTTGTATATCTTCTGCAAGATTTTCAGTAATCCTTAATGGTTCTCCCTGTGGTTTCTTCTCCTCTTCCAGAGGTTTGAGACAAGGAGATCCCCTTTCTCCTTTTTTGTTTATTCTTCTTGTTGAATCCTTTAGCTGGGCAATCAGGGCTGCTAGGTCAGAGGGTTTTTGGCAAGGTATTAAGATTCAAAATTTTCCTCAAGCTATTTCTCATTGCCTCTTTGTTGATGATACTCTGTTGTTTGGGTATGCTTCTTTGTCAGAGGCTAAGATTATATCAAGTATTATTCAGGAGTATGCCTTATTTTTGGGTTAGAAAGTCAATATTGATAAGTCTAAAATCTTTTTTCTTAATACTTCACCGTTGGTGCAGCAGAGGTTGCATTACTTCTGGGGTTTTCAGATTGGTAACCTGCCCTGCTCCTATCTTGGGATTCCCTTCTTTGTTAAGCAAGATAAGCTTGGTTTTTGGGATAGGGTAACTTTGGCCATTTCAAAAAGAATTTTTTCTTGGAATCATAAATGGTTGACTTTAGCTAGAAAATTGACTCTTATTAAATTTGTTCTGAGGTATGTTCCTATTTATTTAATGTCAGTTTTAAAGTCTCCTAAATTTGTTATTATAAATTTACAAGATACCCTTCAATTGTTTCTTTGGGATAACAATAAAGATGGCAAAAAGAGGCTACCTTTGGTTGACTGGGATAAAATTTGCCTTCCTCAGGATTCAGGTGGTACTAGTGTTCATAATTTGGAGAATCAAAATTTAGCCTTAGGGGCCAAGTTGGTTTGGAGATTGTATGAGAGACCAAACTCTCTATGGGCTCAGATTATGTTTGCCAAATATCTAAAAAATAGTCCCAAAGAGAGTATTTTCAAATTCTCAAATTTACCTTTCGATTCTATCATTTGGAATTTCTTATGTAAATGTAGATTAGTTATTATTCCCCGCCTCTCATGGGTTGTTCATAATGGAAGGAAAGCTAGGTTCTGGGATGAATCATGGAATGGAAATTGTTCTTGATTAGTATTAGGGATTGGTATCCCTTGATTGGTCCTCTCATCTCTCTTTGGGGTGTGTTTGTGGTAGATTATTTTGACATTGTTCAGGATGGCCCTTTGAAATTAGCCAAATGGAAGTCGATTGATTTCCTTGATGTGGATTTGCATTTGAAAGCGGAGTTTGATAAGATTATGAGTGAAATGTTTATTACTCTCTCAGACTCTGAAGATGAACTTATTTGGTCTGGGAATGCTTCAAGTAAATACTTTGTTAAGGGAGGTTATATCTCCCTTTTACCTATAGCTTCTGGCTCTTATTGGCCTTATAAGTTGTTTTGGCACTCGGCTTGTTTACCCAAAGCTGGCATTTTTGCTTGGTTGGCCGTCTAGGATAGAGTTCTAACAAGCATGAGGTTGGATAGATTAGGCATTACTGTGGCTTTTCCTTGTGTTCTTTGTAATAGGAACCTTGAGTCTTCCTCACATATGTTTCTCCATTGTGATTTTGCTTATGACTGTTGGAATTGGTTGCTGAGTAAATTGAGCTTATCTTTTGTTATTGGCAAGGACCTTACCTCCCACTTTTATTCTTGGCCTCTCATGTTTGCCTCTTCTTTTTATGCATGTCTTTGGGTTATCTCTCCATCTATTGTCATCTTGAATATTTGGTTTGAATAGAATAATAGGGTTTTTAAGAAGGTAAGTTCCTCAGTATCAGATGTTCTACAAAAAATAGAAGCCTCTATTCCAGAGGTTGCTTTGTCTTGTATCTATAAGAACTTGGGAAATCAATCTTCTTTCTTGCATTGGGATAATAGGATTACCAGGGTTTGGGGAGCCCTCTCGACCTTACCCTTTTATGACTCAATCTCCAAGAGTAACAATTCTCTTGCAAAGCGGGCACTGGATAAATGGAAACCTCCTCCTTGGGGTCACTTTAAACTAAAATTTGATGGTGCCTCCCAGGGAAACCCTGGGAAGGCAGGGGTGGGGATGGCTATTTTTTATCATAATGTGCATCTCATTCTTGCTAAATGCCATGATATTGGTTATAACACTAATAATTTTGCTGAGTTTCAAACTTTATCCTTAGGGTTGGATATGGCAATTTCTCTGAAGATCAAAAAAGTGATTGAAGGTGATTCTATGGTTATTATTTAGAGTGTAATGAAGAAGAGATCGAATTGTTGGAAGTTGCAGTATTTGTTGGATCATATTTTACAAAAGTTAGATTCTTTTGATTCCTTCCTAATCTGTCATTGCTATAGGGAAATTAACACAGCGGTTGATTTCCTGGCAAATCTTGCCATTGATAGTAAGGCCCATTTCCAGTTGGTTGATTCATCTGAAATTCCTTCGACAGTTTGGGAAGGAGTTCAAAATTCTTTGCATTTTGGCTGATTGGTTGCCCGCCCTCCTTGATTTGTCAGGTATATTTTCATTTTCACTTTATGGATGACTTTGTATGTGTCTAATACCTGATGTAGAAATAATATTTCTATTTTAAACTATTTTTCATATATGATGCCATTTATAGGGTGAGTATGTGGGTAATCATGACGTATTCAAGGGTGGCAGCATGTGTGATTTGAATGTCTTTTGTTTCAGACTTTCATGGGAATTTGGCATGTGTGAAGTTTTAGTATATGACACGTTCTTGGGCTATTATTGTTTTTTGAGGTTTGGTACTGTATCGAGGCTCATCTTGTGTGAGTTTGTTGGTCGTGGAAAATTTGGTATTGTTCTATGATCATTTTTTTGGTGGTAGCGTCCTCTCCTTCTTGATTTTCATTAATGAATGTCAGATTTTCATTGTTGTTAATTCGTGTGAAAAGTTCAAATCATGGTAGTTTGTAATTGATATTTATACAAATATGTTCTCGCCATCATGGTAAGTTGATGGCAATCTCTTATTAATACTTTCATGTGTTTATCTCATTTATTTAGAATGGGAAAGGCTGCATTTTGTGTTTCATGGTTTTGTGGGTTTCTTGAGTTTTGTTTCTGCAAATGTCGTCTTCCCTGGCCTCTGGGTTATATAGAGTGGTGCTCGAATTTGGGGTTTCGAGGGATGATAATGTGGAGAATTGTGACAAGCTTAGTAAGGTCTTTAATTTGTTTTCTATTGGAGTGGCTTTTGAATTCTGCAAGCCTCTGGGGTGTCGTTGGCTGTAAATTTTCCCTCATATTTCTTATGTTGAGCTTTTGTCTCGGTTTGCTACAATCTGCTATGATGTTTTACTTGACGTTGATTTGGTCTGCCTCTTGGTTTCCACATTCATTTTTCTGTCAGTATGTAATCAGGATATGGTTTCTTTTGCATTGGCTGATTATCGTTTTGATGTGGGGTCTTTTTATTATGGTGGTTTTCTTCCTTGCCATGAGCTCATGGGTAATAGTTGGTTTGGTCAATTATTGCATGAATTAAGAATGGGGCTGATATGTGACACCATGGATGATACACGGGCTTCTATGGATTTTCTATTGTATCTAGTTCTTGATCAGTATGTGGACAAAGCCTGGGTTGTTTTTGAGGCTTTACATTCGTTGCTTTCTTTGAGCTTCTTGTACATTGCTCTTGCTCATTTGGAATTTCCCCTAAGGGTTGTTCCTCCCCCGGATGCAGCTCATGATCCTCTGGTGGAGAGCACTAGTTCTTGGTTTTTACATGTCTGACTGCTTTTATCTTGGAGTTGTGGTATGGTTTTCTGATGTAGATATGGAGATTTTGGCTTTCGATATGTTGGAATTTTGTCTATACCGTACCTTTTGAGGAGTATCTCTTTGGTATCCAGATATTCAATTTGTAATTGGTTGAATCTCCTATATTGGCATTGTTTTTTGACTCCTTGGTGGTGCTACACGATCTTCTGGTGGTTTTTGTTATCCATCCCTTTATTTGGCAACGAGCTGGTTTTTGTATCTAGACATGTCCTATGGGACCTTTGTATAGTTTTTCAGATGTAGGGGTTTGGGTGGTTTTTGCCAGATATGTAACAAATTATGTAAGGGTAGTTCTAGTTTTTTTATTTCAAGGCTACAACTAGAGGTTTTCTTGCGGGTTCTTTCCTGTCGGTATGTCATTTGAACCCATTGTAAAATTTATGAATAATAATAAAGTTTAGTGGCTTGCCCACTTTTATTGAATATATATATATATATATATATATATATATATATATATATTATAATATAATAAATATAATATATAAATCATAAATTATGTATTTAATTTTATATTATAATTTATTTTTTTTAATCATTAAGTGCTATCATTTATGGGGATAGCTCCCTATATTGCTTGAAAATTTTAGGAAATACATAGAAGTTGACCAACATGGACCCGCTAGACCAGATACATCTTTCCTTCTACAAATATGCTATATTTTGCATCATAGAAACATAAAATAATTACTCCTACTTAATCCTAAAATACCCCATGTATAGACCTGCAGATCCCCTGGGTTACACCTAACCCCCAATGGCTTGGTATATCACAGCAGCATACTCACTAATTGCAATTGCATTGAGTGTGGAATTCTACGGAAGCCACTAGTCAACTGACTCAGTTATCCTACGAAATGGCTCCAAATTTCCATTGAAGACTGCACATCTATATATTTCCCATGCCTCTTCCCCAAATGTCTCCAGTCTCTCCCTCTCTTCCCTCCATAATTCTCTACGGGCCATATCTCGAATCTCCTCACTGTTCAATGAATCCTCCTCTCCAGCTTCACTGCCCTCAATGTCTTCTCCTTCCTCATTATCTTCTCCTTCACTCTCCTCATCTTCCTCTGAGTCCGATCGAAGGTAGTTCTTGAATTGAAAATAGATCTTCAGTATACTCACCCTAACGTCTTCCTCCAAACCCAGAATGGCTTCAGCGACCATGTGTGTAATAAAGGGTTTTATGAAGCCTTCTAGCAATTCGACCACACGCTCCTTCGTTTCAATGATATCCACTAGTGGGAGGAGAACGGCTTCCAGCACCAGAGCATCGCACTAATGTCTGTCCATATTTAATGTAATGCCCACTAACCCCCTAACAGAGTCATGTACATACTCTTCAGTTCTGAACAAATTTCTCAACTGAGCGATCAATGAATTTTCGCAGTTTACACAGCTAAGCCTTCCAAAGTAAGCCATGGCCAGCGATAAACTTGCAACACTCCCCAAAATTATTACTACACCAAAGCCCTTCACATTTGCCTTAAGAAGTTGAAAATTGAATTGACAGTCGAAAGCTTTGTCCGGTTCTTGCTATAATCTTTCTCTCAGTAGCCATATCTTTATCCAAATGTTTCTTTTCTAAACTTGCAGAACTGCTCGGGATCCATGTGACCCAACCATCAATTATTTCCTAGAAACCTCGTGTTCGAGTTTCGCCCATTTTTGGTACCCGAGCTCTTCAATAAAATATTTCCTCACTTCCCTTTGCATCTAGTCAATGTCTACCATCTTCTGTAGAGAGATGTTCTCGAAAGAGACAAGCCTTGAATACTATGTGCTATCATGGCATAATTGAAACCATAACGCTTATCCTCGATGCACCCTGCTTATCTCAGACTATCTCTATCAGCCAATTGCAGTTTTGGGAATTTCATCTTTGTCTGCAACAAGGATTGAGGACAATCCGTCCAAAAGCTCCTCCTTTTTAGTCATCTGATTTGGACCAACACAGTCGATTCCTCTATTTTCCAGCCAGTCTATCACCGTGTTACCCTCTCTGTATATGTGTTTAAGGGTGAAACTATTTAAACTATCGCATACTCTTTGGATGTTGGGATGAACTGCCTCCAATTTCCAATTTTTGGATTTCTGTTTGGCTATCCCATTCAAAATAATTTGTGAGTCTCCCTCTATTTCTATGTCCTGGAAGCCATGGGCCACACACCATTCCAGCCTAGCTAACAACCCTGCCATTTCTACCATGTTGTTTGTATTGATTCCTAAAGGACCGTACTTTGCCCCAACAAAGTTGCCAAATTCATCCCTCATAATGGCACCATAACCTGATTTTCCAGGATTACCATGGCTAGCTCCTTCGAAGTTAACCTTTATGGTTCCTCTCTTTGGAGGAGACCAAACTACGTTGGCTTTGTTCTATTTCTTGTCCATTAGCTTGTAACCACTACTTTTCATTAAGTTCCAATGTCTTTCCATCTCTGTGTCCCATGAAGAATAAGAACAATACTTTCTTCCCACTACTTTCACATTGATGACTTCTTCTATGGCTCCTTTAATTTTAGGAATTAGAGTATCAACGGACAGGGCTTCCTCATTAAAAACTCTTCTATTTCTCTCCTTCCATATATGCCAAACAAGTAGAGTTGGACTCACCACCCACAAAATGCTCCATTTTGATTTTATAAATCTGGAAAGCCACGCTAATAAAAAACTTTTTAATGTTTGACTTCTCACCAATCCAAGCTACAAATTGCCCAATAGCCAATCCCAAAATTTTTTAGAGTACGAGCACCAATATAAGAGATGATTCATTGTCTCTTCATTTTCCATACATAGAATGCATACACTCGGACTTGCAATTCCAATTGTTTTCAACCTATCCCCTGTCAGGATGCGACCGTGCAAAGTTATCCAAAGGAATGCCCCTGCCTTGGGCAATACTAATTTATGCCAACACAACACCGATGGCCACTCCACATTCTGATTTCTGCACCTAAGGATCTCATATCCCAAATTAACATTATATTTTCCAGTCTTAGAAGCACTCCATAATAACTGGTCCATTTCATTTTGATAGATGATTTTTTTTTCGGTTTTGAATGTCCTTTAGCTCCAAATTCCTCTCCATCTTCCATTCTCCAACTGATTTCCATTCAATCTACTCTGACTCCATCTGCCCATCCATAATATAATCAACCACATACAAACCAACCACTGCTTCCACTTCATTAACTCATACTGTGTCGTCTATTTCTTCAGCTAAAGAAATATCACCATTCCATGAATCTCTCCAAAATTTAGCCTTTCCTCCATTACCAATCTTCCATGTCAGATGCTCTATTATTATACTCCTGCTTTCCCAAATATATTTCCAAATTGGAGATCCCTTAATCGAATTAGCCACTATAAAAATCCTTTCTGCTTCATATGAATCCAAATACTTAGCAGCCATTATCTTACACCAGGATTTGTGAGGTTGAGTATACATTTTACATGCTAATTTAGCCCCTAGAGCCAAATTGTGCAAGTCCATTTTTCTTAGACCCGCACCTCCCTCTGATTTTATTAAATAGGCTGCATCCCAATTAATGAGTGGAATTTTCTTCTTTTCCTGTGCTCCTTCCCACAAAAACTTTTTGAATAGACTATCTAACTCTTTTGATGCTTTAAACGATAGCCGAAAACATGACATTTGATAAATAGGGATCGCTAAAAGAACAAATTTAATCAATTGGATCCTACCTGCCTGATTTAACCACTTGTTCTTCCAAGAGGATGCCTTTACTTGACATTTTTTGATCACTTCCTCCCACATTCTGTTTTGGTATCTGCCCGGGTCTAACTATACCCCTAAATACTTCAAAGGAAATTTTCCTTGTGGATAACCCATTATTTCCCCAATTTTACTTTGCATCCTCACATTAGTGTTGAAGAAATATATCATTGATTTCTCCTTATTCATACTCTGACCTGATCCTTTTTCGTAATCATTCAATAGCATCTTAATAACCTTAGCTTCCTTCTCAGTGGCTTCCCCAAAAAGAATTGTATAATCAGCAAATTGAGAGTGGGAAATTGGATCAATACTGTTGTGAATGAGTGCACCTTTCCACAATCTTGATTGTACAAGATTCTTGATATTTCTACCCAAAATCTCAGCCATTAATACAAGCAAAAAAGGAGACAAGGGATCGCCTTGTCTTAGACCATTAGTAGCTTGAAAAAATCTTACTATAGATCCATTAACAATGATGGAATATGATACTAAGGAGACACATTGTTTTATACAGTTTATCCAACTAGCATCAAAACCAAATCTTTCAAGAACAGAGAAGAGGAAGTACCAATTCACCCGATCGTATGCTTTACTTACATCCAGTTTAACTACCATCCCCTGAGTTTTGCTCCTTTTCATCGAGTGCATAGTTTCAGCAACAGTGATTATGCTATTTACAATTTCTCTCCCAGGAGTAAAACCATGTTGTTTTGGAGATACCAGCTTGTCCAAGACCATCTTCAACCTATTAACCATAACTTTTGATACTATTTTATAAATTGAGTTACATGGAGATATTGGTCTATAATCAACAATACTTTGGCAACTTTGCTTTTTTGGAATCAGGGCTATAAGTGTATTGTTTATTTCTTTAACAAATTTGCCTTTCCTTCGAAATTCCTCCACTACGATCCAAATATCCTCTCCCATGAATTTCCAACACCTCTAATACAACTCCATTGTCACCCCGTCTGGACCCGGAGCTTTATGCGAGTGCAACTCAAATGTAGCCTTTTTAACTTCATCTTTTGAAATTGAAGCCAAAAGAGATGCGTTATCCTCCTCCAAAATCTGTTTGTCAATGATATCCAAAAGATATTCAACTGATTCATCTCTATCCCCTTCTGAAGATCCCAAGATTTCTTCAAAATATTTGACTGCAATGTTCTCCAACTCTTCTACTTTGCCAACCATTTTGCCCGAGACATCTTTCAACTAGATGATTCTATTTTTATTCCTTTTTGCTTTTAAGGAGGCGTGAAAGAATTTCGAATTTGAATCTTCTGCATCTATCCATAATTCTTTGGATTTGTCCCGCCAAAAAATTTCTTCTCTTAGAAGGATTTCTGCCAGTTCAGCTTTAAGGGAAGTCTCAGCATGGTACTCTTCATTCGACATCCCTTTCTCGATCACCAAATTATTGATCCTATCTAGATCCGCTTCCACCCTCAGTTTTTCAGCAAAAATATTCTTGAAGGATACCTCATTCCAAGTTTTTATTTTGTTCTTGAGATATTTCATCTTTTTGATAAAACAATAACTTGGAGTGCCTTTAAAATCTGTAAATTCTTTCCACCACTTCTCAATGTTTACTTCAAAGGTAGTCTCTCCACCACATACTCAAAAACTTAAAATTACCTTTCCCTTTTGTCAATGGAATTGTACAATTCAGCTGTATCGGAAAGTGATCCGACAATGATATAGGTTGGATAATTGACTCCAGATCAAACTTACCTCTTAACCAGAATGATCCAACAAATATTCTGTCCAATCTCTCGGAAATTCTACTAAAATTTGCCCTCCTATTAGTCCATGTAAATTTTCCAGATTTAGGGACTACATCAAAAAGGTCATTGTCTGATACAAAATTTCTGAAATCTTCCATCACTCGAGCGTTCATACTTAAACCTCCGAATTTTTCTTCATTGTAGAGTAATGCATTGAAATCTACTACCACTATTGCTTTCTCCAAATCAATCTTTCTAAACTGATTTGAGATTTCTATCCAGACCCTTTTCTTTTCTTCTATCTTAGTCGGTCCATAAACATTGAAAAGGGAAAAATTTGTTTCTTCCTGCAAGATTCTTACTTTACAATACATCCAGTTTTCTTGCTTATAAATCAAATCTACTACCACTTTTTCAGGATTCCATAGAACCGCCAATCCACCCTTGGCTCCTATCGCCTCCTAATACACTCCTTCCCACATCTTGCTAAAAGATTTGAAAAAGGAGGCTTTTTCCTTATTAAGCTTGGTCTCTTGCATCATTATGATATCTCCAAAAATTCTTTGAATAGCCCTCTTGACCAAGCATTTTTTGTCAGGAGTCAATAGACCCCTGACATTCCATGTTGTTATTTTCATTGTTTGCCAAGGGAGATTCCTACTCCCTTGGTTTTCTTAATAAAATCCAACACACTAATTATACCTTTCTCATTAGCTCTATCCTCTCTCTTCTATTTATTGCTTCTTCTGCCCCTTACTCCTTTTGTTTTCCCAACAATACGTTAGTTGATTGGCTGATGCTTCTAGGATCATTATTCTCCAGTTCATCAATTAGATATGGTTCATCATCTGAACCCCTTTCGTATTCAAATTCAATATCTGACAACCCTTTCAATTTAGAGGTTGAGTCTCTGAAGCCCTCCTCTGTATTGATTCTACTATCATTAATATATCCTTCACTAGATCCAACATTGATTTCCTTCTGCTTTAGCTCACCATCTTCCATTGTTGCATCCTCCATAATTTTCAACCTAATTTATGAGTCACCATCATTTTCCTTTTGCGATGTAATTGTTTCTAACCTTTCTTTCTCATGAGTCTTTTCAACTTCTGCATTTTGTAACTTTTCTTGGAATTCAACCGTTTTCTTTTTTCCCTCTGATATTCTCCTCCAAATCTGTCTTGGTTTTCTAAATGTCTTGTTTGCCTTTCTGACGAACATCTTGCAATCCTTCTCTCCATGGAATTTGCTTCCACATCTAGGGCATCTTGGTATTTCTTTATCAATCTCCACTTTTTGAGACCATTCCCCATGATCAGATACCAATGTTATACTCTCTGGAATTCTTTTGACTGCTGCAATTCTCATGCGAGTGCATTTACATATGTCCTCTGCATAGTCAAAGCCTATTTCCAGCAATGTGCCCAATGTTCTACCTATCTTCTCCCATAATTCCTCACTCCAGTATTCTATCGAGAGATTATATAACCGAATCCAAACCGGCTCGGAGTAAACAGCCAACGGGGTAGGGTCAAAATGAGGTGTCCATGGTTGGATGTAAACTGCATGCAACTTGATGAACCAGTTTCTATATGTTAGTTCTCTATTTCTCTCCTCCTCTTCTTCGAACAGAACTACAAAAAATCCTTTGGCAATGAAATTAGTTACGGTTCTTTTTCCCCAATTACATTTGACCCAATTCCTTATTTCCTTTCTTGGCCAGTTAAGTCCTATTATTTTGGCTATTACTGCATAATCTTCCCAAAACACCACATCCTCCTTTAATTCTTTAGAAAAGTCTATTCGAATATCCTCTGTGTGCCCTCCCTTTCCGCCATTAAAAGGTAACGGCATTGCCGAGTAAACTTTTTTTGTTCCTAAATTTTAATTCTTAATTTTATATTATAATTATAATATATAAATAATAAATATAATTTATAAATAAGTAAATATATATTGAAATTTTTTAAATATTATTTTTTATTTTCAAAATTTTCATAACTTTTATATTAAGATATATAATAAATCTAATATATAGATAATAAATTATATATTTAATATTGTTTTTTTAATTTTAATATATTAAATTTATATTTACATTGTATGTTATTACGCTGAGAGGTGTATTAATACTCACATAATGGATTGATAGATATGCGCGATTAAAAACCCCCTATGATTAAAATTGACACCTGTCATATTGTATGACACTGTCATAATTACAATTAGTTTTACTATTACATAAATAAAAATAATTTAAATTATTTTAAATTGAATTAAAATAAATAATTAAAAATCAATTAAATATATATTAGATTTTATTTCAAATTAATATAAATAAAATAAGTTAAATGAAAATAAATTAAATCTCTTTATATATTTTTTTTTGCATATCAATTACCTGAATTCCCAATTGTATGCATACCTAATATACCAATCCCCAATGGAAATGGCATCATGAAGGAGATTGGGTCTACATCCCAGGGAGTTTAGGGACTTCAGACAAAATAAATTCATGAATCTAGGCTTCAGATCATGGTCAAAACCAAAATGGGTATGGCAGGATCAGAACAGATTTATAGGATTTGGGTCGGATGTCAGAAATCTGGATAAATGGCAGAGAGATTTTTCTAGACCCAAAGGGGATCATCATCTCAATCTTGGTGATCGCAGCACTGTTATAGCTGGGCCAAACACAGACTGGCAAAGGGTGCAGGAGAAAGAATGGAGGCCAAAGAAGATCCCAAGATCTGGGCCGGTTGTGAAACTGGAATCCAAACCTGATGACAATCACAAGTTGTCATTTTTTTCTGGATAGTAAAAGATGGAGTGATTCGGTGGCTTTTTTCAAAGACGGAGGTTTTTTCTTGAAATATTTTGGAGATTGGTCGGCGTTTTCTATGTTAAGAAGTGGTGTGAAGAAACGTGGCCCTTCAAGATGGAGATTAAGACTATGCCAAATGGGTATTTTCTTGTCATAGCAAAAAACAACAAAGACAAGAATTGGGTCTTATAAAATGACCCCTTTTTCTTGGGAGGACAAGGAGTTTCAATAAGGGATTGGCAGCCAAATTTTAACCCTATCAAAGCCTTAGTGGAGGAGGTCCCAATCTAGATACGTTTATATAATCTCCCTATGGGATATTGGAATTAGGATATTTTTCAGATGATTGGAAACAAACTAGGGTTTTACCTTAAATCAGATGAAGCCATTTCTAAAGAAGATTTTAGCTCTTATGAGAGGATTTGTGTTAGCTGGAAACCCAATTTCTAAGTCCCGGCATGGATAGAGATCAACACAAATGCGGGGAGCAGGATATAGAAGGTGGAAGTTGAGGAATTTCTGGAGAAATATTCAGTCTGTAATAAAGACGGTCACTCGAAAGAGGTTTGTTTGATCAGACCAAAAGGAAAACAAATTGATGACCCTTTGGAAGCTAGAGTGGAACATTTTGCTGAGATACATCGAGAGGATGGATAGTCGCACTCTCATAAGGCAGGGAAGCTACCTCAATCATTGCCAGAGCTGGTGAAACTTGGACCTCCAATTGAGGAACCAAAGATGGATTATAAATCGGGAGGGACATATCCAACAACTCATTTGGATGCCACACAGCTAGTGGAGGAAGCACTAAATAAGATGGAAGCTGCTATGAATGTTATAGATGCGAGTATGGGGGGTACCTAGGGGGTTCGTCCCATAGAGAGAGAGGAGTTTCAAGCCCAGGAGAAATGTGAGATCCTGAACCCTGGGGCGGATAATAAGTTGGGAGAAGAGAATGATGATAGTTCTTGGGAGGTGGAGGAAGATGAAGAAGCTTGGGGGGCTTTTGATGAAGAAGACATACTAGAATGCAGAACTATTCAGCAGTTGGCCTCTCAAACTGATAAAGCGGCTATCAGAGAAAAGAAATCCAGGGGTCGTAAACCAAATAGAATATGAATTGCAATGGTTGGAAATGAAAAAGGTCAATCTAAATTATCAATAGGGAAGGAGGCTACCCTTCCTGAAGGACAATGAAGATCCTTAGTTGGAATTTTAGGGGTTGCAATGCTCCTGACAAGCGTCATCTAATCAAGCGAGGGCTTGACCAGGTGAAACTAGATTTTATTTATTTGCAAGAAACTAAGCTCAGTAGGGAAGATGCGGAGATTTGGCTGGGTGTTGGGAGATTCTGGGAAGGAGTGTTTTCAAGTGTAGAGTGTTCTTCAAGTGGTTTGGGGAAAAACTTGAATCCAAATCTCATCAAGGTTGAAGAAATTACTTACTCTCATGCATGGCAGGTGTGTAAGGTCTACTCTTTTGGAATCACTCGTGACTTTTTTCTGATCAATGTTTATGGACCTATGAAAGGTAATCTACAACTGGATACTTGGAATCAAATCTTGACTATTCTAAGTAATTTTACTCAGGACCTAGTTGTGCTTGGGGGATATTTTAATGCCATTCTAGATTCTAGTGACAAGAGAGGAGGGAGGATGAGTATTACTGCATCCCAACTAGGTTTTCAAAATTTTATTTCTGATAATGGCTTATGAGAAGTTAAGACCAACAAAGGGTCTTATACTTGGTCGAATCGGAGGGCAAGCAGGGAACACATAGCTAAAAAGTTGGATAGATATTTTATGGGGGTAATTGAGCTTCTAAACCCCTCCTTTTTGAAGTCATGGCTTTACCCTTGGCATCTTCTGATCATTTTTCTATTGAGCTCCTCATTTGCCTAGATTGTGCTCTGATTCATTGTCCTTTCAAGTTTGAGAAAATGTGGCTATGGGACTCATCTTTGAAGGAGTTTGTTGTGTCAACATGGAAGGAGGCCCCTGTGAGAACAAGCTTGAAGGCTTTCAAATTTTTCAAAAAATTGCAGCATCTCAAAGGTAAATTAAAGGAATGGAACAAGGTTAAGTTCAGAAACATCTTTGATAGTAGAAGCAGGGTTCAAGTAGAGCTAAAGGATTTGGAGTGCTCGATTTTGAATCATGGAATGACAATCGATGCTTTTAATAAGGAGAAGATGTTAAAACTAAGACTTAATGAACTGTTGGCGAGGGAAGAAGTTTATTGGAAGCAAAAATCAAGAGAAGGTTGGTTAAAGCAAGGTGATAAGAACACAAAATTCTTCCACAATTGAGTTAAATTTAGAAGGTCTTGGAATAAGGTGATGAGTATCAAGAACAAGAATAATTATGTTTTAAATGATTTAGAGGAGATCAACAAAGAAGCAGTGGATTTCTTCAATGAGTTGTTATCAAAGAATTATGAACTAGACTCTCGACACCAGGAAACTCTCCTGAGTAATATCCCAAAAATAATTTTAGAAAATCAGAACCAATTTTTATGTAAACTTGTTTCAACGGATGAAGTGAAACAAGTTATTTTTTCAATGAGGGCTGACAAATCCCTAGGACCAGATGGTTTCCCAGCCTTCTTTTACCAACAATTCTGGGAAATTGTGAGTCATGAATTATGGCAGGTCATGGAAGAAGTGAGAGTAAATCTAAAAGTGGAGAAAGAAATGAATTGCACATTCCTTAATCTAATCCCTAAAGTGGAGAAGCCTTCCTCTTTTGGCGATTTTAGGCCTATTTCTCTATGTAATGTGATATATAAGGTAATCACTAAAGTTATTATGAATCACCTGAAACCCTTACTCAAATTCATAATATCGAAGGAGCAAAGTATTTTTGTACGAGGAAGATCAATTATGGAAGGAATTATAATAGCGCATGAAGCCATTCACTCTATTGGGAAAGAAAATGTGGAATGAATGCTCATCAAATTAGATATCAGGAAAGCATATGATATGGTAGATAGGGATTTTTTGTTTTGTGACCTGAAAAAGTTTGGTTTCTCATCTCACTGGATAAACTAGGTGAAAGCTTGCATAAATGGACCATGGTTCCCAGTCCTAGTTAATGGTAGCCCTCAAGGTTTTTTCCAAGCTTCTAGGGGATTAAGATAGGGGACCCTCTTTCTCCTTTTCTCTTTATTATCCTAGCGAAAGTTTTGGGATGATACATTAGGAAACTAAAAAATGAGGATAGATGGAAGGGTGTCCAGGTAGCTGAGGGTGTGGACCCTATAACACATCAATAGTTTGCAGATTATACAATAGTGTTTGGAGACTCTTCCTTAAAAGAAGCTCAAACTATTAAAAGAACTCTTGATATTTTTTGTGAGGCATCCAAGCAACAGGTAAATTGGAAGAAATCTAATATTTTCTTTTTTAATACAGATTCTAGAAAGCAAAGAGAAATCATTAGGATATTGGGTGTGAAAGTTGGCACCCTTCCTGGGAGATTTTTGGGAACACCTTTGTTTTGGGGGGCCAACAGGACTCATTTATGGAAAAGATTATTTGACAGTTGTGTGAATAAGTTAGAGGGCTAGAAATGCAAGTGGCTTACCTCTACGAGTAGACTTGTATTATTGAAATCAGTCTTGTCAGTAATGTCGATCTACTCCATGATGTGCTTTAAAATTCCAAACAAGATCTCTAGTAGCATCAACCAGTTTATGAGAAAATTGTTTTGGAATGGGAAGGGCGACTAGGACAAAATTCCCTTGGTTGCTTGGGATAAAGTATGTCAACCGCGTCAGGTGGGAGGGGTTGGTCTTGTTAGGCCCAATATGGAAAGCTAATGTACTGAGAGGGGAGGGGTGAATCAGTACTCCAAAACTTTTCTTGAATAATAACTTTATTATTATGCATAAACAGAATAGTGCAGTAACATAAAATAAAGTTAAAACAAATAGATAACAATCATACATGATTCACTCCATAACACATATATTTTGGTTACGCAGAAACTCTTGGTTAGAGAGAAAAACTACGGTGGGGATGGCACCCACAACTTCACTACTGCAATAATAAAGAGTGCTCAGTTAGAGCTACATTTTAGCTATTTCTAATAGCTTACCCTATTAGGAGTAACAAGATCTGTTAGATATACCTTGCTAAAGGATTTAACAACATTTATTCTGAATGTTGCACCTGGTTAGAGGCTTTACAATTTATAGACTTGATTAGAGTCTTTTACCCTGTTAAAGGTTTCTCTTTCAACTTCACAATATTACAATAAAATCATTACAAATATCTGCAACTTTACATCTAAAATGTTATAGTAGATTCTATGTGCTCATAATACATTACCTTGCTTATATCATACCTTGGTAACCCATATAGCAACTCGATAAACCCTTATGTTTACTCTGTTCTTCGACTATTCTTTGAAAACCTTCTCGGTGACCTCTACGTCTTTGTAACTGTCTTCTTACACACATATACACCCTTAACTCATGCTGTATAAATAGATCTCTTAAGATGGTGATCTAATTCATTGCTTCAATCTTACAAACATGATTCCTCAAATGAATAACTATACAAAATATTTCATTGGTTAGATTGATCTCAAAATCATACACAATCTTCTGGTGCAATTTCCAATGTGATAACGGTTAGATGTGCCTCGATCTTGTAACACGTTTTCATATGCATGTCCAGGTTCAATGTATCTGGTAACACGTTTCACTCAGTGTATATCAACTTAGTGTGTCATCTTTGCTGCTCAGTAGACATAAAAAGATACTCGGTAGACAACTCGGTGTATATTGTGTTATGTGACTGCTTTCCTCTATAACCAACTAGACTGTGCATACTGACTTCTCTGTGTATACCAACTACATGATTCGGTAGTGTTAACCGACTAGAGTATATAGTATGACTTTGAATATAAAAACTAATGGCAACTTGATAAGTAGTAACAATCTCCCCTTTTGACATTAGTTGAGATGTTTGACAAAACTACTTTCAAAGTCATAACTCAAAAATCTATATACTTTGCAAAATCACTATACTTGACAGTATATACAATAGTCAATGAAATAGTATAATCAGATATACTCCCCTTATCATTATACTATACATAACTCTGATTTTGCATGCCTGGTTTTGTGCTTGTGTGCTCTGCTTACTCTGCTCGGTATACTCCCCCTGCATACAATACTCCAAATACTATATCAAAACTGTATCAATCTCCAAATATATAGTATCACTCCCCCTTTTTGACAAACATCAAAAACTTAATTTCCATCCGGGGGTGGTAACTGATCAAAAATTGATTTATACTTTGTTTGGGCATCAGTCAATGCGACAGAGAGTGCATCCTTTACACTTTCCATTAAAGAAGTTTGTGCTTGAATATCAGCCAATAGGGATATTAAGCCATCAAGAGTGCTTCCCTCTTGTGTAGTAGATAGGCATGTAGCTCAGTTAATCTGTTCTTGAACTGATGAAAGATGAGGAAGGAATAATGTCTGAAGTGTCATTATATCCATCCTGATCTTATGTTCTTCATTTCTTAGTTCCAATTGTTGAGCCATGAGCTATTGAAGCTTTGTATAAAAATTCTGAATGGAATTGGGCTCTGTGGTCAACTTATTTGAGAGATTGGTGATCTCTTTCTCAATTGCATCAGTTTTATTCTTGATATCTTTAATGAATATAGAAAATGTACAAAGTTTCTGAAATAAATAAAGAATATGCTTGAGTTGCGGGGACAACTTAGCAATGAATTTGACAAGTTTGACTTTACCAATAGCTAGAGCTTTTTGTACCTCTTCTATCATTTTTGCAGTAAGCTCCTTGTCTTTGAGCTTGCTCAAATACTCAGATGCATCAACTCCGAATGTTTCTATTTGATTAAGGAGTTCATCCAGTTGAATGTGGATGGTTGCATCAGTTGACACTGTAGTTGTAGGTAGCATATCTAATAGTAGTGTCTTCACCTTCTGAAGTGCTTTATTCTTCTTTTGTATGGCCATCTGTTTTTCTTGTTCGGCCTTTGCTTTGCATAGTTCACCAAAATCAATGAGTACTTTCCCCTTTAATTTTGATATATCCACATTGGGCAACACTATTGGTTTAGATAAATCAACTTTGAAGCTATGCTTTTTCACCTTCTTCTCTTTACCTTTGGTCGGTTGGACCAAGACAATAGCTTGAGAGGCTTGCTGACCCTCGGTAGGTTGCTCGGTAGAGGCAACACTTTGGTCGGTTCCTATAGTTGTTGTGGTGTCTTTTAGTGCCTCGGTAATGGGTGTCTCAGCTGCTACATTTTCAGTGCTCGACGGTGCTTGAGAGGTCTATTCTTGAGTAGTCTCTTCTCCTGTTGTAGACTTGTGACCTTCGGTGCTTTGTGTTGTATCCTGAGGAGCTTCGGTAGAGATAGGTGGATTGATCGGTGGATAAGGTTGAACTTGTTCTAAAATGGATTCACTAGATACAAGTTTTGCATATGTAGTGCCTTCTATCATTTCCTGCTCTGGTTCCTCTATATCCATGACATCTTCATCAATTTGAATAGTGTCAGTCAGGTCTTGTTCGGTAACATCAGGACCGTGCTCAGTGACATCAGGATCATGCTCGGTAACATCAATGATTTCAACTGTAGATTGTTCACCGGCATCTTTAGTTTTGAAGATTTCCTGCCATTTTGCTTTTGTCTCATTATCTACGTCAATATATAGCCCATTCATCAGTTTTAAGGCTCTTTGTTTGACAAGAAATTTTAAATTGTAGGTTGCCATATGTTCCTTTATTTCTACTACAGGCATATCAGGAAATAGATGGACTAGACTTCTTTCTCTGAGTCCATTGCATATTTCCACCTATTATCAATATGCAAGTAAAGTTCATTTGGAAGTGACTTTACTAGTTCCAATGGAGCTAGCTGAAACTTTAGAAGTGTGCAAATGACAACTTCTTCAATTTGTCTCTTCTCATCATTATTTCTTGTTTCATACTTGACATATCTAAAAGAACCAAATCTGCCATATTCTTTCAGATTGGCACAAAAGTTTTCAACACTATGTATATTTACCTTCTTGCTCTTGACAATCTGGAATTTGTTGGCATCCTCAGATTCTGTATCACTAGACTGTTTTGCCAAAATGAGTCTCCGAGTAGATTTCTTGTAGGTCTTGGTTACCGTGGGAGTAGTAACACTCTTTTGTTTCTTACTCGGTGATGCAGCTGATGCTCTTGTATTAGGTCTCTTTGTTGGAGGAGTCGGTAGAGCCTTTGAAGTGTCTTGTTTCTTTCTTTTTAACACTTTACCCTTAGGCAATTCGGTGCTCAATGTTATTGCTACCTCTTCAGCTTCAGATTCCTCTTCGGTGATGGCAAGAGTGCCTTTGACAGGTGTGGAGGAAGAATCTTATCTGAATTTCTCTATTAAAACCTTTATCATCTTTGTTGCTTTTCTTGTAGCCTTGGGTACTACAATGCTCATTTTTACTTTTCCCTTCACCTCTTCATAGGTTCCATACCTCACCTTGGTAGCATGCCTTGGTAATGTAAGATATGCATCAATTTGTTGTTGTGTGATATCAAAGTCAATCTTGTAACCCATAGGTGGCAAAGATTGAGTCCTTGGTTCCACAACATTCACATAATAGTAATTGATGTCTACCTCAAAGAATATATCATCTTTATATTTCTCTACCAGCTGGGGTGGAATCCGGTACCTATTGTGCATTTTCTCCTGAAATTTACTGAAATAATCATCCATTATATCATTGAAATTATCACCTAGCTTCTTGATAAAGTCATTAATTTGATGGGTGATTGGTCGGTGTAGCTCCCAAACTACTTTACCGACAGATGGAAAGAATTTCTCAAATTAGAAAAACATGCATACAAGAAGTGAACCAAACTTTAGTGTCTTTGCCGAGTTGTTCTTCTTCGGCTTCCTTATTGTGTTCAGATTCTCAAACAGGTTCTTCAGTAACACTTCACATAAGTCAATTTTCATTCCCTTTTTCACAATTTTATAAGTTATGTCAACTGCGGCACAGGGTACACTATTTTCCCTTGTAGATTGGAAGAAATAGTAACCGATTACTCTAATGGCAAACTTAAGTTCTGCATCAGTGACATTGTTCAATTTCAATCCTCTGTAATCAGATTCTACTCTGGTTAAGTTGATTAGTTCCTTCTGTGATATCATCTTTTGAGCTCATGCATGATCATAGATAGGCTAACCAGTGATCACATGAATGATTTCCTTAGTGATTTTGAATGGTTGCTCTTCTAGCCACATGAAATCATCATGAACTCTGCTTAGAACAAACTTGACCCATTGGGGCTTGAACACACGAGGGTAAGTTAGGGCTTCAGTCAATCCTTTAATTTTGATGTGTTCATACTTGTTGTTCAATACACCATCGGTACATATTTCATCATAGGTGTCTCTACTCTCAACATGACCGAGTTCTTCAACACGGCATTTGGTGAAGAATCTCACATCTTCAACTAACAAGACTCGATCTGGGATGAGTGAAAAGGCGGTTTTGTCATCCGGTTCAGAGGCAACTTTAGGAGTCAACGTGTATTTCAGTGAGGGCTTCTCTACATTCTTGACAACTATGGGATCTTGGATCTTGGGCGCCACTGTAGATTTCAGGTAAAAACTTAGCAAACTATCCTTAGGGTTTGACGGTTTACAAACGACAGATGCTTCACACTTAGCAGATAATAACAATTTGATAAGATCGGTAAGCTAGCTTAACAGTGTGATGAGATTTGATGTAAATACCTTGAATTCACTTAGAATGAGGTTTGATCATCTTGGAATCGCTCTGCTCTGCTCTTTCAAAAACTTGGTAAGTGTAAATGACCACGAAAATGCTTTTAAGTACACAAAATACCTTATCGGGCTCCGTGCAGGTTAGTTTAAAGATATTAAATGCACTCAGTTCACCTTTTAACTAATTTACTCTCTTTTTTGTTTTAACCAAGTAACCAAATTTCCTTCATTTACCGACTTGACAGGCTTCCTGTATTCACCGACTTGATAGGTTTCCTGTAAAGTACTTTTGATAGAATTTCAAACTTACTAATGCATCTTGACTATGCAGATTTTGAATTTAGTACATAATAGGAATTGTTATGATTTTAACCTTCAGAGGATGCAGTCCCTTCATACCTTTTCTGATTAATTTGGAATAGGTGCACCTAACTTAGTAGGTAAGGTTCTTTCTTCATTTGACATGATTTCCTTCTTTTTCCAAATCATCTTTTATTTCTCTTTTATTTCTTCAGTGTCTCCTCTAGGTTGATCTCTGCAATCTCCAGCTAAATGGTCAACTTTGTGACAATGAAAACATGCCATACCAGGATTTCTCCATGATCTTCGGTTGTTCATTCCAAACCTTATAAAACAATTGGCACTAATATGTCCATATCTTCCACAACATTCGCACCATATCCTTGTATTGTAATCCCATGGTACTGCTGCATATTGTCGGTAAGAATCTGTGTAAGTTCGGTAACCTCTAGTGTTTGCTCGGTGTGCAAACCACATGTAGTTATTTTTCTTAAGCCAGCACTTCTCAGTACTATGTCCATATCTATTGCAGTTTCTACAAAACCCTTTGTATTTTGCCTTTTGATAGTTGTTAACAGACCTTGTCCTACATTGGTTAAATGTGTGACCATATTTATTGCAATTGTAACAATAACCATTGGACTTAGTGATATTTAGTTGCTTACCTTTTCTGATTTGGCACATGTTGGCAGTATGACCTTGATTTCCACAGTAGTAGCAAATAGGATTCTTTCTTTTGATGGTATTCCTGTTTCTAGCTTGCTTTGATGATTCTCCTCTCTCGGTAGTATGAATTCCTTTGTAACCGAATCCTGTGTCTTTGTTGGGTCTTCTTGTATTCAATTGCTCATCCAACATCTTTGATGCTTCATAACTCTTCTTCGGTGTTTCTTTGGATTTCTTCTCTGTTTCAAGTTCATCGGTCAACCTTGATACTTCGAGTTTCAATGCTTGATTTTCATCATTCTTTAGAATTGCTTCATGATGTGCATAACCTAGTTGATTTGTCATATTTTGTTGAATCCTAGTCAACCTTATGATTTCATCATTTTTATCAAATACTAAGACTTCAAGTTGTTGTTTCTCTCTATCTAGATTTCTTATTTTGTCCTCAGTTGTCCTTAATGCATCTAGATTTTCAGTCATTTATGTGATGAAATGTTCATGTTCTCTTTTCATTGCTTTTAGTTGATCAGCCAATGCTTTGTTCTTTTCTTTCAATACCCCAATCATTTCTTCAGTCTCTTCAGATATAATATTCTTAGATGATGTCTCAATTTGTTCCACTAACTCTTGAGAATACTGCAAATCATTAGATATTCTTCTTCTTACTTTCAGAGATTTTTGCATTTGCCTTTGCATGTCTGCAATCACTTGATTAGCATGATCCAGGTCTTCTTGCAGATACACAATCCTCTGAGATTGTTTGTAGCCTTCCATTGATAGGATCTTTCTCTTTAGGTAGTTAAACCCTTTTCCAAGATTGAAGCTCTGATACCAATTGTTAGGCCCAATATGGAAAGCTAATGTACTGAGAGGGGAGGGGTGAATCAGTACTTCAAAACTTTTCTTGAATAATAACTTTACTGTTATGCATAAACAGAATAGTGCAGTAACATAAAACAAAGTTAAAACAAAAAGATAACAATCATACATGATTCACTCCATAACACATATATTTTGGTTACGCAGAAACTCTTGGTTAGAGAGAAAAATTGAGGTGGGGATGGCACCCACAACTTCACTACTGCAATAATAAAGAGTGCTCGGTTAGAGCTACAATTTAGCTATTTCTGATAGCTTACCCTATTAGGAGTAAAAAGATCTATTAGATCTACCTTGCTAAAGGATTTTACAACATTTATTCTGAATGTTGCACCTAGTTAGAGGCTTTACAATTTATAGACTTGATTAGAGTCTTTTACCCTGTTAAAGGTTTCTCTTTCAACTTCACAATATTACAATAAAATCATTACAAATATCTGCAACTTTACATCTAAAATGTTATAATAGATTCTATGTGCTTAGAATAGATTACCTTACTTATAGCATACCTCGGTAACCCATATAGTAACTTGATAAACCCTTCTATTTACTCTGTTCTTCGACTGTTCTCTGAAAACCTTCTCCGTGACCTCTATGTCTTTGTAACAGTCTTCTTACACACATATACACCCTTAACTCATGCTGTATAAATAGATCTCTTAAGACGGTGATCTAATTCATTGCTTCGATCTTACAAACATGATTACTCGAATGAATAACTATAAAAAATATTTCATTGGTTAGATTGGTCTCAAAATCATACACAATCTTCTGGTGCAATTTCCAATGTGATAATGGTTAGATGTGCCTCGATCTTGTAACATGTTTTCATATGCATGTCCAGGTTCAATGTATCTGGTAACATGTTTCACTTGGTGTATATCAACTCGATGTGTCATCTTTGTTGCTGGGTAGACATAAAAAGATACTCGATAGATAGCTCGGTGTATACTATGTTGTGTGACTGCTTTCCTCTGTAACCGACTAGACTATGCGTACCGACTTCTCAATGTATACCGACTGCATGATTCGATAGTGTTAACCGACTAGAGTATATAGTATGACTTTGAATATAAAAACTAATGGCAACTTGATAAGTAGTAACAGGTCTGAGGAAGTGGTGTTCTCTAAATGAATCCTTAGGAGCAAAATTGATTTGGTAGATGTATGCAAAGTTGGACCATAAATTGGTTCAGATCCTCAAACATAAGTACCTGGATTCATTAGAGGCTGAGAAGATTTTTACTATTCGTGAACCTCCCCAAGGCTTAGCAATCTGGAACTTCCTTTTATCTTGCAAGAAACTGATCACAGAACACATGACTTGGCAAGTAGGGAATGGGGAGAAAGCCAAGTTTTGGACAGATTCTTGGGATGGTAGACCAGCTCTATATTTGAGGGAGAACATTGATAGTATTAAACAAGTTACTGAGGACATTTGGGGAACTACAGTTAAGGATTATGTACAAGCAGAGCGGTCCAATGGAATTGAGGCTTGGCAATGGAAAAATATGGAGGATTTTTCTTTGTCTCCTCAATAGAAGAGTTGCCTTAAAAATATTCTGGATGAATACTCCCCAGCTCTTAACATAAAGGAAGATGCCATCAAATGGTGTGGGTCAAAATTAGGTGCATATTCAGTTAAAATTGGGTATAATATTATTAAGAATGCAAACATCCAACCGAACTGGCCTCCCCAACTATGTTGGAGCTCTAAGTGTCTCCCAAAGGTGGGAGTATTTACCTAGCTAGTTTTGAAGAGGAGGATTCTGACAGGAGATAGGATGTTGTGTTTGGGTTTCAACAGGTCTTTTCAATGTGTCATGTGCAAAAAATATGAGGAATCATTAGATCATCTGCTATTAAAATGTGATTTGGCTCAAGGAGTGTGGAGGTTTATTTTGAGAAAGTTAGGATGGTCATTACCTCTTCGAGATAATATTACTAACCTCCTCGAGAGTTGGGTTGAAGAAAAGTGCAAATCTGGTCTTTCGAGTGTATGGACAATATCGCCTTCTATGATAATCTGGGAATTGTCGAAGGAGAGAAATAGGAGAATCTTTCAAGATAAGTGGGAAGGGCTTGACAGATTGTGTGGGAGAGTAGAGCGGGCTATTTTTGAAATTGTTTCATCAGCAACAGTCAATCATAACTTTGTGAAACACCCATATAGTTTGATAGATAGCTTAATTCTTGCTAGGTGGCCTCTTATCAAACTTAGACCCGTTCATCGGTTCCCTAGGGTTAATCCTTTAATTGACCCTTTGGATGAAGAGACAGTAAAGTGGTCAAAACCAGAGAAGGGGTGGGTGAAAATAAATTTTGATGGAGCTTCAAAAGGCAATCCAGGGATTTCAGGTGCGGGATGTGTGGCCTGTGATGATGATGGAAAGATCATATGTACGGGTCCTAGAAGACTTTAAGATGGCAATAATAATGAGGTGGAAGTTTAGGCGGCTTTACTAGCAGTTGATTTAGCAACAAATATGAAGGTGACGAAGTTACACCTAGAGGCTGATTCCCAAATTGTTGTTCAGGCTCTAGTTAGAGGCCATACATCATGCTAGAAATTGAACAAATATGTAAATAATATAAGTGAAAAACTGAAAGCTTTCAAAAATTATTGCATCTCGCATGTGAAAAGAGATGGAAATACTATTGCGGATGGGTTGTCAAATGATGCATGTGGTCTCGGGCTAGGGTAGGTGAGGTGGTGGAATAGCAGAAAAGAAACTGTTAAATGGAGCTAAGATCGCTTGCCAAGTTGGTACGACAAACATTTCAAATTTCTTGTCAAAAGCCGACTTTTTCCTGCGCAATGTTGAGTTAATGAGCAGTTACAATGACATGCTTTGAATTGGCAGCGATGGTGGAGTGTTATGCATTAAATGCCAATTTTGTAATGTCTGCATAGGTAATGAATAGGTTTGGCAAGTTGGTGAAACCAAATTTAAATCAGGTTTCATAAAAAATTTCCGTAACTTTTAGCAAGCTCAAAAATGGAAGCGAACTTCACTTTGGAATTCTCCAAGCTTATGTTGGCTTTTTGAGGACCTGTCCCTCCCAAGAAGCTCGAGAAAATGTTTCTGGCTAAGGACCCTCTACTCTTGAAAGCAATTCAGTTGGTTTTAGGAGAAGAGGTGGTTGTTATCGACCACTGTTATAGGTGCAGAGAAGACATATACTCGCTCCTTATGGCGTGGGGTTTGGAGTTGGGACATACTTGTGCAGATATGAGGAAAGTCTTGCAGAGAATTGTTCCAAGAGAGTACCTATTAAATTTGGAGTCCCTACTGGAGTGGGCAGTGCTAGGATGGGGTTTTAACCTCACAGAAGGTATCTCAAAGGAGAATGAGGAATTGAGAGTGAGACATTCGCGTATTCAATTCTTCGTCATCGTGATGAAGCCAGAGCATGCTTCAAGGATGATGTGGAGCGAGGATGGGAAGGGCTGCTAATTTTTGTCCAAATTGTGGACATTGAAGATGAGATTAGGCAGGAGGGTGCAGAGAGCGTGGTGGAGGAATGGAGCCTTAGGAGGCCGATAACGAGGAGATTATCTGCAGAATTGGCAAAACATGCGAGGGGTGATGTAGAGGGTGGACATGACGACAAGTCAATAAAACTAGTCTCATGAGGGGCAGCGGACAAGGATGCAGAAGGAAGGATAGGAGTTCCACATGTGGGAAGAGGAGGCTCTCGCTGACTTAGGGTGGCTGGTGAATCGAGTGCCTCAGCTACAAGAGATGTGAAGGAAGAGAGATGAATTGGTCATAGCAAGCAATGGTACCTCTAGGTGCCAATTTCCTCTGCTTTTTTTTGGTTCAGTCAAAATTTTAGTTGGAAAACTTAAACATACTGGTTTCTGTTTAGTATATTTTAAGCAGAATTTGCCTAAAATTTGAATGGCAAGATGTAATATGTAGTTTTTTCATACTCGTAGCATGGGGGTGTGGGTTTAGTGTGAGCGCTGGTTACTGGTTCTAAAATTCCAGTTTTTTGGGTGGGTGGGTTGGACAAATTTTTGTGGATGGTTTTAGGGAACTTCTTGATAGTTTATTATCTTGTTGAAGTTGTATTGTTTAGTTCTAAATAAATAAAATACAAATATTACCGATCAAAAAAAAATCTCTATATATAAATAGAAATCAATATAATATTTACTAGATTTTATTAATTGATGTAAATAAAATAAAATAAAAAATTAAATTAAACAATTTAAATTAATTAAAATTAAATTAAAATAATCTAAATTAAATTAAATAGCTTAAATAAAAATAAATTAAATAACTTACATTAAAATAATTAAATAACTTAAATTAAAATAAATTGCATATGTAGTATTGTAACAAGTTACAATTTGTTTAATATTTAATTTATTTCAACTATATCCAACTATTAATGCATGAAATTAAATAATTTAAATAAAACTATATTAAATAACTTAAATCAAAATGATCTAAATTAAATTAAATAACTTAAATTAAAATAAATTAAATAATTTATATAAAAATAATAGTATTGTAACAAGTTAGATATCTAATATGTAATGCATAATTGTCAATTATAAAAAAGACATTTCCAAGCATTCAAATAGATAAATTCATTCTATATTTAGAACATTTTGTTTATGCTTTATTTAAAGCGACAAAGTTTGTTTATTTACCTTCAATTACAAAAGAAGAAAAACTTAGATTTTCAAGAAGTAGAGGACAAAAAAGGATTCAGATGAAAATTAGATTTAAATGCATCATTGAATTTTTTGACTGTTTGTTTATTTTCTTTGTTTATTATTGTTGTCGTGTTCTATTATTATTTTTAGTTTTATGAAAGTTTTAACAATAGTTAATGGTTTGGTTTTTTCTTTCGGTAAGATAAAGTTTCATTTTTCCTGAAAAATTTAGCTCATTTCAAGAAGATTCAAGGGTTTTTCTTTTTTTTAGTTGTTGTTCTGTCGACAAATTTATAGTAGAATTTAAATCAGAAGTTTGATAATTTATTTATTTATTAAATAAATGAAAAATAAGAATACAACTTTGTGGATTTGATGAAAAAATAGAATGGAAAAAATAAGAATAACAAATATAACTGCGAAAAGCAGAAACCCCCCTGCGAAACCTTAGAGATTTTTACAAGGGTCCGGGAGGCATCTCAGGCGATGGAAGAACAGTTTTGCTCCTCTGGAAGAACAATTTATAGACATACGCTTGGAGAATGGTCTAAATGCCCTAATCCCTGAAGCTACAGGGGCTAACCTAACTACTTTAAAGCTTAATGATATCAGCAGACGAGCCCTGGGGGCGTTGTCCGATCGTCTACCTTTTTCAGAAGCCCCCTCAGCTTCTTTGGCGAAGAACTCTCGGCTTCATCCTATGAGTAGGGCAAGGTCTCCCTATATAAATCAGAAATCCACTTTAACTCAGAAAAAGCAGACGCCCCTCTTTCTCTCAAGAGATAGATCAACTTTGGGTTGCCCTTACAAAAAAAGTTCTCCTATCTTATGGCCCGAGACTCTGTCGAAGTTCCAGGGACACATGGCTTCGAAGGCTAACAGAACCACACTTGGGGTTAGAAAACCCTCTTCATATAATCCAGTTTCTTTTACCAGAACAAGGGAGGAGATCTTCCCCAAGTATGGCCCTCCTAACTTTCAGAAGCTGCCGGTCTTCAATACAGATAATATTATGATTATAAGTAATAATCATACTAATGAATTATGGGATTGTTACAACGCTCGCAGGCTCTTTGGCAAATGGTTCGATTATGGCGTCCTATCCTCGGAGATTCAGCAATGGCTGAAATCCCTCACGGGAAACCAGATAAGTATCATGAACTTAGAAAACAATTTTTTATTTATCAATTGCAACACTGGGGATCTTAAAGAGAATTTACTTTAAAATAATCAAAGATTTTTTAAGGGTTACTGTTTTAAATTTTTCAATTGGAAACCTAATTTCTCCCCTAAATATGTCGAGAAAATTAGGGTTCCAAAGTGGATTCGACTCCCTAACATGCTGGTTGAATTAATCCATAAAGAGATCCTTAAAAAACTAGGAGAATTTTTAGGAGGTTTCGAGGGTTTGGAGGATAACTACCTGGAATCCTCTGATATCAATATTTTAGCCAATATTGAGATAGGTAAATCAACATTGGTTCCCATTAAAATTATTACAAATCACTCAATCTATGAAATCAAACCAGAGATCACCGCGAATGATTTCATTCCTAAGACTTGCTTTTCCTCTGATTATGGGTCAAAAATAACATGCATTAAAGCTTCAAGGGGGGAGGTTTTGGACATTAAATTCAACCCTAAGGGAGGTTTCATGTTAAATAGACAAAATGTTAAATTTGGGATCATGTTAAATAGCCTAATTTTCTTGTTCCTATGGGGACAAGAATGATTTCATACATCTCTTCTTTTGCTTATGTCCAAATCTCTCTCTAGAAGATTGTGTAAGTCCTTCTCATTGTCCTTATCCTTGGGAGGCAATGATCTTTCCTTATTTTTATCTAAGGATCCACTTTTTCCTATTTTGTGGATGGTGTGGACTTTATTACTTGATGTTATGCCTTGTACGCATTTGTTGTTGTTTGTTCAAGGGGTGTAAGTCCTTGACTACAACCTCTTTTGCACTTGGTAAAATACATCTATAATGAATTCACTCTCCCAATTGGGTTAAAAAGAGCGTCATCCTTCATTAAGAATCACTTTCACCTCGCAAAAGAAGGAAGTATGGCATTCTTATTCTCTTCTTTGTCTTATTCTAGAAGATGTTATATTTGTCTAAGACAATTCCTCTCGGGGATAGGTGTTTTTTGTACAAAGATCTCTTCTCCTCTAAGGATCTCCTTTACACATACTACAAGATATCCATTTTTCAACTATCTTATCCTTGCTTAAAGAGTGCAAAACTCTCTTGCTTGGATCTATGACATTGTTGCATTTTTGGGATATCTTCTTTTGTGATGAAGGTAGGTATCCTTGTTCTACTTTGCTTATGACATAAACATTATACTTTTTGAGCAATGGGTCATTCTCGGAACCAGAGCACAGACTCTTAGAGCGAGATGTGTCCATTTTTGTTTTATGCAAGGTGATTATTCTTGGAACCAGAGCACAGACTCTTAGAGCGAGATGTCACGCTTTTGTACCATACATATACAGGTTGTAGCATACTCGGGCATAGACTCCTATGAGGTGCTTCTAACCTCCCTTACACACACATGCACGAGGTCGAGTGGAACTAGCAGCATAAGGCTAGACTTTCTCACTCTCCTCCCTTACATGGATCACCTAGACAGACTCTAGGGGCTAGTTTTCCATGTCCTTTTTCCCATGGATCACCTAGACAAGATCTAGGGGCGAGAAGTCCATGTTTTCTCTCTCACTATTCTTCTCATGGATCACTAATGTGTGTATTCATGCCTTTTTCCTTTCTTTTCTTCTCTTTGCATTTTGTTTCCATTTACATCCTTCATCTTGTGTTAGAGAACTCCCAAATCCTCACACTCTTTGTTGTGTTGGAATTGAGATTTAGTCCTCTTTCTTACCAAATGATTCTCCACTAGTTTTTGATCTCATATCAAATCTTCTTGTGAGCATTTGTCATCAATATTCTTTAACAATTCGAAGTGGTAAACATGATACCCTGTTTCAACTCACTAAAATTAGCAAGCCGAAACAGGGGGGGGCATATAGCTACCCTCGAATTTTCATCACCTTCCTTAGTAAGCATTAGGTGATTTTGTGATCTAACGTGTGTTTTGTAGGGTGCGGTTCCTAACTGTGTACTGCAGATACCGCCGGGGGCTTCGTTCGACAGACTTATGGATATATCCTTTTTCAAATAATGTTTACTTTTCTGTACTTTAGCTTGCATATGCACGTAGTGTTCATATGACCGCTAAAGTGGGGGCTAAATGTAGCGTCGTAAATTGTACGCACTTGCTAGGGTTGTACAATTTCACACCTAGTTTAGCACCCACCTTGGCGCATTTTGCATTTTGCATTGCATTTATCCTTTAGCACTTAATTAATTAAATTAATTAGGTCTAGGGTTCTATTTTATCATCTCCCACATCATAAAGTTGGGCCCTTTCATTAAAGTGTCCCCCTTTCATTTTATTCTTCCAATACATCATTTAATCAAAAACCCTAATTAGGTCCTATTTTGAACTTGGGGGCTTGATTTCAGGGGTCAAAACATCTCGAAATCACTTGTAACTTCGGGATTCTCTCTAAAATCATCATATCTGACGGCCCTGAAAATTTGGTGAAAAGTTGTCGGGACCGTGGCGCCCGGTGCACATGGCCCCGGACATTTTTCCCGAAATTTTGGGAGCACGATCCAATCATAAAATAAAGCTTAACCCCAAGAAATTGGCGGGATATTCAATCTCTAGGTCGGCTAAAAGTCAAAATTACGACCTAGGGTTTCATATATAAGAGCTCTCTTTCTTCATTTGAAAGGATCCGATTTTTGTTTTGAGGAACCTCATATGCAGCGAAAGAGCAGATCTTGGAAGACTTCAACAACATTCAACATCCTTCTATCAAGCATTTATCAATTTCATTCATCCATTTAGGGCTTGGAAGACATTGAAGAACAATAGGAGATTACCGACTGAAGATTGGCTTGTACTCCTCCCTTGAGGGTTGGGTATGATTTCATGTTGTTTTCATGTCTTTGCATAAGCTTCAATATATCCTTTATTCATGCTTTAGATCACTTTGCATCTTGATTTAGAGCATTTACATTATCATTTACAAGCAATTAGGGTTTACTTTCTAGGTTGCTCTAGTTTGCTTTCTTGCATTTAAGGACCTTGCACACACACTAGGTCTGCACACACAATACATTTTACAATACAACTTGGCTATTCGTGGAGGTGGAAATCACCAAAGCGGGGGTTTGACTAAGGCAAAACCCTATATAGCAGCCCAAACACCTTTTCAGATATAAGTGCAGGTTTCGGGACTCGGACGATGCCGCAAGTTGCAAATCCGGGAGAAGCAGACTGAGACAGCACCACACACCAAATCTTAGAGCAAAAGACCAGGACAGGGGCGTGGGACGCCCTGCACCTGCCAGGACAGGGGCGCTGGGCGCCCTGGTCCTCCTGACAGACAACATTTTTAGCATTTTGACAGCTTTTCCAGGTTGCAAAACAGCAGTTTTCGAAGCAGTTTCAGGGGCAGAATCAGGACAGTGGCGCTCGCGCCCCCGTGTCGAACATTTTCAGTCAGATTTTAACTCTGGGTACGCATTTACATTCTTGTCTTATCCTTGTGTTTACAGCTTTCTGTCATTTAAGTTCAATTCTGTAATCTTGTTATTAGTTCAGACTTGCACTTTGGGGTTAGGGATTGAACTTGCATCATTCTATCTATCATTTACAACAAAGGAATAGAAATCCTAATAGGTAGCCCGTGGCTCTCTCTTCCACAAAAAGAAGTAGCCAATTGTGTGATACCTCTAGGCTCTTTCGTATTCCACAAGTGTGTGGTTGAAAGTGAGATTAGGGCATGTTTGCTTAGTGTCACTTTTTCTCCCACACAGTTATGATCACCCCTCCCTATGGTGATGCAACAATTGATGTCGAGGACTGCCTGGGAATAGCTAACACTATTGAGCATTGTTCCCCCCCTGACTTTGCCACCGACCATAAGAAGAGGGGTAGGAAAACTATGACTGAATTACTCTCTCGGGCTGGGTGTGCCGTTGGCCAGACTAAAATCACTAATATTTTTGAGGCAGGGAAGGGGAAGATCCTTCCCAATGAACCATGAAACTCCTTACATGGAATGTTAGGGGCATGAATGCTCCTAACAAACAGTGTATCGTAAAATGATGCATTGCCAAATACAATCCAGAATTATTCTTAATACAAGAAACCAAGCTTAATAACAATGAATTAACAAACTTAAAGAAGAAAATGGGTATCAGAGAACTTGAAGGGCAATCTGCCTCTGGAGCATCTGGTGGACTAGCCATCATTTGGGATCCAAGGCTAGTTTCCTTCAGTATGATAAGGAAGACCCCAAACTAGATGTGTGGTAGAGTTGTGAGCCTCAAAAGCAACTTAAATTTCACATTAATTAATGTTTATGGTCCTACACAAACACATGCAAAAAAGGGAGTCTGGGAGGAAATTGAGAATTTCCTTCTTAACGAATGTGATCAAACATGCCTTATTGGTGGAGATTTCAATGCAATTCTGGAACCCAAGGAAAAGTGGGGGGGTATCAACAAGATGACTCAAACATGCTTAGACTTCAGGAACTGGATGCATAAATGCAACTTGCTAGATTTAACTACCAAAAGTGAGGCCTTTACCTGGAATAACAGAAGACAAGGTTTCTGTAATATTGCAGAAAAACTAGATAGATTTTTTCTATTTGGTAATCTGTCACAATCCTTTAATACCATTGTCCTTCCCATCTCTGGATCAGACCATTTCCCGGTCCAATTAACTATAACAGAAGCTAAAACCCCCTTTCGCTTTGAAAAAATGTGGCTCAGAGATGAAAATCTATTACAACTCATTGAAAAATGGTGGAATGACACCAACGTCATTGGCTCCAAAACCTTCAAAATAGTAACTAAAATTAAGAAGATTAAGTAACAATTAACAATGTGGAACAGAGAGCACTTTGGAAATATCTTTTCACAAAAAATAGAGACTGAAAAGGAGATGGAGATTATTAATGAGGAAGTGATAAAGTATGGGATGAATGACCTCTTATATCAGCAAGAAAAAAGCAATTTGGCTCGTTATGAGGAGATTTTAGCTCGTGAAGAGATCTTCTGGAAACGTAAATCTAGGGATAACTGGCTTGATGTCGGTGACAGAAACACAAGTTTCTTTCACAATAGCACTAAACATCGTAGAGCATTAAACAGAATCAACAAAATCAAATTGGCATCAGGGGACTTTACTGACAACCCGGAAATCATTGCTAAAACTGTTGTGGGGTATTTTGAGACTATCCTTAATAATTGGGAGGGCTCTAAATGGACCAAGAAGAGTGATTTCTTAAAAAATATTCCAAAATTAATATCAGAAGAAAACAACTTAATGCTGAACAAAAAATTAACAAAAGAAGAAGTAGAATCAGCCTTATTTCAAATGGGTCCTGACAAGGCTCCTGGCCTCGATGGGTTCCCGGCTCACTTCTATCAAAAATGATGGAGCTTCATGGGTGGGGAAATCACTGAGGCCTTAGAGGGGATGAGAAACTCTGGGAAAATCCTCAGAGAACTTAATAATACCTTCATCACCCTAATCCCCAAGAAGGAGGTCGGGGAAAGTTTCGAGGACTTCTGCCGAATAGCTTTATGTAATACTCTATATAAATTACTCACTAAAACAATGGCAAATAGATTACTAATCCTCCTCCCCATTATTATCAGTGAGGAACAGATAGGATTTGTGCCAAATAGATCCATTTATGATGGTATAATCATCACCCAGGAGGCTATTCACTCAATACAAAATAGCAAATCTCCGAGCATGCTGATAAAACTTGACATCAAGAAAGCATATGACAAAGTGGATTGGCACTTTCTATGTAAATGTCTGGATGCTTTCGGGTTTAATAAGCAATGGATCAATTTAGTATTCGAATGTATCACAACTCCAAGGATATCAATCCTTGTCAATGGGGCCTCGGAGGGCTTCTTCGAAATTTCCAGAGGCCTCAGACAAGGGGACCCCCTTTCCCCCTTCCTCTTCATTATAATGGTTGAATCTCTTGGGAGGATGATCAACTGGGCCAGAGAAAAGGCTCTGCTTGTTGGTATAAAAATCACCTCTAACATGGAGCCTATCACCCACCAACAATTTGTGGATGACACCATGTTGTTTGGATCAAGTAGCCATATGGAGGCTAATAGAATTTAAATTTTTTTGAATAACTACACTAATATCTCTGGTCAAGAAATCAACACTATTAAGTCTAATATAACTTTCTTTAACACAAACAAAGAACTTCGAACAAGTATTCTAAAAATCCTTAAATTTAAAGAAGGAGAATTGCCTTGTAAATATTTGGGTCTCCCTTTAGACAAAGGTACTAGATCCTCCAATCTCTGGAACCAGGTTGTGACCAAGATTACAAACAGAATATCCTCTTGGAAAAGCAAATGGCTTTCCTCTGCTGAAAAGGCCACTTTGATCAAGGTGGTCCTCTCGGCCATGCCTATTTATCAACTTTCATGTATGGACCTACCCGCTTCCAAGAGGAAGGAAATAACTAGTCATATAAGGACCTTTTTCTGGCAAGGTTCGGAAGATAAAGCCAGACTTCCGCTGATTGCCTGGGACAAGATTTGCTTACCAAAGGAAATGGGTGGTTTAGGCATCAAAGACCTTCTTATTCAGAGAAAAGCGTTGGGGGCCAAGTTAGTCTGGTGAATGTTTTCTAACCCCAATGCTAAATGGGCTTATACCCTTTTTAACAAATATCTGCACAACCCAGATCCTATAAGCATCTTCAAAACTGCCCACCCTCCTAAGGGATCTAGAATTTGGAACTTCATGCTAGATTGCAGAAGCATCATTTCTGATAAATTAACTTGGTCCATTGGCAATGGACAGGATGCCTTGTTTTGGAGAGACTCCTGGGGTGCTTTCCCTCCCCTCATCACTCTTCTTAACCTTAAGTCAATTATTCCCACCCTAGAAGGTTTGTGGGGATCTCATGTAAAAGACTGCATTGAAGAATTTAGCATTGGACATTTGAAAAAATGGAGATGGAAATCGGTAATGCTTCCTGATATTTCGGCCATGGAGAGATCCTTCTTATCTCAGATTCTAGCCTCAAGAAATATTGCCCTGACTCCTGATTTTGACAAATTGATATGGGCTGGCTCTAAAAAGGGAAGATATGAACTGAAGGAGGGATACAAACATATTCTTAATAAAAAACATACCCCTCGCTCCAACCTACCGTTATCATTATGTTGGGATAAAAGGTGCCTTTTGAAAGCAGGTCTGTTTGCTTGGCTGGCTATTCAAAACCGAATCCTCACTTCTGAAACTTTTAAGAAATTTGGATATGAAGGGCCAAGTAGATGCCCTTTATGTGAAAAGGCAGAAGAATCTTCTAATCATCTTCTGGTGACTTGTGATTATGCTCATAATTGTTGGGGTTGGTTAAGAAAGCAGATGATTTGGTATTCCCCCATTCCTAATAACATTTTGGATCTTTTTTATGCCTGACCAATCAGGAACATTGGCAGCATGTTTGAACATTTATGGATCATAACCCCATCTATCATGATTTGGGAAATATGGAAAGAGAGAAATAGGAGGATTTTCAAAAATAGCAAAATGCAATGGTATCAACTGGTCAATAAAATTGAAGCCTCAGTAGTTGAATTAGTAAATAACCAAACCCTAAATCTCCAGAGAGACATCAATATGTCTTACTGGGATGAAAAAATGAGACTCAGATGGAAAGGCCTAAAAATTCCTCCCTTCATGGGCAGGGGTTCCCCAGCAAATGAGCTATCTCGTAAAAATTGTAAGTGGATCCCTCCTATCAAGGGATGGTTTAAATTGAACTTTGATGGTGCCTCGCAGGGTAACCCTGGACGAGCGGGTCTAGGTTGTAGCATCCACAATTCAAATGGGGACGAGGTGGCCTTCATGGCTCTACCCTATGGTTCTAGTACTAATAATATGGCCGAAATGCAAGCATTGGATGTAGGGATTAACTTAGGCATTTTACTCAATATTAAGAAGATTGTCATTGAAGGTGATTCGGCTATTATCATCAATGCCCTTAGAAAAGGGTCTATGCCTGACTGGAAACTTAATGAAAAAATCCTGACAAACATGGAAACATTTGATAGGACCATCTTTAACCACATTTACAGGGAGGGCAATAGGAGAGCTGACTTCCTTGCCAATTTGGGAGCAGATGGTAAGACATTGACTCATGTTGTTCCCAAAATCAACCCTTAACCAATGAGCTGTTATAATAGATGACTCTGTATATAAGCCTCTATAACTAAATCGAGTCTTCAAAACTCTCCTATTTCTGCCTCATTTCATATAGAATCACTAATATTTCATATACATAATTAAAACCCTATATTCTTGTATCCATACACAATTATCACCTTAAACATGCTTATACATATCTATATACATTTATATATATATATATATATATATATATATATATATATATATATATATATATATATATATATATATATATCCAAAAAGTGTATATATATATATTGATATATATGTATTATATATCAATATGTATATATACATATATATATATATAGGTATATACATATACATAAGAATATATGTATATATACATATTGATATATAATACATATATATCAATATATATATATACACTTTTTGGACATACATATATATATATATATGTATATATGTATGTATATAGGTATAAAATCTATTCACTACACAGCGAATCAAGTAATCCATCTAAAAATCATTCATTGGGTATATAAAGATACCTGTGTGTAAATATAAGGGGAAGGTTATGTATATACACAGGTATTTATATAATCCATCCATTTAAAAACAAATATATTTACCACTTTTATAAACTTAAAATCCAAAATTAGGAATAAAACTAACCCTGGCCAATTATAAATATTTCCTCAAATATCGTTAGACAATCATATAACAATGAAGAGACTTTAGATTTTATTTTTTTTAAATAAAAGGAAAAAAGAAGAAGGGAAAAAAACTCTTATCAGATAATAATTGAGATCATTTACCCGAAGCAAATAGCAATAATTAATTTGATCTCTATCTTAGCCATAATAACTAACAGAGATAGTATCAGTTACCACTGATGATTATGGCCCTGCATTTAAATTCTTGAGGATCTCTGTCAAGGGAATAATCGGTCCATAACTTAAAATGAGGCCGATCATTATTGGGGCGAGCGGGGTCCCCTAGATTAAGGATTAAACAACCCACAGTTATGAATTAAATAATATTAAAATGTGGCAAGATCCCCCTGTTGTCTTAATAATTATGAGTTGTCAGAGCTCTTGATTGTAGAGTATGTGATTGCTTTTCTGTTCAAAATTATTTCGGGCTCCTCTTCATGATTTTACCTCAGCAGATGTATCATTTTAGGTTATGTGTTTTTTCGGAAACCATTGAACTCCTTCCAAAGTGGAGTTTTTGTAATTCATGTTTTCAGATTGAGATTTTTCGGAGAGTTTAAATCATTTAACCTCTAGCCTTAGCTTAAGGTCTGTCAAGCTGATACTCCATTGTTTTCCTAAGAACCCGTGTGGTGAATCTTCAAACAATGGACACCCCAATTAAATTGTGTAGTTCAAAGAGACAAATGGCCTTTGAAGGGGCCATCACTCATGATCGCCTTAAGCACATTATGCGTCTCCCTCATACCTTGGTAATTGATGCTATCGAGAACATCTTAGACCCCAATTTCCTCACTAATTCGGATAGAACCAGGGCCAATACGGACGTGGCCACCATGTTTCTTACTGTCACTATGAGTTATACCAAAAACCGTGAAGATACCAGTGCTCTGTGCAGAGAGGTCTTCGATGCCTCTATTCTGGGCGACCTTGAGAGGGATTTAGTTAATATTGACAATGAAGGGACTATTCCGCAGCCAAGGAATTATGACATTCTCATTCGGAATAATAGGCCAGTGCCTCATTTCCCCATTATCTCCATGGATGGAGAGCCAGTATCTGCAGAAAGGACTGAGGTAATTAGCCGAAATGTTAACTTTTTGCTTTTCTTATTCCATGTGAGACTCCCTCCTAAGCCGACATGGTTTGAAGACTACCTCAGAGCTGAGGGTCTGGTTCTGGAGGATGATAGGGCTTCTTCTCCGTCCTCTAGGGAGGATTGAAGTGACTCTGCTTTCAGGGGGAGCATGCTTCCTTTTTTGATATGAATATAGCACTACAATGGCTGGTTTATACGTTGACTTAAAGTAAAAATACAATTATAGCTATCTATATTATGTTTGAGATAGCAAATAGTATAGTAGTTTTAACAAACAAACTTAAGCATCATATAAAAAACTAAATTAGTATGATATTTTACAAATTACTGTTATCGAAGGAACATGAAGGAATAGCCACTATATAGATATACATCACCATCTAGCTATTAAAACAGTTAAATATATATTCTAGATAGCATATTACTTTGGGTATCCACTTTGATTTATTTCGAGGGACATCTGCTGAAGTTTTAATGCCATCTGTTGATGTTTTCTATATTTTGATGTCTCTATGTCAATTTTAAGTTGGCTAACTTTACATGGCTACCATGCAAACTGTGAACTCCTTATGCTATAAAACTTTAGGGCAAGGGAGGATGGATTATATGAATCTCCCCTCTCCCACTCTTGTTGTTGTAGCCTAGATTTTACCCATACTAAGGATAATGTCCAGGAGCATAAACAAGAGTCGGAGAACTGAGGTTTTATGGTAGGCAGGATCTCTAGGCAATTTTGTTCTATCCTAAGCCTATTTGGTACTTAAAATTTTGTCTCTTAAATTTATTATTTTCTAAAGCTTAGGAGATATGTATACTTTGGAAATAATTTAAGGTTTTATCAAGCAATAAACTGTCGAATGATACAAATGGCAAGATAATATGAACATAATTGTCAAGTTGTGGAATAACTGACATTGCAGGTCGAACAGGTTGTTACTAACAAATTTGCCTAGTGTTTGAATAACTATTATTGTAAGCTACCAGGTGATCATGGGCAATTTTGGAGCAACTCTGAATTACTATAGAACAACTTCAGAATAAAAAAAGGATAGTGAGCATTTGGCTACTGAAAACATTTCTTTTGGGCTTGTAAGGGAAGGAAGTATTAAAAACCTTCCCACCTGATGACCCTGGCCCGGGGTTTTTTCATGTATCAAAATTGGAATTTATCAAGAAATATGCTGGACTTTGGTCCCGGGCAAGGCCGAAGGTTTTCTCGACTCCACTCTTTCCTACCAGCGCTTGCATGAGTGGAGTTATGTATAATTTCATAAATGAATAATAAAATATCTGGCTTCGGCCTTTTATTGATTAAAAAAAAAAGAATACAACTTTGTACTATGTCCAATTTTTTTTTATAACATTGCACCAATAGTTGTGACTTTAAACTTGTTATTGTTATAATTGAATGAAATGTACCCTTAGTTGTAAGAAGCAATCAATCATGTGATGCCACATCAGCTACCCAAGTATTAGGGCCCTCTTTTGCAAGACTATTGATCTCACCTATTTTGTGGGTGATAAATTGATGTGCTAAACAGAGTGATTTAAAAACCCTACGGAAACGGGATCCTTTGAAACAATAGAACGGAAACTACAAATAGGAAAACGGAAATGTGAAATGCTACGTAGAGAACAAAAAATGCTTAGATTAAATGCTACGTAGAGAACAAATCATATTTCCCATTTACAAAGTAAACAATTTCATATTCTTTTTGCTTAGATGACGTCACGTAGGGAATGACTCTGGTAAGTCTGCACACATACACACCACAAATTCATCAAAATTGACCGTTGAAATGCTCTATTTTTCAAACCTACATGACAAACCAAGCAAGAAACTCAACATACCTTTCCTTACGTTTGTGCAGAAATCGTTAAAGGGATAACCTCTTAGCCATCATAAGATTTGCATAACAAAATTGATCTGTCATTAATATACCATATAATTGTTTTTCACATTCTAAATTGTCACAAATTTGAGTGGATTGGTTGGAACAGCTTCACAAATTTCAATTTGTGAATCCAACAAAATCGATTGGCTCTTGTCTTGTTTACTATTGGATTGAAGCCCTAAAGGATGCAGCGGAAACAAATCCAGGGTTATAATTCCTTCAAAAAACCCTATCTGACCTTCTCTGTGAATTTTTTTTGAATCGCTCAGACATCCGTGTGAGAGCACTTGTTGCAGCATATGGGTTTTTTATCTTTCTCAGGTATGACTACGTTGCTGCATACATGAAATTCCAAACAACACCAGGATTAATGAAGAATTTTTTTTCAAATTGTGCAAAATAAAATCGGCACATTGAACAAAGATAACTTACATCAACTATGCACAAGTTGTTAGTGGCAATCCATGGCGGAATCCAGTTGGGGGTTGACATTCTCATCACTTCTGATTCCCAAGAAATTGATGGTGAAGAGTCGAGGTTGAGACATGTCAAACCAAAAGAAAGGGAAAATTTGATTTGATGACCTGCAATGCATATGGAGTCAAAAGTTGGGTCTGAAGCGCAATTCGATGATTTTCATTGGTCATAAAGTCGGAATTTGGGGTCGTTGTCCAATTCGATGACCAAACTTTGAATGTGTGGGAATCAAACAAATAGCTTATGTAGGGGGTTGTCATCTCGAGGAGATCAGTAGGCTTATGGGGTTATAAATCCCCTTTGATTCTCAGCGGGTGGAAGTTGTGGTGATTGACAATCGGTTAATGCCAAGCTACAGTTGTGTGAAAATTGGATGAAAAACTTATATAGGGGAAAGCAGAGTACCCCGTCATTCACGAGAACGTTTCTATAGTGTGCTTTACTTTCCCAGGTGAAGGTTCATGGTGGAGAAATCCAAGGAGAACCAAAACAGCATTCCAGCGAGCAAAGGAGTTCAGAGTGAGTGCAGAGCAAAGGTGAGTAGTTGAAGCAGCAGCAGGGAAGCAGTGACACTTGGAGTCCTCTTTTAGGGAGGGGGCTTGGGTCATGTAAGTCATCATGGGCTCATGAGAGAGTCAGTGGTGCGCCAAGTTGAGTTCCGAAGGAGACAAGGTCTCTGTGGATTTTGGAGTCTACGTGAGAAGCTACAGCCAGGGGCGAGGTACAGTGGGATATGTTACGATGTTTCAAGAGAGGATGCAAATCCAGGGGCGGGAACTTGTAATCGGGTGCTTGGGAAGTACTCAGGGTAGTGACCAATGACATTGTTGGAATTGATTTTAGACCGGGCCAGGGGCCATTTCTTCAGTTCAATAAAGCTATCTTATTGCCCCAACATTGTGTTCATTGTGTGAAGATTTATGTTGTGCAAGTTTGTACGTGTTGTGCAAGTGTGTGTGTAGGCTTTGGAGCTTGGGAGTGCTTACAGGTGTAGTCTGAGTTCTTGGAAGTGCTTGGATCTCACAGACAAGTACCTATATATGGTGAAAAGTGGAAACAACAATATTGAAAGACTAAATGAATTCAACCACAAAACCCTAGCCTAACAACAACAAAGATCCACCATAACATATGAAGATTACCTAATACAATGCAAATCAAATGAAATCACAAAGATTATACCATCACATGTCCAATAGGGTTTGGATCTCCATTCTTCCTATCTCCATTGATCTTGCTTGATATATTTGCTCTTAGAATTTATATGTGCACAAGAGCTCAACAAAGAACAAAAATGTGGTTGCAAGTAGGCTTGATCGCATATGAAAGTTCGAATGCTAGAGTAGTCGAGTCTGAATGCGTAGTTGAGAGGTTGATAATGAAGGAAGCATCTCCTTATATACAAGACACTATAAGAAATGGAGGGATAAGATTGAGAGGTGTAAAAGATAAATGGTCGGCTAGGATTTAGAGGGTAGGTAAAGGAAATAAGAAAATAATGAGAGGGTAGGTAGTGTAGGAATTAAGAGATGAATGACGTGTCATGGGTAGAAAAGGTTAATGAATTAATTAAATAAATAAAGATTTATTTAATTAATAGAGGAAATGGGATCAATTAAATAAATAAAAGTATTTGTTTAATTTAGGGAAAAGGATAATTTAAATAAATAAATGTATTTATTTAAATGAGAAATAAGGCTAGAAGATGATAAATGAATTAATTAAATAAATAAAGATTTATTTAATTAATAGAAGAATTAGGCTAAAATAATTAAATAAATAAAGATATTTATTTAATTAGACAGGGCAATTTTAGGTGTCTACAATACCTAAAAGATCATCGGTGCCACACAAGAAAATCTAGCCCCGTGACAGTTGGTATCAGAGCACAAGGTTTTTGATACCCCAAGCTAGCAAACTAAGAGAGTTCAGTTTTTTAGCAGTCATGGCGAAGGGCAGGGATGCTGACAGGGAGTCAGAAGGAGAGCAGGGCTCACCCCGTGCTCACGTCACTGAGAGGTCCAAGACAAAGGAAAGGCTTAATGATGTGAGTAACCGTTTGGATTCTTTGGAAGACGCGGTGTTATCAAGGCGCATGGAAGTTGCAAAAGGACGATTGGAGTTGAAGGAGATATCAAGGATCTCCATGTTATGTATGGTCAGGAATAGCTAGAAAGAGCAAGGCTCAAAGATGAGTTGAAGAAGGCACTCCTAAAGATCGAGTTTGTCAAAAGTTGTGTCTCTCAGACAAGGATTACCAAGGGAGAAAGAGTGATGCCACCTGAAAAGTATGAGGGTGACCGAGATGACAAGATCATGGAGAATTTCTTCTTTGACATGGGAAGGTACTTGAAATCCATGAGGGGATTGACGGACGAAGAAAAGGTGGAGACGGCCACAAGATTCCTCACTGGAGCAGCTAAGCTTTGGTGGAGGGCCAAACTTCAGGGCATGGAAGCTGGTAGGCCGGTAGTCAAGGTAGACACATGGGAAGAGTTGCGGGATGCACTCAAGGAGCAGTTCAAGCTAGAGAATGCAGGTTGGACCTCCTTCAAACAACTTTCAAACCTGAAGCAAATAGGGAAGATCAAAGATTACATCAAAGCTTTTTGGGTTTTTATGTTGGAATTTCCAAATATGGACCAAGATCTTAAGTTTCATCACTTCTTGAAAGGTCTAGCACTGTGGGCTCAGAATGAGCTACAAAAGTTGAAGGTCCCAAATGTCAAGGAGGCCATTTTCATCGTGGATCGACTGGTTGACTACAAGGATTTTTTGAAGGCACAGGGTGCTACAGGTGGATCCAATGCATCGAGAAAAGACAAGAAGCAGTTCCAACCTAAGGATGATGGAAAGTCTAAGGGAAAGGGGGACTCTTCTAGCAGTAAACGGAGTGGGACAGGAAAGTCCTCAAACATTAAAGGTTTGAAAGACATTGAGTCAAAGAATGACAAGAGAGGGTGTGGGTTTTTCCTTTGTGGAGGCTTAGAACACTGGGCAAGAGAATGTCCATATTGACAGAGGTTGAACTCTACACAGATGGCAAGAAACTAGGATGGTTAGATTGTAGTGATGGGTGTGATCCAGCGTTTGGGTGCAGTCAACGCCACTAAGTAGCCTAGGGCTATGACTGTCGAACCTGAGAACCAAAACAAGTTGTGTTATGTGGAGGCCCAGATGAGTGGGAAGAACACAGTGGCTATGGTGGATTCAGGAGCCACTCACAACTTTATCTCAGTCGGGAGAGCTCGAGATCTAGGGTTGAAGGTGTAGGTCGATGCATGCTCTTTCAAGGCAGTGAATTCCCCATTCAAAAAGATGCATGGTATTGTTCGGGACATACCACTGAAAGTCGGCTCGTGGCAGGGTCGCATGGATTTGACAGTGATCAAAATGGATGATTTTGAGTTGATTTTGGGTCAGGAGTTCTTGAAGATCGGCAAGGTTGCGATAATTCCTCACCTTTGTTCATTGGTGTTTTTAGATCTGAAGCAGACATGCTTGGTGAAGATGACAGAGAGGTGACAACCTGGGAAGGCTGATGGTTTCAACATTGGGAATGAAAAAGGCAGCTATGAAGCATGGTAAGGACTGTTGTTTTTAGCAACGCTACTTGGAGGTTGGTATGAACTTGAAGATGTGTAGGAGACACCCATTCCACCTAAAGTAGAGGAAGTCATTTTGGAGTTTGAGGACACAATGCCAGTCAAGCTACCCACTCAACTCCCAGAGAGGAGAACTGTAGATCACAAGATAGAATTGGTACCAGGGGCGAAGCCACTAGCACAGGCTTCGTACAGGTTATCTGGTCCAGAGAGGTAGAATTGAAGAGGTAGTTAGAGGAGCTGCTTGAGGCGGGTTACATCAAGCCATCCTGTTCTCTATATGGGGCACCCGTGTTGTTTCAAAAGAAGAAAGATAGAACATTGAGGTTATGTATCGACTTCAGGGCCCTAAACAAGTTGACCATCAGGAACAAGTATCCCCTTCCTCTTATTGTTGATTCTTTTGACCAATTATCTGGGGCAAAGGTCTTCAGCAAGCTTGATCTTAAGCAAGGCTACTATCAAGTGAGGATTGCAACGGGAGACGAGGAGAAATTTGCATGCGTGACTAGGTATGGTTCATATGAGTTCATGGTGATGTCATTTGGGCTATGCAATGCACCAGCAACGTTTTGTACACTCATGAATGATGTGTTCCGACCTTTGTTGGATAAGTCTATGGTGGTATATTTGGATGATATACTAGTCTACAGTAAGAACATGGAGGAGCACAAAAAGCCCTTGGCAAAGGTATTTCAGTTGCTCTGGGAGAACAAGCTTTTTGTCAAGAAGGAGAAATGTGTGTTTGCTCAGGACGAGGTGCACTTCTTGGGGCATATCATTGGAAAGAGTTTTATTCGTCCAGATCCAGAGAAACTAAGAGAAATTCGGGATTGGGAACCCTTACAGAATATACATGAAGTGAGGTCGTTTCTTGGTTTGGTGAATTATTACAGGAGGTTTGTTGAAGGGTTTTCTGGGCGTGTTGCACCCTTAACAAAATTTCTAAAGAAGGACTGAAAGTGGAAGTGGTCAGACAAGTCTCAGATGGCCTTTGAGACACTCAAGGAGAGACTCACATCAGCGCCAGTGTTGGTATTGTCTGATTTCACGAGGCCATTCGAGGTTCAAAGCGATGCTTCAGACTTTGCAGTTGGAGGGGTGTTGATGCAAGATGGACATCCAGTGGCTTATGAGTTGAGAAAATTGCAAGATAGGGAGAGGAATTAGCCTGCCCATAAGAAGGAAATGACTGGGATCATTCATTGTCTTCGAACTTGGAGGCACTATCTCTTGGGAACGCAGTTTGTGGTGAAGACAAGCAATGTTTCCTCAACGTATTTTAAGACTCGGGCAACTCCAAAGCAGGCCAGGTGGCAAGAGTTCTTAGTAGAGTTTGATTTTGCGATCCTCTACAACCCAGGAAAGAAGAATGTTGTAGCATATGATCTGAGTAGCAAGGGACAGTTAGCTGCTATTAAAGGGGACTAGGAGGCACAGCCCGAGGCCAGCCGAGTGGAACTATCTAGAGAGGTGTTGGAGTCTATCAAGGAGGGATACCTGATGGATCTTCAGGCAGTGAAGCTATACAAGCAGGCTAAGGAGGGTAGAATTCGCAAGTTCAGTATCAAGGATGGATTTTTATTGTTCACCCAGGATCAAGTTTACCTTCCGAAGTGGAAGAATGTGAGGAGGGAAGTTCTCAACAAATGTCATGATAGCCTGTGGGCAGGCCATCCAGGATAGAAGGGAACCCTTGCATTGGTTGAGAGAGGCTTCTACTGGCAGAACATGAGGAAAGATTTTGATGAATATGTCAGGAGTTATCTCATATGTCAATAGGATAAGGCAGTAACAAAGCCTCCAGGAGGATTGTTGCAGCCCTTACCCGTGCCAGTGAGACCATGGGCAAGCGTGAGTATCGACTTCATCACAAGGTTGTCAGAAGTGGACGGGTATAGTAGTATCATGGTCGTGGTTGACAGGTTCTCGAAGTATGCTATTTTTGTACCGTGCAGAGCTGAGGACACTGCCAAGTACTTCTTCAGGAATGTTGTGAAGTATTAGGGTGTTCCACTGAGTATCATTAGTGATAGTGATGCTCGCTTTACCAACAATTTCTAGAAGGAGATGTTCAAGCTAATTGGGACAAAGTTGCTCATGTTGACGAGTCATCACCCAAAGACAGATGGTCAAACCAAGAGGATCAATGGGATTATGGAGGACTATCTTAGGCACTTTATTTCATCGGACCAATCCAACTGGCCAAAGTTGTTGGACCCACTGCAGTTTAGCTACAACATGCAGAAGAGTGCATCGAGTCAGTATTCACCTTTTGAATTGGTTACAAGGCATTAGCCACTGACTCCTCATACTATTTTGAGTGGATATGTCGGGGACTGTCCAGATGCAAAGGATAGGTTGAAGGAGTGGCAAGATCAAGTGGATCATGTGAGGCATAACTTGGTCAAGGCCATAGAAAGAATGAAGAATTATGCGGACTCTTGGAGGAGCAATGTGGAGTTCAAAGTTGGTGACAAGGTCTTCCTCAGGATGGACCCATTTCAATTGAAAATACCCAAGGGGTTGAGTGCATCACTTGGTCGCAGATTTGACGGACCATTCACAATCGCAGGGCAGATTGGGAAAGTTGCATATAAGCTGAAGTTGCCAATGAATCTTAGAGTCTACAATGTTTTCCATGTCAGCCAAATCCATCTGTATCATCCAGATAAAGAGGACAACAACAAGAACATACCAACCCGAGGACCGGCATTTGTCAAGGATAGGTCAGGAATAGATGTGGAGGAAGTGATTGATGTAAAGGAGAAAGGGATTTAGGAATAGGAAGTGGAGGGAGTTCTTAGTTCATTGGCAAGGCCAGTTCTGAGAAGAGGCAACTTGGGAGAAGGATGATAACCTCTAGAAGTATGAAGCCAAGGTTTAGGAGTTCTTGGAACAGAACTCCAGCCTCCCCTTCTAAGTGAAAACAAAGTTGGGGGCCTCAACAACACGAGTCCAGGACTATGTTGCTGACATCGAGGACGTCGCCTATTTTAGGTGGGGGAGGATGTAAGGCGATGTTGTCTCAGGGACAACAGTAGGCTTCTAGGGTTATAATTCCCCTCCGATTCTCAGCAGGTGGAAGTTGTGGTGATTGACAATTAGTTAATGCCAAGCTACAGTTGTGTCAGAACTGGACGAAAAAATTATATAGGGGAAAGCAGAGTACCCCGTCATTCACGAGAGAACGTTTCCACAGTGTCCTTTACTTTTCTAGGTGAAGGTTCATGGTGGATAAATCCAAGGAGAACCAAAACAACATTCCAACAAGCAAAGGAGTTTAGAGCGAGTGCATGGCAGAGGTGAGTAGTTGAAGCAGCAACAGAGAAGTAGTGAGACTTGGAGTCCCTGTTCAGGGAGGGGGCCTGGGTCGTGTACTGGGTAAGTCGTCGCAGGCTCATGAGAGAGTCAGTGGTATGCCAGGTTGAGTTCTGAAGGAGACAGGGTCTTTGTGGATTTGGATTCTATGTGAGAAGCTACAACTAGAGGCGAGGTGCAGTGGGATCTGTATCAGTGTTTCAAGAGTGGACGCAGATCCAAGGCGGGAACTTGTAATCGGGTTCTTGGGAAGTACTTGGAGTAGTGACCAACGACATTATTGGAATTGTTTGTAGACCGGGCCAGGGGCCATTTCTTCAGATCAATAAAACTATCTTATTGCCCCAACATTGTGTTCATTGTGTGAAGATTTCCACTGTGCAAGTTTGTACATTTTGTGCAAGTGTGTGTGTGTGCAGAAACTGGAGCTTGTGAGTGCTTACAAGCATAGTCCAAGTTCTTGGAAGTGCTTGGATCTCACAGACAAGTACCTAAAAGATCGTCGGTGCCACACAGGAAAATCTAGCCCCATGACAGCATATGTAAGGGGTTGTTGTCTCAAGTGTAGGGAGCACAAGGAGTTAGGTAGTCTTGTAGGGTGTAAGTCCCTATCTGATTCTCATGAGGTGGAAATTGTGGTGGAAGAACGTGGGGAGGTCTCAAACTACAAATGTGTGGGAATTGGACAAAAAACTTATATATGGGGGATCATTTGAAAGAATAGTCAAGTGCCAGGAGTTAACCAAGGTGGTCTGAGGCAGACACCTCCTTCTAGGGGTGAAGAAGAGTAACCCTGCCCTCTAGTCTCAGGGAGATAGAGGTTCTGCATGTATATTAGGGGTGAAGTAGAGTAACCCCACCTTATCATTAGATGGTGAGGTTTATTGGTGGATGTATACTCATGGTACCTATCTTAGTTAAGCAGAGTAGTTGATCCAATGTTGGGGATGACTCTTGAAAGTTGTCTATGACTTGAGGACTAGGGAAGTGGAGTACCTAGGCCCTTGCAAGGAGGATGATCCTGCAACGGATTGTCCCAGTTGGGGAAATGGAGTACCCAAGATCTTGTAAGGGCGATGGTCGTACAATGGGCTATCTGTGTTGGAGTGTTGGAGCTCGAGAGTTGGGTGAGCTATGTGGGTTGAGTTGCAAAGCGAGATGTCCATGTGTCTTGTGGAACAAGTGGGGTGATGTGTTGGGCACACACCTAGGTTACCTGAAGTGGAATTTGCATTGAGGTCTGGGATCTCAAGGCCCTAGAGTGGGGGTTGAATGTGGTAGTAGGGATAGGGTTCCTAGCCATGCCATGAGACAAGTCCAAGAGGGTGACGAAGATGGATGAGTTGCATGACTGAAAAGAGGACATAGTCCATAAGCGAGTTGTTCTGGGAGCACAGCCTAGTTGAAGGAGAGTTCAGCGACCAAGGATATTGGGTTGGATCATGGAGCGAAGAGCTTGGAGCCTAAGTAGGAGTGCAAGGTGATTTGTTAGTTTGAGGAGCTTAGATTGGGTGTTTGCATGGAGTTGGTTAGTGTGCATAGGATGTACATGGAACAGGGTTCACAAGCAAAGCCATGTAGACATAGGCCAGAGGCCCAATGCAGTCGAAGCTTGGATGGATGAACATGAAGCTAGATCAAGGAGTCTAGTCATCCCATGAGGGATGTTTGGTGCTTGAGGGTTCTGAGGAGCTGAGGGAGGCTAACATGGGGTGCCAGTGTTGTGGGAGTGTTGGGCATGCTCAAGGAGTGTGAAAAGTTGGAACCGAAGGACATAAAGAGTTCCGAATGGGATTAGTGTCACTAGTCAGGGTCTTATGGGGGACTCGGGAGACGAAGGCATGGAGGATACATGTAAGCTTGTAGCAAGGGTGCAAGGGCGGTGCGACAAGTTAGTGCTAGAGTAGAGTCAGGGACTTGAAGGGAGTGCTAGGAGCATCGGAATGAAGGAGACCCATGAGAGGGTTGGCATGCGCTTCTATTCCGCAGAGGTGTGTGTTAATGTGGTCAGGTGGTGGACACTTGAAAAGGGAGGGTGTAGTCTAGGAGCAAGAAAGGGCTTGTCCGCAATGGGAGTCACAAGTAAGGTTTGCCAATGTCGCATGAGGTTGGACCTCCTTAGGAAGGTAAAAGCTTGTTTGGGCAAAAGGCTGGTCTAGCCCCGTGACAATTGGTATCAGAGCATAAAAATTGGCAAGGCCGGTTAGATGAGATGAGGTAGTTGGGTTATCAAGTGGTCAGAGGAAGACTGTGAAGGCGGATTGTGGTTTATAGTGTCGAGGATAGGTAGACCAGGGTGGCTAGCAAGGCATGGTAACTAAAATGTGAGGCCAACCTAGGAAGGGATAAGGATGGTAGAGTTCGTGGCCGAGTTCCATGAGTGGTAGTTAGCTGATTGGAGATTGTGTCGAGGGCCGAGTTCCGTAAAAAAGGGACCATGCTAGTGGAGTAACAAGGGATCGGGAGTGGATCTCTTGGTGGGGAAAATATTACACGGGAAGAACCTTAGTAGTTTGGGTGGAGTGAAGTAGGCAAGGTGTGAGTCAGTATTGAATTGGGTTCAGTGCTGGAAGAAGTTGGTAGGGCCACAAGGATTTGATATGGCAGTGTCCAAGGGTAGTGGCATGTAAGACCAGTCAAAGGAGTTAGGGCTGCGAGGAGCAGTGTGGTGTCGGGTCTTGTCAAGGACGGAATTGAGGTGAAATCAAGTAGGAGCTGCAAGGAGCAATGTGGTGTAGGATATTGTCAAGGATGGATCCAAGGTGAAATCAAGTAGGAGCTGTGAGGAGCAGTGTGGTGTAAGGTCTTATCTAGGATGGACCCGAGGTGGAACAATTTGCATTGTGGGATGACATAAGGTCATTCCCAGTGTGGCATAAGATTGTGTCCGAGACATGATCCAAGGTGCAAAATTGGTGGCGAAGTAGGTCTGATGGTTGAGAGACAGTGAGGGGCCAAGTCACAAAGGAAGTCAAGGGAAAGAGGCAGTACCTTGCCTGCATTTGATGTGGTTTACAAAGGCATTGAGCATAAAAGGTTGGCTAGCTTACCAATGTTGGTAGCTTCTTTGGGTTGCAGCATCGAGGGCGCAGGGTGTTTCATGGACAGTGCGTTAGTCAGGCAAAGTGGCACAACAGATGATGTGTAGGATGCAATACAAGAGTTGGGTGTCTTCAGGGAAGTGCACCTAGGAAGATTTATGGAGTGATATGTACGATGGTATTTGGGACATGAACCGAGGTGTGAAATTGGTGGTGAGTTAGGTTTGAAGGCTAGGAACCATAGATGGGGCCTAGTCACAGAGAAATTCAAGGGAAGAGTGAGTACCTTGCCCACATTGGATGTGAATTGCAAAGGTGTTATGCACAAGAGGTTGGTCGACTGAATGATGTTGGTAGTTTCTTTGGGTTGCAGCACCAAGGGCACAGGGTGTTCCGTGGATAGTGCATAAGTCAAACAAAGTAGCACAATGGATTGAAGTAGGTAGATCGAATGTGTGGGATGTATTGCAAGTTGGGTGTCTTCAGGGAAGAACACGACCCAAAAATTATGAGCTTGACATTGTTGTTGAGCTTGACACTGCTCGGTCCAAAGTCCAATTTAGTCTGAATGTAATGCAGATCTCGTCGATGGCGGATTGCTAGGTGCACAATGACCCAAAAATAACGAGTTGTCCAAATCGCCCAACTAAACGGATAAGGTGGGATTACAATGTGGATGCTAAGTCGAGTCAGATTCTTTGTGAGATAAATGCAATGCGGTCTTTTTTGAGCCGACCACGTCTCATGAAACTCGGCGCCTTGTTGGGCAAGATGAAGGCGCATCTCGGCCAACGCCGAGAGATCGTGCTCCAACTAGAACCCGACTTCTACGCACCACATCGAGATGTAAGCCGCACAATGTCATTCCGACTTGGGTCAATCCGTGTGTGCTCAGCCAACATGAGTCATCTTATGCATTGTGTGTTTCTTAGGCGATTGTGGTAGGATTTGTATAAAGTCACCTCGCATTACTTAGAGCACAGTTGGAAGGCTTTTTGTGCTAAGTGTAATTCCAAAGTGAATTTGTGTGGATCTTATGTTTTAAAATTCAAGTAGGATTTATGAGTGTTAGATAGGATTTCTAAGTGTTGGAATAAAGAAATATGAGCGATGAGTGGGCTTAGGATTACTGAGTCACCTTGTGCTTGTATTTTAGGGGTTTTGGATCACTGGAATGCGAACTCTTTTGGATGCCAGACATTATCAGTATAACCCGACCTATGCAATCTAAGTTTGGGTTCTTGTAATATTGTAGTTACATCTTTGACAATGAAATGGACTCTTTCCCTGAATTGATGTTGTGTAGAATATGTGTTGGATGACTTAAATTCCTATAGTTTAAGTTTGCATTTCTTTTAAGTTATGTGCATTCTTAAATTCTGAGGTGGTTTGATTGTTGGTGCGTTGATTCTGATTTCTTGAGGCCGAATTCTCTTATGTTGTGTTGAGTTAGAGCGCTTGGATCTATTTCCGTGAGGCATATTCTGATTTATAGACGTCGTGTCTCCTTGAGGTGATTGTTATGCAAAGTCGGTGTCGCAGAGTTCTGGATGTGAGTCCAGGCTTCTGAAAGTTGGTATCAAAGCTCCAAAATAGCGTTGTCTTGCTCACCAACTCTGCAATGTCCCAAGAAGGAATCAAAGGTGATCAAGTTGAAGAGCCACCAAGGCGGACTGATGGAGTGCATTATGGGCACGGAGACAAGAATCATCGCCCGAAAACTCGCGAGTGGCTTCGAGACCTTGAAAACTGAATGCAAGCTTTTGAAGCATGCGTCTTGGATGAACGCATGACAAACCTAGAATCGACCTACACAGACCAACAAGAAACTAATGCCAAGTTGATGGAAGTAATCGACAATCTATGTGCTGAGTGCAAATTCTTGAAGGACAGCCAAGCTTTGCATCATTCGCTCCTAACACAAGGCGAATCCCAAGCGGTGCTCAAAACGTCAAATTTTGTGGAGCCTTATGATGGGAAGCGAGATGATAAAGCTCTGGATACGTTTTTCTGGGACATTGAAGAACTCTTTTCCAATGTCACTAGATGGTCCGACGAGGCCCGAATCAAGAAAGTCGTGGGGTATTTCACTAGCAGTGCCAAACTATGGTGGCAAGCTCGAGCTGTCGACTTAGCCACTGGAAAGGATGTTGCAACCATTGAAACTTGGGAAGAGTTAAAATCTGCACTCCAAGATCAATTTTGACTTGGTAACTCTGAATGCGTGATCTGTGCCCAATTTGACGAGTTAAAGATTACAAGAAAAGTGTGTGATTATGTGCGTGCTTTCCAGAATCTTGATTTGGAAGCGCCTAAGCTGACCGACTTAAAAAATTTGTACCTGTTCATGAGTAACCTACAACCTTGGGCTCAGACAAAGTTGAGGTGCCAAAATATTCAAACCCTTGCTCAAGCTATTGCTGTTGTGGATCGACTTCTTGATTACAAGGGCGATCTAGCAAAGGGCTATGGCAGAAATAAGAATAAAAATTTTGATAAGAGGAAGGTATTTTGATTATGGAATCAAGAGCGCAAAAATGTGGCCCCATATCAAAAGAAGCAAGGGAATTGCAAAAAGAACAAAGGTGCGACTCTAAAGGTAGATCGCGCTGCAGTCACAGAAAAGAAGAAAGAAAGAGAGCTTAATTGCTTCATTTGTGGTCGACCTGATCATTAGGCTTGTGAGTATCTAGAAAGACAACATATTAATGTTGTGCTTTCTCGAGATCACACCATGCTAGAAATGGGAGTTTTGCAGCTCTTGAATATTGTGCGGGATTCCCCTCAAGATAGTGTGGTTCAAGATTCAACAGCTCGTCATGAGATTTGTTTCGTTGAAACATTATTTAGCCCAAAAAAAATCTTGGTGATGGTGGATACTGGTGTGACACACAACTACATCTCTGCCAAGAAAGCCAAGGGACTTGATTTAAAAATGATCAATGGGAATTATTCTTTTAAGGTAATGAATTCCCAGCATAGAAATGTGTGAGAGATATTCAAGATGCACCAATGTGGTTAGGAGCATGGCTCAACACTATGAACATGGTGGCTATCAACATGGTGGATTTAGACTTGATTCTTGGTCAAGAATTCATCAGGCAAACTTATGTTGTCCTAGATCTGCATCTGGGCTATGTGATATTTATGGATCTAAAGAAGCCTAGCATGATCCCGATTGTGAAGTTGGGTTATTCAAACCGCATAGAAAGTGTTGAGTCTGCAGAGAGTTGCAAGGAAATATTTTGATGAACTTTATGTTGTGACACTCTTGGGAGAATGGGATGAAGAGGGTGAACCCGAGTCTTCTAACCCAGAAGTCGTCCAAGATGTCATCGAATCGTATGCGGATGTATTACCTGAGAGGTTGCCTAAAGAACTCCCCCCATGGAGACATGTAGATCATAAGATCAATTTGGAGGAGTGGGCTCAGTCGCCTACCAAGGATCCCTACTGACTCTTTGGCCCTAAGATGCAAGAGCTGAAGAGGCAGCTCAAAGATTTGACCGAGTCAGGTTACTTGCATCCCTCTAGGTCACCTTATGCATCTTCTGTGTTGTTTCAAAGAAAGAAGGATGGCACCCTTTGACTATGTGTGGACTATAGAGATTATAACAAGTTGTTAGACACAATGTGCCACTGAGTGGGGGGTGAATCAGTGGTTTACAAACTTTTTCCCTTTAACTATCCTATGTGTGTATATCGGTTATCAGATCTAACAGAAGGCTAACTTACCGGTTAGAGGGGAGACTAATAAAAATGCAATCACATGTGAAAGGGACATCGTATAACACCAACATATATGAGGAAAACCTAAGATGGGAAAAACCTCGGTGAGAAATGTTGTTGGAGTCTACTACTCCAATCCAGCCTCACAATGACTCTGATTACAATGTTTAGGGCACCAACCCAAGGAGCACCAACCCCTGATTTAGGACACCGACCCAAGGAGCACCAACCCCTAATTTAGGGCACTGACCCAAGTATCACCAACCCAAGGAGTTACAACCCCTGCACCGAGCTTCAACTCAGTGATCTTCAATGAACATATTCAATTACAAAAGTAATAGTCATGTTACAAATGAGTTTTGTAACTCTTATGTAAATATCTTCTACCACTTCTCCTCTCTCCTACACTCTGTCAGTTCTCTCCTCACCCTCTCATTGTTGCAACCTTACTCTTTGTTTCACCTTCACCGGTTCAGTCTCTTCTTCTTCTTTATCGGTTCTCACTTTGTTGGTTCTCTCTCTGTCGGTTCTGCTCTCTGTTGGTTTTTCTCTCTATCGGTTCTCTTTGTTACACTACTACTCTCCACTGGTACTACCCTTTGTCGGTTAGTTTCTTGCCTTATCTATAGTCTTCTGCAATTATTCTTTGTCGGTTCCATCACTACCGGTTTATTCTCGTGTCTGACTCAATAGATGACTATCGGTTCTCTCTCTATTGTCGGTTGAACACTTCAACCCTTCTCTTCCTCACACTCAGTCTCTTCTTCTTCTTCTTCTTGGTGAGCACTTGACTAATTTCACTTCTTTAGCAGCAATACCCTCTCATCCAGCGACAACCTTCATCAATTTTGGCTTACATATTTATAAATTGGTTTTCCCGACAAAAACCAATTCAAACTTCAAGCGGTTAGGGTTTCCCCATTGACCTCGAGGCAAACCAAATCCAATCAGATCTCATTAGATATGATCACCTAGATTGATGAACTCCAACTCATCAATCAATCCAACCATTGTCGTGCCTTCCAGAACCCGTCTTCCAAATTTAACAATCTGCTTTTAACCTGTTAGTTGATTTCTTGGTTGATCACCAAGAATGGTTTCGCGGTTTCATTTACCTATCTCAATCTTCTCAAACAGTCTGTTCTAGATCTCTGTTGTTTGTTTGACCTCGAATCGCAAACCTCTGCTACATATCCTGTGAATCACGCAGTCGACATAAATGTTGACCTGTCACCATCTGCCTAACGGATAGACTCTTCATCGACCTACTCATGCATGCCACCTCAACTCCACGTGGCCACTTTGTCGGCATCCACCTTTGTTTGGTCATCTGTGTCGGTCTGGATAGGATCACCGACCAACCCCATTACTAGTTTCATCTACTGGCTCACTAACCCTATCGGTTATACCCTAATCGGTCTGCAATCAACCTTGCACTCTGCTTCTCTTCCAGTGGAACACCTTTGCTGGTTGCCAATCATATCAATCCACCATATGCTCATCTTCATTAGGAAGGAGCACATCACTTAGCCTCTTTGTTTTCTTACCAGTACTCATACTTATCGGTAGGCACCCTTGATGACACCATGTCATCAACCTTCAACTGTTTCCATCTGAGGCATCTGCATACCTATTTCACTCTCTATTTGCAGCTGCTCAGCCTTGCCTTCTTCATTATTAGCCTAGACCATATCTCAACCAGTTTGTCAAAGTGACAAACCCATCATTTCTTTACTCTTCCTTCTCTTTTTGTCTCGGTAGCACATCATGTCTTCACATGTTGATCCGATGCACATCCTTAGTCTTATGCACTTAAGGCAACTTAGTGCTTCACCTGTTCATCTAGTGTGAGCCTTCAATCACCCACCTTTAACTCTTTTATCTTATCTCCAAGACTTTGATGTATTCAATGCATAATAGGAGATAAGCTCCACTTACCGGTGGGAGTGGATCCTTTCCATTTGCATTTTCCATGCACTAATGTGGCTTCCCTATTTGAGAAACATATATGCAAACAGGCACATGTGATCCAGTTGGGGCACATTCACTGTCAGTTATCTCTAGTGACTGCATCTTTATCCGATGGGAGTCCTGTTGATTGACATCCACACAGCATACCGATGGCCTGCCCATACTTCTCTTCCGATATTGATGTGATATAGATAACATTCCCCCTCTTCATCACAAACAACCGACGAACATCTTGCTCTCTTACAGATGTCATCATTTACTGGTTGTTATATCATACTGGTCTCCTGTCCATATCTTCAACACAAGTCAACCACTAACTTTTGTACCGGTGACTCCAATGGCCATTGTGTTGAATGGCATTCTCTCCCTTACTGGTGACCTATTAGACTAGTTGACATCAATGACTACACATCAACTACTATCTCATACCAGCTGTCCTTCTATACCGGTAACATGCTATACTGGTTGACATCAATGACAACTCAATGCCAACACAAGCTCACAATCAAGAACAGGTATCCCTTGTCGTTGATTGCTAATATTTTTGATCGACTTGCGGAGGCTCATTATTTTACCAAGATGGATCTGCTACAAGGCTAGTACCAAATAAGGATCACCGCTGGTGATGAAGAAAAGATTGTGATCACTACAAGGTATGGATCATATGAATTTATGGTGATGTTGTTTGAACTCACCAACGCTCCTGCTACTTTCAGGTACTTTAATGAATGATGTTTTCTGCGATCTACTGGATCAGTGCATCGTTGTCTACTTGGAGGACATACTCATCTATAACAAGACATTGAAAGAACATAAGTTGCATTTGGCTGAAGTTTTTGAGCAATTGAGAAAGAATTCCCTTTTTTTAAAAAGAAAAGTGTTATTTTGCTCAAACTAAAGTGCAGTTTCTTGGTCACATTGTTGGCCACGGATACCTAAAGCTGAATCCTAAGAAGCTCTGTGCCATTCAATAATGGGAGCCCCTTTGCAATGTCCATGAAATGCACCAATTTATGGGGTTGGTGAATTACTATCATAAGTTTGTTCATGGTTACTCCAAAATAGTTGGCCTATTGACAGATCTCCTGAAGAAAGATCGTGGTTGGAAGTGGAGAGTTAAACAACAAGATTCCTTTGACTTGTTGAAGCAAAAAATTACAACGGATCCTATGTTGATTTTGCCAAAATTTAGAGAACCCTTTGAGGTTTAGACGGATGCATCCGACTACGCAATTGGAGGAGTGCTTATGCAAGGTCGACACCTTGTTGCTTATAAATCAGGAAGTTGAATGACAAAGAGAGAAATTATTCTGCTCATGAGAAGCAAATGACTGCAGTGGTGCACTATTTGTGGATTTTGTGTCATTAATTGTTGGGAGTTCCTTTTGTGGTTAAGATTGACAATGTCAACTCGACTTACTTTAAGACCCAACAAAATTTGACTCTGAAGCAGGCACGCTGGCAAGAATTTCTGGCTGAATTCGACTTTGAATTGATTTACAAGCCTAGCCGCCATAATGTAGTCATTGATGCATTGAGTAGGAAATCTCAACTGACTATTACTTAATGATCTACAGGGCAATGGTGTGAGTCAGATCACAGTTGCAGAGCACATTCATGATCAAATTAGGAAGGGTTTGGAGAATGACTTTTAGGCACACCAAATTGTGCTCCAAGTTTTGTCCGGTCCCACACGTCAATTCCGTATGCAGGATGGATTAATTTTCTTCACAGATAACCGACTGTATATTCCAAGGTGGAAGGTTCTTCGCAAGGAGCTCATCTCTGAATGTCATGATTCGGTTTGGGCGGGTCACCCTAGCCAGAAATGAACTTTGGCTTTGTTGGAGTGTGGATTTTTTGGCCCAACAAGAGGGAGGATGTGGAGACTTTTGTGCGAACTTGTACTACGTGCCAACAAGATAAAGTTGTAACTCAACTCCCAAGTGGTCTCTTACAACCACTCTTGGTTCCTATGCATCCTTAGGCATCAATAAGTATGGATTTTATAACTCAGCCACTGATATAAAAGGATTTACAAGTATTATGGTTGTGGTTGACCACTTTTCTAAGTATGCAACCTTCATACCCTGTAAGTCGCCTTGCACTACTGGGGCTACAACAACTCTCTTTTTCAAGTTTGTTGTTAAGTTTTGGGGTGTACCTTTGAGTATCATCTCAAACTAAGACCCAAGATTCACATCAAATTTTTGGGGTGAGTTGTTTAAACTCATGGGAATGAAGCTACTCATGTTAATGACCTACCATCCTTAAATAGATGGTCAAACTGAGTGCATCAACGGTATCCTAGAATATTTCCTCAGGAACCTTGTGTATGGAGACCAATCTAATTGGCCTGAATTGTTGGATGTGGTGTAATTAATCTATAATTTGTAGAAGTCCAGTTTGAGTCAATACTCTCCATTTGAGTTAGCTAAAGGACAACAACCCCTTACTCCACATTCTGTTTGGCGCGAATACCTTGGACCCAGTCTAGAGGTCATTGATTATGTGAAAAGATGGAATGAGAAGGTGGACTTGGCTCGATACCATCTAACTCGAGCTGCAAACTGAATGAAGCATTTTGCATATGCTCATATGAAGGAGGTCAGGTTCAAAGTGGGAGATCAAGTTCTATTATGGATGGATCTGAATCAGTTTAAAACTCCAAAATGTTTGAGCAGTTATTTGATTCGATGATGGGATGGACCTTTTGAAGTTATAAAGTGGGTTGGAAAAGTTGCCTATTAGTTGAACCTTTCATTGCATTTAAAAGTGCACCCTATTTTCCATGTGATCTAGCTTAGGCCGCATTATTTTGATCCTAAGGATGCAATCTAAAATATCCCGAGTCAAGGACCCGCAAATGTGATAGACCGACCCGAGAGAAAAGTTGCAAAGGTTTTGGCAATGAGGTTGCATGGATATAGATCAAAATCATGTATGGAGGTGTAAGGGGGTATGTTCATCTCTTTAACCCCTCATCCATGAGTATGCACTGTTGAGCTTGATGTTGCCCGATCCGAAGTCCGATTTAGTCTGAAGTCCTAATGTAATGCGGATCTTGTCAATGGCGGATCGTTGGGTGAGCAACGACCCAGAATTCACAAGCTGTCCAAATCGCCCGACCAAATGGATAAGGTGGGATTACAATGAGGATGTTAAGTCAAGTCAGATTCTTTGTGAGATAAATGCAATACGGTCTTTTATAAGTCGACCACGTCTTGCAAAACTCGACGCCTTGTTGGGCAAGATGAAGGCGCATCCCTGAAGGCGCATCCCGACTGACGCAGAGAGATTGCACTCCAGTAGGAACTCGGCTAGAACCCGACTTCTATGCGCCACATCGGGATGTAAGTCATATGATGTCAATCCAACCTGGGTTGATCTATGCGCACTCAACCAACATGAGTCGTCTGATGCAATGTGTGTTTCTTAGGCGGTTGTGGCTGGATTTGTATAAAGTCGCCTCACATTACTTGGAGCGTGGTTGGAAGGCTTTTTGTGCTAAGTGTAATTCCAGAGTGAATTTGTGTGGATCTTATGTTTTTTAATGCAAGTAGGATTTCTGAGTGCTACATAGGATTTCTAAGTGCTGGAACAAATAAATATGAGCGATGAGTGGGTTTGAGATTACCGGGTTGCCTTTTGCTTGTATTTTAGGTGTTTTGGGTCGTTGTAATGTGATCTCTTTTGGATGTCAAGCATTATCAATGTAACCCAACCTGTGCAATCTGAGTTTAGGTTCTTGTAATTTTGTAGTTACATCTTTGACAATGAAATGGACTCTTTCCCCAAATTGATGTTTTGCAGAAAATGTGTTGGATGACTTAATTTCTTGTAGTTTAAGTTTGCATTGCTTTTGAGTTCTCTGTGTTCTTAAATTTTGAGTTGGTTTAATTTTTGGTGTGTTGATTCTGATTTCTTGAGGTCGAATTCTTTTTTATTGTGTTGTGTTAGAGCACTTAGATCTATTTCCATGAGGCGTAGTCCAATATGTGGATGTCATGTCTCCTTGAGGTGATTGTTTTGCAAAGTCAGTGTTGCAGAGTTATGGATATGAGTCTAGGCTTTTGAAAGCTTATATAGGGGATATAAGGGGGTATGATCATTTATTGTGCCCTCGAATCTGCATGAATAGACTGTTGAGCTTCACCTAAGTCCGAAATGCTATCTGAATGAACCCAAAGTCTGAATTTCACTTGATCATTGCCTTTTGACGGATCTTTGGGTGCGCAATGGACCAGAATCTTTGAGCTATCCCAATAAGTCAACCAAATGGATAAAGAAGCAATGCAAGCCGAGTTGGAAGTCGCTTTGTATGGGATGTGGTCCTCCTAGAGCTGACCAAGTCCCATAGAACCCGGTGCCTTGCTGGGAAAGATGAACAAGCATCACGACTAACGCGAGGAGGTCGTGCTCCAACTGGAGCTCACGTCTTCTACGCGTTATGTTGGGATGGGGACTACACGATTGTGATCCAAGTCAAGTCAATTAATGTGCGCCCAATCTACTTGTGTCATCCGATGAGAATGTGATTCTTAAGCGGTTGTAAGTTGTTTGGTATAAAGAGGTACTGCCTTAACGTGAATGAAGGTTGGAAGGTTTTGAAAACTAAGTGTAATTTTGAGAGCGGATTGTAATGTGCATTGTGAGTGTGGATTTTGTGCACCAATTGGGATTTTTGGGTGTAAGGATTATTTTGTGTATGAGCGATAAGTGATCTTTGTTAGCATTTTGATGATGTTGTGATTGTCATTGATGGACACACACTTGTTTTATGATCACTTCCCTATGTATGAGTTATGCTCAACCGGTAATTGTTCCAACCGATATTATGTATTATAGTCTTTAGACTATCGGTGTTTTTGGAAAAGGTGTTTACCAGTCACAAACTGTATGAAGACCCAAAGCGGTATGAAGACCTCAAGCGGTTCGAGGATCCCAAAGTGGCACGAAGGAACAAAGCGGTAGTTAACGTTTTTCCAGTCTTCATTTTGACAACCGGTAATTGGTAAAATGTATGAACCGGTATTACTTTGTGATGAGTTACCAACCGGTATTTATGTGATGAGTTATCATCCACCGACACTTTGGCAGTGATTTTGTGTCATGTTACCAAATGTGTCTAGATGCACTGAACCTAGGAACTTGCAATGTAATCCTATTGGACCGACATGAAATCAGATTCCTTTATAAGGACATCATGTCTAGGGTTTTATATACATGATAGGGGTTTTAGCAGTGCATGAGGGTTTTGTATGTGCGATCATAGAAGAGAAGATTAGGTCTGTGTGAAGAAACAGAGTGTGGAGATATTGAAGACTGAAGTAATGCTAAATGTGCATTAACAATGAGCTATCAAGGATCTAACCAAGCATATTGTGCTAGTATCTACATAACTCACTTGTTTATTACTCACTGTATGTTAGGAAATAGGAAATCATCACAAGACAAGATAAACGTAATAGCTCAATCACAAAAGCATTCATTGTAATGAATCTATCCTAAGACACATTCAATAGAGACATGAAAACAAAGCATACAAAACTAGAAATTATGCAAACCAGATGACGATTTGAATGCTCCTTCCATGCGGCTCCATTGTTCTTCTTTCCTCTTAAAAGGGTTGTGGATCTCACCTACAAGTGCACATACATGATTGAAAGCAAGATTGACATTGATTATTGATCAAGAGTACTAGAAGCATAAATTCGATAGCCTGATTAAGGATTATTCTCATTATTCACCAAGATTGAAGAAATTCATCCAATTTATAGAAGAATTGGAGAGATGACAAGATTAGCATGATAGTGATTCGAATGGAAATTCAAATCAAGAATAGCAAAATTATGACATGTCTATGACTAATTGCTATGCAAGGATTTATGACAATTTATGACAATTTATGACAAATTGCTATGCAAGGATTTATGACAAGATTTTGAAATAGAAATAGACCTTTAGGAGAAATTAGAAAATTAAGTTGGAAATAATGACTTGGAAATTAGGAAATTGATGAAAAATAGGTAAATTAATTAATAACTTCTCATTCATTAATTAATTTACAAAAATAGGAGGAAATTAATTAGCCAATTAAATAAACATTTAATTGTGACAAGAAGACTTAGGATAAATAAATAAATTATTTAACCTAGAGGGAAAATGCCAAACAAGATTAAATGAATAAATCATAAAACCTTGGAAGATGAATTAGAAATACAAGGATGACAATTAGGTCTTGACAAGGGATCGTTGATATTGATTCGATCGTGATTTTGAATTGATAAATGATTTGATTGATAAATGCGCCGAGGAACAATGACAAATTGATCCCAAATTGACATGATTGAAGAGGACAAGGATCGATGATAAATTGATCGTAAAACGACGAGATTGACAAGTTGATAAGAGATTGACAAGATCAACCAAAATCATGATTAAAGATTGTTATCGGCAAGACCAAATTCGAAAGCGAGACAAATGAAGAATGTAGAAGAAAGACTCGATGCTCACAAATGATAAAGACCAAGTGTGTAACATAGGAGAAATGTTAATGTGATGCAAAAACTCTAAAATGAGGCAATGCGCCAATGTTAAAGTATGACTCTGCAAGCATTGACCATTTTTAGGTGTCTACACTCACATCTTCGACAAGTCTGAAACCCTTAACTAGGTAGGCCTGGCAAAGCCTTTGTAAATCCTCTAACAAGGTGGTTCACAACTGTGAATCTGAAATCCTCTCACAAGATAGTCTTTAACAGGACTTATCTCCTAATAGAGATCTAGATTCCTAACAGGATTTGTTCTGGTGAAGAACATTGTATGACCTTAACCAATCTGGTTACTATTCTGCAGATAGTTACTTGTGATTTTCTGCTCACCGTGGTTTTTCCAATTTGGGTTTCCACGTCAAAACCTATTTGTGTTATGGTGATTGTGCTCTTGTGGGTGAATGTTTTATTTGTTGTTTGGTTTGCATTTGTCCTAACCGATTTGTTAGTAAATCTGTTATACCCGTTAACTACTAAACTGATTAAGAGTTTAAGTTCACTAATTTTTGGTATACTAATTCAACCCACCCCCCTCCCCCTCTTAGTATTCATCAATTGGTATCAAAGCCAACCTTTCTATAATTTTAACCACTTGGAAGGAGATATGGAGGAATATGTTGGCATTTTTGGTGTTTATGTTGTGGTTGTCATTGATGGACACACACTTGCTTTGAAATCACTTTCTATGTATGAGTTATGCTCAACCGATATTATGTATTATAGTCTAGTTGTCATTGATGGACACACACTTGCTTTGAAATCACTTTCTATGTATGAGTTATGCTCAACCGGTATTTGTTCCAAACCGGTATTATGTATTATAGTCTTTAGGCTATCGGTGTTTTGCAGAAAGTGTTTACCAATCTCAAGCGGTTAGAGGATCTCTAGTGGAGCGAAGAAACTAAAGCGGCAGTTATCATTTTCCCAGTCTTCATTTCTGGACAACCGGTAATCGGTTTAATGTTTGAACCGGTATTACTCTGTGATGAGTTACCAATCGGTAATCGATAAAGTATGAACCGGTAATAGTCTGTGATGAGTTACCATCCACCGACACTTTGACGGTGATTTGTGTCATGTTATCAAATGTGTCTAGATGCAATGAACCTAGGAACTTGCAATGTAATCCTATTGGACCGACATGAAATCAGATTCCTTTTTAAGGACATCATGTCTAGGGTTTTAAGGGATGTAGCTGTTAGGGTTTTTGGTGGTTGATGAGTTTTTGTATGTGCGATCTTAGAAGAGAAGATAAAGTCTGTGTGTTGTAACAGAGTGTGGATTTACTAAAGACTGAAGTAATGCTGAAATGCATTAGCAATGAGTTATCATGGATCTAACCAAGCAGACTGTGCTATTTGCTAGATCATTCACTTGTTGACTACTCACATCTTTGACAAGTTTGAAACCCTTCACCGGGTAGGCCCAAAAAAGCCTTTGTAAATCCTCTAACAAGGTGATTCACATCTGTGGATCTGAAATCCTCTCACAAGGTAGTCTTTAATCAGACTTATCTCCTAACAGAGATTGAGATTCCTAACAGGATTTGTTCTGGTGAAGAACATTGTATGACCTTAACCGATCTGGTTACTATTCTGCGGATAGTTACTTGTGAGTTTCATCTCACCGTGGTTTTTCCCATTTGGGTTTCCACATCAAAATCTGTTGTATTATGGTAATTGTGCTTCTATAGGTGAATGCCTTATTTGTTGTTTGGTTTGCATTTATGTTAACCGGTATGTTAGGAAATCTGTTATACAGGTTTACTGCTAAATTGTTTAAGTGTTTAAGTTCAGTATTTATTGGTATACTAATTCACCCCCCCTCTTAGTATTCATCAATTGGTATCAGAGCCAACCTTTCTATAAGTTTAACCACTTGGAAAGAGATATGGGGGAATACATTGTGAGGGAACTTACTCATCGGCTCACTCAGACTGAGAAAGCCTATGATGAACTCAAAGTCAAATATAAGGCCTCTCCGGCAAAAAGAAGAGAGCATGCTAAAAAACTGATGGAACTAACTAAAAACAGTTCCTCTGATGAAGCAGACATGGGAGCCCTAGTTGACGAAGTTGAAAAATTGAATGAGTCTAATGCCAACCTAAGAAGGGAATTGGAAGGACTGACTATCAGGATGTGTAAAGAGCCTGAGAACCAGAGAAAAGCTGAATATCTAGTAAAAGACAAAGATCATGAGATCCCCAAGAGAGCAAAGTGGAAAAAGAGGAAATGCAAGGTGAAATAAACATGGCTATTTCAGAGAATGCAACCTTGAAGGAATCCAATGCTTCTATTACCAAAGAACTCACTGAGTCAAAGGAGATACTTGCCAAATTCAATAAGAGCATTGTCAAGCTAGAGCAGAAGCTTGAATCAACAAAACCGGTGAAGAATACCACTGGACTTGGTTTTTCTGGTTATGAGGAAGGTGATACCTCTGGAACAAAAGATGGAGCATCAAAGAAGCAACCGACACCAAAGGATAAAGGTAAGAAAAATTTCAAACCTGTTTTCTTTAATTGTCTCAAGGAAGGACATACTGCTAATGTATGTAGAAACAAGGCTTACAATAACTTTCCTTACTTTCTAAACAATAAGCCTAGATCCAATAGATTCAATGGAAATTGCTATGCATGCAATAAGTCTGGGCATAGAGCCTTTGAATGCAGGTCTATCATGCACAACACCGGAAGGTATCCTCAAAGGAGTCAAGGAGTCTTTCCTGAACCCTCTGGGAACCGGAATCCAAACCGGTTTAATACCTATAAACATCAGTCAGGAAGCGGTGGCTATCAAGCGGCAACCGAATGGAGAGCAACCTGTTTGATCTGTCATGGTAGTGGTCACACTGTTGCAACATACAGAAGGAAGAATGGAAACATGAATAATGGACCTTGAAGAGCACCTGGAATGGTTTGCTATCATTGCAACAAACTGGGTCATACAGCAAGATTCTGCAGAATGAGAAAGAACATATTAGATGATATACCGGTCACTCCGAAAGGAAAGATTGATGTTGAAACTGTTAAAACAGATATGAAGACAACATGGAAGAAGAAACCTGAAGAAGTGTCTCTAGAAGAACCGGTTTCTACACCTAGTGTGGAAATCTCTGAACCGACAAACTAAGCTATAGGAAAGCTTAGGGGGAAACAAATCGGTAAAATGTTTCGAACCCCCAGTTTACACCGATAAAAGACCTTAACCGGTATGTGATACCTGTCAATTGGTGGAAGACCAGAAACGGTAAAAGGAAAATTAGGGTTTACACCCTAATGATGGAGCAGTTATTATGGTAGGTGGAGAATTTATTTAAAAGGGATTTTCAAGTCATTTTCACTTATCATTTTTTGAGCGAAGAAGTTTTTCAAGTGCAGAGCGACAAAAGACGTTTTGTCTTGCAATTCAAAGAGATTTCAAAACCTTGAAGAAGAATATGAAGATAACATCAATCGGTCAACTGTAGAACTCAAAGCGGTAACCCAATAACTAAAGTAGTGGGTGGCGAAGCAGAATTTGCAAGCCCTAAACCTCGACTTTCGAAGGTTATTTTCGATTTTCTCTGTTTATCATGGCTTCAACATCGCACTCTAGTTCTAGTGCACCCGTTGAGTCAGTAGATTTCATCCAACGAAAGGCAAAATATAATGCCCTATCCCAAATACCCATTGGTGTTATAGTAGAGGAAGGTCTTTCGGATTACATTGACTGTAAAATTGAAGACCTAGGATCTCTAGTGATCCATTCTCAATTGAGTTTGTTATGCGAGAAGGACAAGAAGATCAAACTAGAATTCAGCATCTTGGAAAAGAAGAAGCTCCATGATGCGGTCTATTTCCTTGAAGAATTCACAAATGATCACATCTGCATCATTCTAAGCAGAGTGCACGATGACAAAATGTATTTGGAGCGGGCACATGACATCACACCGGAAGCGATTCATGTCGTCACCGGTTTCTGTAACGTTGGAGAAGTGCCAGCCCTAAGGAAGATCAACAAGACCGAAATGACCAAGCTCACCAGTTCAGTTAGCGATCAACGAGGAATGACCATCAATACCATCAAGGATAATCTAGTCAAGTATGCCTGCATGGTGATAGGTTACCGGACATTCCATGCTAGCAGAATTAACTTTGTCTCTACTGCAGTAGTAAATGCTAGCTACAAGATGATCATGGAAGATGCCTCGTTTGATTTATGCACCTGTATGCAAAGGCAACTACTGGTGAACCTAAAGTCAATCAAATAGGACAATGCCTTGAGATTTAAATTTGGACAACTATTGGTCGGATTGTTCTTCTACTTCCAAGGCTACTTCCCAGGAGTCGGTGATATTCAGTGGTCTGCTGACCAACCGGTTACAAAGCAAATCAGGGAATATCTTCAAGCGATTGGAACCGGTTACCCTGAAGTCTTGAACAAATACTTTGATGAGTTCAGACACAAGATGAGCCAAAGGGTGAGAATATATGGTGATATTCTCAAGAAATGTGAAGAGGGCATCTGCTTTATCATCAAAGTAGATGAGTGCATAATGGAGGCTATTGAGCCCAGAAAGGAAGAAGTGGAGCCTATGGGCTATGAGGTAATGTATGACATGCTAGACGGGTATGCTTCTACCCTACTTGCCTCACTACTTGATCCTAAAATGAAGAGAGCCAACACCTATCTGGAAAGGGTTACACCAGTTGAGGAGCCCTTTATGAAGAAAGGAAAGGTAGTACCATTTGTATCAGCACTGGTTACTTCAGCAAGTCCTAAAGTGACCAAGCAGTCACCGAAAAAGAAGAAACCGGAAGTTGCACCTGCTCAAGTCTTTGAGAGAAAGCAGAAGACAAAAGGCAACACACCGGACTCAAAAGATACAGAATCTAAAGAAAAGCCTAAGAAGACTAGGCAAACAAGAAAGAAGACAAAGACAACCAGCAATGAACCGGCATCATCAGCACCGGTAAATATTGATATTTCCTCTTACAAACCTTTGACACATTGTCAAAGAACTATTAAGAACATTAGGAGAAAAGTGTTGAGTGATTTGGTAGATTGTTTTGATGATTTCAATGATAATGAGAAGGAGGAAGTAGAACAGGAAGTCATTCAATATTTATGTATTAATGACCGGTCACCATCAGAAATTAAATCTATGACACCATATTCTTTATATAATTCTTTAGACAACAAATGGCACATTGCCATAGAAAAGGAATAGGAGATAAGAGAGGAAATATTTGCTCAACATTTTCCTGATGTGTCTAATTCTGAACTTTATGAAGTTATGGAAAAATATAAAGGCCTCTTCTTTATGCGAAGAAGGAGACTCTTGTTGCTAGAAGGGAAAGTCCCTAAGGTGGTAAAAGATACCCACTCTCATGCCCAAGCTGCTCTGAGATTGCACCAAGTGTCCGAAGCCAACAAAAACGCTGAACAAGAACCGGACATAGCAAAACTGGATGAGGTGTATAACAGTGAAGGAGAATAGGTCACTGAGCAAATGGATCCTATTGATGTTGATGCTTTGGATGGTGAGGATGTTACTCCAGATACACCAACAGAAATGGTAGGATAGGAGAAACAGGACAAGGAAAAGAGAAAGGAGGAAGAGAAGAGGAAACAAGCAGAAGAAGAGAAGAGAAAAGAGGAAGAGAAGAGAAAAGAGGAAGAGAAGAGAAAAGAAGAGGAGAAGAGAAAACAGGAAGAGGAGAAGAAGAAGAAGGAAGAAGAGAAGAAACAGGAAGAGGAGAAGAAGAAGAAGGAAGAAGACAAGAAATGGGAAGAGGAGATGAAACAGGAAGAGGAGGAGAAGAAGAAGAAGGAAGAGGAGAGGAAAGAATAAGAGAAGCAGAAAGAAGAAGAAAGGAAGAAGGAAGAAGAGAAAAGAAAGAAAGAAGTTGAGGAGCAGAAGAAGGCAGAAGAAGATAAGAAAAAAGCCAAGGAAAAGGAGGAAGCGACAAAGACTGTACATGTAGAGACCCCAAAGGCAACTGGTGGTAAAGCCAAACTGGCTGACATCACCAGTCCCATTGACCTCTAGTCTGCAAATGAAATGGAGCTACTACAAATTATTAAGCTTTCTCAAGAGAGACTGGAAGCACTAAGGAGGAAAAAGGAGGAAGATGTGATTCAAACTGCGGTGGAAACTCTCACCAATTTGATTCCCAATACCAATCTCCCAAGTACTGATTCCTCTCTAGCTCAATTGAAGCTCCTATGCATAGTTGTAGAGGACCAAGTGCAATGTCTGGAAGATGTTGCTGAAGTCAATGCTCAAAAGAAGCATCAAAAGGCTCTGAACACTGCCATGGTGAAGAAGTTGAATGAGCTCTGGTTTGAACTTTAGAAGGCACAAAAGGACATAAGAGATGCTCTAGATGAGGGGAATCTGCTGCTCAGTAAGATATGTCAACCTCATCTATTCTGTGATGATGTGCTTGCTTAGAAAGACAAACTGCAAACTAATTTGCAGACATTCATAAGCACCTTCAAAACTCCTTATGATTCCTTCACTGCTTATGGGCAAACCATTCACCAGTTTCAACTCCAGTCTACAAGAATAGAGTTAGAGATTAGCAACCGGACATGAGATTTGCAGGAACTTCAACTGGTTCTACTACCAAGACTGCAAATAATTCAGAAATGCTATCTCAATCTGGATGCCTTAATGGTCACTCAAGAGATGAGTACCTTGGACGCCATGGAGGAATAGGTATCCCAGATGCAAGACTTTAAATCAGTTTTTGACAAGTTTCACTCTTTATTGTCATAAACTCTTATGATTTTAATGATAATGAAAACAGGGGTTATTCAACTGTACTTTGTCATTGTTGGCAAAGGGGGAGTAGTATTCTGTTTTTGTTTTTGTTTTAAATTTTGATGCATGTTATGTATACTTTCGTGTTTATCTATGTAAGGGAGTAGTATACATTGTATTTTCTGCAAAAGGGGTAGTGTATATGCATAGGGGGAGTAATTTTGATTATGGCATATTTTTTGTTGTAAAACACTTAGATGTCAAATTTTTTCCTAAGTGTTGCCATCAATGCCAAAGGGGGAGATTGTTGGCATTTTTGGTGTTTATGTTGTGGTTGTCATTGATGGACACACACTTGCTTTGAAATCACTTTCTATGTATGAGTTATGTTCAACTGGTATTTGTTCCAAACCAGTATTATGTATTATAGTCTTTAGGCTATCGGTGTTTTGCAGAAAGTGTTTACCGATCTCAAGTGGTATGAAGACCTCAAGCGGTTCAAGGATCTCTAGCGAAGCGAAGAAACTAAAGCAAAAGTTATCATTTTCCCAGTCTTCATTTCTAGACAATTGGTAATCGATTTAATGTTTGAACCGGTATTACTCTGTGATGAGTTACCAACCGGTAATCGGTAAAGTATGAACCAGTAATAGTGTGTGATGAGTTACCATCCACTGACACTTTGACGGTGATTTGTGTCATGTTATCAAATGTGTCTAGATGCAATGAACCTAGGAACTTGCAATGTAATCCTATTGGACCGACATGAAATCAAATTCCTTTTTAAGGACATCATGTTTAGGGTTTTAAGGGATGTAGCTATTAGGGTATTTGGTGGTTGATGAGTTTTTGTATGTGCGATCTTAGAAGAGAAGATCAAGTCTGTGTGTTGTAACAAAGTGTGGATTTACTGAAGACTGAAGTAATGCTGAAATGCATTAGCGATGAGTTATCATGGATCTAACCAAGCAGACTATGCTATTTGCTAGATCATTCACTTGTTGACTACTCACATCTTTGACAAGTCTGAAACCCTTAACCAGGTAGCCCTGAAAAGCCTTTGTAAATCCTCTAACAAGGTGGTTCAAATCTGTGGATCTAAAATCCTCTCACAAGGTAGTCTTTAATCAGACTTATCTCCTAATAGAGATTAAGATTCCTAACAGGATCTATTCTGGTGAAGAACATTGTATGACCTTAACTGGTCTGGTTACTATTTTGCAGATAGTTACTTGTGAGTTTCATCTCACCGTGGTTTTTTCCATTTGGGTTTCCACGTCAAAATCTCTTGTCTTATGGTGATTGTGCTTCTATGGGTGAATGCCTTATTTATTGTTTGGTTTTCATTTGTGTTAATTGATTTGTTAGTAAAACTGTTATACTGGTTTACTGTTAAACTGTTTAAGTGTTTAAGTTCAGTATTTATTGGTATACTAATTCACCCCCCCCCCCCCCCCGCTTCTTAGTATTCATCAGAATACACTGTGAGGGAGCTTACTCATCATCTCACTCAGACTAAGAAAGCCTTTGATGAACTTAAAGTCAAGTATAAAGCCTCTCTAGCAAAGAGAAGAGAGCATGCTGAGAAACTGATGGCGCTTACTGAAAATAGTTCTTCTGATGAAGCAGACATGGAAGTCCTAGTTGAAGAAGTTGAAAAACTGAATGAATCTAATGCTAACCTGAAAAGGGAACTGGAAGGACTGACTATCAGAATGTGTCAAGAGCTTGAGAACCGGAGGAAAGTTGAAGACCTGGTAAAAAGACAAAGATCATGAGATCTTCAAGCTGAAGCAAGAAATCAGTGCCTTTACCGCTCATCTCCAAGTGAGTAAAGTGAAAAAAGAAGAAATGCAAGGTGAACTAAACATGGCTATTTCTGAGAATGCAACCGTGAAGGAATCCAATGCTGCTATCTCCAAGGAACTCACTGAGTCAAAGGAAATACTTGCCAAATTCAATAAGAGCACTGTTAAGCTAGAACAAAAGCTTGAATCGGCAAAACCGGTAAAGAATACCACTGGACTTGGTTTTTCTGGTTATGAGGAAGGTGAGACCTCTAGAACAAAAGATGGAGCATCAAAGAAGCAACTGACACCAAAGGATAAAGGTAAGCAAAAGTTTAAACCTATTTTCTTTAATTGTCTCAAGGAAGGACATACTGCTAATATATGTAGAAATAGGACTTACAATAATTTTCCATACTTTCTAAACAATAAGCCTAGATCCAATAGATTCAATGGTAATTGTTATGCATGCAACAAGTTTGGGCATAGAGAATTTGAATGCAGGTCTGTTATGCACAACACTGGGAGATATCCTCAAAGGACTCAAGGAGTTTTTCCTGAATCATCTGTGAACCAGAATCCAAACCGGTATAATGCCAATGACCATCAATCAGGTGGTGGTGGCTATATCAAGCAACAACCGGTTGGAGAGAAACCTATTTGATTTGCCATAGTAGTGGTCACATTGCTGCAACATGCAGGAGGAAGAATGGTAGAATGGACAATGGACCATGGAGAACACCTGGAATGGTATTCTATCATTGCAACAAACCGGGACACCCTTCCAGAACCTGCAGAGAACCTATCAGATGACATACCAGTCACTCCAGAAGGGAAGATTGATGTTGAAACCATTCAAGCAAGAATGAATAAAACATGGAAAAAGAAACTTGAAGAAATGTCACAAGATGAATCTGTTTCTACACCTAGTGTGGAAGTCACTGAACCAACAAACTGAGCTTCAGAAAAGCTTAGGGGGAATAGATCGGTGAAATGTTTTGAACCCCCAGTTTACACCGCTAAAAGACCTTAACCGGTATACGTTACCTATCAATTAGCAGAAGATTGTGAAGCGGTAAAAGACAAATTAGGGTTTATGCCCTAGCGGTGGAGCATTTATTATGGTAGGTGAAGAATTTGTTTAAAAGGGATTTTCAAGTCATTTTCACTTATCAGTTTTCGAGCGAAGAATTTTTCAAGAGCAGAGCAACAAAAGGCGATTCGACTTGCAATTCAGAGAGATTTCAAATCTTGCAGAAGTATCCAAAGTCATTTACTATCAATCAAGTGAAGAACACCAAGCGGTAATCAAGCAACCGAAGTGGTGTAGTGTGAGCTGCATTTGTCAAACCCTAAATTTTGAAATTGTGAAGGTATTTCTCAGAATTTTTGTTTATCAGTTAAATCATGGCTTCTGCATCGCACTCTAGTTCTAGTGCACCTATGGACTCGGCTGAATTCATTCAAAGAAAAATGAAATACAATGCCCTGTCGGAGTCATCATCGAAGGAGATATTTCAAGGTACATTGACTGCAAACTGGAAGACCTAGGATCCTTAGCAATTTATTCCCAGCTAAGTCTGTTTTGTGGGGATGACAAGAAGATCAAACCAGAATACAGCATTCTGGAGAGAAAGAAACTTCACAATGCGGTTTACTTCCTTGAAGAATTCACGGAAGACCACAACAACATAATCTTGAGCAGAGTGCATGGAGACAAGATGTATCTCGAAAGGACGCATGACATTGCGCCTGAAGCAATTCATGTCATCACCAATTTCTGCAACATAGGTGAGGTTTCATCCCAAAGGAAAGTCATCAAGATAGAAATGAATAAGCTCACCGGTTTTGTGAGCAACCAACGAGGAATGACTGTCAACACCATCAAAGATGAGTTGGTCAAGTATGCTTGCATGGTGATTGGATACCGGACGTTTTATGCCAGCAGATTAAACTCTGTCTCTGTTGTTGCAATTAATGCCACTTACATAATGATCATGGAGGACACCTCATTTGATCTATGCACCTGTTTACAGAAGCAACTCCTAGTAAACTTGAAGTCTATCAAACAGTACAGTGCCCTAAGATTCAAATTTGCACACTTTTGGTGGGTCTATTTTTCCACTTCCAAGGCTATTTCTCGGGAGTAGGTGATATTCAATGGTCTGCTGACCAACCGATCACCAAACAAATCAAGGAAAGTCTCCAAGCAGTGGGGACCGGATATCCAAAAGTCTTGAATAAATACTTTGATGAATTCAAGTGGAAGATGAGCCAGAGGATGAGAATATCTGGTGATATTATTAAGAAATATGAAGAGGACATATGCTTTACCATTAGAGTAGATGAGTGTGTAATTGAAGTGGTAGAGCCTAGACAAGAAGAAGTAGAGCCTATGGGTTATGAGGTAATGTACGACATGTTGGATGGGTATGCCTCTATCCTGATTGCCTCTCCTTTGAATGCAAAGAAAAAGAGAATCGACACCTACTTGGAAAGGGTAACACCGGTTGAAGAGCCTTCTATGAAAAAGGGAAAGGCAATGCCAGCTACATCGACACCAGTTACCTCAGCCAGCCTAAAAGTAACCAAGCGATCACCTGCCAAGAAGAAACCGGAAGTTGCACCCGCCAAAGTATTTGAAAGGAAGTGGAAGGCCAAGAGAAACTCACCGGAATCTGAAGACACAGAATCATATGTGCAGCCTAAGAAGACAAGGCAAACAAGGAAAAAGACAAAAGCTACCGACAAGACACCTGCATCATCTGCACCAATATATATTGACGTCTCTTCTTATAAGCCAATGACACATTGTCAAAGAACTATCAAGAATATAAGAAGGAAATTGCTTAGTGATTTGAAGGAGTGTTTTGATGATTTTACCAATAGTGAGTGTAGACACTCAAAATTGTCATGTTTAATTAAATAAATATTTTATTTATTTAATTATCTAAGCCTAATTCTTCTATTAATTAAATAAATTTTTATTTATTTAATTAATTCATTTATCCTCTTCTAGCCTTATTTCTAATTTAAATAAATACATTTATTTATTTAAATTATCCCTTTCCTAAATTAAATAAATATTTTATTTATTTAATTGTCCTACTTCTTCTATTAATTAAATAAATCTTTATTTATTTAATTAATTCATTATCTTTTTCTACACATGACACATGTCATTCATCTCTTAATTCCTACACTACCTACCCCTTTCATTATTTTATTATTTCTTTTACCTACCCTCTAATCCTAGCCGACCTCTCTTTTTACACCTCTCAATCTTAACCCTCCATTTCCTATTGTGTCTTCTATTTAAGGAGATGCTTTCTTCATTGTAGAGCCCTAATGCCTAATGACATACCCTAATGACACATCCTAATGATCTTTCATGCAACTTGGCTACACTACAATTCCACTTGCAACCACATTCCGTTCTTTATTGAGCTCTTGTGCATACAAAAATCTGAGAGCAAGCATATCAAACAAGATCAATGGAGATAGGAAGAATGGAGATCAAAACCCTATTGGACATGTGATGGTATAATCTTTGTGATTTTGAGTTATTTTGCATTGTCTTAGGTTATCTTCATATGTTATGGTGGATCTTTGTTCATTATTAGGCTAGGGTTTAGTGGTTGAATCCATTTTAGTCTTTCAATATTGTTATCATTGTTATCCATTTTCACCATACACATTTTGGCACGCCCGGTGGGACTCTTGTCCCTTTGCATTTAACATTTTTGTTGCAGATTTTGCATTTTTGAAGTTGCAGATCGGACGATTTCGACGACATTTTAGGTTTTTTCCGCATCTGCGAGTGTTCGGATCGCGTTTTTGTGTTTCAGAAGCGTCTGTGATATCGTTAATCGCGCCTGTGTTTTTGCCAGATTTTTATTTTTGCAGGTTTCTAAAATCGCGTCTGAGAATTTTAACCGCGTCTGTGCTGGATCTCATCGCGTCTGCGTTCTTGAGTCGCGTCTGTGACCTTTAATCACGTCTGTAAACTACAGAACCGCGTTTGTGTAGTTGAGACGCGTCTGTGTCTGGTATAAAGGCGTCTGTGCTTTCTGTTTTGCAAATTTTTCAAGTTTCTTTGATTCGGGTTTTCGGATTTTGTACTTAGGGTTTCAGATCTGGTTTATTTTCGGCTAACCTTTGTAGATCTAGCTAACCTGGTTTGTGCAGCTTGCTTTGGAGGCAAAAACGTTTTTGTTGAAGGCCCCTTTTCACAAAGTCTTTTTGGGTTTTCTAAAATTTACCTAACTTGTGTGCTTGCAGGAAGGGGTTATCATTTGAAACAACCCAAACTACTAACAATTTTGTTGCAGGGCCTTAGGGTTTTGTAATTTTTATTGTGTGCCTTGTTTTCATAGCTTAGCAAACACTTCAATTGGTGCACTAAAATTGAATCATTGTCTTTTGTGTCTCGAGCAATAGGCTCTTTTTGTTTAATCTTTAGAGGGCCTGTCTTCCCGTGTGGTCATTAGGACTACTAGTGAGAAGAGAACGACCCAAGTGGTAGCGAGGAAAACCCACCTCATCCAAACCACTATAATCAAATGTATTCATGGTGAAAACTATGGATAACGTGTGCTGATTAGTTCATACCGACACTATGTCTCCCCATAAACCCGTTTGATCAAATTTATTTGATCATTTGTAGGGCGTAACCCCTACCGGCTGGGAGCCTTCTGTATTTACAGAGCTGAAATTGCTGCATGTATGGCCACACGAGTGGATGCCCTTACTAGCACCTCTTTGTTTTAGATGCCCAAATCCTTCTAGTTGTTGAGGCAGGAGGTCGGACCTCTGGTAGCGGCCCACACACATATGGTTCTTAGTAGAGATACAAAGTTCGCCATGGGGAGTTTTCATGGGGACTGATGCTTGGCTGACCCGAGAAGTGAGTGCCGAGGGTGGAGCCAGTGAGGTCAAGCATCTAAGTATCCGCTTTGAATAGCGTAGCCTCGGGGGTAAAACCCTATGTGGGATCAACAACTATTGTCTTGGCCAGCCCTAAGATTTGTGCTTGTCTTATGCTAAACACTCAAACATTCAAGACAAAACAGCAAAACATTGTGTTTTTTGTGTCTTCAAGTGTATGCAAAAACTTTTTACATCAAACAACACACTTTTTGGAGTCTAAACAGTCTGCAAACATTGAGTCATCAACACTGTGTCCTCTTGTCACGAAAAACAGTCGAAAAATCAGAGTTGGTCACAACAAAACAACTTCACAGATAGGAAAGATCGCACTAAGGTTACAGAAACGCGTCTATGTCTGTTCGAACCGCGTCTGTGTCGGATAAACGCGTCTGCGAAGTACAGAATAGCGTCTGTGTTTTTGTCCACGTCTGCATCAAACAGAGTAGCGTCTGTGTCTTAAAACCGCGTCTGTGAAGTATACAGAGGCGTCTGTGTCAGGATTTGAAAATTTTAACAGTCCATCAAACAAAAGAAATCAGTTTCGGAATACTTGAGCTTACTAGGTTGTCTCTTCAGGTTTAATCTAGCATTCAGCCTGTTCTAAGGTTTTACATAGTCCATCATTGCTTCATACCTCATTTTACATTCATACTTGTCTAAACTTGAGTCAAAAGGTCACTTGCTTGTCCTCATCATACTTTGTCAACACACTACATACAACTACACTTTGCTAAGTGGTCCCTCATCAAGGTTTCTTACCTTTGGGTCTCATTTGGTCTTACTTAGGGTCAAGGTCAACTTACCTCATCAAGAGAAACGATCGTCTCTTTGGAAGTCACACCTACTCTACTACTTACATACTTGGTCTTACACTTTGGACATTGCAAGTACACCTCAAGATTCATTTACACTCCATACAACTCTTGGTCTTCGATACTCTTTTCATATTTTCCATCTAGTCTCTCACATCTTGGTCAAACACCTAGTTCATGGTTGAAACCCGCCTTCAAAAATCTAGGAGAATAGCTAAAGAAGCTCAAGAATCCGCAAACATGAGTTCTTATGAGTATGACAATGATCTATTCTACAATCCTGAGCACACTACATTACCAGACATGAATGTTTATAGAAACAATCCAAATGTGGAAAGCGCAAACGCTATAAACAACAATACTACACACAATGACAATGTTGACAACTCTTCAATACTATCAGCAGACATACAAGAATCCATAATGGATCCTCAATTCAATAGATTGGTTGAAGAGATAATGAGGAGAGATCGTCAATACTTTTTAAACATGATGGCACAAAGTGGAGCTAAAATACCACATGATTTTGACTTATCTCAACTTATGGAAAGTCGACCCTCACAACAAACTCAACCTAACATGGATCAAAGGAGACCAAATAGTGGAGGAAATAGAGGACCGAATGTGATGCCTGAGTCACCATCAGTTTTGCTTCAAAAACCAGAGATCCCACATACACAAGCTCAAAAATATGATACTTACATTCAAAGACCATCATGGAGGCCTTATGCTCAAACACATGCTCAAGGTATGGATCAATCAAGACAAGTGGATACTCAAGGACATCCTCAATATTTTGACACAAGGAGACCTCATGTCAAAATTGGGGGCAACACAATGGAAAATGAAAAGCCTATTGAATATGGTGTATATACGCAAAACAGATATGGGGTCCCTCAACAAGAAGTTATGCCAAGTGCTCCACATATGTCGCAACAATATAGACCTCCATATGGACATATCTACGATCAGTATCATCCATATATGCAACAAGTTCCTCCTCAAATGGGTGTTTCAAACATGGGATATGCTACAAGAAATCCATCTCCTCCCAAAAATAATTTGGAGCAACAAATTAGAGATCTACAAAAGAAAGTGGAAGACATGGGCACATCAAAACCCACATATACTATGAGAGATATATGCCCTTATCCCTTCGATAAGAGCATTCCAATGCCTCTGTTTCCTCCGCACTTTGTAACACCAAAATTTGACAAATATAGAGGGAGAGGAGACCCCAAGGCACATATAAGACAATTCTTCATAGCTTGCATTGAGGTAGCAGCAGAAGAAACATACTTGATGAGGTTGTTCCCACAGAGCTTAGGAGATCAAGCGATGGAATGGTTTTCTCAATTACCTCCCGGTATTAAGTCATGGGGCGACTTGGCAGAAGAATTCATTCAGCATTTCTCTTACAACATAGAAACAGATGTCTCAGTTACTACCTTGTGCAATACTAAACAAAAGGAAGGAGAATCTTTTGCGTCATTTTTACAAAGATGGAGAAACTTAGCTAGCAGATGCTCTTGCGAAATCCCACAGAAACAAATGGTGGAAATGTTCACACAAAACGTTAACAAGGCTATTGGCTATGATCTCAGAAAAGCTTGTTTGTCTACATTCAAAGATGTCATTGAAAAGGGCCTAGCAACAGAAAAAGTCTTAATTGAACAAGGAGTTATCAAGCTATTCAAAGAAAACAAAGAGGACTTCAAAGGAAAGGACAAACCAAAATTTTGGAACAAGAACAAGAACACGGTTAATGATGGTGTTGTTGATGCCAACACAGTAAGACCAAAGTTCATCTTTTCTGGTTCAAGTTCTACCAACAATCAAGTGAACAATCAAACGGCTGCTAAACCACGAAGGAAGTATACTCCATTGGGAGAATCACTTGAATCAGTATTCAAAAAGCTTGTAGCAAATAAAGTGATCACGGTCCCAGATTTTCCTCCATATGAACCAAAGGTAAAACCGAATTGGTGGAATGATGATGAATTTTGCGAATTTCATAAGAGCAAGGGTCATAAGACAAGTAATTGCCATCGATTGAAAAACATTGTACAAGATCTCATTGACAGAGGAGATATTGAGATTGAGGGACATTCATCTAACCAAGAGCATGAGGTGTTTAAGGAACCATTCCCAAAACATGACAAGGGAAAAGGCAAAGTCACAGATGATCAAGTCAATTACACTAGAGCATCTTACAATTATGATTCCACTATTAATCACATCTCAATGGACAATCATATTTCTACCATTACTATCAAAAATAAAAATCCTGAGAATTCTTCTCAAAGACCCAAAATTGTCTTAAAAGGTGTGGGATCTTCGTCCGCATCTACCTCTGAATGTCATGTTACAACCCGTCGAGGTAAGATTACATTGCTAGGTACCTCTACTAAGAATACCAATCTTCCGTCAACTAAGCCTGAGTACGACCTTGTAGAGCAATTAGGGAAAACACCCGCACTCATCTCTATTCTTGAGCTCTTACGTATATCTCCTGCACATAAAGCTATCCTTGATAAAACCTTGAGAGATACTGCTGTCCCTACTGATCTGAACGTGGACCAGTTTCAAGCCATGGTGGGATATTTATCCATTCCACACTCCCTCACATTCACAGAAGCCAATGACGCCTCCATAAGTCAGCCTCATAATGCACCTCTACACATTGAAGCCTTCATACATAAACACTGAATAAAACGAGTCCTGATAGATGGAGGAGGAGGTCTTAATATTTGTACATTGAGCACCATCAGACAATTGGGATATTCTGACAAAGCTGTAAATTCTACAAACCAAATCACTATTAAGGCTTATGATGATGAAGAGCGCTCGTCCAAGGGTACAGTCACCTTACCACTAAGAATAGGGCCAGTCACAAAGGACGTGGTTTGTCAAGTCCTGGATCTAGACCTCACGTATAACATATTGCTAGGACGTCCGTGGATTCATGAAATGAGGGCAGTCCCATCAACATACCACCAATGCATTAAGTTTCCTCATAATGGAGTCGAGGTAACGGTCAATGGTGATCCAAATCCATTCATATATTGCAATAACTTGAGATCACATACTGAGACTATCATTCCCAGCAATCGTGAGGCTACTCCTTCTTCAGCATATATTGATCCTGAGTCATTAAAGCCCTCGACATCCAAACAAGGTGAACTTAGAGCCAAGTTTCAAGACAAAGGCATGGGAGAATACACTCTGAATCAAACAATGTTCTTACGACAAGTCATGACCTCTCCCAAGGAATATGGGAGGCCACATCCTAATAAGAAAATCTCCATCATGCTACTCAAATGGGATCCTACCGTCTTTCAAAAATGGGGCGAACTAGAGGAAGAAAATTTATATAAAATGCTATATAAGGACGCTGAAGAGGATACACATGATCAAATTATAATACCCTGTGAGAACTATGGCAAAGGTTTCAAAATTCTGCAAAGATTCGGGTATGATGGAAAAAGTCCTCTTGGACTACGCAAAGAAGGCGTCATGGAGCCTTTACAACCTGAGCTAACTACAAGAAGGGAATGCTCCAAGGGGCTTGGTTTTCTAAATCCCAAGATTCACAATAAAAGAACAAAACAGATATGGCGAGTCAAAGTGGCTGAAGTTCAACAAGAAGATGACTATTCTACAGATTCCAACGAATGGGAATGGGGTTCAGACAAATCCTCCAGCGACTATGAGCTCAACGAGACATTTAGAGAGCCGGAGGAACCTACAGAGGAGGAGGAGTTTTACAAGAAATTCAGAGTTGGTCAAGAACCGACCCATGAGGATCCCGCACAAGATTCGTTTCAAGGCCCTAGGTCAAGATCACATAGGATGAGGACACCTGTCCCTGAGGGTGCTACTAGTGATGATAATTTGGACTCACTCACGATCGAAACTGATGAGGAGAGTGCCATTGACGACCTCAATGACTATCTTGACATACCTGAATATAACCACATCTTCACTATTAGCCTTGCGAACTCTGAAAACACTAAAGACCTTCCCCTCGTACACCCTCAACTCATTGACTGGGATCAGGATGGACCAGCACAGCTTGATACATTTCAAAATGATGAAGCTATTGTCGATTATCTTGGCATTCGCGATGATCTTCCTCTTGGAGACCATAAAGCAGGATACGCCATAGATCTTAATAACATGGCATACTTTGGTGAGGGTGTCGGGCCTTCTAGTCGCAAAAATGTGAAAATAAAAACAAAACAAGGGTCTTATGGCGAAAACCACACTGTGGCGCTATCTGACTTTAAAAAAGTAAAAAGAAAGGATGTATCTGAGGGTGAAAACCTCTCCGAGGCACCCGAAGATGGAAGGCTTGACATTCTCCCAGCATCATACGAGGAAAAATCATCCATGTTGGTAGAGGAGACTATAAAGACAAACATTGGTACAGCAGAGGTTCCACACAACATATTTTTGGCTCAATCATTGACAGAGGCCGAGAGAGCAAAATTCATAGGCTTCTTTAAGGAACGACAAATCAACTTCGCATGGTCTTATGCTAATATGCCTGGACTGGACCCGGATTTGGTAATGCATCATTTAACAGTCAAACTGGGGGCAAAACCAGTAAAGCAGAAATTGAGGAAAATGCATCCACAAGTGGCATTATTAGTCAAGGCAGAGCTGGAAAAATTACTGGATGTCCGATTCATACGCCCAATTGATTATCCCGAATGGATTTCCAACTTAGTACCTGTTAGCAAACCAGATCGCAGCATCCGAATATGTACAGACTTCAGGGATATCAACAAGGCTTGTCCGAAGGACGATTTCCCATTACCAAACATTGATTTAATTGTTGATCTCACAGCAGGCCATGAGATGTTATCTTTAATGGACGGATTCTCTGGATATAATTAGATCAGGATTGCACCTGAAGATCAACATAAAACATCATTTACTTGTCCATGGGGAACCTTCTGCTGGAATGTCATGCCCTTTGGGCTGAAAAATGTAGGTGCCACGTATCAACGAGCTATGATTACTATCTTCCATGATCTCATGCACATAACCATGGAAGATTATGTTGACGATCTTTTGGTTAAATCAATAGACAGAAATACACACTTGGACATACTTTCAGTCGCTTTTGATCGGTTGGAAAAGTACAAGGTAAGACTGAACCCTAAAAAATGTGTCTTTGGAGTAACCTCCGGGAAGCTCCTAGGATTCATTGTGTCTAAAAGAGGAATAGAGGCTGATCCAGCAAAGGTCAAGGCTATCTTAGACATGCCGCCACCCAAGAATATCAGTCAACTTCGATCTTTACAAGGGAGACTCCAGTCCATACGAAGATTCATAGCACAACTTGCAAATAAGTGCAATCCTTTCCAGCACCTGCTACACAAAAACATCAAGTTCAAATGGGATGAGAACTGTCAACAGGCTTTTCAGGCACTTAAAGACTATCTTTTGAACCCGCCAGTTTTGATGCCACCAATTCCAGATCAACCATTGCTACTTTACATATCAGCTACTCCAACAGCACTGGGGGCACTTTTAGCACAGCAAATACCTGACGACAAGGAAAAAGCAGTCTACTATATCAGTCGCACATTGGTGGGATATGAGCTAAACTACACACCAATTGAGCGTGCATGTCTCGCTGTGGTCTTTGCTTCACAGAAATTACGACATTATATGCTCACTCACAAGACTAGGTTGATTGCCAGAATTGATCCACTAAAATATCTTCTCAACAAAGCTACACTTACTGGGCGGCTGGCCAAGTGGGTAATGATCTTGAGTGAATTCGACATTGAATACGTGGACAGAAAAGCTATAAAAGGACAAGCCATCGCAGATCAACTGGCAGATGCTCCTCTATAGTCAGAATTTCCAGATGAGTCCATTCTAACGATATCACCTGCAAAGCCATGGCAATTATATTTTGACGGCTCATACACACAGCATGGGGCAGGAGCAGGTATACTTTTTATAAATCCCTAGGGCGATTCTATACCAAAGTCATATCGCTTATCATTTCCTTGCACCAAGAATATAGCGGAATACGAGGCATTAACAACTGGGCTAAGAATTGCAGTTCAGTGGAAGATCCAAGAACTTCGTGTTTTTGGGGATTCTCAACTGGTCATCCGTCAAGCAACTGATGATTATCAAACAAAAGATGAAAAGCTAATGCCTTACAAACAACTGGTAGATGATCTGAAACAGCACTTTGCAAAGATAGAGTTTGAGCAGATACCAAGAGAACAGAATCGTGCTGCTGATGCCATGGCTACAATTGCTTCGCTCATTGATCTACCGCAAAATGAGACCTGCTATGAGTTCCTGGTAGACAACCTGTTGATTCCTTCACACGAGATCACTCCTACTGAAATGATATGTGTTGTTGGTCCTGAATCCCAGTTATATGGTTCCATATTCACATACCTTCGCGACAATATCTTACCTCTCGATCTATCGAACAACCAACGCCGCACTTTCATTCGCCAATCCTCCCGATACGTTATCCTAGCTGATATCCTATACCGACGAGGTCTAGATGGCACCCTTCTTAGATGTTTAGAGAGTGACAAAGCTCAGATTGCGTTACGAGAAGTGCACGAAGGGATATGTGGTCCGCATACTAGTGGTCCTACCTTGGCCAAGAAACTCATCAGGACTGGATACTACTGACCTACTATGGAAAAAGATGCATATCAGTTTGTCAAGAAGTGTAAACAGTGTCAAATTCATGGAGACCTTATACATGCACCAGCACAGGAACTACAGCCACTTGCATCTCCTTGGCCCTTTTGTCAGTGAGGACTCGATCTCATAGGCAAGATTCACCCTCCTTCTTCCAATGGACATAAATTCATTATCACAGCCACAGAATATTTCACAAAGTGGATTGAAGCCATGCCTCTCACACAAGTTACTGGGAAACAAATCGCTACTTTCATTCTGAACTACATCATTTGCCGATACGGGATCCCTACTTCCATTATTACCGATAACGGACGTCCTTTCAAGAACCAGGATGTTCGTGAACTCTGTGAGCGCTTCCATATCTCTCATCGTTTCTCCACACCATATTACCCTCAAGGTAATGGCCAAGCTGAGGTGTCTAACAAAACAATTCTCAAAATCCTTAAAAAGACAGTCGACGACGCTGGCCGTAACTGGCATGTCCAACTCAATCCTGCACTTTGGGCCTACCGCACAAGTGTCCGCACACCTACAGGAGCTACACCCTACTCACTTGTCTACGGCGCTGAAGTCATCTTGCCTATTGAGGTCGAGTTACCTTCTTTACGGGTCTCCTTGAGAAACATAATCAACGATGAAGACTACAGGGTCTCTCGCTTACAAGAACTAGAACTGCTGGAGGAACGACGACACACTGCTTTTAATCATGTCAAGGCTTACCAACAACGAATGAGTCGCAATTACAATCACAAGGTCAAGCCTCGCACATTTTAGGTAGGTGACTCAATCCTTAGAGAGAACCCCAAGAATCAGCAAGACAGAGATAAGAAGGGCAAATTTGAACCCAACTGGCTTGGTCCTTACATCATCACAGCAGTATATGGATCTGGGGCATATCAGCTCTCAACTACAGAAGGTGAACTCTTGGAGGATCCTATCAACAGTATGCACCTTCGCAGGTTCTACACATAGCCCTTCAGAATATCCTAATTCAAAAATACAAAAAAAATCAAAAAATTTCAAAAAAAAATACAAAAAAAATTATAAAACAAAAAAATCGTTACTTGGTGAAAACCTGGCAAACAAGCGCCTTGTGACAACAAAAAAATTGAAAAATCGAGAAAAGTAAAGAGAAATAATTTCGTCCAACGGTGAAAACCACTTCGATGGCACCCTGGGCAAGTACCATGGTGAAAACTGGGTCACCAGCGCCATGCGTAGAGACATTGCTCCTCTCTCCTTCAGGATTCTCTTTCATCCTTTCACTTCGCACACACTCACAACCTATTCGTTCACAATAAACTTACCCATTCCCATCATGGCTTGTTATTGATCTACCTAAGATTGGTTAGCCATCCATAACCCTCCCTTTTCACCCCCTTTTCCATCCATAATAAATCGGATCCTATCTGTGACTACGGCCAATTCCTAAGTCTAGTAATGGGTGTGGAACTGAGAACATCACATGTTTTAAGGAGTACAGTTTCTTCCAGCTTCCTTCAAGTCTATTCGCGCACAATCCGCAATAAAGCAACATCTGCATCGCCAGTCCACAATAAAGTATCAGTTTCATGGATTCAGTCAATTTCAAATGAGACACAGCAGCAACAATGAGCTTCAACAAAATCAAATCTTTCAACAGACTCAGACAACATATGGTTCAGTGCTATCTATCCTTTTTGTGAAAGTGAACATTGTGACCACAATCAAATAAGACTTATACAAGTGACAAGAGACACAAACTTGAGGACTACAGTGGATGTTGGTGTCGAGTCTTGGTTTTCTTTTTGATTTTATCTTTTTGGTGACATGTTTTTTAGCTTTTCCAGGATGTCTTTGACTAGAGATTCTATCTCCAGGATGTCTTTGACTAGAAAGGCGAGGATGGGGTATCGTCACCTATTTGCATTTGCTGTCTGTGGATTGTCTCTTAGTAATGTTATGACTTGTCCAAGGATATGAGGACACTGTGAGTCTAGTATGAACTGGGGCATTCCTTGTTTGTGACTGTCTTATCTCCATGCAAACAGGTACAATGACTTTCTGGGCCGAACAAATGCCTCGATTGTCATAACCTATTTTGCCATAATAAAGATCAATGATGATAATGCACAAGAAGCTCTTTCACGTTCATATCTTCTGTCTTCCATCCCCCTTTCTTGATTGACTTCCATTGTCCTTCTCGAGTCCGCGTAGCCCGCTATCACATGACTGAGTATAATGACTTTTTTCGAAATCGGTCATTCAGCATTTCATATAGCTACACCTACATCACCACATATAAGCATTTCACACATACATATAGATATCACAATTGCATCACATCCTGCATACAACACATGTTAGCACATCTCACATTTTCATTATGTAAATAATCATTTGCATTATCATATTCATTTGCATTACATACATTCACATTTGCATCATGCATCACATATACAACATAAAAGAACAAAAATATATTGCATTGCATCATATAAGCATCCATATCATAAAACATGTATCACATAAGAACATTTCATCACATAAGGTACACATGCATACAGCTGCCGCAAAAATGGATCATCTCTCATATATAATCAAAATGTGTCATGATACAATGATGTCAAAAGAATCATATGGCTACAAAAGAATCACCCGCAGGTGTCTACAATACAAGAAGTGATACATATACTGATACAATGGGAGCCTACTATAGCTATGAGGAACTCCCTCCCTCGGAGCCGCCTGGCCTCGACGAAGTCTGAGCTATAGATGGACCCGCTCCAGGATCCCCCTGTCTCTCTGGTGGTGGTGGAGGCCCCATGACCCCACCGCTGGATGCCTGTCTCCTGCGACTCCCTCCCGTAGCCGTCGCTGTGCGCGACGATCTATGGAAGCTCCTAGCCCGCTGATCTGCTGGCATGGCTGCATAGTATAGATCCCTCCAGTAGGCAATCTCCTCTCCAGCTCGCAAGACATATGCGTAGCCTGCCCCTGCATCCTCTGTTGCCCGCCTCCCTGCCCTCAGAGCTGTCTCGGCCTCTGTGTATCTCTGGATGGCCTGATCCCTCTCCCGCTCTATGTCTCTGACCCTGATCATGAGGTGATCTCTCTCCCACACCAAATCCTCAATCTCATCTGCCTGGCCCTGGCAGATCTCTCGTAGCCTCAACACCTCATCCTCCTCAGAATCTCCGCTCTCAGCCTCTGCCTGTGGCTCATCCCCTGCAGGTGCCTGTCCCTGTGCCTCTGCCTGCACCTGTCCCTGTGCCTGTCTAGGTACCTGTGGCTGTACCTGTCTCTATCCCTCTCCCTGCACCTGTCTAGGTCCCTGTCCAGGACCCTGTGCTGCTGGTACCTGTAGGGGCTGTCCACCGCGACCCCTCACCACCGGAGCTGCTCTCTCCTATCCTCCCTCCCTCCGAGGTGCCACCCACCTCTCTCCCACCACTCCCCTCCGCCTCCGCCGTCCCCTACCTCCATCCCCTCCACCATCATCGTCATCTCCTCCACCCTCTCCCTCCAGTGGCTCTGTCGGATCTGTCAACCTGGGAAACGGATGCTCTGCCCAATACACAGAGTACTCTGCGTCCATCCCTGCATCATCTACCTCTGGCCACATGTCCCAGGGCATCGGCATCATCTCTGCTAGCTGTGTCACCGCCTGATCATAAGATAATAGTGGCCTAAACTGCACCTGATCTCTGACCGTACGGGCATACATGCCCGAGCCCCGTGGCATCCGCTGGATCCGCCCAAACTGCCTGCATACCCTATCTATGAGCTGCCTCTCCAGAATATAGGGCGTCCGCCCAATCAGATACCTGCTCCTGAATACATAGGGTAGCTCCAATGCGTCGTCATCCCACTCCTCTCACCCCAGGTACGGCCTCCAGATGACCATGTCTATGTCATCTATGACGCGCCTCCAATGCTCCAATCTACCAATCCGAGGCTGGGATGTAATAATGTCGTACAAGTACACGAAGCTCCGCCCTTGTCCTCTGCCTCTGAAATGAATGGGTCGTGTGATGGGAAGGTGCTCATAAGCCCACACCTGCAAGAGAGTCACGCCGCAGCCCAAACCCACTGATCCGTGGTACACAAACTGATGCAGCTCATAATATAAATGTGCCAGGACACATGGCCCCCATGCATACCTAGTGTGCTCTGCCATCAGCGTCTCCAATGCCCCTCCCCAGCCCACTGCCAATCCTCGTGTGGCCCTGTCTGGACACAAGTACCCACTGATGACTCCCCCAATAACTGCCGACAATGCTAAACCTGTGGCAGTCATGGTATCCCAGGCTACATGACCTGCTCGCATCTCCAAACCGGGATCCTGAAACACCCATCTCAATGCCTCCCTGTCACCGTCACGGTCACAGGGAATCAACTCTCCATCAATGGGGATATGCAGTATCCTGTAGACATCCTCTAATGTCACTGTCATCTCACCCATCGGCAGGTGAAACGTGCACGTTTCCGAATGCCATCTCTCGGCCAACGCAGTCAGCAACCCCATGTTTGCCCGAAACTCAGGCACATAGAGCACATGTGTGAGACCCATCTCCTCAATGGATATCATGTCCTGGATCGACAACTCTGGTCGCAGTCTCTGAGTTGACGGGAATCTCTCCCGTGACTCTAACATCGGCAAATACTCCTGCAGTCACACAATCAATCTTGTCAGTTATCATGGCATTCACTGTTTATCACAAAATGCTACTTGCTACCTAAATGCATCTGGTTATCTATCCTAGTGACACTCACTGTTCATCACAAAGTGTTGCTATCTACCCTAAGTAGTGCTCCCTGTTCATCACAAAGTACTACGCGTGTGACATTCCCTGTTCATCACAAAGTGTCACTCACTTTCGCACTCCCTGTTCATCACAAAGTGCTGCCTATCTTGGTGCTCCCTGTTCATCACAAAGTGCCTTGATCTATTCTACTCTTCCTAGAGGACCTGCTTGAGTGTATCCTCTCAGCAGCTTATCCAATCGACAGCGTATGTTCATCACAGAACTGCCGATTTGACCTAAAAGACTAAAACCATGCATTTAAACACACAAACACACTTTTAACACACACACACGCTTTTAACTCATAAACGCGCTTATAGACTGCACAAACGCGCTTCTACGACACAGACGCGTTTTTTGAACACAAACGTGCCTATGCCAGACACAAACGCGACCAGGGAACACAGACGTCCCTACATGACATAAACGCTCCTAAAAAGCACAGACGCTGCTACATTTCACAAATGCGTCCGCATTCAACACAAAGGCAGTTCCAGGCACAGACGCGCCTGGACCCGACACAGACGCGGCTGGAACTGACACAGACGCGGTTGCGCGTTTTTGCACTTTTCAACTATCCTATTCCTAGCGCATTTATTGCTCCTAAACATGCATTTATGACAAAACTTGAAATGCGTGAAAGTACGAGGAGGTTTTCGGGTACTTACCGGCTCTCCTGCATCAGCTGGTCGCTGGAATCGGTGAACACGGTCGAATCTATGAATGAATGCCATCGCTGCTGACTGCTGCTGCTCTTTTCTCGCTCTGCACTGTGATCTTCTAAGGGTGTGGATGACAATGAGGATGTCTTTTTCCCGTGGCCTATCTTATAGCCTACCCTAGCCCTCGCCCTCATTTCCCGAGTCAGTATTCTTCATCCCGTGACTTTGTCACTCTATCCGATCAACCCATTCTATCCCATCTTTCTTATCGAGAGATTGTCTGCAATCTTTTCAGACATTTTCATCCAATCTCTCGAGGGGGCATATAATTCCTTATTTTGGGGCAACTCTGTATCAGTTCATCTTATCTTCTTTGAAACAACGCGACAAGCCGCATTGTCTCAAAGAGGGGCAAAATGTAGACACTCAAAATTGTCATGTTTAATTAAATAAATATTTTATTTATTTAATTATCTAAGCCTAATTCTTCTATTAATTAAATAAATTTTTATTTATTTAATTAATTCATTTATCCTCTTCTAGCCTTATTTCTAATTTAAATAAATACATTTATTTATTTAAATTATCCCTTTCCTAAATTAAATAAATATTTTATTTATTTAATTGTCCTACTTCTTCTATTAATTAAATAAATCTTTATTTATTTAATTAATTCATTATCTTTTTCTACACATGACACATGTCATTCATCTCTTAATTCCTACACTACCTACCCCTTTCATTATTTTATTATTTCTTTTACCTACCCTCTAATCCTAGCCGACCTCTCTTTTTACACCTCTCAATCTTAACCCTCCATTTCCTATTGTGTCTTCTATTTAAGGAGATGCTTTCTTCATTGTAAAGCCCTAATGCCTAATGACATACCCTAATGACACATCCTAATGATCTTTCATGCAACTTGGCTACACTACAATTCCACTTGCAACCACATTTTGTTCTTTATTGAGCTCTTGTGCATACAAAAATCTGAGAGCAAGCATATCAAACAAGATCAATGGAGATAGGAAGAATGGAGATCAAAACCCTATTGGACATGTGATGGTATAATCTTTGTGATTTTGAGTTATTTTGCATTGTCTTAGGTTATCTTCATATGTTATGGTGGATCTTTGTTCATTGTTAGGCTAGGGTTTAGTGGTTGAATCCATTTTAGTCTTTCAATATTGTTATCATTGTTATCCATTTTCACCATAAACAGTGAGAAAGAGGAAACAGAGCGGGAAGTCATTAATTATCTGTGCAAGAATGACCGGTCGCCATCAGAAATTAGATCTGAGGCACCTGATTCTTTATATAATTCTTTGGATAACAAATGGCGCATTGCCATAGAAAAATAATAGGAAATAAGGGAGAAAGTATTTGCTCAATACTTTTCTGAAGCCTCCAATTCTGAATTATTTCAGATTATGGACACACATAAAAGTCTCTTCTTCATGAGAAGAAGAAAACTCGGACTGCTTGAAGGCAAAACCTCTGAAGTAGAGAAGGATACTCATCTGCATGCCAAAGCTATTGTCCAGTTGCATCAAGTGTCTGAGGCCAACAAGAAGGTCGAACAGGAACCGGAAACCAGAAAACCGGATGAGGAATTCGATGATGAAGGAGAACCGGCTACAGAACAGGTGGACACCATTGATGTTGATGCTTTGGATGTTGAAGATGTCACTACAGATGCTGAAAAGGAAAAGGTTGATAAAGAAAAAGGAAACAAGGAGAAATGGGACAAAGAAAAAGTAGACAAGCAAAAGCTAGAAAAGGAAAAGGCAAACAAAGGGAAAGCGGAGAAAGAGGAAGAGAAAAGGAAAGCAAAGGAGAAGAAGAAACAAGAGGAAGTGAAGAGGAAAGAAGAAGAAAAGACAAAAGAAGAGGAGAAGATAAAAGAAGAAAAGAAGAGGAAAGAAGAGGAGAAGAGGAAAGAAGAAGAGAAGAGGAAAGCAGAGGAAGAAAAGAAAGAAGAGGAGAAGCGAAAAGATGAGGAGAAGAAGAAACAAGAAGAGGAGAAGAGAAAAGAAGAAGAAAGAAAGAAGGAGGAAGAGAAGAAAAAGCATGAAGCGGGACAAAGGGAGAAAGAAGAGGAAAAGAAAAGAGCGGAAGAGGAGAAGGAAGTAGAAAAGAACAAGCAAGCAAAGACTCCAAAGGCAACCGATGGTCAAGCCAAACCGGTCGACATCACCAGTCCTCTTGACCTCCAATCTGCAGATGAATCAGAGCTACTACAAGGCATAAAGCTAGCATAGGAAAGACTGGAAGCATTGAGAAGAAAAAAGGAGCAGGATGTCATTCACACTACGATTGACACCCTTACCAGTTTGATCCCAGGTACCAACCTCCCCGGTATCGATTCCTCTCTGGCCAAACTGAAAATTCTATGCACAGTGGTAGAGGACCAAGTACAATGCCTGGAGGAAGTTGTTGAAGCTAATGCACAGAAGAAGCATCAAAAGGCATTTAACACTGCCTTAGTAAAGAAACTGAATGAGCTCCGGTCTCAACTTTAGAAAGAGTAGAAGGATATTAGAGATGCTATGGATGAGGGAAAACTATTGCTAAGCAAAATAAGCCAACCCCATCTATTCTGTGATGATGTGATTGCACAAAAGGATAAACAACAATCTGATTTGCAGACATACATAAGCACCTTTAAGATGCCATATGATTCTTTCACCACATATGGGCAAACAGTTCACTGATATCAGCTCCAGTATGCCATGATAGAGTTGGAGATTAGCAACAAGACAAGAGATTTGCAAGAACTTCAACTGGTTTTATTACCCAGACTACAAATTCTTCAGATGTGCTTTCTAAATCTAGAAGCTTTAACGACAACCCAAGAGATGAGTACAATTGATGCCATAAAAGAACAGGTATCACAAATGCAGACGGAAAGTGAGGTGGCTACCTCATTACTTGAGTCATGGTCATTCTCCATGAAGACTTTTATGTAGGATTTTAAATCAGTTTTTATAAGTTTCACTCATTATTATCATAAACACTTATTTATTTTAATGATAATGAGAAACAGGGGCTATTTTGCAATACTTTGTCATTGTTGGCAAAGGGGGAGTAGTATTTAAAATTTTGGTGAATATTATGTATACTTTCATGTTACCACTTTAAGGGAGTAGTATACATTGTAATTTCTGCAAAAGGGATAGTGTATATGCTTAGGGGGAGTAATTTTGCATATGGCATATTTCTGTTGTAAAAACACTTAGATGTTAAAATTTTCCTAAGTGTTGCCATCAATGCCAAAGGGGGAGATTGTTGGCATTTTGATGATGTTGTGATTGTCATTGATGGACACACACTTGTTTTATGATCACTTCCCTATGTATGAGTTATGCTCAACCGATAATTGTTCCAACCGGTATTATGTATTATAGTCTTTAGACTATCGGTGTTTTTGCAAAAGGTGTTTACCGGTCACAAATTGTATGAAGACCCAAAGTGATATGAAGACCTCAAGTAGTTTGAGGATCCCAAAGTGGTACGAAGGAACAAAGTGGTAGTTAACGTTTTTCCAATCTTAATATTGACAACCAGTAATTGGTAAAATGTATGAACCGGTAATCAGTAATGAACCGGTATTACTCTGTGATGAGTTATCAATCGGTATTTCTGTGATGAGTTATCATCCACCGACACTTTGGCGGTGATTTGTGTCATGTTACCACATGTGTCTAGATGCACTAAACCTAGGAACTTGCAATGTAATCCTATTGGACCGACATGAAATCAGATTCCTTTATAAGGACATCATGTCTAGGGTTCTATATACATGATAGGGGTTTTAGCAATGCATGAGGGTTTTGTATGTGTGATCATAGAAGAGAAGATTAGGTCTGTGTGAAGAAATAGAGTGTGGAGATATTGAAGACTAAAGTAACGCTAAATGTTCATTAACAATGAGCTATCAAGGATCTAACCAAGCACATTGTGCTAGTATCTAGATCACTCACTTATTGATTACTCACATCTTCGACAAGTCTGAAACCCTTAACTTAGTAGGCCTGGCAAAGCCTTTGTAAATCCTCTAACAAAGTGGTTCACAACTGTGAATCTGAAATCCTCTTACAAGGTAGTCTTTAACAGGACTTATCTCCTAACAGAGATCTAGATTCCTAATAGGATCTGTTCTGGTGAAGAACATTGTATGACCTTAACCGGTCTAGTTACTATTATGCAGATAGTTACTTGTGAGTTTCTTCTCGCCGTGGTTTTTCCCATTTGGGTTTCCACATCAAAACCTCTTGTGTTATGGTGATTGTGCTCTTATGGGTGAATGCTTTATTTGTTGTTTGGTTTGCATTTGTCTTAATCGGTTTGTTAGTAAATCTGTTATACCAGTTAACTGCTAAATTGTTTAAGAGTTTAAGTTCACTAATTTTTGGTATACTAATCCACCCCCCCCTCTTAGTATTCATCAATCTTTAGGATTTCTAGGTTGCCTTATGCTTATATACATAGGGGTTTTGGGTCGTTGGAATACAAGCTCTTTTAGATGCCAGGCAATATTGGTATAACCCGACCTGTGCAATCTGAGTTTGGGTTTTTATAATACTATAGACACATTGTTGACATTAAATGGACTCTCTGCCCCAAAATGTTGTGCGGAATACATGTTCATTGTCCTAATATTTTGTAGATTACTTTTCATGATTGTTCTTTAATACTATGTTGCAATCTAAGTTTTGTGCATTTAAGTCTAGTGTGCTTATGTAATTCTGAGTGTTGCATTTTGTAGTGCGTTAGAGTTTTTTTGTAAAGGCGTAGTCCGAGTTGCGAATTCTTGAATCTCCTTGAGGCGGGAAATTTGTAAGTTGGTGTTGCAGGGTGCAAGGTGTGAGCCTAGCCTCCTGAACGTTGGTATCAAAGCTTTAATTTAGTGCAGTCTTGCGCACCATCCCTGGAATGTTGCAAGAAGTGGAAAGCGACAAGGTCCAAGGTGAAGAGTAGTTGAGGCAAACCGATGGAGTGCGTACTAGATGCAGAAACAAGAAACATCGGACTGAGACTCAAGATTAGCTCCAAGACTTGGAAAATCATATGCAAGCCACTGAGGCATTCAAGCTGGATGAGCGCCTAACAAACATAGAAGCTACCTACACATATCAACAAGAATCTAATGCCAAGATGATGAAATCCATTGATAACTTGTGTGCCGAATGCAAATTCTTGAAGAATGGCCAGGCTCTGCATCATTCTCTCTTGTCACAAGGCGAATCCCAAACAGTCATCAAGATGTCGAATTGTGTGGAATCTTATGATTGGAAGCGAGATGCTTAAGCCTTGGATAACTTCTTCTAGGATATGGAAGAACTCTTTTCCAATGTCCCAGGTCTGTCTAATGAGGCAAGAGGTGGATTTTTTTATTTATACATCAATTTGGGCCTTGGAAAGGGGATTTTTGAAGGAGTTTGCAGTAGTTAGACCTCAGTTAAGTAAGCACCTTTATTGGCTAAATTAATATTATTAGAGTTAATTATTAATTGATCTAAGAAAGATTCATCTTGAGTGGTTGAGGTCTTTTTAAGGGTGCTACCAAACTCTAGTGGCGAGCTCGTGAAACCGACTTACTCGCAGGAAAAGAAGTGATGACAAAAGGTTTAAAAAATTTAAGTAAGCACCTTTATTGGCTAAAATTAATATTATTAGAGTTAATTGTTAATTGATCCAAGAAATATTCATCATGAGTGGTTGAGGTACTGAGTAGTTGAGGTCTTTTTAAGGGTGCTACCAAACTCTAGTGGCGAGCTCGTGCAACCGACTTAGCCGCAGGAAAAGAAGTGGTGACCATAGATACTTGGAATGAGCTTAAATTTGCACTTTGAAATCAGTTCCAACCTGGTAACTTCAAATGCTTGATCTATGCCTGATTCAATGAATTAAATCACACCAACAAAGTGTGCGATTATGTGCGGGCTTTCCAGAATCTTGATATGGAGGTGCCTAAGCTGACTGATTCCAAGAAGTTGTACCTGTTCATGCATAATTTGCAACCTTGGGCTCAGATAGAGTTGAGACGCCAAAATGTGCAAACCCTTTCTCAAGCTATTGCTGCAGTAGATCGACTTCTTGATTACAAGGGCAATCTTACCAAAGGCTATGGCGGCACAAAGAATGATGCTGGAAAGAAAAGGAAGGCATTTTGACCTTGGAATCAAGAGCGCAAGAAATCTGCCCCGTATCAAAAGAAGCGTGACAATGATAAAAAGAATAGAAGTGCTACTCCGAAGGTGGATCACACTGCAGCTCCAGAAAAAAAAGAAAGAAAGGGAGCAGAATTGATTTTTCTATGACCAACCTGATCATTGGGCTAGGGAATGTCCAGAAAGAGAGAGGATCAATGTGGTACTCACCCAGGACCACTCTATACCGAAAATGGGGGTTTTTCAACTCCTCAACACTATATGGGAGGCTCGTCAAGAAAGTGTGGTTCAATACACAACAGCTCACCACAAGCTCTGTTTTGTTGAAACCTTCTTTGGGCTGACCAAGATTCTGGCAATGGTGGACACCGACGTGACACACAACTATATCTCTTCCAAAAAAGCAAGAGGGCTCAGATTGAAAATAACTAATGGAAATCAATCTTTCAAAGCAGGTAACAGTCCTACTCAAAAATGTGTCGGTGATATTCATGATGCGTTGATGAGGGTGGGAGCTTCGTTAGGCACTGCAAACTTGGTTGCAATTGAGATGCAAGACTTTGATCTAATTTTGGGTCAAGAATTCATCCGAAAAAGTTGTGTTGTGCTTGCTCCACACCTGGGTTGCATTATTTTCATGGATCCAAGAAAACCTAGTATGGTTTCGACTATAAAGTTGTACTATATGAACCGAATAGTTAGTGCAATCAGCTTATGCCTAGTTGCCAGAAATGATTGTGATGAACTCTACATGGCAATGCCTCTTGGCGAATGGGACGACGAAGGTGAACCTGAGTCCTCTAACGCAGATTTTGTGCAAGATGTCATTGACTCCTATGCGGATGTGCTACCTAAGCGCTTGCCGAAAGAAATCTCTTCACAAAGACATGTAGATCACAAGATCGATTTGGAGGAGCAAGCTAAGCCTCCAACCAAGGCACCCTATCGACTCTCAGGCCCAGAAATGCAAGAATTGAAGAGACGGCTCAAAGATTTAATCAAGACTAGTTATTTGCATCCCTCAAGGTCACCTTATGCAGCTCTTGTGTTTTTTCAATGGAAGAAGGATGACACCCTTCGACTATGCGTGGATTATAGCGCTTTAAATAAGCTCACAATAAAAAAAAAAGTATCCCTTGCCTTTGATTGCTGATAGTTTTGATCGAATTGCAAAGGCATGTTATTTTACCAAGCTGGATTTGCAACAAGGTTACTACCAAATTAGGATCATCGTTAGTGACGAAGAAAAGACCACAATCACTACAAGGTATGGATCGTATGAATTTTTGGTGATGTCATTTGGACTCACCAACGCCCCTACTACTTTAAGTACTTTAATGAATGATGTTTTCGCGCTTTGTTGGATCGATGAGTTGTTGTCTATCTTGACGACATACTCATCTTCAGCAAAATGTTGGAGGAACACAAGTTGCATTTGGCTGAAGTTTTCGAATGACTTATAAATAATTCTCTCTTTGTGAAAAAACAAGTGTTCTTTTGCTCAAACTGAAGTGTAGTTCTTGGGGCACATCATTGGCCATAGTTTATTGAAACCTGATCCTAAGAAACTTCGTGCCATTCATGAATGGGAGCCCCTTCACAATGTCCACGAAGAGCATCAATTTTTGGGATTGGCGAGCTATTATCGTAAGTTTGTGCATGCTTACTCTAAGATTCTTGACCCTTTGACAGATCTCCTAAAAAAGGATCGTGGTTGGAAGTGGGGAGCAAACTAGCAGGATTCCTTTGACTTGCTCAAGCAAAAACTCACAACGGAGCCTATTCTGGTTTTGTCAAAATATGGAGAACCCTTTGAGGTTCAAACTGATGCATTCGACTACAAAATTGGAGGTGTGCCTATGCAAAGTGGGCACGTTGTTGCTTATAAGTCAAGGAAGTTGAATGACAGAGAGAGTCAAATCACTATTGTAGGGCACGTCCATGACAGAATCAAGGAGGGTTTGGTGAATGACTATAAAGCGCATCAAATTGTGATGCAAGTTCAGTATGACCACACACAACAGTTCCACATGCAAGATGGATTGTTGTATTTCACAGATAATCTTTATGTTCCAAGATAGAAAGAGCTTCGCACGGAGATCAGCTCTAAGTGTCATGATTCACTTTGGGTGGGTCATCCTGGCTAGAAACATACCTTGTCTTTGTTGAAGTGCAGATTCTTTTGGCCCAACATGAGGGAAGATGTGGAAGCTTTTGTGCGGACCTGCATTACTTGTCAACAAGACAAGGCTAGAACACAGACCCCAAGTGGACTCTTACAACCACTTTTGGTTCATGTGTGCCCTTGGGCATCCGTAAGTATGGATTTTATTACTCAACTGCCTGAAGTGAATGGATTTATAAGTATTTTCATTGTGGCCGACCGCTTTTCAAAGTATGCAACCTTCATACCTTGTAAGTCACCTTGCACTGTTGAGGCTACAACAAAGCAATTTTTCAAGTTTGTTGTCAAACTTTGGGGCGTACCTTTGAGTATCATCTTAGATTGAGACCCAAGATTCACTTCAAATTTTTGGGGTTAGTTGTTTAAACTCATGGGGACGAAGCTACTCATGTCGACAACCTACCATCCTCAAACAGATGGTCAGACAGAGTGCATCAATGGTATACTGGAGGATTTTCAGGGGCATTTTGTTTTTGGGGATTAGTCTAACTGGCCCAAGCTGTTGGATGTGGCACAGTTCAGCTATAATTTACAAAAGTCCAGTTTGAGTCAATACTCTCCTTTTGAGTTAGCTACAAGACAACAACCCCTTACTCCACATTTTGTTCTGCATGGATACCTTGGACCCAATCTTGAGGCCGCTGAATATGTGAAGAGGTGGAATGAGAAGGTGGATTTAGCTCAATATCACTTGACCAAAGCCACAAATCGAATGAAGTGTTATGCAGATGCTCACAGGAAGGAGGTCGAGTTCAACGTTGGTGATCGAGTATTGCTGAGAATGGATCTGAATCAATTTAAAACTCCAAAAGGGTTGAGTGGCTCTCTAATTTGATGATGGGATGGACCTTTTGAAATTGTGAAATGGGTTGGAAAAGTTGCCTCCAGATTGAATCTTCCACTTGATTTAAAAGTGCATCCAGTTTTTCATGTGAGCCAACTTAGGTTGCATCACTTCGATCCAGACAATGCAGTCTAGAATATCTAGAGTCGTGGACCCGCTAATGTGATTGACCGACATGATGGAGAGATTGCAGAGGTTCTGGAAATAAGGTCACAGGGATATGGAGCCAAGTCATATAACAAATTTCTCATTTGGTGGAAGGGTGAACCAAAAGATAGTGCTACATGGGAGTGAGTTGAGTTGATGTGGAGTGAAGAAGAGAAAGTTCTTGAGTTCCTGCAAGGGAGCTCAACTCGACCTAAATAAAGTTAAGCACCACACCCATGTGTGAGGAAGTCTTTGCGTGGAGTGAAGGCAGAGTACCGGCCTCAAAGGCGTCACCTATTTTAGGTGGAGGAGAATATAAAGGGGTATCATTATCTGTTCCACCCCCGAGTCTGCATGAATACACTATTGAGCTTGAGCTGAATCTAGAATGTTGTCTGAATGAACCTGAAGTCTGAATTCCACTGGATCTCGCCTTTTGTTAGATCACTGGGTCCGCAATGGCCTAGAATCATCGAGTTGTCCCAATCAATCGACCAAATAGATAAGGAAGCGATGCAAGCCGAGTTGGAAGTCAAGTTGGATTCTTTCTGAGTTGTATGCGACGTCGTCCTTCTGGATCCTACCAAGTCCTGCAGAACCCAGTGCCTTGTTGGGAAAGATGAAGAATCATCCCAACTAACACGGGGACGTCATGCTCCAGCTGGAGCCTGTGTCATCTACGTGCTATGATGGGATGGGGACCGCATGATTGTTATCTGAGTCAAGTCGATCCGTGTGCACCCAATCTACTTATGTCATCCAATGAGAATGTGATTCTTAAGCGGTTGTAAGTTGTTCAATATAAAGAGGTCCCACCTTAACGTGAAGGAAGGTTGGAAGGTTTTGAAGGCTAAGTGTAATTTTGAGAGAAGATTTTAATGTGCATTGTGAGTGCAGATTCTATGCGCCAATTATGATTTCTGGGTGTAAGGATTCTTTTGTGTATGAGCGACAAGTGAGCTTTAGGATTTTTGGGTTTTCATATACTTGTATACATAGGGGTTTTGGGTCGCTGGAATGTGAGCTCTTTTGGATGCCAGACAATATCGGTGTAACTCGACCTGTGCAATTTGAGTCTGGGTTTTTGTAATACTGTAGACACGTTGTTGACATTAAATGGACTCTTTGGCCCAAAATGTTGTGCGGAATATGTGTTCATTGTCCTGATATTATGTAGATTAATTTTCATGCTCATTCTTTAATACTGTGTTGCAATCTAAGTTTTGTACGTTTAAGTTTGGAGTGCTTATGGAATTTTGAGTATTGTGTTTCGTAGTGCGTTAGAGTTGTTTTGTAAAGGCATAGTCCAAGTTGTGAATTCTTGAATCTCCTTGAGGTAGGAAATTTGTAAGTCGATGTCGCAGGGTGCGAGGTGTGAGCCTAGCCCCCTAAAAGGGGACGTGTATGAGGTTGTTGCAATGAGAACTAAAAAATGCATTAACACTATTGAGCTTGAAGAGTCCGACCAGTCTGAATTGACCGCCTAACTTGTCTGACTCGCTCTAAAACGTCTCGAATCAGTCCATATGCAACCCAACTCGACGGATCTTTGGGCGCGCAATGACCAATAATTTCTTGAAGTCCTGACCAAGTGGATAATGCTGCCAAGTTGGAATGGCAGTTGTCAAGGATGAAAGAATGCTTCAGATGAACCGACAAAGTCTCGAGAAAAAAGGAGCGGTGTTGGGCAAGAAGGCGACTCACCTCTGCCTGAAGAGTAATCTTATTGGAGTGCTTTATGCGGGTCGAGCCGGAGTTTGAGTCACTCGATTATGATACGAATTGCTTGGATCTATGCACACATGAGTTTTCTCAGTCATCCAATGCAATTGTGTTTCTTCTGGGTTTGGAGTGCGGATTCCATAAAGGCAGATGCCTTCACTCTTTCTGAGACACCGAGTCAATGTGAGAGTGGATGAGTTTTGAGAGTCCTTGAATGCTTGCGATATTGTGTGTGTAATTTCTGAGGAGGAATATATTGAGAATTCAAGTCGAGTGACTTGCTGCAAAGGGTTTGTAGGAAAGGCTTAGACATCATGGGGGTTTAACTTTGTATAGTCTTGTTTACAATGGTCAACATTTTCAGTGCCACCCAACCTACCATGCGATCTGGAAGTTGCATTGTAATACTCAGTATTCTGATTAATGGATAATGAACTTCTTGGCCCTCAAATTCTATGTCATGTAAATTCTTTTTGTGTTTCTTGTGCTGGTTTGGCTAAGTAGGCATTTTTTAATGCTTAAGTGTGTTGGTTTTCTGCGTCAATCTCTTGTATTGTTTGTTGAGTCATGCTTTTTGTTGTGCATAATTATAGTCTGGTGAGGCGTAGTCGGATTCGAGCACTCCTTGTATCCGCATTGGGTGAGTTGAGCGATGAAGTCCATGTCAAACATGGGTTGAAGAGAGAAGCCCCATTACAGTTGGCATCAAAGCGCTTAAATTTGTATGTGTGTTGAGTACTTGTTCTGCAAGTTGTTGTTCGCTAATGAAGAGTCTGAGCATGGCGAGAAAGAGAATCTAGGTGATGAGTCTCCTACTGGAGTACGTTATGATCGAGGCAATCAACCACACCATCCTAAGACTCAAACTTGGGTTCACGACCTTGAAAGGTGCTTACAAACCATAGAGGGATGTGATCTTGACAATCACACCACCAATCTTGAGGCTGGTACACAAGGTTATACAAAACCTACACTATTGGTCGAGCCATATGATGGAAATTGGCATAACAAGGCGTTAGATAATTTTTTATGGGACATCGAGGAAATATTTTCTAACTTGCCTAGGTTACAGAAAAATTATGGTGGAGAGCTCGAGTTGCTGACAAGGCCGTTGGTAAGCCGTGGAAGATATCAAAACCTGGCAAGATTTGAAGGTGGTGCTCCAAATGCAGTTCTGCCCTAGAAACTCGGAATGGGTAGTTCGAGCTCAATTCAACGAGCTCAAGCACACTACAAAGATTTGTGACTACATGTGTGCCTTCTACATGCTTCATCTTGAAGAACCTAAGTTGTCTAATTTTGAAAAGCTCTATCTGTTCATGTGGAATTTGCAGCAGTGGGCTCAAACAAAGCTGCGAAGGCAGAACGTGCAAACTTTGGCACAAACCATTGCCGCTACAAAATGCTTGCTGGATTACAAGGGTGATGTTGATCAGGGGTTTGGTAGTTCCAAATATGATGGTGCGGATAAACACAAGAATTTTTGCTCCAAGAATCAGGAGAGTCAGAATGCCCCACATGCTAAAATGAAGGACAATAATGGCCTAAAGAATCAGAGTAATCTGCCTCCTAAGTTGGATCACCCTATGACAAAGGAGAAGAAAGAAAATAATTGTTTAATCTATGCGTCTTGATCATTGGGTGAGGGAGTGCCCAAAACAACAAAGAGTGAATGTCGCCCTCTCACAAGATCATTCCATTCTTGAAGTGGGTATCCTGCAAATGTTGAATACAGTGAGTGAATCACCTTCTGGTAGTGCGAAGCCTGATCCAGCAACTCGGCATGAGCTATACTTTGTTAAATATTTCTTTCGTTCGGCAAAAGTCTTGGTCGTGGTAGATACTAGTGCAATGCATAATTACATTTATGTTAAAAAGGTGAAGTCACTTAATTTGTCGCTGAAGGAGGGTACGAGGTATTTTAAGTCGATTAATGGACCTGCACATAAGTACCTGGGAGATGTTTATGGCGTTGTCATGAGGGTTGGTATGTGGAAAGGCCCTATGGATCTTTTTACTATTGAGATGTCATATTTTGATCTCATCTTGGGGAAGGAATTCATAAGGGCAAGTAAATGTAGTCTTTTCCTGATCCTCGGGAGCAATTTGAATCTGGTTGTAGCCACTGAATCCATCCAGGAATGAAAAGTATTGCTTCCCTACCAAGGAATATAATACCCAATCCACAAATGGTAATAGAAAATGATCCTTCCTATTTTCTAAGTTCAAAGTTATGTAATCTACACATACCCATCATTTACCTCCTTTTATTTAGAACTATGACTAGAGGCAACACCCACTGACTATCCAATATAGGATAGATAAATCCAACATTTAATTATTTGTGTAGTTCCTCTTTAACTACCTCTCTTAATGCAGGATTAACTCTTCTTTGTGGTTTTCTAAGCGGTCTATAGACTTATTTGATATAAATACAGAGTAGGTACAAACCGTAGGATCAATTCCTTGCATATCTTTGTAATCCCACACAAAAGCGTGTTGATGACATTTAAGCAATTCAACCAGTGTTATCCTTTGAGTCTATGTGAGTTGATTATTGATATTCAAATATTTATTTGGATTAACTTCCACTTTGATAGTAAGATCAACCTGAGATACCTCAGAAAGATGAGAAGTGCAAACTTCCTGCAGCAACAAGGTATGCAATATATCAGTGGCTGCAGGAAAATCCGATGTTGTAATATTTGATGTTAACTCCTACGACTGCTACTCCAGATTTAACTAATTTGCCAGAATTTTAGAGAGGATTGAATCATCATCCTGGAGTCGTATGAATGATTCTCTGTTAATCATCATAAGATGATTGACAAAGTTGACTTCCTCAAATTCTTCTCCCACGTTAGGCCAAACAACTTGTTCTTTATCAAGTTGGGGTTGAGGAAGTGAATACAAAGCCAAAGTTTTAGTAGTATTTCCATCAGAAATAGTCATGTCCCCTAACCGCCATCCAATATATGCATCGGTTGTAGCAAGACAAGGTCTCCCTAAAATAACTGGATATCCCCCTAATATAGCTTTAGGAGATAAGATCATAAAATCTGTCAGATATTCCTAGGAGTCTAAAGTAATGACAACATCTTCAATCATACCATTAGACTGAACTGTGGAATTGTTAGCAAGCTGCAGGACTGTAGGTGTAGGCCTGAGACTAGTTATGTCAGGTTTTTGCATAATATCTCTTGTCATTACATTGATGGTTTCTCCCAAATCTATTAAGGCATTCTTTATCTGAGTGCCATTGATGACTATTTTCACAAAAGGACTACCAGGGTCAAAATATTTAGGAATTGAAACTTTTCCCAATATAATATTAGCCAATTGACCCATTGCATGCATTGTTTGCGGATCCTTTTTCTTTCTGCCAGGTTTCTTTAAACATGCCTCTTTAATTACTTTACAATAAATAGGGACATCCTTAATAGCTTGAAATAATGGAATTTTAACACATATGTGTTTCAGCTGATCTATGATATCAAAATTTATATCCTCTTCCTGAGGAATCTCTTTAGCTTCCAACCTCTGAGAAAATGGGGACGGTTGTTGATTTTGAGGTATTTGGGTTACTGGGCTAGATATTTCCTTTTCCTTTTGTATCTTAATTATAACTGGAGGGGACGGGTTAGGTAAAGTTGTCCCGGATCTAAGGTGAATATCACTTATAGAAAGAGAATAAGTTGGATATCGATTAGGATCAACTGAATAAACTTGATGTTGTTGTTGCGGCTTGCTATTAGGATTTGGCATGGGCTGAGTGGACAGTTGTGTAGGTTTAGGTGGAATGATATTGGCAACAGGAGGAGGCATTATAGTAGGCTATTGTGGCTGCTGTTGAGGTTGTTGATAACCAGATGACTGATTTGTCCATGGCTGACCTCCTCTCCATTGAGGGGTAGGTTATCAATTCCCTTGGAATTGTTGCCATGGTCCCTGAGGCTGAGACCAATTTACTTGTGGTTGTTGCCACTGTGAAGTTTGATTGGCAAAATTTTGCCCTTGGCCTTGAGGATTATACCAATTTTGATCATTTCCAAAATTTTGAGTATATGGAGATTGCCATTGATTATTTTGTGCATAGGAATTTCCACTATAACCAGAAAATAAACTGGATCAGGAGGCATACCTTGTCTTGGAAAATTTGGCCTTCTTTGAGCAACACAGAAAACTTGTTCATCATCTCCTTGTACTATCTTGAAATCAGGAACTTCAAGATTTGCAACCATCTTACATCTGCAGTCTATTTTCTTCTGTCTACAATGTGGGCATAATTTTGCAAGGATTGCATCATCTTCCCCATGATTCTTCTTATCTTGAAATGTATCTAACTGAGTAGCCATATTGTATATGATATCCTCCTTAAAATACTTCAAAAGGTGGCTAAGCTCCATTCGAGAAACTCCATTACTGCATGTTGATGAATAAATTCCCCGCTTGAAATGCCTACTCTTCTTAGAAGAAGATCTGGAATACTTCTGATAGATTTGGCCAATGTCATTCCATGTTGCTTGTGTTATATCACCACCTCCCATAAGGTCCAAAGCATCTGTGCATTCATCACTGATTCCCCTTAAAAATATTAACTTGAGAGAATCTTCATTTAGAGTATTATGCTTGGACTTCTTGACATTGAATAAAAATCTCTCCAGATAATCTTCTAGACTCTCATCTTCCTTCTGTGTCATTCTAAAAATATCATCCCCATGGCGGTTAGTCCCTCTATAATAATCTTTATGTTTCACAAGAAACAATTGTTTCATCTCATCCCATGTAGTGATTGTACTACTCCCTAGACTCATAAACCATCTCAAAGTTGACTCTTTTAAAGTGGTAGGAAATATTTTGAGTCTATGGGAATCTATAGTATAATCATAACTCCTACAGAGGACATCAAATTCAAACAAGAAACTGTTGGGATCCTCTATCACTAATCCATAGAATTTAGGAAGAGAAGAAGTTGGAATGTTCTTAAGATTAGCATTATCATGCAAATAAAAATAGGGAACTCAAATGTTGGGTTTATAGGTGGAGGTGGTTTATTCCCACCTGGGGGTGTATTTCCTTGCATTGGTCTTTAAGGAGTTACTGAACAAAGTTCCTCTTTAGGAGGTCCAAAGAGAAAATGAAGGTTGTTCTCAGAAAGCTCAAATTCAAGAAAGTTCAAATTATATAGGGCTTGGTAAAGTGCAGCAAATGGATTGACATTTGGTGCTTCATATGGATTGAGTCTTGTATGATAAGGATAGTTAGGAAGGAATCTACCTTGAGAATCTCTTCTTCATCTATGCATGCATATTCATGAAAATTACTTAAAACAAACTGAGTTATCAAAAACAACTATACTGCTTGAAAATTCATAACTGTAATAGGTTCTTAGTTTGACACCATCCCCAACAACGACGCCTAAAATATTTGCCTCGCCAATAGGAACAATAACTAGAGCTAAAGTCTCAACCCAAAGATTGGTCATTCATTTTGTGTAGTTATTATCTCCATGATTGAAGTTCATTTACCTGTCAACCCAAGGACGTATTACTTGAAATGGGTCTGCACTGTATATGCACTAAGTTCATGTGATAGTTATTTTGCACTACTGTAGCAACTAAATATATTTGAAATAAACAAGTGAAAACATAACAACTGAATTACTATAGGAAATATTAACATTAACAGAAGATTCTAATTAAATACCTATTAACTAAGTTCAGAGTTGGCAAACAGGAATTACTATGTCTGCTTTGGCTACAGGAATACTGACAAGATCTGGTTCCAGTGGCTGCAAGAACAGTTAGTCACTAGAACATCTACTGCAGCAAAGGGAAAACTTAATCTAACAAACACACAAGAATACTCACCAAGTGGGCCCCCTTGGATGAGTGTATCCATACTTTAAAGATGAATCTATATACTTAGAATAACATAACTTTTATTCATTGTTTTCAAAAGTCGATACAACACATGAAATGAAAGAAATGCTTCAGGTTCTGAAAAACACTATCTCATGTTGTCTAACCTCTGAGAAGAGGCGCAGGCCTTTATTTAAAATAAAACTATAACAAACTTCCTACAATCTAGATCACGCCCATGAAATAAAACGGAAAACATTTATGATTGCTAACAGAAGAAGTTATTCCATAGAAAACATGGAACTCAGCTAAACCACAGCCAAGAATATAGCATGGTGGTGTTACAAGATTGATGTTTGCTGAAGACAAACATAAATGAATTTGGCATTGCCTTGCTATTCCTTTGCCAATTCTTATGCACACCATCTTCTCTGTTGTTTTGAATATTCAACCATCCTTGAATGTCTCCAACTGCTTTTATGACGTGTTTCACCGTTTGTCTTGCAATAACCGCTTCTGCAACATCTCATTTATTCCTGCACATATATATATATATATATATATATATATATATTCATTAATCATAACACTTATACATTCACACATAAAATTACCTATGATAATCTACCTGGCAACAGGAATAATAGGTCAAAACAATATAGGATTTAATGGGTTTAGCTATCATCCAAAATGCACATAGTCAAACTTTAATACATCACATGACTCGGACACTATCCCAATATGCAACTTAAAACATGGAAAAAACTTATCAGTTATAGGAATAAAAGAGTTATTATTTCACCTCAACATGCACAAAATTTTGTGATTCTATCATCAATCTCATCATGTTGATTGTCTATTCAAATCATTCACTCATCAAGCATTTTTTCTTGGATCAACCTTTTCAATTCTTTCTAATCATTCTTTCATCTAACATGATCTCTCTCATCATTTAATTCCAATATTTTCATTTGTAATTATATCATTTCCTCATATCAACTATTATATCTATCAATCAATTATTCCCCACCTTCATCATGTTTCATTATTCATCCAATTTTGATCTATCATTTTTCTTATACAGGATTAGTCCTTCCTGAAACCAGACACGATCATCTATCATTTGTCTTATACAGGATGTATCCTTCCTAAATCAGATGTTTTGATCATCTTTGTCTTATACAGGATGTGTCCTTCCTGAAACCAGACTTTATCTTTATCAGATCAATCCTACCAATCAAATCAATCTGATCAATTTGATCAATCCTATCATTCTTATCATTCAGTCAATCTTCAAATCATTCTAACCATTTATTCTATCCAATCAAACCCATCCATGTCATAAGTTAATTATTTTTCATCTTTCATCTAATAGTCTTCTTCTTTCGAGAGATCATTCATTCCTTTAATGCACAAACAATCTCTTGAGGGGGCATTATACCCTAGCGTCACCGGGGCAGAATTTTTTTTGTTTTCTATGAAACAACATCGTTTCGACATTTTCTCGAAAAGGGGCAAATGTAGACACCTAAAAATGTCTCACTGATCATTGCTAATTATTCATCTTATTAATTGAATAATTCTTCAATTATTTAATTAAGCTAATTAATTCTTCTCAACTGACCTAATCATCGTTATTCATTTTTCTTACTAATTATCCAGTTTCTATCATTTCTTAATCATTTCATCATTTAACCTCTTTCTCAAATATTAATTATTTAATTAATTACAATTAACTGCCTTAATTAAAAAAAATTATTATTTAATTAATCCCATTTCTAATGATTAAATAATTTTATTTAAATTATTTAATTAATTAACTTATTCCTCCAATTTCCCCAAATTCAAATTTCAACTAATTCCATCTAATTTCATTTTCTCCCAGATTCACATTTCACCAAATTTGAATTTCAATAAATTTTAGTTAATTTCATGTGCATTTCATCATTCGAAAAATCCAAATTCAAAATCAAATCAAAAGGAAAATGAATTTCATTTCAATCTCCTATAGCACATGTTGAAAATCAAGACTCATTCATCAAATCAGTTAACTAATCAGTTAACTCAGTTAACTCTTCAATCTCCCCTTTTCACCCCAAATCACCTTTTCTGACTAATCAATCAATTCAGTCTTCACCTCAATCAATTTAGTCAACTGGCTAATCAATTTTGTCATCTCCCTAATCTATTCAGTCCACGGATCAATCAAATGAGTTAGAAAATCAATCTATCATGTTAACAGATCAATCAAAATTAGTTGAACTATCAATCAACACTCCAGTTATACATATACATATACATATACCTTTTGGGTGCCTTTCCCAAGACCTTCACCCAAGGTATAACCTTTGCTATGCTAAAAGGTAGACTGATAGAGGCATACTTTTCGATTCTATATTATTTTTATCACAAAACCACCATAGTCTTCATCTTCGGGGTTCATGTCGTAATGATACCTGGTCCAAGGACGGATGAACATCTATCACAATGCCATAGATTACATAAGAATGATAATGTCATATTGAAGCCAGCCTTGCCACCTCCAATAAAAGAATGGGTTGTATTCCAAGAGTGAGTGGGACAATTACCGAAATCCACATGATAAGTCTTCCCATCACCAAGTCGAGATGATAAGAAGAATAAAGCAATATGTCATTCTTTGTGCTACACTAATCAAGGAAAGAAGATGGAAGAAGCCAATCTTGCTCGATATACAATCTCGTCCCCGTGGGAAAGGTAGAAACTTCACAACCTTCACTGTGCTCCGTAGAACAATGCTTAGATAACCAAATTCTTATCGGTTATGTGAAGAGAGATTAGCTCTCTTTGGATGAGACCTATCAGCTCGTACCTCTCCTATTGCGCAATTACTACCGGTCCTTTGGCAGCTTCGCTTTGGTGAAAGCTTAACTTAGAGTGTTGGTCACAACTTTCTTTAGCATAGGCAAAAGTTAGTACTCCCACAACAGTAGTATGAAATTACCTTGTCCCCCATAGGGAACAAGCGCCTTACCCTTGGGAATTGAAACCGCTTTATATATGGCCCAAAGCAAACATGTTTTCTTTTAGTAGGTAGGAATCTTATCTCCCTCCTTAAACATGATAAATAGGATGTGCCAGATAGAGATGGCTCGGAATAGGGTAGTAGCTAGCGCGATAACTATTATGCTATATAATATGTACATGATACTAAGTAACAACTATCAATAGTGCATCGTATAGAACAGCGAGTGCATATTTCCTTCCCTCAATCAATAAACTACACCATTCATCAGAATCAACCTCTATATCTCGATGTTGAGATCCCATACCATATATGTACATGTGCTCTATGGTTGGATAGTCAATTCACATACCTCATAAAGTCATCAATGAGGTTATTTATTCCTTTTGAATCTTTCTTCAATGTGGCTTTCTTCAGTGTGGGAATTATACACCGACTACATATATATTACGACACTTACATTATTGTTCATCGTGAATACCAATCCTTCATAACTCCTACTAAATACTATATTGAGTGCCAATCTGAACACTACCATCTATAATATTAAAGTAGGGAAATCTTACTACCAATCTCAACCAAGCACTTCTAGCCCCCATAGAGAGATAGGCCACCAACTACCTACTCACCCAACCAGGCACTCCCAGCCCCATAGATAGGGTGACTCCATTCCTACCTATGACTCAGTGAAAACCCACCCGGATCTTTGCAATACTAAATCATGCTTAGGTTTACCATTATTGCTTGTCGATCGGGGTGATGGATGGGAATCAGATCCGTGCTAGAAGTATTGGGAAATGCTCGAATTCGGCCATTCATAGAATCAGATCTTGGAAAGGGTAGGACTCCTATATAGTTTGGGCTTAACCCATCATCATTTAGCTTCACCATTTATTTTGTCGATGTCGATAGGTAGTCACTCCAAAAGCAAGCACTAGTCTGGGGAAAGGAATGGGCTTCTTGGGTTGAATCAATAAATGGGTGGGCACCTTCTTGACCTATTCGATCAAGAACTATACCTTATTATTCTTGCCCATCTGAGATACTACTCTAGGCTACACAAACTATATCCATCTTTCTGACTGTGCTAGTCTTACCTACCCAATTGGGGTCACCCTTCTAACTTTTTTAGAGGCCTTCTACTGCTCCATAAACCTATGTTTAAAATGTTGCTAGCCTTGGATCTTTGTGTCTCTGGTGATGCTTGTTGTTGGCGATATTATCTCATAGATGTCTTTACCACTCCATAGGGGAACTATGATGAGGTGTTCTTAGGGCCCCTACCATTCTAAGGTAGTTCCAGAGATAGTTGGGCTATCGAAGAGAGAGCCCTTTTTCGGAGGCAAGCAAATTAGAGGCATGTTACGTATAGAATCGAGAAAAGTAAACTATCGATCACTTTTCATTCCATGTTTTGATAAGAACCCTCTTCACCAGAATAATATCCCTGTCGACTACTTCTATACCCTCCCAGTGTATGTAGAGGGTTCCTATGGCTATTGTGGGAGGGTATGTATATTGTCAATGCATGTAGAGGGCTGCTATGACTATTGACAGGGTCGTAACCTTAATGATAGTTTAGGTGAGAGTGGGTGGGCCCCTACTATTTACTAGGGTAATGGAGGTAGATTAGAACACGTAGTTGGGTAGATGAATTGGTGGGAGGATATAGAGTGCATCATGTTATCCAATGTCTGATGAGGTGGCTCCCATTCCACGTGTGCTTCATCATTGGATCACTAGACAATAGCCAACGCGTGTAATCGAATCTCCAGGATAAACATTCCATGTGTGCTTCATCATCGGATCAATACACAAAAACTGACACAACCTAATGGATAAAACACTGAAGTGTTGGTTCTCATATAAGAGTGCTCGGTTGCTCTAAAACACCGACAATTCACGATCTCTTGAGTATCTGACCAGCTATCGATAACTTTTCTATTTTATTCTTATTACTCTTCTTATTCTTCTTCTTGCTATAGAAAGATAGCCCTATAACCTTATTGCCCTATAACCTACATATATATGTATGTATTTATCTATGTATGTATGTATACACACACACACATATGTATAAATATATACACACATGCATATACATACATACATACATACATACATACATATGTGTGTGTATAAATACATGCATACACATATACATATATACATACATATGTATATGTATATGCATATATGTATAGATGTATGTATATATATGTATGTACATGTATATATATATGTACATATATATATATATGTATACATATATATACATGTATGTATATATATACATATATATACATGTATGTATATATATACATATATATACATGTATGTATATATATATACAGATATATACATGTGTATATACATATATATACATGTAGATGTATATATCTATATATATAGATATATACATGTATATGTATATATCTATATATATAGATATATACATGTACATGTATATATATGTATATACACATGTATATATCTGTATATATATATACATGTATATATATATATATACACATATATATACTTGTACATGTATATATGTATATGTATATATATACATGTACATGTATGTATATATATATATACATGTATATATATTTACATGTATACATATACATGTATATGTATAGATATACATGTATATAGATATACATGTGTATACATACATATACATGTGTATACATATGTATATATAGATACACATGTACATGTGTATATACACATGTACATGTGTATATACACATGTATATGTGTGTGTGTGTACATGTATATATACACACACACATATATATATATATACATGTACATACATATATATATACATATACATATATATACATGTACATACATATATATATACATATACATATATATACATGTACATGTATATATATGTACATGTACATATATATATACATGTATATACACACACACACACAAACATATATATACATATATATACATATACATACATATATATATACATATACATATATGTACATGTACATGTAATATATATATACATGTACACACACACACATATATATACACATATACATGTATATGTATGTATGTATGTATGTATGTATCTATGTGTGTATATATATATGTATATATATATGTATGTATATATATACATTGTGCATATGTATATGTATGTATATATGTATGTATGTATATACATGTATATATATAGACATACACATATACATATATATACATCTATATATATACATATATATGCATACATACATATATACATACATATACATATATATACATACATACATATACATCTATAACCTATATATACATATACATACATACATATACATACACATAAACATACACACACACACACACACACACATATATGCACAATGTATATATATACATATATATACATACACATATATATACACACACACGTATATGTATATGTATATGTATGTATATACATATGTATATGTATGTATATACATATGTATATGTGCATATATACATATACGTATATATACATATGTATATATGTGTATGTATGTATGTATGTATGTATGTTTATTAATATACATATGTATACATGCGTACATACACACACATATACATATACATATACATACATACATACAAATATATGCATACATATATATATGTGTATATGTATACACACATATATAAATACATATGTATGCACACACATATGCATACATATATATATGCATATGCATATGCATATTATGCATATACATATACATAATATGTATATGTATGTGATTTTGGAAGTCAAAAGTTGTCCTTATTTATTTATTTTTTTGTGGAAATGAAATGGTTGTAATACTTTCTGTATATGGTGAAAATGGATAACAAATAACAACAATATTGAAAGACTAAAATGGATTCAACCACTAAACCCTAGCCTAACAATGAACAAAGATCCACCATAACATATGAAGATAACCTAAGACAATGCAAAATAACTCAAAATCATAAAGATTATACCATCACATGTCCAATAGGGTTTTGATCTCCATTCTTCCTATCTCCATTGATCTTGTTTGATATGCTTGCTCTCAGATTTTTGTATGCACAAGAGCTCAACAAAGAACGGAATGTGGTTGCAAGTGGAATTGTAGTGTAGCCAAGTACTCCAAAATCAGTCATTAGGGTTTGACAATGAAGAAGGCATCTCCTTAAATAGAAGACACAATATGAAATGGAGGGTTAAGATTGAGAGGTGTAAAAAGAGAGGTCGGCTAGGATTAGAGGGTAGGTATAAGAAATACCAAAATAATGAAAGGGGTAGGTAGTGTATGAATTAAGAGATGAATGACATGTGTCATGTGTAGAAAAAGATAATGAATTAATTAAATAAATAAAGATTTATTTAATTAATAGAAGAAGTAGGGCAATTAAATAAATAAAATATTTATTCAATTTAGGAAAGGGATAATTTAAATAAATAAATGTATTTATTTAAATGAGAAATAAGGCTAGAAGAGGATAAATGAATTAATTAAATAAATAAAAATTTATTTAATTAATAGAAGAATTAAGCTTAGATAATTAAATAAATAAAATATTTATTTAATTAGACATGACAATTTTGAGTGTCTACATTTTGCCCCTCTTTGAGACAATGCGGTTTGTCGCGTTGTTTCAAAGAAGATAAGATGAACTGATACAGAGTTGCCCCAAGATGGGAATGATATGCCCCCTCGAGAGATTGGATGAAAATGTCTGAAAAGATTGCAGACAATCTCTCGATAAGAAAGAAAGGCTAGAATGGATTGAGCGAATGAAGTGACAAAGTCACAGGATGAGAAAGACTGACTCGGGAAATGAAGGCGAGGGCTAGGGTAGGCTATAAGATAGGCCACGGGCAAAAGACATCCTCATTGTCATCCACACCCCTAGAAGATCACAGTGCAGAGCGAGAAAAGAGCAGCAGCAGTCAGCAGCGATGGCATTCATTCATAGATTCGACCGTGTTCGCCGATTCCAGCGACCAGCCGATGCAGGAGAGCCGGTAAGTAGCCGAAAACCTCCTCGTACTTTCACGCATTTCGAGTTTTGTCATAAATGCATGTTTAGGAGCAATAAATGCGCTAGGAATAGGATATTTAAAAAGTGCAAAAACGCGCAACCGCGTCTGTGTCAGCGCCAGGCGCGTCTGTGTCGGGTCCAGGCGCGTCTGTGCCTGAAACCGCGTTTGTGTTGAATGCGGACGCGTTTGTGAAATGTAGCAGCGTCTGTGATTTTTAGGAGCGTTTATGTCATGCAGGGACGTCTGTGTTCCCTGGTCGCGTTTGTGTCTGTCATAGGCACGTTTGTGTTCAGAAAACACGTCTGTGTTTCAGAAGCGCGTTTGTGCAGCATATAAGCGCGTTTAGGAGTTAAAAGCGCGTTTGTGTGTTAAAAGTGCGTTTGTGTGTTTAAATGCATGGTTTTAGTCTTTTAGGTCAAATCGGCAGTTCTGTGATGAACATACGCTGTCGATTGGATAAGCTGCTAAGAGGATACACTCAAGCAGGTCCTCTAGGAAGAGTAGGATAGATCAAGGCACTTTATGATGAACAGGGAGCACCAAGATAGGCAGCACTTTGTGATGAACAGGGAGTGCGAATGTGAGTAACACTTTGTGATGAACAGGGAATGTCACACACGTAGTACTTTGTGATGAACAGGGAGCACTACTTAGGGTAGATAGCAACACTTTGTGATAAAGAGTGAGTGTCACTAGGATAGATAACCAGATGCATTTAGGTAGCAAGTAGCATTTTGTGATAAACAGTGAATGCCACGATAACTGACAGATTGATTGTGTGACTGCAGGAGTATTTGTCGATGTTGGAGTCACGGGAGAGATTCCCGTCGACTCAGAGATTGCGACCAGAGTTGTCGATCCAGGACATGATTTCCATTGAGGAGATGGGTCTCACACATATGCTCTATGTGCCCGAGTTTCGGGCAAACATGGGGTTGCTGACTGCGTTGGCCGAGAGATGGCACTCGGAGACGTGCACGTTTCACCTGTCGATGGGTGAGATGACAGTGACATTAGAGGATGTCTACAGGATACTGCATATCCCCATAGATGGAGAGTTGATTCCCTATGACCGTGACGATGACAGGGAGGCATTGAGACGGGTGTTTCAGGATCCCGGTTTGGAGATGCGAGCAGGTCATGTAGCCTGGGATACCATGACTGCCACAGGTTTAGCATTGCCGGCAGTTGTTGGGGGAGTCATCAGTGGGTATTTGTGTCCAGACAGGGCCACACGAGGATTGGCAGTGGGCTGGGGAGGGGCATTGGAGATGCTGATGGCAGAGCACACCAGGTATGCATGGGGGCCATGTGTCCTGGCACATTTGTATTATGAGCTGCATCAGTTTGTCTACCACGGATCAGTGGGTTTGGGCTGCGGCGTGACTCTCTTGCAGGTGTGGGCTTATGAGCACCTTCCCATCACATGGCCCATTCATTTCAGAGGCAGAGGACAGGGGCGGAGCTTCATGCATTTGTACGACATGATCACATCCCAGCCTCGGATTGGGAGATTGGAGCATTGGAGGCGCGTCATAGATGACATAGACATGGTCATCTGGAGGCCGTACCTGGGGTGCGAGGAGTGGGATGACGACGCATTGGAGCTACCCTATGTGTTCAGGAGCAGGTATCTGATTGGGCGGACACCCTATATTCTGGAGAGGCAGCTTGTTGATAGGGTGTGCAGGCAGTTTGGACGGATCCAGCGGATGCCACGGGGCTCGGGCATGTATGCCCATACGGTCAGAGATCAGGTGCAGTTTGGCCCACTATTATCATATGATCAGGCGGTGACGCAGCTAGCGGAGATGATGCCGATGGCATGGGACATGTGGCCAGAGGTAGACGATGCAGGGATGGACGCAGAGTACTTTGCGTATTGGGCAGAGCATCCGTTTCCCATGTTGACAGATCCGGCAGAGCCACTGGATGGAGAGGGTGGAGGAGATGATGATGATGGAGGAGGGGATGGAGGTAGGGGCCGGCAAAGGCGGAGGGGAGTGGTGGGAGAGAGGCGGGTGGCACCTCGGAGGGAGGGAGGACAAGAGAGGGCAGCTCCAGTGGTGAGGGGTCGGGGTGGACTGCCCCTACAGGTATTAGCAGCACAGGGTCCTAGACAGGGACCGAGACAGGTGCAGGCAGAGGGACAGAGACAGGTACAGCCACAGGTACCTATACAGGCACAAGGACAGGTGCAGGCAGAGGCTGAGGGACAGGCACCTGTAGGGGAGGAGCCACAGGCAGAGGCTGAGAGCGGAGACTCTGAGGAGGATGAGGTGTTGAGGCTGCGGGAGATCTGCCAGGGCCAGGCAGATGAGATCGAGGATTTGGTGCAGGAGAGAGACCACCTCAGGATCAGGGTCAAAGACACAGAGCGGGAGAGGGATCAGGCCATCCAGAGATATACAGAGGCCGAGACAGCTCTGAGGGCAGGGAGGCGGGCAGCAGAGGATGCAGGGGCAGGCTACGCATATGTTTTGCGAGCCAGAGAGGAGATCGCCTACTGGAGGGATCTATACTATGCAGCCGTGCCAGCAGATTAGCGGGCTAGGAGCTTCCATAGATCGTCGTGCACAGCGACGGCTACGGGAGGGAGTCGCAGGAGACAGGCATCCAGCAGTGGGGTCATGGGGCCTCCACCACCACCACAGAGACAGGGGGATCCTGGGGCGGGTCCATCTATAGCTCAGACTCCGTCGAGGCCAGGCGGCTCCGAGGGAGGGAGTTCCTCATAGCTATAGTGGGCTCCCATTGTATCAGTATATGTACCATTGTTGTATTGTAGACACCTGCGGGTGATTCTTTTGTAGCCATATGATTCTTTTGACATCATTGTATCATGACACTTTTGATTATATATGAGATGATCCATTTTTGCGGCAGCTATATGCATGTGTACCTTATGTGATGAAATGCTTCTTATGTGATGCATGTTTTATGATATGGATGCTTATATGATGCAATGCAATATATTTGTTCTTTTATGTTGTATATGTGATGCATGATGCAAATGTGAATGTATGTGATACAAATGAATATGATAATGCAAATGATTATTTACATAATGAAAATGTGAGATGTGCTAACATGTGTTGTATGCAGGATGTGATGCAATTGTGATATCTATATGTATGTATAAAATGCTTATATGTGGTGATGCAGGTGCGACTATATGAAATGCAAATGATTTTGGTGTATCATTATACTCAGTCATGTGATAGCGGGCTACGCGGACTCGAGAAGGACAATGGAAGTCAATCAAGAAAGGGGGATGGAAGACAGAAGATATGAACGTGAAAGAGCTTCTTGTGCGTTATCATCATTGAGCTTATTATGGCAAAATAGGTTATGACAATCGAGGCATTTGTTCGGCCCAGAAAGTCATTGTACCTGTTTGCATGGAGATAAGACAGTCACAAACAAGGAATGCCCCAGTTCATACTAGACTCACAGTGTCCTCATATCCTTGGACAAGTCATAGCATTACTAAAAGATAATCCACAGACAGCAAATGCAAATAGGTGACGATACCCCATTCTCGCCTTTCTAGTCAAAGACATCCTAGAGATAGAATCTCTAGTCAAAGACATCCTGGAAAAGCTAAAAGACATGTCACCAAAAAGATAAAATCAAAAGAAAACCAAGACTCGACACCAACATCCACTGTAGTCCTCAAGTTTAGTGTCTCTTGTCACTTGTATAAGTCATGTTCGATTGTGGTCACAATGTTCACTTTCACAAAAAGGATAGATAGCACTGAACCATATGTTGTCTGAGTCTGTTGAAAGATTTGATTTTGTTGAAGCTCATTGTTGCTGCTGTGTCTCATCTGAAACTGACTGAATCCATGAAACTGATACTTTATTGCGGAGAAGATGAAAATTTATTGCGGATCTGTGATGTAGATGTTGCTTTATTGTGGATTGTGCGTGGATAGACTGAAGAAAGCTGGAAGAAACTATACTCCTCAAAACATGTGATGTTCTCAGTTCCACACCCATCACTAGACGTAGGATTTTGCCGTAGTCACAGATAGGATCTGATTTATTATGGATGGAAAGGAAGTGAAAAGGGAGGGTTGTGAATGGCTAACCAATCTTAGGTAGATCAATAACAAGCCCTGATGGGAATGGGTAGGTTTATTGTGAATGAATAGGTTGTGAGTGTGTGCAAAGTGAAAGGATGAAAATGAATCCTGAAAGAGGGAGGAGCAAAGTCCCTACGCATGGCGCTGGTGACCCAGTTTTCACCATGGTACTTGCCCAGGGCGCCACCGAAGTGGTTTTCACCATTGGACGAAATTATTTCTCTTTACTTTTTTGGATTTTTCAATTTTTTTGTTGTCACAAGGCGCCTGTTTGCCAGGTTTTCACCATGTAACGATTTTTTTTGTTTTATAATTTTTTTGTATTTTTGAACTTTTTTTATTTTTTTGTATTTTTGCATTAGGATATTCAAAAAGAGCTTATGTGTAGAACCTGCGAAGGTGCATGCTGTTGATAGGATCCTCCAAGGATTCACCTTCTATAGTTGAGAGCTGATATGCCCCAGATCCATATGCTGCTGTAATGATGTAAGGACCAAGCCAGTTGGGTTCAAATTTGCCCTTCTTATCTCTGTCTTGCTAATTTTTGGGGTTCTCTCTGAGGACTAAGTCACCTACCTCAAATGTGCGAGGCTTGACCTTGTGATTGTAACTGCGATTCATTCTTTGTTGGTAAGCCTTGAGATGATTAAAAGCAGTGTGTCGTCGTTCCTCCAGCAGTTCTAGTTCTTGTAAGCGAGAGACCCTGTAGTCTTCATCGTTGATTATGTTTCTCAAAGAGACCCGTAAAGAAGGTAACTCGACCTCAATAGGCAAGATGGCTTCAGCACCGTAGACAAGTGAGTAGGGTGTAGCTCCTGTAGGTGTGCAGACACTGGTACGATAGGCCCAAAGTGCGGGATTGAGTTGGACATGCCAGTTACAGCCAGCGTCGTCGACTGTCTTTTTAAGGATTTTGAGAATTGTTTTATTAGACGCCTCAGCTTGGCCATTACCTTGGGGATAATATGGTGTGGAGAAACGATGAGAGATATGGAAGCGCTCACAAAGTTCACGAACATCCTGGTTCTTGAAAGGATGCCCATTGTCAGTAATAATGGAAGTAGGGATCCCGTATCGGCAAATGATGTAGTTCAGGATGAAAGTAGCGATTTGTTTCCCAGTAACTTGTGTGAGAGGCACGGCTTCAATCCACTTTGTGAAATACTCTGTGGCTGTGATAATGAATTTATGTCCATTGGAAGAAGGAGGGTGAATCTTGCCTATGAGATCGAGTCCCCACTGACAAAAGGGCCAAGGAGATGCAAGTGGCTGTAGTTCCTGTGCTGGTGCATGTATAAGGTCTTCATGAATTTGACACTGTTTACACTTCTTGACAAACTAATATGCATCTTTTTCCATAGTAGGCCAGTAGTATCCAGTCCTGATGAGTTTCTTGGCCAAGGTAGGACCACTAGTATGCGGACCACATATCCCTTCGTGCACTTCTCGTAACGCAATTTGAGCTTCATCACTCTCTAAACATCTAAGGAGGGTGCCATCTAGACCTCGTCGGTATAGGATATCAGCTAGGATAACGTATCGGGAGGATTGGCGAATGAAAGTGCGGCGTTGGTTGTTCGATAGATCGGGAGGTAAGATATTGTCGCGAAGGTATGTGAATATGGAACCATATAACTGGGATTCAGGACCAACAACACATATCATTTCCGTAGGAGTGATCTCATATGACGGAATCAGCAGGTTGTCAACCAGGAACTCATAGCAGGTCTCATTTTGCGGTAGATCAATGAGCGAAGCAATTGTAGCCATGGCATCAGCAGCACGATTCTGTTCTCTTGGTATTTGCTCAAACTCTATCTTTGCAAAGTGCTGTTTCAGATCATCTACCAGTTGTTTGTAAGGCATTAGCTTTTCGTCTTTTATTTGATAATCATCAGTTGCTTGCCGGATGACCAATCGAGAATCCCCAAAAACACGAAGCTCTTGGATCTTCCACTGAACTGCAACTCTTAGCCCAGTTGTTAATGCCTCGTATTCCGCTATATTGTTAGTGCAAGGAAATGATAAGCAGTATGACTTTGGTATAGAATCACCTTGGGGAGTTATAAAGAGTATACCCGCTCCTGCCCCATGCTGTGTGTATGAGTCGTCAAAGTATAGTTGCCATGGCTTTGCAGGTGATATTGTTAGAATGGACTCATCTGGAAATTCTGATTGTAGAGGAACATCATCTATCATGGGAGCATCTGCCAGTTGATCTGCGATGGCTTGTCCTTTTATGGCTTTTCTGTCCACGTATTCAATGTCGAATTCACTCAAGATCATTACCCACTTGGCCAGCCGCCCAGTAAGTGTAGCTTTGTTGAGAAGATATTTTAGTGGATCAATTCTGGCAATCAACCTAGTCTTGTGAGTGAGCATATAATGTCGTAATTTCTGTGAAGCAAAGACCACAGCGAGACATGCACGCTCAATTGGTGTGTAGTTCAGCTCATATCCCACCAATGTGCGACTGATATAGTAGACCGCTTTTTCCTTGCCGTCAGGTATTTGCTGTGCTAGGAGTGCCCCCAGTGCTGTTGGAGTAGCTGATATGTAAAGTAGCAATGGTTGATCTGGAATTGGTGGCATCAAAACTGGCGGGTTCAAAAGATAGTCTTTAAGTGCCTGGAAAGCCTATTGACAGTTCTCATCCCATTTGAACTTGATGTTTTTGTGTAGCAGGTGCTGGAAAGGATTACACTTATCTGCAAGTTGTGCTATGAATCTTCGTATGGACTGGAGTCTCCCTTGTAAAGACCGAAGTTGACTGATATTCTTGGGTGGCGGCATGTCCAAGATAGCCTTGACTTTTGCTGGATCGGCTTCTATTCCTCTTTTAGACACAATGAATCCTAGGAGCTTCCCGGAGGTTACTCCAAAGACACATTTCTTAGGATTTAGCCTTACCTTGTACTTTTCCAAGCGATCAAAAGCGACTGAAAGTATGTCCAAGTGTGTATTTCTGTCTATTGATTTAACCAAAAGATCGTCAACATAATTTTCCACCGTTACATGCATGAGATCATGGAAGATAGTAGTCATAGCTCGTTGATACGTGGCACCTGCATTTTTCAGCCCAAAGGGCATGACATTCCAGCAGAAGGTTCCCCATGGACAAGTAAATGATGTTTTATGTTGATCTTCAGGTGCAATCCTGATCTGATTATATCCAGAGAATCCGTCCATTAAAGATAACATCTCATGGCCTGCTGTGAGATCAACAATTAAATCAATGTTTGGTAATGGGAAATCGTCCTTTGGACAAGCCTTGTTGATATCCCTGAAGTCTGTACATATTCGGATGCTGCGATCTGGTTTGCTAACAGGTACTAAGTTGGAAATCCATTCGGGATAATCAATTGGGTGTATGAATCCGACATCCAGTAATTTCTCCAGCTCTGTCTTGACTAATAATGCCACTTGTGGGTGCATTTTCCTCAATTTCTGTTTTACTGGTTTTGCCCCCGGTTTGACTGTTAAATGATGCATTACTAAATCGGGGTCTAGTCCAGGCATATCAGCATAAGACCATGCGAAGTTGACTTGTCGTTCCTTAAAGAAGCTTATGAATCTTTCTCTCTCGGCCTCTGTCAATGATTGAGCCAAAAATATGTTATGTGGAACCTCTGTTGTACCAATGTTTGTCTTTATAGTCTCCTCTACCAACATGGATGATTTTTCCTCGTATGATGCTGGGAGAATGTCAAGCCTTCCATCTTCGGGCACCTCAGAGAGGTTTTCACCCTCAGATACGTCCTTTCTTTTTACTTTTTTAGAGTCAGATAGCGCCACAGTGTGGTTTTCGCCATAAGACCCTTGTTTTGTTTTTATTTTCACATTTTTGCGACTAGAAGGCCCGACACCCTCACCAAAGTATGCCATGTTATTAAGCTCTATGGCGTATCCTGCTTTATGGTCTCCAAGAGGAAGATCATCACGAATGCCAAGATAATCGACAATAGCTTCGTCATTTTGAAATGTATCAAGCTGTGCTGGTCCATCCTGATCCCAGCCAATGAGTTGGGGGTGAACGAGGGGAAGGTCTTTAGTGTTTTCAGAGTTCGCAAGGCTAATAGTGAAGATGTGGTTATATTAAGGTATGTCCTCATAGTCATCGAGGTCGTCAATGGCACTCTCCTCATCAGTTTCGATCGTGAGTGAGTCCAAATTATCATCACTAGTAGCACCCTCAGGGACAGGTGTTCTCATCCTATGTGATCTTGACCTAGGGCCTTGAAACGAATCTTGTGCGGGATCCTCATGGGTCGGTTCTTGACCAACTCTGAATTTCTTGTAAAAATCCTCCTCCTCTGTAGGTTCCTCTGGTTCTCTAAATGTCTCGTTGAGCTCATAGTCGCTAGAGGATTTGTCTGAACCCCATTCCCATTCGTTGGAATCTGTAGAATAGTCATCTTCTTGTTGAACTTCAGCCACTTTGACTCGCCATATCTTTTTAGTTCTTTTGTTGTGAATCTTGGGATTTAGAAAACCAAGCCCCTTGGAGCGTTCCCTTCTTGTAGTTAGCTCAGGTTGTAAAGGCTCCATGACACCTTCTTTGCGTAGTCCAAGAGGACTTTTTCCATCATACCCGAATCTTTGCAGAATTTTGAAACCTTTGCCATAGTTCTCACAGGGTATTATAATTTGATCATGTGTATCCTCTTCAGCGTCCTTATATAGCATTTTATATAAATTTTCTTCCTCTAGTTCGCCCCATTTTTGAAAGATGGTAGGATCCCATTTGAGTAGCATGATGGAGATTTGCTTATTAGGATGTGGCCTCCCATATTCCTTGGGGGAGTTCATGACTTGTCGTAAGAACATTGTTTGATTCAGAGTGTATTCTCCCATGCCTTTGTCTTGAAACTTGGCTCTAAGTTCACCTTGTTTGGATGTCGAGGGCTTTAATGACTCAGGATCAATATATGCTGAAGAAGGAGTAGCCTCACGATTGCTAGGAATGATAGTCTCAGTATGTGATCTCAAGTTATTGCAATATATGAATGGATTTGGATCACCATTGACCGTTACCTCGACTCCATTATGAGGAAACTTAATGCATTGGTGGTATGTTGATGGGACTGCCCTCATTTCATGAATCCACGGACGTCCTAGCAATATGTTATACGTGAGGTCTAGATCCAGGACTTGACAAACCACGTCCTTTGTGACTGGCCCTATTCTTAGTGGTAAGATGACCGTGCCCTTGGACGAATGCTCTTCATCATCATAAGCCTTAATAGTGATTTGGTTTGTAGAATTTACAGCTTTGTCAGAATATCCCAATTGTCTGATGGTGCTCAATGTACAAATATTAAGACCTGCTCCTCCATCTATCAGGACTCGTTTTATTCGGTGTTTATGTATGAAGGCTTCAATATGTAGAGGTGCATTATGTGGTTGACTTATGGAGGCGTCATCGGCTTCTGTGAATGTGAGGGAGTGTGGAACGGATAAGTATCCCACCATGGCTTGAAACTGATCCACGTTTAAATCAGTAGGGACAGCAGTATCTCTCAAGGTTTTATCAAGGATAGCTTTATGTGCAGGAGATATACGTAAGAGCTCAAGAATAGAGATGAGTGCGGGTGTTTCCCCTAATTGCTCTACAAGGTCGTACTCAGGCTTAGTTGACGGAAGATTGGTATTCTTAGTAGAGGTACCTGGCAATGTAATCTTACCTCGACAGGTTGTAACATGACATTCAGAGGTAGATGCGGACGAAGATCCTACACCTTTTAGGACAATTTTGGGTCTTTGAGAAGGATTCTCAGGATTTTTGTTTTTGATAGTAATGGTAGAAATATGATTGTCCATTGAGATGTGATTAATAGTGGAATCATAATTGTAAGATGCTCTAGTGTAATTGGCTTGATCATCTGTGACTTTGCCTTTTCCCTTGTCATGTTTTGGGAATGGTTCCTTAAACACCTCATGCTCTTGGTTAGATGAATGTCCCTCAATCTCAATATCTTCTCTGTCAATGAGATCTTGTACAATGTTTTTCAATCGATGGCAATTACTTGTCTTATGACCCTTGCTCTTATGAAATTCGCAAAATTCATCATCATTCCACCAATTCGGTTTTACCTTTGGTTCATATGGAGGAAAATCTGGGACCATGATCACTTTGTTTGCTACAAGCTTTTTGAATACTGATTCAAGTGGTTCTCCCAATGGAGTATACTTCCTTCGTGGTTTAGCAGCCGTTTGATTGTTCACTTGATTGTTGGTAGAATTTGATCGAGAAAAGACGAACTTGGGTCTTATTGTGTTGGCATCAACAACACCATCATTAACCGTGTTCTTGTTCTTGTTCCAAAATTTTGGTTTGTCCTTTCCTTTGAAGTCCTCTTTGTTTTCTTTGAATAGTTTGATAACTCCTTGTTCAATTAAGACCTTTTCTGTTGCTAGGCCCTTTTCAATAACATCTTTGAATGTAGACAAAAAGCTTTTCTGAGATCATAGCCAATAGCCTTATTAACATTTTGTGTGAACATTTCCACCATTTGTTTTTGCGGGATCTCACAAGAGCATCTGCTAGCTAAGTTTCTCCATCTCTGTAAAAATGTTGCCAAAGATTCTCCTTCCTTTTGTTTCGTATTGCACAAGGTAGTAACTGAGACATCTGTTTCAATGTTGTAAGAGAAATGCTGAATGAATGCCTCTACTAAGTCGCCCCATGACTTAATACCGGGAGGTAATTGAGAAAACCATTCCATTGCTTGATCTCCTAAGCTCTGTGGGAACAACCTCATTAAGTATGTTTCTTCTGCGGCTACCTCAATGCAAGCTATGAAGAATTGTCTTATATGTGCCTTGGGGTCTCCTCTCCCTCTATATTTGTCAAATTTTGGTGTTACAAAGTGCGGAGGAAACGGAGGCATTGGAATGCTCTTATTGAAGGGATAAGGGCATATATCTCTCATAGTGTATGTGGGTTTTGATGTGCCCATGTCTTCCACTTTCTTTTGTAGATCTCTGATTTGTTGCTCCAAATTATTTTTGGGAGGAGATTGATTTCTTGTAGCATACCCCATGTTTGTAACACCCATTTGAGGAGGAACTTGTTGCATGTATGGATGATACTGATCGTAGACATGTCCATATGGAGGTCTATATTGTTGCGACATATGTGGAGCACTTGGCATAACTTCTTGTTGGGGAACCCCATATCTGTTTTGCGTGTATAAACCATATTCAATAGGCCTTTCATTTTCCATTGTGTTGCCCCCAATTTTGACATGAGGTCTCCTTGTGTCAAAATTTTGAGGATATCCTTGAGTATCCACTTGTCTTGATTGATCCATACCTTGAGCATGTGTTTGAGCATAAGGCCTCCATGATGGTCTTTGAGTGTAAGTATCATATGTTTGAGCTTGTGTATGTGGGATTGCTGGTTTTTGAAGCAAAACTGATGGTGACTCCGGCATCATATTATTTGGTCCTCCACTATTTGGTCTCCTTTGATCCATGTTATGTTGAGTTTGTTGTGAAGGTCTACTTTCCATAAGTTGAGATAAGTCAAAATCATGCGGTATTTTAGCTCCACTTTGTGCCATCATATTTAGAAAGTATTGACGATCTCTCCTCATTATCTCTTCAACCAATCTATTGAATTGAGGGTCCATTATAGATTCTTGTATGTCTGCTGATAGTATTGAAAAATTGTCCACGGTGTCATTGTGTGTAGCGTTGTGTATAGTGTTTGCGCTTTCCACATTTGGATTGTGTCTATAAACATTCATGTCTGGTAATGTAGTGTGCTCAAGATTGTAGAATAGATCATTGTCACTCATAAGAACTCATGTTTGCGGATTCTTGAGCTTCTTTAGCTATTCTCCTAGATTTTTGAAGGCGGGTTTCAACCATGAACTAGGTGTTTAGCAATATGTGAGAGACTAGACGAAGAATGACAAGAGTATGGAAGACCAAGAGTTGTATGGAGTGTAAATGAATCTTAGGTGTACTTGCAATGTCCAAAGTGTAAGACCAAGTATGTAAGTAGAGTAGGTGTGACTTCCAAAGAGAGGATAGTTTCTCTTGATGAGGTAAGCTGACCTTGACTCTAAGTAAGACCAAATGAGACCCAAAGGTAAGAAACCTTGATGAGGGACCACTTAGCAAAGTGTAGTAGTATGTAGTGTGTTGACCACGTATGATAAGGACAAGCAAGTGACCTTTTGACTCAAGTTTAGACAAGTATGAATGTAAAATGAGGTATGAAGCAATGATGGACTGTGTAAGACCTTAGAACAGGCTGAATGCTAGATTAAACCTGAAGAGACAACCTAGGAAGCTCAAGTATGCCGAAATTGATTTTTTTTTGTTTGCTTGACTGTTAAAATTTTCAAATCCTGACACAGACGCCTCTGTATACTTCACAGACGCGATTATCTGACACAGACGCCTCTCTATTTGACACAGACGCTGATAAAAACACAGACGCTATTCTGTACTTCACAGACGCGTTTATCCGACACAGACGCGGTTTGAACAGACACAGACGCGTTTCTGTAACCTTAGTGCAATTTTTCCTATCTGTGAATTTGTTTTGCTGTGACCAAATCTGATTTTTCGACTGTTTTTCGTGACAAGAGGACACAATGTTGATGACTCAATGTTTGCAGACTGTTTAGACTCCAAAAGTGTGTTGTTTGATGTAAAAAGTTTTTGCATACACTTGAAGACACAAAAGACACAATGTTTTGCTGTTTTGTCTTGATTGTTTGAATGTTTAGCATAAGACAAGCACAAATCTTAAGGCTGGCCAAGACAATAGTTGTTGATCCCACATAGGGTTTTACCCCCGAGGCTACGCTATTCAGAGCGGATACTTAGATGCTTGACCTCACTGGCTCCACCCTCGGCACTCACTTCTCGGGTCAGCCAAGCATCAGTCCCCATGAAAACTCCCCATGGCGAACTTTGTATCTCTACTAAGAACCGTATGTGTGTGGGCCGCTACCAGAGGTCCGACCTCCTGCCTCAACAACTAGAAGGATTTGGGCATCTAAAACAAAGAGGTGCTAGTAAGGGCATCCGCTCGTGTGGCCATACATGCGGCACTTTCAGCTCTATAAATACAGAAGGCTCCCAACCGGTAGGGGTTACGCCCTACAAATGATCAAATAAATTTGATCAAACGGGTTTATGGGGAGACATAGTGTCGGTATGAACTAATCAGCACACGTTATTCATAGTTTTCACCATGAATACATTTGATTATAGTGGTTTGGATGAGGTGGGTTTTCCTCGCTACCACTTGGGTCGTTCTCTTCTCACTAGTAGTCCTAATGACCACAGGGGAAGACAGGCCCTCTAAAGAGTAAACAAAAAGAGTCTATTGCTCAAGACACAAAAGACAATGATTCAATTTTAGTGCACCAATTGAAGTGTTTGCTAAGCTATGAAAACAAGGCACACAATAAAAATTACAAAACCCTAGCTAAGGCCCTGCAACAAAATTGTTAGTAGTTTGGGTTGTTTCAAATGATAACCCCTTCCTGCAAGCACACAAGTTAGGTAAATTTTTAGAAAACCCAAAAAGACTTTGTGAAAAGGGGCCTTCAACAAAAACGTATTTGCCTCCAAAGCAAGTTGCACAAACCAGGTTAGCTAGATCTGCAAAGGTTAGCCGAAAATAAACCAGATCTGAAACCCTAAGTATAAAATCCGAAAACCCGAATCAAAGAAACTTGAAAATTTTGCAAAACAGAAAGCACAGACGCCTTTATACCAGACACAGACGCGTCTGAACTACACAGACGCGGTTCTGTAGTTCACAGACGCGATAAAATGTCACAGACGCGACTCCAGAACTCAGACGCGATTAAAATTCCCAGACGCGATTCCAGAAACCTGCAAAAATAAAAATTGGCAAAAACACAGGCGCGATTCACGATAGCACAGACGCTTCTGAAACACAAAAACGCGATCCGAACACTCGCAGATGCGGAAAAAAACTAAAATGTCGTCGAAATCGTCCGATCTGCAACTTCAAAAATGCAAAATCTGCAACAAAAATGTTAAATGCAAAGGGACAAGAGTCCCACCGAGCGTGCCAAAATGTATATGGTGAAAATGGATAACAAATAACAACAATATTGAAAGACTAAAATGGATTCAACCACTAAACCCTAGCCTAACAATGAACAAAGATCCACCATAACATATGAAGATAACCTAAGACAATGCAAAATAACTCAAAATCATAAAGATTATACCATCACATGTCCAATAGGGTTTTGATCTCCATTCTTCCTATCTCCATTGATCTTGTTTGATATGCTTGCTCTCAGATTTTTGTATGCACAAGAGCTCAACAAAGAACGGAATGTGGTTGCAAGTGGAATTGTAGTGTAGCCAAGTACTCCAGAATCAGTCATTAGGGTTTGACAATGAAGAAGGCATCTCCTTAAATAGAAGACACAATATGAAATGGAGGGTTAAGATTGAGAGGTGTAAAAAGAGAGGTCGGCTAGGATTAGAGGGTAGGTATAAGAAATACCAAAATAATGAAAGGGGTAGGTAGTGTATGAATTAAGAGATGAATGACATGTGTCATGTGTAGAAAAAGATAATGAATTAATTAAATAAATAAAAATTTATTTAATTAATAGAAGAAGTAGGGCAATTAAATAAATAAATATTTATTCAATTTAGGAAAGGGATAATTTAAATAAATAAATGTATTTATTTAAATGAGAAATAAGGCTAGAAGAGGATAAATGAATTAATTAAATAAATAAAAATTTATTTAATTAATAGAAGAATTAGGCTTAGATAATTAAATAAATAAAATATTTATTTAATTAGACATGACAATTTTGAGTGTCTACACTTTCCATTTGTGAGGTTTTGTAAGATCGATCTCTACAGTATAGCATTCAGAATTGTAAAATTAGTTATCAATATTGTAGCATAATATGAATAATCTTTCTTTATCTAGTTTCGTGTTACCCATGGCCCAAATTAAGAGTAACAATATAGTTGTTAGTATATCTAAGAAACTATTAAGTATAATAGCTAGAAATGTCATTAGTTCAACACCTAGAACTTCATCAAAATAAGAACTCCATTTGAGACATAATGAATTTAATAGCTCAAGGAAAATAAATCTTTGAGGAACTAGACACCCACCTTTCTCATTTATCATCACAACCCTGCATACTCATCAAGGAAAAGGGATAGTAATTAGAAAGAATAAGGAGCTAATAGTAGAGGTACATTGGATTGAAAAATCCATAATAATGGGTGTGAAAATCAGCTTTTAAGACTGTAATTAATGAGAATGGTTATTTTTGTCATGAATGTTTTGTTGGCATTTTGATATTGTTTTGTATGACCGGTAAATGGTATGGTTGTCGTTGTTGGCAACATCATCTCCTTAGTATTCACAGTCCATCGACAGTGAGTAGACCGACAAGCAGCGAGTAGACCAACAAGCAGTGAGTAGACTGACAAATAGTAAGAAGATCGAGTAGCGGTGAGTAGATCGACACAGAAGAGGTTCACCGGCTTAGAAAAGAACATATCGGTATATAAGAGGAAATCGGCTAGATAGATTTTGATCGGTACACCGGAAGAGTCGGTAACCAACAAACTAGTAAATTTTAGTTACATCCAGCTAAATCATGAGTTTTCTCCAGTCAACCGACAGACTTATTGGCATGTTCAACTACATTGACAAAGAAACCTGCATGATTTCAGAGGCGTAATTTTAGGGCTGACAACATAATTTTGAAAGGTATGTATTGGAGGGAAAGTTGGCAATAAACTAAAGGGTCTATAAATACACATATCTCATTCCTAAGATGGTTATTGTCGAGGTGAATGAAGATAATGTGAAAGTGGACACAGGGGGAGTTTAAGAGACTGCAAAACCAAATGACAAAAGATCGGTAGAGTGGAGTTTCACAGAGTGGTGACTCAAGTGACAGAGGACCGACAGTGTGATATTCAAGGATCAACAAATCAACAGAAGGCAAAGTTGATAGTGCATTCATGAAATCAAAGTTGTGTAGAACAGACAAAACTGATGCAGATCTAATATGGTTCTTCAATGTGATATGATCAGGCTAATGAGTAGCAGTTATAGCAAATCATTCATCTGTTGCTTTCTAACAACTGCAACCTAAATCCCTTAACAAGGTGGACTTTAACATGTCCCATTGTAAAAATCACTTAACTGGGTGACATCTTGATTGATGTTCTAAGTCCTTTAACCAGGCTACCTTTAACAGGGTAAAGGCACTAACCAGCCTTGATCAGAATCCCTTAACTAGGTGGCATCTAACAATGTATTTGTAATCTCCTAACTGGGATGGATCTTAACTAGGCATACTTCAGAAGAGTACAAATTTTGTGACTTCCTACTCACGCCGTGGTTTCTCCCTATTGGGTTTCCATGAGATAAATTTGTGTGTCATTGTGTATCTTTTCATTTATGCTTAATGTTCTGCAATAAATGTTTACATTGATGAATGATAAATTAGTTCAAACTTAAAGTAAAAGTTTCAATTGGTTAAAACCAATAAAGTGTCGATTCACCCCTCCCCTCTTAGCATCGGTTGGGATTAACAATTGGTATTAGAGCTCAGTTCCTCCGAAGTAAAGCTTGACAACTTGAGGATAAAGATCATGGAAGAGTACCGGTATCAAAAGAAGATTGATGAAGCTAATGAAATCATTGCTCAATAGAAAGAGAGGCTGATAAAATCTCTTGCAAAAAGGAAGGAATTAGCTCAACAACTAAATGAGAGTCAGGGTATCATAGATCAACTCTCTGAACAAAGTGGATCTGAAGAAGCTGAAGAAGCACTCTCAGAATTCATGGAAAAGAACAAGAAGCCGATCGAAGAAATTATTCATCTCAAAAGAGAACACGAAGGTCAGGCCCTAAGAATGACTGAGATACTAGAAGTCAACAGAAGTGCTGATGAAAGAAAAAGGGAGGCAGAAGAAGAACTGTCAAAAGTTGAAAGAGCCAAGAGGCTTGCTGAAGATTCTTTGAGAGAAAATGATGCAATCACGATTGAGAAAGATGACGAAATCCGAGTTCTCACTCAGGAGAATGAATACATACACAAACATTTGAATGAAAATGCAGAAGAAAAGGAGAAGATGATGAAAGAGATTGAACAACTCAAGAGTGAGTTGAAAACTAAGAATGAGAGAAATGAGAAGCTGAGAAAGTTAAATGAAAGCTCTGAGAAGGTAGATAAATAGTTGAAAGCTTAGAGAAGAACAAAGGATACAACCGGCCTTGGTTACCCTGCTTCAGGTCCTATGGAATCTGGAGCATCATCTAAATCCAAAAAGATGAAGGATGATAAAATTCATCTAAAAGCAAAAGGTATGAAATCTTCCAAATTCTCTTGTAATCATTGTGGTAAATCCGGTCATAAGACCAATGACTGTAGAAATAAACTAGTTAGTCAAAAGAAGACTTTCACCTTTGATGGTTATTGCCATAATTGTCATAAGTATGGCCACACTGCTTATGAGTGTAGATCTCAATCTAGCAGTATGTCAAATAGAAGAAGGTTTCATGGACATTGCTTCACATGCAACAAGTTTGGACACAGATTTGAAGAACGTAGGTTCAAGACAAATTTATCAAGATCATCATTCAAACCAGTCAGTCCTAATAAAAGGAGTAATCAGTTGAATGCCACCTGTTCTACGTGTGGTAATTTTGGTCATGTTGTAGAAAACTGCAGAATGAGAACGGGTCAGAGAAACAATTCAGGACCATGGAGGACAACTGGTATGGCATTCTTTAATTGCCATAAGATCAGTCACTTAGCCAGAGAGTGCAGGAGCTGATCCTACAACCGGTCTGTAGACAAGAACCGATTTAGCAAGAAGAAAGAGCAAAAAGACCTGAAAGGAAAGAAGACAACTAAAGAAATAAGAAATGAAATGAAAAAGACATGGATCAAGAAGGATGAAGGAAAAGAAGGACAAGGACATTCTAAAACCAAGTCATCATCCATCGGTGATGACAGTTTCTCTTCTAACTAGGCATATCGATGCCCAGGGGGAGCACATATGGTAAGAATACTTTTGAATCCCCTTAACAAATATAAGGATGTGTTTATCTACATAGTTGTGATGCATAAAATTTGGTCTAAAATTTTTTAATTGAAGTTTGTCCCGTGAGTTATTTATTTGTGTATCGGTATCGGCAACAAATAATCGGTAAAGTCAAATCAGTGTACTTTAAGTTGTGAGTTTCAAAACTGACCGATGGATCATAGAACCGATAAATCTCAATGGTAAATAAGGAAATGTTAGCACATTTTCATTTATGCTGACTTCTTGTGAATTTTCTTGAGCTCTTGTGCAATCAAATGCAATTTGAAACTTGCCAAGCTTTGTTTGTGTGGAAAATTCAAGCAGAGCGATAGTGGTGTTTGGTATTCCCTAGGAAAGGGTTTTCAACTGTGTCTGAGAAAAGCTTGTTTGAAGGTCATCATGGTAGCGCTGATATCAACTTATGTGCTAGTTGAAGCTATCAAGGAACCCCAACCCGAGTTCAAGTTGCATCCATTGAAAGCCGGTGAAATTGACAAGATCGGTGCTTTATTATCTGTGCCCTCTGGTGTATTGTTGGTAGAAGATATTCGCTCCCACATTCATTGCAAGCTCAAAGAACTTGGAGATAAGTTCATTCGAAATGAATTTAATGGGTTTTGTGACAATGATAAATTGAAAGCAGAATTTCTACCTCTGAAGACCAAGGGTTTGGCTAGTGTTGTTGACTTTCCAAATCAGTTTCATGGTGACCGGGTTAGATATGTAGTGAGCAGGGTTCATGATCAATTTCTGTGGCTGGAAGGTCATGCACCAAATAAGATCACAAAGGAGGTGATTCGAAGAGTGACAGGGTTCAGTGCAACTGGTGAAGCATCAACCCTAAGAATGATTTCATCAACTGAAGTCACCCGGTTAACCAAATCCTAGTGTGACAATAGAGCAATGACAATCACCCATATCGAGGATGTTGAAGTAAGATTTACCTCTGTAGTGTTGGGATACAGGGTTTATCAATCATGCCAGATGAATAGTGTATCGAGCGGTGCCATCCATGCTGGATATCGAATTATCAAAGAAGATGCAACATATGATATATGTGAGATGATTCAAAGTCAATTCATGGTGAACATGGAAAGAATAAATAAGGACAAGAATCCGTCTTTCAAATATGGCTCACTACTAGTATGTATATTTTTCTATGTGCAAAACTATTTTCCCGATAAGGGTAGTGTAGTACGATCACAGGAGAAGCCTATCATGGTTAAGATAGGTAAAATTATTAGGGATCTGGGAAATAAATTTGGGGAAGCAATGTGGAGATATTTTAAGGAATTCCAAATTAGGATGCACAAGAGAGAAAAAATTCCAACCGAAATAGTGCAGAAATACAAAGACAACATTTGTTTTCTTGTAGACATAGATTGTTGTATTATTCAAGCAATTCAATCCAGAATGTTTTGGGTTCCACCTATGGGCTATGAGGTTGCAGCAGATCTTATTAAAATTCACATCAATATGATTTTGTCTAAACCGGTAGACTCGAAGGAAAAGAGGTTTGGAACATATGAGGAGGCAAGCTCTAAAATTAAATAGGAACTTTAGGTGCATATCATAAAAAGAAAAGTAAGGGAAATGATTGATACCCTTATAAGAAATATGAAGGTGAAGCATCAAGTGTCACTACCTCCACCGGTGTGAGTGTGAAACAGGGGTCACACCTGCTAAAGATGAAGAATCAACAAGTGGAAAGAAGAAAGTAACAAAGACAATACCTAAGGGGATTCGAGCAACCAAGCCTGCAACATACTCAAAGGCAAATGATCTAAGTGCTCTGGTATCTTCACCAAGTAAAGATAGACCGGTAGGAGTGACTTACACCAGAAAGAAAAAGAGTGATCCAAAGCTTAAAAAGGATGAGAAAGAAGGTGATATCACTGACACCTTATCAGATGTGGAAATAAAGGAGGTTAGAAGAAGTGGGAGGAACAAAGCTCCAACAGTTGATGAGTTGGTGCATGGGATCAAAGAGTTTGGAGGTCTGGGTGGTGTTAGAAGGAGATATTCCATCAATAATGAAGAAGACAAAAGGAAAATTAAGGATGCCCTGATCTGGAACTTGTACACTTTTTGTAGGACTCCTAGTGAATTGTATGAAATTATCCCATCAGAATTGCTAGATCAAATTGGGAGATGGAAGACAACTCTAGCTACTGAAAAGGAAATCAGAATAAAAGCACTCATGAAAGTGCAACATGACTTAGACCTTGATCAAGCTTCACTGGTGGCCGAAGCATGCATTCAACATTTCAAAATAAGGAATAGAACTGGGAGAGTGGCAGTAGGAGAAGTCGGAGAAGTACATGATGAAAGTGTTACCTTGTGGAAGGAAATTTTGAACCAGCAAAAGAAAGTTGAAGAATAAATTGAAAAATAAACAAAATAGGACAAAGGTGCAGTTGTCCTTGACAAAGGAAAAGTTAAGGAAAAAGACTCCACTGAAGAATTTGATACTTTCACAATTGAGGAAATCATAGGAAATGTTGTGCCAGACATCCCCAATCTGACAAAGGGTATCGAACAACCAGTTTATACTTCACTGGTGAAGGAAGCTGATAAAACTAAGCTTTTCAGTCAAGATGAAGTGTTAGTTGAAGACATTCCTTATGAGGATACACCTCACATAACCTTATTGACACCAAATCCTATTCTCTCTCAAGAAGGAAAAAGGAAGAAAAGAAGACATTGGAAGAGAACAAAGCAGATGAAGGAAAAGAGGAAGAGAAGAAAGCAGAGGAAGGAAAAGAGGAAGAGAAGAAAGCAGAGAAAGGAAAAGAGGAAGAGAATAAAGCAGAGGAAGGAAAAGAGATAGAGAAGAAAGCAGAGGAAGGAAAAGAGGAAGAGAAGAAAGCAGAGGAAGGAAAAGAGGAAGAGAAGAAAATAAAGGATAACACAGTAGTGATGAATACCCCTCCGACAAAGAGGAAGTTAGACTTAGACAAGGAAAGTGAAAAGAAAAAGGTAAGATTCATCACAACAACTAGCTCAGAAGTTGATACTGTAGAAAAGGAAGAAGGAACAGAGGAGGAAGAAGAAGGTGACTCAGTCATTGATATAAAGAAAATGATCCCCAAGTAGTTGATGAAAGTCTTAGAAAAACTAAGAATCCAAGCTGAAAAGGTAAAACTAAGAGAAAAGAAAAAGAAGGCAAGAATCCTCACTTCTACCAAAAAAAATCTCTCTGATCTCATCCTGGATATTGCAATTGATGATACTGCACCCAGTATTGATCACTTGGATACTCTAGTTAAAGCAATCAGTTAAGAGGTAGCCGATCTAGAGAAGGTTGCAGTAAGGCAATATGAAACAAAGCGAGGAGATAACCTAATGGAGCAAATAACAGTTGGAAAAGTTGCTCTTTCCACCGGAACATAAGAAGTTAAAAATATATTGTAGCAAGTTGGTCAACTACTGGTGAAATCTTCAAATTTTCCTGCTTTAATCAAAGACTTAGAAGATAAAAGAAATCATATTCAAAGGGAGATTCAAGATCTGGTAAGCTCTTTTGATCCTCTTATCAGTTCAACATCAACCTTTACTGGAAAAGTCAAAATGCTCAATCATAGAATCAAAAGGTTGAAAGATGAAGAAGATAAAAGAAGTCTTAGTTTGTTAGAGCTCCAGTGCTATTTAGCACCAATTATTGATTTCATGCAATTGAACATTAATAAAGCAGACCGCCTAATAAATGAACTTGATTGTAAGACAGTTGATGATATGGAGGTCTTCATTGCAGTCTTACATGGCCACTTCACCACCATGAAACAAATTCAATCTTCATGGGAATCTTCCTTGAAAGTGGCTCAAGAAAACTTTAAAGAGATTTTTTCTTTATTTTGACAAATCTTTTTTGGATAGTCTTTGCCATTGATGGCAAAAGGGGGAATTTTGGAATCTTGTCAGGAACAGGGGCCAGAGCCGACACAGTTTTGTAGCGATTTGTAGTATTTTCCACCAATGCCAAAGGGGGAGTTTGTTGGCATTCTGATACTGTTTTGTATGACCGGTAAATGGTATGGTTGTCATTGTTGGCAACATCATCTCCTTAGTCTTGACAGTCCATCGACAGTGAGTAGACTGGCAAGCAGTGAGTACACTGACAAACAGTAAGAAGATCAGGTAGCGGTGAGTAGATCGGCACATAAGAGGTTCACCGGCTAAGCAAATAACAGACCGGTATACAAGAGGAAATCGGCTAGACAGCTTTTGATCGGTACACCGGAAGAGTCGGCAACCAATAGACTGGAAACATTCAATTACATCCCGCTAAATCGGGAGTCTTCTCCAATCAACCGACGAACTTATCAGCATGTTCAAATATATTGATAGAGATTCCTGCATGATTTTAGAGGTGTAATTTAAGGCCTAGCAATGAAATTTTGAAAGGTATGTTTTGGAGGGAAAGTTGGTGACAGACTAAAGGGTCTATAAATACACATATCTCATTCATGAGATGGTTGTTGTCGAGGTGAATGAAGATAATGTGAAAGTGAACACAGGGGGAGTTTAAGAGACTGCAAAACTGAATGACAAAAGACTGGTAGAGTGGAGTTTCACAAAGTGGTGACTCAAGTGACAGAGGACCGACAGTGTGATATTTAAGGATCAACAAATTGATAGAAGGTAGAGTTGATAGTGCATTCGAGAAATCAAAGTTGTGTAGAACAAACACAACCGATGTAGATCTAATGTGGTTCTTCAGTGTGATCTGATCAGGCTAATGAGTACTGTTTTAGCAGATCATTCATCTGTTGCTTTCTAACAACTGCAACATAAATCCCTTAACAGGGTGGACTTTAACAAGTCCCATTGTAAAAGTACCTTAACCAGATGACATCTTGATTGATGTTCTAAGTCCTTTAACCATGCTACCTTTAACAGGGTAAAGGCACTAACCAGCCTTGATCAAAATCCCTTAACTGGGTGACACCTAACAGTGTCTTTGTAATCTCCTAACAGGGATGGCTCTTAACTAGGTGTACTCTAGAAGAGTACAAATTTTGTGAGTTCCTACTCACACTGTGGTTTTCTCCCTATTGGGTTTTCATGAGATAAATCCGTGTGTCATTGTGTATCTTTTCATGTATGCTTAATCTTCTGTAGTAAATGTTTACATTGATGAATGATAAATTAGTTCAAACTTAAATTAAAAGTTTCAATTGGTTAAAACCGGTAAAGTGTTGATTCACCCCTCCCCTCTCAGCACCGATTGGGATTAACATGTTTAATCTGTGTGAATTCATTATGAATGTATTACCCTTTTTAAGGTAGGAATGGGAGGGTTTCATCAACAAAACTAATAAAGGAAGAGTTGGTTAGTTTAACTCAGTTGGGAAATTCTTTGGGTAAGTTGTATTCTTCCCTTACATAAGTTTTGATGTCAATCTATGTTGTGCAACTAAACACGAATCAACTGCAATGTCTTTTAGGCTATGTAAGTGGTAGCAACAAATTAGCATGTGAGAATGGGAAGTCAATGTATGCATGTACTTGCCTTCTTCATTGGCATGTTTTGATACCTTTGCTCAGTTGATTAATAAATGAAATAATTTAGGAAGGAATAGGTGAATAAACCTTCTTTCATCATACCATTATTGGGAAAATTCTAGGGAACCATCGTTGGATGCTTAGTGAGTAATCTACATTACTAGCCTTTGTTAGGTAGGCTTGGAAACTACTTACTCATAGATTAGGAATTTGTTTCCAATTAAAATACTAAGCTAGGTATAGGCACTCACTTTTACGACGATGGATATAGACAAGACCCTATGAGGGCATATGTAGAGGATTGTATTCCTTTAATATGTAGGTTAATCCTCTCTATCCAATGAGATCACCATAGATAAATCCCATGACCCATTCATAGATAAGCTTATCGATGCTCAAGATTGACATGTAGTTAAGGAGTGTACTATGCCAATGGACTATTAGCCATACCACCTAGTAGCATATGGATGCCACTAGTTTCATGCAAGAAATGGATACTCTATATTATCCTGGGATATTGAATGGATTTTGTAAGGAGCATGTGGGTATGGGGGCCAATTACATGTTTGTGATGGATGTCCTTATTACTTAGTCTTCTGATGGATTACAAGGAAAGGAGAAATTTTAATGGGAATAGGTAGATAAAAACCAAAACAAACCTCATAGTGTGGTATGGCACATCTTAATTAATTGAAGTAGTTAACACATTAGGTGAATGGCCATCAAGAGGTTACCATATGAGTGGTAGATCAATTGACTATCTCTCTAGAAGCTCACCATGGGCCATAGAATATGCTTGGAAGGGTGCATAGGGATTAAATCCACTATGGAGGGTTCACATTGCACCTCAAGCAATTTAGGGCAAGTTAAGGACAAGAATCCTACTGAAAGGAAGAAAAGGTGCACAAAACACTTCCTAACACTAATCTAGTGGGGGAGATAGTGCAAATTTTCTTATAAATCTTAACTATTATAGAGTAAGAAACACATTTAGATAGAGATAATAAATATGCAAATAATATACCAAAATGAGCACATGATGTACATGGGGAAAACCCTTTTGAGAGAAAAACCCCACACTCCAAAAGCATGGTACTTTTTGTTTCCAATAAGCTTATCAATTACAATACAATATCAACACTCATTTTTTTCAATAAGAGTATACAATCAACAACCCAAAATCTATATTAATTCTATCAATAGAACACTTCACCTGTAAAAAATAACATACATAATGCTCTCTAAGACAACCTTATATAGAAAGACGCAGCAAAGGAGGAAGTTTCTAGATGAATACAAAAGAGGGGGCCAACCAAAATAATTGGCACATTTTTCTAACCACCTATAAGCATAAAAATTACACATGTACATCATCATTTGACTCCTAATTCAAACCTCCAAAATTGGGTGCCCAAAATTTTGTATATTTAGGTATGACATATGCTCTTACACATCTTACAATTTTTTCCATAAAAATAATCATAATTGATAGCATTAACAATTCTAAGAGAATCCACCATAATTGAGTAACTATAGTTGATTCTCTTATAGCTGTCATTACATAGCTTGGGAGCCCACCTTCTCCATGAAACAATATCTCTTGACACTTGTTGATTCTATCATAGAATCTATCATAAAATTGTCATAAGTCACCATAGGTAGGTGTGTCATAATATATGACATATACTGTCATAAATTTGTCATTGCATGACACATGACACCCACTTATCACAAAATCTAAGATCCTCTAAGTGGGACGTTGTACTTCATCATGCGGGGACAAAAATTTCATGTCACCCTCCTAGTAGTCCTAGTAGGATGACAAGTCAATATGTCAACTCCCACAAGATGAGGAAATAACATGTGCAAACAAAATTGTCTAGTAGGTTCATGCAATTAAATCAAATATTAAATAAATAGAACCAATTTCCAATGTTAGGTCTTGTAAAAGTCGAGGCACCTTAATCCCAACACCTACATGACCTCATAGACTCATAAGATATTCTTCCAGGTATTGATACTTGCTTTCCTCTACTAGTAATTATGATAATTTTAAATGTATTATTGTGAATAGTATGATGTATGCATGAATTATGAGAATTTTCATTACTAGAAATTACTTGATCATTGTCATTGAATCTATACTACTCACTATTACCAGAAGTGTCATGTATATAAGTGTTTTAATAAACATGTGTACAGATTTTATGTCTTGTTGGGGATTGTCATTACATAGGTATTAGAGCATTGATTTTGACCTTAGGACTTGGGTAGTCACACCTTCCTTGCGCTAATATGGCTACTTATTGTTGGCAACCATGGGATGTGGAAGAAAGGGAAACAATAAGGCCATACGGAAACCACATCCCCGACGTGTCGAACTAGAAGGATCCAAGACAACTGATATTGCATAACCAAAAATAAAAATAGAAAAAAATATTTGGCATCGAGCCAATGGTACAAACCATCAAATTAATTAATATCCAAAAAGGAAAGAAATCAATCAAACCTTCCTAGTGGAGCCACCAAAATATATTCGACACCCAACCACTAAAACAAAGCACTTAGCCATTAGAGATTTCCCTTTTGGCTATGGACACAATGCTCCTTCTCTCTCCAAGGAGGCTATAGCAAAATATAACTATGTCCATGCCAATATGATTGTATCTATGAGTACCTCGTATGAGGAGTTTGAAGATGAGGAAAATCCTATAATGTAATTGAAAACTTGTGTGTGAAGATGATGAAATAGTGTTAATAATGATTGTCATGCTATGTAAAAGCTACTATTCATGAATGAAATTATATTCATCATGTCCTTGATGATATTGTGGATTTCATTAGAATCGATATTTATTTGTTGGGAATAAAAATTTCCCTTTAAATTTTGATACAATTTATAATTTTGATAACAAACAAGATTTAAGTAATAAAAATTGAATTGATAAAGATAAATGAGATTAATACTATCCTTTATCTCGTAGACTAAACTTAATATAATGAGGAGGAATTTGAGGAAGGGAGTGAGCCCTAGTCTCACCAAAATCCTAAGTGGAAGTAGGGGTGCATCGTCACCACCTCCTACTATAATAGAGGATTTGAAAGCTAAGTTGAATCCCCTTTGTGGAAAATAGATTCTCAATAGTAAACAATTGAAGACTTGACAAGGAAAAGGGAGCAAGTTACCAACCATTGCACATACATAGGTATTGGAGAGATGGATAGGGAGTTCAATGAATAGATAGATCCATATTATGAGAATAGCTCTAGAATTCCCACTTATAGTCACTCTCTTACATGGTAGACACAATGTGAGGGAAAGGACCCATTAAGTTTTGAAGAAGACACAATCTCCTACGTTTGATCGGACAGGGGGTTGAGATGCAATTGAAGCATGGTTGATTGGGATGAATAAGTATTTTAGGATACTAGAATTAAATTCTAATACTAAGGCTACAATTGCCATAGACCAATGAGAAGGTGAAGCCTTGTTGTGGTGGGACATATGGTGGAAACTAAAAGTTATGACATAATCCAAATGACTTGGGACAAGTTCACGAGGAAATTTTGCAACCTATACCTATCTACCCATCATTGAGATCAAAAGATGACTGAATTTCATTCACTCTGCCAAGGGGGAATGTTAGTAGTAGAGTACAAGGCTAATTTCATGAGCCTACTTTGTCATGTACATTATATGAAGGAAGAAGAGGATTAGGTGAAAAAGTTCATATTGAGATTACATAATAATACTTTAAATGCAACCAAGCTCGCTAGACCCAAAAACTAGAACTAGGCTATGGAGGTGGCCATAGTTGCCAAAGAAAAGTATAAAATCAAGCAAGAATGCAAAAACAGACCCATTCCTCCAGCTACTTGGATGATAAAAATTAGGATTTCCAAGAAGCTAATCCTAAGGGAAAGGCTTCTCAATAGTTTAAGAGGGGCTAGCATTATAGAGAGAATCGAGGGTTGAAGAGTCAAAAGGATAGGGAACAAATAGACAGAAAACACCAAACAAGTGGCACCAATGGATTCCACAAGAAGAAAGGAAGTCAAAATAGGATCAATGAATGGATGTTGGATGTGTGGGCATGATCACTACAAAAGTGAGTGCCCTAAAAATTAGAATAACACCATCAAATCCATTGCCTGCATTTGTGCAACAGTTAACAATTGTCAAGCAGGTCAACAAGCCTTGCTCATAGAACTTCACTGTGCACTACATGGCCAACCAATTGTCATTTTCATAGATTTAGGAGCCAGGTATATTTCATTTCTCCTAGAATAATAGAAAAATGTAAGATTGATCACAAAATCCTAAGTAAAGAAGAGATGGAGGTAGAGTTTGTGTTGAGTAAGACTCAAAAGATCAATTTCTACCCATAGGGAGATGAAATAGACCTAGGAATTGTTATAACTAAGGTAAACCTATGTGTCACCCAATTATGATTCTATGATTTAATCCTAGGAATGTATTGGTTCCATGAGAACCGAGCCAAGTTGGACTACTATAACAAAAAAATTGAATGTCTATATGAACAAGGGAGACCAGTGATTCTCCAAGGAATCTAGAGGCCCTTAATGGTGAAAATTATCTCAACAATACAATTCAAAAGAGAAGTAAGGAAAGGAGGCAAAATATATTTAGTGAAGGTAGAGGAGGGTAGTAAAGACCTAACTCATGTAGTATCGAAGATCATCTAACTCTCCAAGAATGCCAAGAGGTCATTTGAGAGGAGTTGTTAGGATTTCCTCCTAAGCAACAGATGGATTTTACTATAGATCTACTTCTAGGGGCTAAGCCTATTTCAAAATCCCCCTATAGAATGAAAACTTCTAAGTTGCAAGAGCTCAAAATACAATTGTAATATATAATGGAGGAAGTGTTGGAAACATGGTTGTTGTTGTACCAAAAGATTGACATGTTAATACCCGATACAATTGCGACATTTAATGAATCCATGGGAGGTAGTTAAACCATGTTGCAAACTTGAGCGTTGTGCTGCACAACACAAGGAGACCAAGGGTGCACACCTTTCAACAATCCCCCCCCCCAATGCAAGAGATGGGTTTGAACCCATGATTGAGGCTCTGATACCACTTGTTGAAAACACGACGGCGGTTGCACCAAATTATCGACCTGTTAATGTCTGATACAACTGCGAGACTTAATGAATCCATAGGAGGTAGTTAAGCCATGTCACAAACCTAAGTAGTACATTGCACAACACAAGGAGACCAAGGCCAGACACCTTGCAAAAGGAAGGATTGATTCATCCTAGTGTGTTTTCTTTGGGGGCTCTAGTATTGTTCATTAAGAAGAAGGATGAAACCTTGAAGTCATGCATAGATTACTGGATGTTGAACAATGTGACCATTCAAAATACGTATCTCCTACCTCAATTTGATGACTTATTTGATTAGGTGAAAGGAACAATTATCTTCTCTAAAATAGATTTAAGGTTGAGATATCACCAGTGGAGAATAAAGTAAGAGAATGTTCTAAAAATAGATTTTTAGGCCAAGTATGGACATTATGAATTCTTGATGGTGTCTTTTGGCCTAACAAATATTGCCTCCTCCTTTATGAGCCCCATGAATTAAGTTTTTTAGTTTTTTGGCTATTTTGAATCCAATGGTGATTCTCATTTTTCTCCAAGATGAGATAATTTTTTCCTCAAGATTGAATCTCTTTGAATTTGGATATGAAGCTACAAATCTAGTGCTTTGATACCATGATGTAGTTGATAGTGAACTCTTGAGCTCCAAAGAATCACCTGCAATCAAAATGTCTATCAAATCTAAAGACAAAAAGCCATGATTATGTGTTATGAAACGAGAGAGATTGATCCCAAAAAAAATGTTTGATACTTGTATTGGTTGACTTGAATAAATGACTACAATGTACAATGAATGCTTATAAAGGAAAAATATAAAGTATTGAATGAAATCTTGGGTGAGGATTAAGTTAGATCATGACAAGTGTCCTCGTATTATGCATTGCAACAACATGACTTATAATTATCTCAATCTAGTGATACAAAAACACTCCTAAGTGTATGTTAAGTGTAATAAAATAATAGGATAACTGAGTAATTAATTGATAATTAATTAATTATTAAGGTGATTACTTAGTTACTCTAACAATTTCATCTTCAAGAGCCTATTGATCACGTGTTTGTGTGCTAATAGTCTAATTTTTAAATGGACTAGCTTTTATTGTGCCATATAAGAGTTTGGATATATCATTGCTATGTTTGTGTGAAGTTTCATGTTTGACCTTTGTAACAATATGACTAGTGTTGTTGTCATCCCATAGGACCAAGAAGGTTAATTTTAGAATATTCAAAGACATGTATAAGGGATGTATAGCTCGAAATTTAATGTTTTCGTTCTAAAAAATATTTATTAATCGTTTGGTCATTACTCTACATTTAATTGTTGAAATATTTCCATTGTAAATGCTATTGCAATTCTCAAACAAAGAACATTATTTAGAAATATGAACTTAAAAATATGTTCTCTCTTAATATACGCTGTGAAATTCAATCTTTATTCTCTATAAGTTTATATGACAAGTGCATACCTAGTTTTGATTCTTGTTGAATGAATCGATTTTTTAGGTCTAATTTAGATTTTATATAAGAACTATGTGCCACAACAATTTTTTTAGTACTCATACGAGTATATATGTACATCTTTTTTATAAATACATATATACTAATATGAGTAATATTTTTATTTCCATCCTCAAGAAGAAGATACATATATACCCACTCAATATGAATGAGTAATTATATATGAGAAATTGCTTATGAAAATATGTTCTTTCTATATGAGTAAATATAATTAAGCATGGCAATATAAGAATATATTCATTTAATATAGTTTCAAGGAGAACTAATTTTGAGAAAAATGGTAACATTGTACTTTTATTGTAAATACAAAAGAGATCTAGAATTTTTATTAGTGTGAAAGTGAATTATGCTTAATCATAATTGTATGTGAACTACATGTGAAACCTAGTTGTTGATAACTAGTTTGAGAAAGATGCATGTGAACATATGGAAGATGTTATCTTTGAGATGAGTATCTATTTACTATTTTAAAAATTTGGCCAAAGTAATGCAATATCATTGCTTGCATTTTTAGTTTTCAATGTTAAAATTTACATATCAATTAGAGATGTTGTAAATAGCTAGAATATTTCTAGAGTTGTATGAAAAAATGTTTATATATAGTATACCATAGTAGTTCTCAACTAACATGGTGATCTTGGAGTTCCTCTGGAGTTGTTACTCTTGTGAAGGGCAGGGCCACTTCCAAATGGAAGGTGTGTGGGGCACTACTAGTCTATGCTTGGAGGTAAAACACTTGATTGATGCTCTCCCTCTTGTAGTTGAGATGTAGAAAACTTAGTTTATTAAAGACACTACTTTTGTTTTCTCATAGAATTTTATTACTATTTTTAGTAGAAAACCAAAAAGATGCCTTCCACGAGAGAGCAACAAGATCAAAATAATGAATTATTATGTGCATAATAGATTATATTGACATTAGATACCAGTACATCACATGCATTGCCTTACTTATATAGGCAAAATTGAGAGATAGGACTAGACAAGGTCATAATATGTGGCTTAATACTATACAACGAGACAACTAACTTAACAATTATTAAATGTCCTAGGACACAATAATTAAATGCCAAGATAACAAATGATAAGATCGCATGACACCTAAGACTTCTAGAAGGATTCCTAGAACATAGGTAAACTTAACATGTGAATTTGACTTACTAGTGAACTAATTAGGTAAAATACCTTGATCACACCAAACACAATGTACTTGACATCAATGATATGACACTGGTAAATTGTTATAATGTTATAATCTTGGAAAGATGTAATTCTTTATAAAAAGATATGTTCTCTTACTATTTAATGGAATGATATTTTTAATAGTGAAATGTGTTGATGCTCTTATTTTATCAAAGAAACACAAATGAAGAAGAATTTGTTATAGTATAGATTTTTTACCCTTCTACCTTATGCTTTAATGCATTCAATGACTTTAGTATTGATTTTTTTTTTATAGAAAAAAATAAGTTTTTTTCCATATAATGAACCACTTGGTTTGTTGCATATATGGTTGCACACAATTGATTCCTTCCTCTTTGCCATTTCTCTCCAAACAAAAGTCTTTTTATTTTGTTTTTATTAATACAAATAAATTCTCTTTTCATTTAACAACTATTCTAAATTAACAAAATAAAAAAATATGAGACCACTAGCTCTACAAAAAACTCCTCAAACATTTGAATAATGACCACTAATGAATTAATAAAATATTTTAATGACATCCACAAGACCAAGTAGTGTAAGAGACCAAGAAACACAACCTGAAGGCATTTTCACCCACTCTTCAATGTTAAATCTTATACAATGGATCTTGATAAAATAGTTTGAGTTTTGCTAAGACTTTGTTCTTCAAATAAGGTGGTTGGGTTATTTTCATACTAGATATGGATATCATTGTAGGATGTGCACTTTATGACAAAGTTATATTTTATTTCTAACACCACTTTGGTCTAGAATAGGCATGTTCATGTTTCCTTTTCTTCCTATAATGTATATTCCTTCCACTAGTCTTACATTTAAGATGATCTAATCTAGTCCTTAACTAAGAAATACATAACTTTTCTTTCTTAATAGTAACTCTCATGCATGCCTTTTCATTGTGTCCCCATGCTGAGTTAAATTCTTTGACACAATATGCTTTCTTTTAGCCAATTTGCTTTGTCCACATGACAGTCTTGGATTTTTCTACCACTTATTTTTTAATTTCCTCATTGGTGCTTGAACGATCTTACAATTCAATGTCCTATTTACTTATCCATTTATTATTTTTTCCATTCATGTCTTCTTCCTTCAACTTAGTTCCTCTCCGATAATTGTTTTAGGCTAGTGATGATAATTCATTGTTAGTGTCACTTAAGGACTCAAGATCCTAGGATCACCTACAAAATAAAAAATTACCTTCTACAAGAGAGAAAAGAAAGGGTATAATTTTGCAATAATGAGTTCAAAATATATTAGATTTTTATGATTAATGACGTACGCATGCAATCTATGTAGTACAATGAAATGCACACTTGAGACCTTGTTTATATATACAAGGTTGAGAGCTAAGACTAACTACCTAGATGATGACAAGTGTCTTAATCATATGTCATGTGACAGATGGGGGATAAGATCACATTTCTACAAGAGACATATAGAAAAATTCTTAACTCATTAAGTAAGCTTAACATGTCTGAAAAAGGTCCTAACTAGGAACTAGTTAATTAATGTACCTTGTTCACACTACAGAGGGGAAAATTGGATAAGAAACACCCTTGTTCATAGAAACATCCCCTATTAAGTGAAACTTAGTGAGAATTATGAAGAAATGCAAATTCTTTAAATATGGATCCCAATTACTAGGCCATGTTAGATAGCCATGTACAAATGCAATCTCTCACAAATGGAGAAAAGGAGGAAACCCCAAAAACCTCCCCAAAAGAGATGAAAACAAAATAATCTGAATGAAAAATAAGAAGGAAAAAACCCCACATGAGGAAAAAGTCCCCCCCCCCCCCCCCCAGTGTTGGGTCTATACCAATCGTAGATGCTTAAAAATCAATGTAGAAGATGATCCATGATTGTCAAACAATGTTAAGTTCCCCCTTAGGAATAAATAAAACCAATGGTGTATGAATTATGCCTTCCCATGGTGCTAAAAATGCCCCTTCAAAACCACATTGTTTTCTATCCATTTTCTCTCTTTGTAGTGTGAACAAGGTACGATATCTAACCAGTTGCTAGTTATGACATTTTTACACATGTTGACATATTAAGTTTGCTTAGTGAATTAGGAATTTGTCTAGAAGTCTCTTGTAGACGTATGATCTTATTCCCTTGTTGTCATACATAAGATTGATACATTTTTCATCATCCTAGTTAATCCTATCTCTCAACCTTGTCTATATAAATAAGGTATCATATGTACATTTCATTGCATTGCATAGATTACATATGCACATCATTGATCATATTTCAATCTAATATATTTGATATCTATTATTGTAAATTTATTCTCTTGATTTTCTCTCTTATATAATGTTATTTTGGTTTTGTAGGTGATCCTAGGAACTTGAGTCCTTGAGCGACTTTAACATGATATTAGAGCTATAACTCATATGGAAAAGCAAGGACTCAAACCTAGGACCTTCCATTTTCTACTAGAGTGCTTTACGACTGAGCCATTGACCCCTCTTTGGGCAACCCATTATTGATTTGGGTGTTATAGCTCAACATGTTGTATCAAAATGAGGCTAAGGTATTAGAATAATGTTTCTCAAGGGGGTGTTGTAAATAAGCCACACCCAAATTGACAATGGGCTAGCCAAATAGGGGCTAATAACTTAGTTGGTAGAGCACTTCAATAGTAAATGAAAGGTCCTAGTTTTGAGTATTAATTGGTCCATATGAATTGTAACTTTGATACCATGTTAGATTCACTCAAGAACTGAAGTTGCTAGGATTGCCTACAAAAACCAAAATAACCTTCCACGAGAGAGAAAATAAAGAGCATAAATTTGCAAAAATGGATGCAAACTATATTAGATCAATATGATCAATGATGTGCATATGCAATCTATGCAGTACAATAAAATGTAAATATGAGGCCTTGTTTATATAGACAAGGTTGAGAGATAGGACTAACTAAGATGATGACAAGTGTTTTAATCCTATGTCATGTGACAACTAGAGGATAAGATCACATGTCTAGAAGAGACTACTAGAAAGATTCCTAGTCAATTAAGTTAACTTAACATGTCAACATGTGAGAAAAGGTCATAACTAGCATCTAGTTAGATAGTGTACCTCAAGTTCACACTACAAAGAGGGAAAATGGATAAGAAACACAACTATTCACACCAACACCCATAATTTGAATCTTTTTTAGATAAATTAATATCCAATTCATCACCAATGCCTCTAGAGAAAACCACCCGCTTTGGACAATATAATTCCATATGAAATTAATTTTTTTAACTTTGAGTCTGCTTATGATTAAATTCTTTTGAATTCTTTCTAATTGCCTTGATTTGTGATTTGACATACTATTTCCCTCGTACTTCACATCCACAAAGGACTATTGATGTGACAAGCAAGATGAAAAGGATTTTCTTCGTTTTCTAGTTCCATAATCTAGCAATCTATTTTGTAGTCAATTTGAAGCTTTCCATCCCCATTGTATCCTTTTCCCATACAAGTCTTTCAATTGTGTGTGATGTAGAAATCGATCCCAAGTTATTTGTATTCTTCCATAATTTCAAGTGGGTTTCCTGATAAAATAAATTAAACTTGTCTTTTTCCCTCTTCTTAATGAATGAATAGTCCTTCAGTTTTACTAGTGTTCACTTGCATCTTGATTTTTTAGTAGAAGATTTCTAAGGCCCTCAAATTCTCTTTGAAACAATGAGCCATTTTTGCAATTATTATACGTTTGTTGACATATAAAAGTAACTTCCCCATGTATCAAAAAAGTTAGACACATACTCAACATCTTTGTTTAACCACTCTTCGATTTTATCAATTTATAATCCAAAGAAAGTGAGGGATAGAGGGTAGCCTTGTTTGATGTAAATGTTGTTGCCAAAGCATTATGTGTATTCCATCTCTTATTTTGATTTAGTATTGACCTAGTCATAAAGCCTGTGAATTGGCTTTTTTTTAAACAAAGGGGAATCAATAGGGGCAACCCAATGACTTGGAGCTTCACTAAAAAATTACCTTGCATCATTGCTTAAGACAAGATGAGCCACCCCTATAAGGCCTATGGATTGCCACATTAGACTCATATAGAATTCCAACTTTATCAATTTTATTCCAAAGTTTGTCCCTAGACAATGTGTCAAAAACTTCTTAAAAATTAACAAAGCAACATAAAGCTTCATCTTCTTGAGTGTCCCATATTTTTTCAATCAGGTGCCTAAGGGTGATGCATTGATTAATAATGGAGTGTCTCACTCTAAAACTTACCCATACTTCTACTCTTTTTTTCTCTTTTTTTTGTCCAATCACCAGTTCTATGTTTTATAATGCTCCCCAAAATTTTTCCTAATAGAAAATTAACTATAATAGTATGATAATTAGGAGGATTATTACTTTTCCCATATCTATATAGAGAAATAAGACACTAGGGGAAGTGTGCCAGTAGTTGTTATAGCTAACTCCGCACACCAACATATCCTAAATAGTACATCAGATTTCAATGATTTTTTTTGTTGTCTCCATATGTGACTTAAATTCTTATAGCTATTCTTTTGGCTTCAGGGTAGTCACGATGCATGCTGCGAGATTTGTTATGCGCACAATGGTAAAAAAATACACATTTCAAAGTGTCACCTGATACCTACTTAAAGATGCCCCAATAACAGTGCACTTAAAATTTCCAATACTTATGCACAAATGGTCTAATAGTCATGCACAAATGCCCCAATAGTCATGCACAAATGAGCCAATTATGATCCAAAAATGCTAAAAACTGGGCGACTATTTGTACATGTAAAATTTATTAATGTCCTTTTAATTATCGATTTTTAAACTCTTTAATGCTAGTAATTGGAAAGGTTGGATGAGCAAGAAGTGAACACTTATTAGAACTATAACAACTACCACTGCTCTTCCCCTAATTCACCCCAATGCAAGCCATCTTAGATGATGTGATCAAACATTCTTTTAAAATGTAAGTCGAGTCTCTTCTCCCCACTTAATAATAAATAAATAAATAAATAAATAAAAAAGCTATCCCTTGCATGGGACCTCCCTAATTTCATTCATGTGACTAACATTTTTTTTTTCATTTTGTGACGCTTTAAACCCTGTGACGCTTTAAAACCTTTGTTTTCCTCATAAGGTTATTAAGCCAGACAATCTGAGCATTTCTCCATGGCTACTGGAAAGCTTATTCGTGCGCTAGCACAACGAACCTATTCGATTTCGCGACCTGCTGCTGCTCCACGCGCCAACCCAGGTTCCATACTCGGCACTGTAACACACACAAAACATTCTTATCTTCCTCTCCAAGCGCAATGCACGTATGGGCATTTTCATTTACATCCCCCAGCAAATGGAATTACGAGTCTGTTCAGGCGTTATCTTGCCACTTCATCAGAGGGCGCCGCCGATCAGAACGCTGATTCAGCTTCGAAAGATGAGGTGGGCAACTCACAAGGCACCGAAAATAGGGCAAGCAAAGGTGTGAAGAAGGCTAAAAATATCGAGCCTGACTTGAACTCTAGGGTTTACAGGGAAAGTCTCAGTGCAAGAGAAATCACTGATGCCGACGAAATAGGATACAGTATTATTGGCCCGGCTAAGACCGGCGAATTCCCTAGGAAGCCCAAACTTCCCATATATGCCGTCGTTCAGGTATTTTATATTTTTCGTTTGGCCTTTTTTTTTAACTGGTAAAATTTCGGCTGTGGGTGACCTTTGCCTTATCTGCCAATGGCGACTTCTTCAGTTGAATCCACCTGCATTTTGCATCTCGACCCATCGTTGATGTGATATGCTCAGCAGATCAGATGCGCTAGATAGCCCAACTTTTAACATTTTAGTCTGTCTCTTGGGTTGTGGCCCCACTTTGGAAGCCCCAGATCATCCAATTGCACGTTTTCATTTGGCTAGCTACAATTTTAGCTATTTAAAAGTTTCAATTCCTTTATTTTTCTAGTTGTAAATAATCTGAGCGAATTCTGGGATTATTTGGCATTGCTGTTATCAAAGACAATAAAACCTGTTGCCATTTATCATCTTAAAAATGAGTACCAGGTTCCATCAATATTCATCAAATGAATAAAAGTAGATACACCAATGTTAATCAAATTTTGACTGGGCTGTCTTGTATTATCAATTAAGATCTTCAGCATGTTTCTAATTAAGGGATTCACTACAAAATAGAATTTGCCAAAGGCTTCCACACAAATTGCAATTTCAATGTACATGTGTTGGAAATCCAAGCGTCTTTAGTATTTACTAAGATCTTCAGCAGGTTCCTAATTAAGGGATTCACTACAAAACAGAATTTGTCAAAGGGTTCCATATAACGCGAACTTTATATCATAAGCATATAATTTAATCTCATAAACATATCTATTGCATATTCATTCACATAAGATCTAACTGTCATGCATCACAAATAGAACACAAGATATACACGGAAATCCTAATGTGAGGAAACCATGGCAAAATTTTTTTTTTAATAAATTCTTCGTTTACTTTCTACCCTCCATTGTCTTCTTACCCACGTCCCCTATATGGAATGTTTTAGGGACTCGGGGATGCCTAGGAAACGTTCCCTCCCGTCCCCTTTCTGTGCTAAATTTCAGATATGTCCCAAGGACTTCAAATTTTTTTTTAGGGTACGTTAGGGACATCTAGCCATCCCCAAGATGGCTAGCGGATGTTCAGACGTCCCCCATTTGTCCCAGGGACGGCTAGCTGTCCCCTAACATACTTAAGGACAATTTCAATCATGTTTCAAAAGAACTTACAACCATTGAATGCTTGTTTGGTTTATGACATGTCCCTAGGATTTATTAAAAAAAATGAAAATGGTGTTTTCCATACAGGTCTATGTGGTTTCAAAGTGTTAATCTGGGACCTGCAAGGATGCTCTTCCTCGACCCCATTGGGGGCATTGCACCCAAGCCCCATCAAACTATAAATCTACCCAAGTAATAGACCAATGATGAATCATAATCACAAAATCTACAAATTGTATATCCCCAATTGTAAATCTTTGCATCCTCAAAATCATAATCACAACCAAAGATTATCTTGTTTCATACATTTGAGAACTTGTTTAGTGTACAAGGACTGCCCCAGACAAAGTTGGCATGCTATATGAGTCCTAGTTGGTAGGAAATGCCTTCTTCATAACGCCAAAATGTTTTTGCACAGGCAACTCATAGAATTATCCCATCTAAGGTCAAACTAGAACATAATTAGTTATCTTTTTACTTAACCATTCCTCTTTGTTAATGAGTTTGACAACAAAAACATGCAGTCTTAAAGGCTTTAGGAAAACTTTAATACTAAATCCCTCACTTGAGTATATAGTGTCTTTATTAACTCATGCGCATATATGTATATATAAACTAAAAAGAACATCATAATTCCTATTCAATTACCCATGCTCACAAAGGTTATATAATGTCTATGAAGAATGCTATATCAATGCTATCATATGAATATTTGAAATTTATCTATATTTTACAAATTTCCTTATTTTTAAATAGCAGTTTCCTATCATCCCTTATTGTTGAATGATAATTGATTATTTGATAATTACAAAAGGGACAAAAGGTCCTTATATAGAAATTGCAAGAGGATCTTTCCATAATGGAAATGATCGAAAATAGAAACACGAAAGACAGTAAGGAAACTTCCTTAAACTAAATAAAGACAAAAGACATAAAAGGAAGTTTCTAAATACTAACTAAATGACTAAGATGACCATTATATCAATATTACAATATTATTTTAATACCCTCAATGGTCATCCTACTAAATACCCTATAGAAGATGTGATATAATCTGCAGGTCATTTGGCCAAGAATGCATAGAAGGTTGCTCCCTTCTCCTCAAAACAATTTGTGACATGAGTCTGCTATTGAAACCTTCCCTAGTTCTATAGAACTTTTGGATATGACCAAGTTTACTACAATCCTTCCAACATGATGTTGGGTAACAAAGGTATCCATCCCACTATTTAGATAAACGGAAATTGATATCGGCTGCTCAAAATCTTCATAGGTTTGAAAGAACACAATTTTGCCAAAAATCGTCAAAAGAAGCAACACCCATGATTTTGTAAAAAACCCATGAAAAACTTTTGTAGAAGAACACCATTTGCCCTAGAAACCCTAGGTGTGACAAAAAACAAGCTGCAAGAAACCACGATTTGTAGAAAAAATCATCAAACCCTTGATATGATGTTGAAATCACACAAAACCCTCCTTGATTTTTATGGAAAAAATCATGCAAAACCCTTCCATGATTTTTTTGTGGAAAAAAAGTTTAGAAAACCCAAAAGACAACAACAACCTTAATGATTTTTTGTGGAAAAAAAATAGAAAACCCTCTGGCAGAGAAAGAAACCACAAACAGAAAGACTACCAAAAACCCTTCAGGAAATGCCTTTGGAAATCTTCAATAAATCCCTTGATTCGATCAAAAAACCCTTTTGAAATTTTTTTGTGCAAGAAAAAACCACGATTTTATTTAAAAATTTGTCAAAACTTCTGGAAAAAAATTTTCAGGTAAAAACTTTTGGAAATAAATTCCAGGTAAATATTCACAATTTTTCTTTTTTAAAATTCATCAAAAATACTTAACCCATTTTAATACCATGAATTGATAATTGATTATTTGATAATTACAAAAGGAGACGAAAGCTCCTTATGTAGAGATTACAAGAGGCTCTTTTCATCATGGAAACGATCGAAAATAGAAACAAAAAAGGCATAAAGGAAACTTCCTGAAACTAACTAAAGACGAAAGACAAAAGGAAGTTTCTAAATACTAACTAAATGACTAAGATGACCATTATATCAATATTACAATATTATTTCAATACCGTCCCCTTGTACCGGAAACACATCCTGCTGTCCCCTATCATCCCTGTCTTGGAAACTTGGGGGAGCATAGATTAAAACAAACATTTGGCAAATCCTCCCCTTTGCCTGCCACCCCCATCCAAAACAGATAAATAAAAAATTCTAATTAAAAATGCTTGTGGAAGCCATTGATTACATTACATTAAATAATGCTGAACTCTAGAAAATTGTCTTATGCATATTATGACGGGAGATAGGGTATTGTGAATTACCTCTCATAAAGGATAAGAAATGGCTTGTGTATTAAATACCGAATGCAGTTAGTCATGAAAAAGTATTATTTAATGATGCTGAACTGTGGAATATTGTTATATTTATATTATCATTTATACTAAAATTAATGAATGATGAGGATCTAGATTAGTTTTAAAAAACTTTCTGCACTGGTTCCAAGCAATTTTTTTGAAGTGGTTTTTATTATGACAGGTTGGTGCCCATCAATTCAAGGTGTCTAGTGGGGATCGTATTGTTGTCGAGAAGTTGAAGTATGCGGATGTTAACCAGAAGGTATAAGGTACACTTGTATTTTGCTTATCTCTATATTTATCCTTGAATGGTTTACCTATCTTGAAATACTCCAAATATAGAGACTATTGTCAATAGTATACTCAATATTTGATATGCCTCGAGTACATCCTGTATATGGGGGTACCTTGTTGCAGCGACAGGATTCAAACCTATGCCATGGTCTGAGGAGTGGATCAACAAAACTATAACACAGTGATGGGATTAATGAAACTTTAAAGCATATTGCAAACAGCAAAATAAATCAGCAGTGCAACTCACATCCACACATGAGACAGTGTATCTGAAATTTCACTTTCATTCTATTGAAAAAGCTACTGAATCGTATCTCTGCTAATTATTTTATATTCATCTTTTAAGCAGATGATGCCTTTTCTAAGTTGTTTCTATAAGAAGATATTATCCTTCTGTTCTGCCTGCAGCCTCCACTTCTTGGTAATATATTTAATTACATTAAAGTGCCTAAATTAGCAACTAGTTTGTAGGTTTTCAGAGAGGTGCTATTTCTACCATTCCATGCCTATGACTTCTAATGTTGCTAATATTAGTCACAGATCTACCTGTAATGAAAGCTACAAAAAATTTGTGAGTATTGCATGCTCAACCTCCTTTGTTAAACCCACTAGTCTGAAAATCATGGTCTACGTGGTTCAATTTTCGACACAGCATATTTTGGTGACAAAATTCTTCAGGCAGGTTAGCTGCAAATCCCTCCAGTTCTTTTGTTCCTTCATTTGACTGAGCACAGTTTGTTATATCTATGCTGAAAAGGTAGTGCAGTCATTTTATTTTCTAAAATTTCTTCAAAAGGATTTATTTGGCTATCCTGTATCGCATTTTGAAGTTGTTATGTTGGTGAACTGCCATAGTTTTACCAAAGCTTTTTATTTTGTTATCATAAAATAAGTTAACATGGAAGATGGATGAGATCACAGTCAAAAACTCATACTCAGCAAATACTTGGCAGCCCAAAATTTTGACTCATACTTGAGAGACTGCAAATAAAAAAAAGCTAAATACACAAAATAAACTTAAATAATGCATCAGACGCATAAAACATTCATTTAGAGATTACAGAAGTCTATTTTGATCATAGCAGCATTACTCAGAATTGGGTTTGACTTGGTAAACTTAAAGTATGCATAAAATATCGAATCCAATTACTTGGGAGACCAAAAGCTACAGAAAAATTCAGAAAAGCAGGGAAACAAAGCTGTTTTTGTTATCTCGAGCCAAATACAGGGAAAAAACCCTGCTTTTTCTTCTGGCATAGCCCCAAGCAGTTTTCATGTTTTGCTTTTAAAATCAGAGCCAGGTGGCTCTGGGGGCAGCAGCGCCCCTCACTGTGTCCATGGACAGCACTCCAGGCTCATTCCCAGGGTTGAGGGGTGGAGCAACTGCAATGAGGCCTAATTTAAGTCCATCAAGGCTACTGGGATCTTCCTTCATGGTGAATGCCATTCTTCATAATTTTATTGCTTTTAAGTTTTAATCAACTGTTGATAAATCCTTTTAATCACGTGGCAATCAATTCATGCTGCCTAGTTCCTAATTACCGAAGATGAAAATGACAAAAACCACAAAAAATCAGGTTTTAATCGTGGACCTATGATTTTTTTTCCTTTATGCTAGTTGGATCTGCAGAAAACTTGTGAAATACAGCTGAAATTCACTTGAACTTATGAAAAACTCAAAAGTTTTTTGGACTCGGCTCATGTTCTTTTGTGAGCTACCCTGCCTGCAAACTTGCTCATAAGTTTGGCGAGAATTCACTAAGTTTTTAAGCTGTGGGTGATATATGCAATTCAGGCAGAAGCTTTAAGATATGATAATTATTCAGTGTGTTGAGAGTCAGCGAGGACCTCTAGATCCAAGTCTGAGTTAGGCTTGGTGAGTCTGCAGCCAAGAGTAGGAGACCTGGCCAAGTTTGTGAAGAAAACAGAAAATCAACTCGAAATTTAAAAAGAAACCATTAAAAACATTTTCTTTTCATATAATATATTTTTTTAATGGCAGAATTTTGGCTGTATTTTCCCATTGAGTCCAGGTTCAAGTAAAAAAAAGTTATTGGCGAGTCCGAGTCCCTACACTATGGAATTGTTACCTTGTTTCTTAACATTTGGCAAGGGCTAAACTTTATTTTTAATTTGTTATGTTCGCCTTTGTAAAATCAGTCTTTAGGGCAGTACATCAATACCAACACTCCAATTTGGCACTGCTTTTCTCCTTTTTCCCAAGCTGCCCTGCCCTTGTAATCTTTTACACTGTTCAATATTAATTTCATCCTGTTTAAAGAATTCTATCATCTGCGGAATTGTGAGCTTTGTTCTCTTATGCTGTTAAAGGTTTTAATTCAGAAACTCTTTTAGAATAAAATCCATAGAAACTATTTTAGGATAAAACCCAAATACAATTTGAATGGTTAATAATATACAAGTCATTGATGTGGTTGTTGACGTAATTCCAAATCCCATCACCATTTCCAGTCCCTCAGCAGACAGCATGACAAAAAGCCAATTTGCTCACCCAATTAAGGATATGCACAACTATTCTGAAGTCTAATGCCCAACATTTTGCCTAGAGTTTGCCAACCATGGCTCACAAATTTTGCATTTCCTATTAAAGTGAGACAAAGTAGCAATCCATTTGGCTCTGCCATTTCTTATAATAGCAATTGGAGCGATGCATCCCGATGCTAATTTCAAGCAATATAATGATCCATTTTAGAAAATTACTCAGCCACAAGAAAACATTATTGTTTCCTCTTTGAGCCCAAGGTAGACCCTACACAAAATCCAAACTGATGTATTGCTAAGGCTTTTCAAGGGCTGGCAATAGCTGGTGCCTGCCTACATTTCCTTTGTTTACCCTTGTTGAGAAGTATGGCAGCTGATGACATACTTGGTCCCCTTCTTGCTGTACTTGGACAATAGCAGCGCTGGTACTTTTTAATTTTGTTACATGGGATGCATCTGCCCTTCTCAAACCTGTATTGCTGCCTGTGCAGCATTTTGAGGAATTTGGGACAGCAGTGGCCATCCGCAGTTTGCACAAGTTTTCTGTAATGTCCATGGGATACCATTTAAAACCCTGAAATGCTGGGACATTTGGCTGTCCACGAGACAAATGGAATTGTCCAAGATGTCCCTTGACTGCCTCAGGACGACCAGGTGTCCCCAACAGCAAATTTCTTTTTGCAATGTTTTGAAAAAATTAGTGCAGGATGATCATAGTTTAATATCCAACTATAGTTTTTGTTTTCTGAGAATTTCATCAATGCTGGCTAACATATTAGGGGTTCCTGAGATATTTGTGCATTTACTAATTATGAATACAATTTAAGCCGGTCTCATGTATGAATTCAGTGTTGAGATATCTGCATTTCCACTGCAATAATAACTCATAGTATTATTTTCTATATAATCAGAACAAGAAAGCCATAATGGATTCTCTCCACAAGTGTGCTCACAAGGATTACAATTCAGAACAATGACTTATACAGGACTAAATTAAAGGTTTAAATACTATTTTTTTCATACTGCTATTGTCTATTGAAAAATTTGAGGTTGAACAATGAAATTAGAAATTTCTATTGTATATTTTTATTTCCACTATACTGCTATCAGCTATCTCAACTTCTTTCGGACTCTTTGATTAATTTTAATATCAAATTTGATACGTTATTTGAATGCCTAAACTTCAATTTTGATGTCATGTATAGTTAAACTTGTATTTGAGTTTCCCTATTTACTGCTGTCCCCTGCCATCCCCCAAAAATGGTCTCCCGGACTGCAATCCCCAAAACATGTCCTGCTGTCCCTAAAAAGCCTTGGAACATAGCTTATTAAGCTTTTATTATTTTTTGAAATGTGCATCAAGACTTGAAGTGTGCTTCTTGTATAAGCGCCTCCCTCGTTTTACCATATGGAATACACAACTGTTTCCAGTCAAACCGAAAGTCCATCCTGGATCATATAATTCAAACGGGTACTCTTGTATCCTATATATGGCTCTTTGCAATTTTTGTCAGCTATCCCAAAATATTGATTATTATCATAAAGTGGTCGAAGACTAACTACCTTATCAGTCATAGTAATTAACAATGTTTTTGTTGGCTCAATGGATCTGCTACCACTTTAAAGAAAAGATTTGCATATAATTCAATTATTTGGTAAAATCATGAAACCTATCACTAGTCTGTAAATACTTCAAGGATTGTGATTAGTTATACGATACACAATCCTATGGCATAAATTTATGTCTCCAATGGCTCAATGTTTGCATAACTCTTGCCCATAGGTGTTATACTTTGCTTCATTGTATTTTTCACCACGGCAATCTATAAGATGACCTTCACGATCAAGTATGACACTAATTGATGGGTAATACAACCTCAAAAACTTATTAAAAGTGTGAAGAGCCTAAACTGGGGATTCTGCTACAAATAACACTTGAGCATAGTTGTTGCACTTATTTTATTCATTGATTTTTTTCTCTGTGGTAAGGTTTTGGACTACCCTTCCTACTGAGCATTGCTCCAACAGCCACACTTGATGCATCGACTCAACCTCAAATGATTTATTACAGTTTGGAAGAGCCAAAATTGGAATTTTTGTTACACATCCTTTCAGAACTTGAAATCATTCCTAAGCTATAAATGTTCAAAACAATTCTAAGTATCTGATTTCATTAAGGAATTTTTAGGAGCTGTAAACTTCTTCAAATGCCAAGTGAACATACGATAAAAGCTCAATATTATATGGAGATGTCTCTCAGTTGTAATGTTTGGAGCTGGCCACTCCAAGATTGCCTTAAACTTCCAGGTAATCATCTCTAATCTATTTTTTGAAATGACATGACCAAGTTGACTAGCCTGCGCTTATGAAATGAGCACTTTCCACATTCATGTTAAATTTCTCCTCGCATGATTTGGCATAAAAATCATAAGTTTCTCAACTATTTTTCTTGAGTATTACTAAAGACTGCTAGCTAAAAGAGAAATTGAGCTGCAAGTGCAACTCAAAAGCAACTATCACCCGAGAAGAGTCTTTTGAATGCTCACTTGTACCCATTAGCAACTTCACTATCTCTGTATGGTGGAGTTCTCCTTGGCAAAGCAAGTATTTGTGAGCTATAGTATTTGGGAGATAATGCATATGCAAGGAGGTGCAATGGTGTGTTCATCTTGTCCTACCGACGATTTTTGATTTTTTTCACTTTGGAAAAATGTTTCTTCATGGTCATTCTCAATTTGTGCTATTATAACCTTTATTTTTTCTATAATGGAGTCCATGCCATCATAGATTTCCCCCAAATATGGCTGATCTGTATCAACAAACCTGATCATATTCATGATGGGCTTGGTTAAATTCAAGACATTCCACACGAGCCCACCAATTGTCATCCAAGATCAATGACTTGACCTTCTAGGCCCTCCCTAAATTTGATTGCTCGCAAATACTCCATAGGTTGCTAATAATCATGGCATCCAATGCCTTTCACACCTTCACAAGTCGTTTCAGAACGATTGTGTGTGATGCAAATTGGGTCGTAGCAACCCAGGATCATGCAAAAAAATATGTTAATAACACATTAAAAAATATTATATACATATTAAACATGGCATAAATAAAATTAAAAAATTAGTTAAATAACTAAATTAAATTTACCTTCAACAATTCCAACCTTGAGAAAGTCCTGAAATTGCCTTGTGACATATGGTGGCCGTGGTTTATCACAAACATTTGGATCTCCTCATCCTCTTGGTATATATCTTTCACCCTCTCTATTTGAGTGCCAGTTGCTTGCATCTCCAAGTTAAGGGAGTGTACGGTGCAAGGTCTCGCAAAAATATGTTCATATCTTTCCTCAACCAAAGCACCTGCAGCTCTGCAATTTTTTGCATGTCTGTAATGATTTGGTCAACATAGTTAGGACCCACCATCTCTATGGACTCAATGAAGATCTTAGAAATGAATTTTGGATCTTTAATTTGCCCTTCACTATTAACTGCCTTCAACAACATTGTCCTTTGGGGGACACTGCAATAACATTTATTAAAGGACGGTTTTTGCAATCTTTCCATCCATAAAAAACAATAGAAACTCCCATTTCAATCCAAGAATCCCTAATTGGTTTGAGTGGTGTCTCTACAATCTTTTTTTCTTTTGCAAATAAGGTGTTTCGCACTTTTGCATACCGAGGACTTTTTAAACCAAAAGGTGCACTATTGATTGCCACCTCCATTTCCCGCCAATATGGTGATCTTACCAAGTTGAAAGGAAGACCATTAGCATAAATTCAACGTGCAACTTTTTCCTCTGTAATATGCTTCATTTGAATGCCTTTTCCAATGGGCCTCTTTTGTAGGAAGGAGTGGGATCTTCTGCTTGGATAGACGATGTCTCCAAGAAAGGATGTTGGGAAGCCATTACTGGTTGAGAATCTGTAGGAAAAAGTCGTTGATTTTTTCTTTGCTAAAGGATGAGATCTTAGTTTTTCTCTTTCAGTCACACCATCAGCTTCTTGTTGTTCTCTATTGTATGCAATGAATTTTTCGTTTGACAATCCATTCCCATCTAGCCCGTCACATATTCTAATCCCTTTCCCACTTATGCCACAAAAGTGATTTTTCACTCAAAAATACGAGCTCTTAAAGTTGGCTTTACACTCGTTACAATTCCAAAGGAGTCCCCCACCTCCTGGAAGTTTTTTAAGCATCGTAGTATATTTCGATAAAGGGGATGCTCTATCAAATTTTAAATTTTTTGTTTGCATCCATAACCACTGAATTTGAACTAGTTGTCATTCTTGCAATCTAATTTTGCTGTTATGACAATCTTACCTTCTACAAATTCTAGGAGCCATTCTATTGAGATTAGTAAAATTTCATTTTATTTGTTATCCTTATAAATGATGGCAACACTGTTAGCAAGTCAATATGTGAAGAAGACAGTCAGAGTGTGCTTTATATAAGGTTACTAATAGTCATACTTTGGACAAATTTCAAAAGCAGGTTACAAATATAAAGAACAGTCTGGATGACAGTTGAGAAGTTCACTTCTTTGAATGCCACTGTTTGGGCTTTTTGGTCAGAGTGTCTGGCCAGAAATGCAAGGAGACATGATATAGAATTCATGAAAACTTATAATATATACAAAATGTTCTCAGTAACTAAGTGTTCTTTATCAAACAGAATCTTGGTTGAGCTAAGCCAATTATCTATATACTGCTACATGCCTAGTGCTTATTCATATTATTTAGTTATTATCATCACTGATAATAACCCTAGGTTATGGAGCAGCCAGCTTGTGGTACATGTAACCTCAGGTGAGCTAGGACCCCATCATTATAATTAGTTGCATTAGAGCCAAGCTGATCTGGTGACTATGGGTTACCCTACTTGGGTCCTCTTGGGTGAAAATTTTATGTGCCTGGTCCTTACTTATCATTACCAGTGAAAGAGTTCTATTTAGACCAAATGCAAGAATATGCCATCACATTTGTGATTCGAGGTGCCAAGGAAGGTATGGTGAGATCAAACACAATCTTTCACATGCCTATACATTACCTTTATGTTTCATGTGGGACATTTAAGTAAGGTGCAATGCAAATTTTCTCAAGTTCCATTGATGAGGTTTCTTGGATGTTAGAAGATTTAACAGCTCCACATATTTATAATCTAGTTGCAAGGTAACTTAACTGATCCCCGCTGTATGATTAATCTACTATTTACTCAAAACTATGGGTTAAGAACTCTATTTGATAAAGGTATGTCACAAGGATGATGATCCATTCTGGTTAGATATAGTGTCATGCATTGGACAAGGCAGGTTATGAATTATTTGATTTATTCCCGGATGGATCTAAAAGGAAACAACTCTTAGGATGTGTCAAAAGGATGTTGCCATGCATTAGTATTACAAAAAGTAAGGTATACATTCTTTCTTTTATTCCTATACTGATTGAATGAGAATCATCTCTTAACACATGAAATGTCATTCAGAATGATGAGCGTTTTCCTGAATTCAGATCATTATTCTCCTGTAGTCAGTTCTTTCTAATTTTGTTTTTTTGATAAGGGAAATCACATATTTTTCATCTACTGAGTATGAAGTTCAACAATCTTCAGGCTGGATGAATCGATTCTAGGTAGATGGCGACAGTCCGGTTCTCTTGCGCAGGCTAGGGCTTCCCTAGCCTCACGTTTCTTCTGCGCTGTGTGTTGTGTGTCTAGGGTGTGCTTTCTTTCATCTGGCGGTGGGGTTTGTTGCTGTGGTGCTTCTGCTAGGGGGTGTTTTTTTTTTGTTTTCCTGGGGTGAGGGTTTTGGTGTGTAGCGGTGTGGGTTCTCTTTGCCGTGAGGTGGTGGGATTTTGCTGTGAGGGTGTGCGGATCTTAGTGGCCGTTTGGTGTAGGTATGGAGGAGCAGCGGATTTCCAGTAGCTTAGTGGTTGCTGGTATCGTGCCGCCCCATAGATCCTCTTCGGGTGTGCATGCAAGGTCATCAGACTCATTTTATGTGGGTGAGAGTTCCAAGCTTAAGAAAGTGAATGGTTGTCTACCGAGAAGTCAAGATCGTCTGGTTTTGGTCATTCCGCCCGAATCGGTTATGGAAGATGTTGCTTATTGGAGCAAACATGCTCTAATCTGTAAATTTCTTGGTATTCGTTTTCTCTGTCAGGGTTGGAAGCTTAGATTTGCCGTTCTTGGCAGGTTGAAGGCGACATGGATATCATGCTGGCTGTGAATAGCTATTTCTTGATTGTTTTTTCTTGCATGTCTGATCGGAATCAAGTTTTTGAGGGAGGACCCTATTTTTATAATCGCGTGGGTTTGTTCATTAAACCTTGGCATGCGGGTTTCAATTCGGCTGAAGAATTGCCTTCAAGGGTTCTTGTCTGGGTACGCCTGCCGTGACTTCCTTTGGAGTTTTGGAGGGAGGATATCTTGCAACGGATTGCTACTCTGCTAGGCAAGCTGGCTGCGATAGTTCAACAGATCCTTGAGAAAAAGGTTATTTCTTTTGCTCGTATTTGTATTGAGATTGATTTAAATCATCCATTGCCGGATTCTTTGGAAATTTGTTTAGGCTCTTTCTCACGGGTTCAACAATTAGACTATGAATCTCTTCCTTTTCATTGTCGCATTTGCCATGAGTATGGACACCTTCAGCGACAGTGTCCTAGGGTTAGTAGGGCAATTGGGGGTCCTTCGTCCTCGGCTCTGAAGGGGGATAACGGGGATAGAGGAAAGGCTCCGGTGAAAGATGGTGGCCCTGATAAGGATGGTTTTACTCCTGCAAAGCCTCGTGCTAAGGGAAGAGGACATAAGCAATCTTATAGGGATAGCTAGAATGATGAGGGCTTCAATAGATTTGAGGTGTTGGACACTTTAGCCTTGGAGGAAGGGATTCCAGTGGATGTTTCTTCTGGGGCTATTGGTATGAATATGGATGTTGTGCAGGAGCAGTGGAATGTTATTATGGGTTCAGTTGATGTGCAGTAGTAGGGGGAGCCCCATAATGGGCCTGGTCTTGGTTCGGGAGGTCCAGCTGACTCTACAGATCTGCAGGACGATATTGTCTTGGCAAATTTGGCTAAGGAGGTCTTAGCTTCTGGCAAGGGAAGAGGGCCTTCTCAGGCTTTGGGTTTGTAGCAAAGATCCCTTAAGAAGGTTTTTTTTTATAGTTCTTCCAAAGCTAGCGGCAAAAAGGACTAGGAGTAGATCAAGTTAGCTGGGGAACTGTTGGTGGAATTTGGGTCTGTTAAGCCCATTGATGTTCGCTTCCTCCAATCACCGCCATGATTATTCTGTCTTGGAATGTAAGGGGGTTGAATAGCACCTCCTATCAAAAGGCTATTCATGATTTGGTCGTTGTTCATTCTCTAGACATCTTTTGTATTCGGGAGATTAAGCTTTCACTTGACTTCATGATTCAGTATGCTTCTTGTATCTGGTTTTCCGGTCAGTGTCAGTGTATTGGTTCCCAGGGAAACTCTGGAGGTTGACCTGTGTAAGGTTGTTCCTCTTGGGTGGATTTCTAGTCATTCTTCCATCTCCATGGTTGCCAAAGCTTTGGAAACTGGTGAGACTATTTTGGTCACTAATGTTTATGCTTCGATTGATATCCGTGGTAAAATTCAACTTTGGGCTCATATAAGGTATGTCCGATCATGTGCTCCATATCTTCCTTGGGTTTTAGCTGGTGATTTCAATTATGTGGAGTTTGGAGGAGAAAAGAGGGGGGCTGCCTAGGCTTGGTCCTACTTCCGATCTTTTTTCGGGTAAATGTGGATTCTCTTGCTTTAGTTGATGTTCAGCGTTTGAATGGGATTTTCACTTGGAATAATAGACAGAGTGGGCCGGATGCAATCTCTGAACGGTTGGATAGATTTATTGTCTCTAGTTTTTGGGTGGGGGGTAGCTTAGTTACTTGTTTTGAAATTCTTGACTGGAGGGGTTTTGATCATTGGCCAATTAAGTTTTCCGCTTCTTCTTTTACTGTTCCAAAGAATCCTCCATTTAAATTTCAGCTTATGTGGCTCCGGGACTCTTCCCTGCATGATCTCATAGCTCAATGGTGGAGAGATGGGGGCCGTGCTTATGGTAAAACTATGTATTCATTTGTTAAGAAGCTTCAATATGTTAAGTATCACCGTAAGCGATGAAATAGGTTGTGTTTCGGCAACCTTTAGGCCAAGAAAAGGGATGCTTAGGCACACCTTGACGTGATTACTCGCCAAATTTGGGATTTTGGTTTTTCGGATGCTCTTGGAAAAGCTGAATCCCAGGTTGTGAGAAATGTGGAGTGGGAGCTTCATGAGGAGATTTTTTGGAAACAAAAGGCTCGAATTGATTGGCTTCAGGAAGGGAACAAGAATACTGCGAATTGATTGGCTTCAGGAAGGGAACAAGAATACTGCTTTCTTCCATCATTTTGTTCAAGCCCGTTGTAATAAGAGTTATTTTTTTTCTTTGGTTAATTCTGAGGGTCTTTCAATTTCTTCTTTGCTGACTTTGTCTAGAGAAGCTCGTCAGTTTTACTTTGTTCTTTTTGCTGAAGATTCACCTGCGGTTGACGATGATGAGAATTTGATCCTTGCTTGCATTCCCTCATTGATCACCAATGTGATGAATGATTCTCTCATTCGTTCGATTTCTATGCTTGAATTAGAAGAGGTTATGTTCAGGATGAACAAGGGCAAAGCTCTCCATAGTAAACATATGCTTTGAGCCTTGAATTCTACTTTTCTAGTTCTCATTCCTAAAAAGGAAGGTGCTGATAAGCTTGAATTCCTTAGACCTATTGCTCTTTGTAATGTGGTGTACAAGATTATTACTAAATTGATTGCAGAGAGGCTCAAAACTTGTCTTCCTGTTGTCATTTCTAAGGAGCAAGGGGTTTTGTTGCTGGTAGACAAATTCTGGATGGGGTGGTGGTGGCTTCTGAAGTCATTCATTCTATGGTGACTTCTAAGGAAAAATCTATGTTCATCAAGTTGGACGTGGCCAACGCTTATGGCAAAGTTAGGTGGAGTTTTCTTGAGAAGATTTTTTTAGCCTTTGGTTTTTGTCTAGATTGGGTGAGTTGGACTATGAGTTGTGTTACTTCTTCTTTTTGGGTTATTGTGAATGAAGAACCTTCAGAGCCTTTTGGCGCCACTAGGGGTCTTCGACAAGGGGACCCTCTATCTCCTTATCTGCTTATTATTATGGCTGAGGGGTTGGGCCGATTTCTTAAGTTTTGGGTTTCTCAAGGCTTGCTTCATGGTTGGTAGTGGGGCAATGGTTTACCAAAACTTTCTCATCTCCAGTTTGTGGATGACACTTCTCTTATGGGGATGGCTTGGCTTTGGGAAGCTGAATCCTTTAGGCAAGCTTTAGATACCTACAATGCTACTTTGGGTCAGAAGGTCAATGAGCAAAAGTCTTCTATTTTCTTTTTTATTACTCCTCCGGCTATTCAAAGGCAGATTATGACTATTTTGAGGTTTTAGAGTGGGTCTCTTCCCTTTATCTACCTAGGTATTCCTCTTGCTGTTGGTAGACAACCCAGGGCTTCCTGGCAAATTTTGCTTGATAAGTTGTGTAAGAAGGTCACTCATTGGACTCATCGTTGGTTATCTACTACTGCTAGAGTGACTCTTCTTAAGTCTGTTATCCAGGCCCTTCCTACCTACATGTGTTTTGTTCAGGCAGCCCCTATGCATTTCCTTGAGGAATTTGATGCTCTCTCACGACAATCTCTTTGGAGTGGTAACTTGTCGTCTGCTAAGTGGAGCCTTGTTAAGTGGGAAACTGCGTGTAGACCAAAGAAAGTGGGCGGTCTTGGATTACGTTTTGCTATTTTGAATGGGCAAGCTCTTGCAGCTAAGCTTTATTAGCGTTGGTGTACCAGTCAACATCAGCTTTGGGCCCGTATTCTCACCCATAAGTATCATCTAGGTGTAATTTCTTTCAATGTTCCTCGTTTTCCTTTGGATGGAAGGGGTTCTATGATCTGGCATACTTTGAAAGTGGGCTCTCAGTTGGCTAAGAGTGGGCTTTTTTGGATTTGTCATTCGGGCTCACAGGCTCTTTTTTGGTTTGATTCTTGGGATGGACACTCTTCTCTTCTTTCTTCATATCCTCACCTCCAGTCCCTTTGTTATATTATAACTGCTGTAGGCTGGGACACAGTTGAGCATTATAAGGTGACTCACAATTGTGGGTTGGCTGTTAGTTTTAGATGGAATCACTCTTTTGAATGGCCACCAGGAGGGTCAAAGGTGGATAGGCAAGAGCTTTTTCAGATTCTTGCTTCTCGTGACTGCAATGCCTTGGTGGGACACGATGTTTTGGCTTGGGTTGGCAATGATTTGTCTGGGAAGTACTCTGTTTCTGCAAGATATGGGCAACTTGGTAGGCAGCTGTTTGGCGACACTGAGGTCCCTTGGTGGAAACATGTTTGGCACAATTTTTCGTGGCTCGAGTGTAACTTATTCATGTGATTGGTGGTTCAAAATTGGTGTCTTACTTGGGACAATTTGTGCAAGCGTGGGTTTCAGGGCCCCTTGATGTGTGTGTTGTGCCATAATAGTGAGGAGAGTGTTTCCCATCTCTTTTTCCAATGTTCTTTCTCTAGGGAGATCTGACACTTTTGGTGGGGTGTGTAGAACAAGGCCTATTGGCATGTCTCTTCTTTGGCTGAGTTTTTTGATCGTTGGGGCAAGGCCCTTGTTGCAACCTCATTTCTTCAAATTGCTTGAGCTCTTGGCCCCTCTTTTATTATTTGGAATATCTGGTTGGAGAGGAATCGTAGGATTTTTCAAGATGTGATGTTGGTGGCTCCCCGCTTGTGGTGAAAAATTCTTCATTCTTTGGGAGAAACTGTTTTGGCAAAATGTGACTTGTTGAAAACAGTGGATCCTCGAGATGTTGGTTGTTGCAATCGTCTTCATCTTCCTCCTCAGCAAGGGCAGATCATGAGAAATAGATGTAGACATCCTCTTCAGAATATAAATAGGGAGGGGCATTGGTCTCCTCCTCCTCAAGGAGTTTTGAAACTCAACACGGATGGTTCTTCTCGGTGAAACCCTGGTCATGTTGGTATTGGTGGAGTTGATCGAGATAGTTTTGGGACTGTTCAGATCATCTTTTCTGTTTATAAGGGTCTTCATACTAACAATTTGATGGAGGCTCTTGCCATTTTTTATGTTGTAGAGTGTGGTTGTCAGCTTGGGTGGAGAAGGATCATTTGTGACTCTGATTCCTAGGTGGTGGTGAATTTGTTGAATAGGCGGACTTTAGAAGGTGTTAGTTGGCATTTAGCTTTGGTTGTTAAACAAATTCTCAATTTGTGTGCTTCTTTGGATTCTATTACTTTCAATCACATTCCTAGAGAATGGAACAAAGTAGCGGATTGTTTGGCCAAATGGGGCTCTGATTATATGCAGAATTGGAACATTGTGGGTAGGGGTCAATTACCTCTGGATTTGTCTCAAAAGTTGGATCACTTAGTGGAGCTTGACAGGGCTGTGTAATGCCCTTGATTTGTAATTCTTTTGGTTTGAATAAATTTTTATCCCTCTTTTAGTTTAAAAAACAATCTTCAGGCTAGCTCATCTTTGGATAGGTGTAATCCATTCACATAGGAAAAGATATAGAAACACTTTCCCCAGATAAAAACTAGCCGCTTGGAGGTTTTACTTTAGCAGTTTGTTATTACTATTTATTTTCTTTCATATTTAGAATTTGATACATTTCTTATCTCAATTGTTTTTTGACAGATACTTCTGAACAAGGTTTTGATGCTGGGAACACAATCACAAACCATTATTGGTAGACCAATGCTTCCAACTGCAGCTGTTTGTGCACTAGTTGAAGAGCAAGTAAGGATGGGAGATATTTTTCTCAGGACTGCTAGATTCAAAGGCATATTGTCTTATCTTGCCAAATTTTAAATCTTTTTCTTCAACATGTTTGTAGGGATTAGGTGCCACAGTGATAATCTTTAAGAAAAAGCGCAGAAAGAATTACCGCCGGACAAATTTTCACCGCCAGGTATTGAACTGTATTCTAGCATCACCATGGGAACACGTTTCTCCTTTATCTTATTGGAATGCATCAGAGAGCTTGCATGTTCAGGATCCATCTAACAAGTGAAACAACTTTGCACTTTACCATTTTTAACCATATTTAAGAATAAACCATGTTAAGGTCAGAATATTAATGAGAGTGAATTATGCTGCAGGAGCTCACCACGTTAAGAATAATGGATATCCACGGATTGGACAAATCATTACTTGAAGCAACTTATGCAGAATAGGGCAATTTCTAATCATCTAAATTAACGTAAGCAAAGGCCCCTTACAATATTTTGAAGAATCAAAGCTGGAGCAGATTCTTCAGGATTGCTGCTGTCATAAATTTTGTAAAAGCTCTGGGGAAGCTCTAGTATTTGTTAACTTATGGATTTAGCTAAGAAGATAATAGTGTTGTCACTTCGTTGCTGTCTTTCAATGGTGGCAATTCCTGTTACTATCACAAGTTTATTTGGTGTACTTGTTGCCTATTTATTGTTTGTTGATGCTATTTAATCGGCATTCTTAGAATAATTTGCAGAATTTAACTTTTGTAATTGATGGTGTTCTAGGCTTCAGTATACAACTTTTCCAGTTGAGGAGGATTGACAAGAAGCATATAATCATTGCACGTTATGATTCCCGTAATATAGGACATGCATGTTACAAGTATAACTATTGCAGGCTTGGGAACAATTTTTGTTTTTTCAACACCCTGCTAGCTTTTATGAGAAGGGTCGATCGTCAGTGACATACTAGTAATGGTATTGTTCCTGGATTCAGAATTGGCAATAATTTAGAGTAATTTAAAAAATAAAATGTAATAAGCAAAGAGATCTTGGAACGCCATTGGTTACACCTCTTCTAATAAAAGATATTAAAAGGAGATATTTTTATCGTATACTCAATTATGATGCAGTTTATCATGGCACTCGATTGACTTATTGAGACACTATAGATCAACCTAACTTGACTATTAGATCAGAGCCTTAGATACAAAACCTAAATATTCAATAAGAATTTTTTTTCTCTTGTTTATTCTCATTTCACTGTCTCGATTTTAGATGGTGTAATTTTAATTATTTGATGCTGATGTTTCAAATCATTATGTTACTATTTAACAAATATTAGAACTTCAACTACAATCAGCTTAAGTTGATTGGAGCAGTTAAATGGCGAGTCAATCGTAAGAATTTGTTTCAGAAAATTATGTAGCTTATTAATTGTTACTAGTGAATATACTATGATTTCATTCTCCAAACAATGTTTATTAAACTTAACTTTACTATTATGCATAGATGTACACATTTACATTGTATGTTATCCGATAATTAGCATCCACAAAAACCTTTTAACTTGCTAAGTTACTTTATATTTACAACAAAAATATGGGAATGAGCTTTATGCATACAAGTGTGAGGATCCACTTGTGCAATCGAATCATATGGCTAATAACCATTTGGTCGATAGGATGAGAAACTTGTATTTGATTTGTAATATATCCATATTCAACTTTTGCTAGAAATTTACATATGCAAATGTTGTCTTAGATGGATTCAGCTTCAAGTTTGTTGAGGTTATACTGTGAAGGGTTGCGATATTCAATTTTATTAATATAAGATGAAATGCCACAAAACAACAATCTCATATATGAAATGCTATGATTATGATGTGATAGATGTTGTCTTGCAGGATGTGATACTTATGTATACATATGATGCAATTGATGTGTAATGTCGGATGTGATGCTTGTGTATATGGATGTCAGAATGAGATGTATGAGAATGCATGTGTTTATGATGTATGGATATCCATATTGATATGATGGAATGTAATAACTCTTATAAATAATTATATCAGTACTGAAACCTTTAAAATATATCTCAACAAAATTCTTAAAATTGCTTAAAACATTAACAAGAAACTAGCTAAACAAACACACTTGAAATGCAATGAATTTCAAATAAAGTGTTAAAAAGTTGATGGTATAAATTTTTAGTTATGAATAAATGATTATTTACTGTAATAAAATAGATTTATGCAACAAATAACATTTGCAATAATCTTTTTCAAATTGAGAGCAAATGGTATCAATAGGGACAACCAAAACAACACAATTTTCAATGAAACTTCACCACACTTGCAACAATTGTTTGGAATAATAAAATATTGGTATTAAACATGAAATGATATAAAAATACATTTTCTATGCTATTATGAAAGCTACAACAAAATTTGAAAATGCAAGTCACATTTCTCGTATAACCCTTGAACCAAATTCATGCAAACTATTGAAATAAAATATGAAATTAATATCAATATGCACAATGATAACCTTTGAATAAGATAATTCTATGGTAATCCTTGACTCTTGTCTTAGACCATCTAGAAACCGTCTAACTCCCATCCTTAGATCACTTGGAAACCTTAAAAAATCTCTTTCTATAGTTCCCTCCACTAGTTTAACAACCATTGAAGAAACAAGCATAAGCTTTGATAAAATTTGCAGCAAAAATGAATTCCAAAAGTCCACCTTCTCAATATATCCAAATTCAAACCAAAATGGGCACAAAAATATAATTTCCAAGGAAAAGGAAACAATCTTTTGTCAAGTGTGTACAAACTCCCAATGAGTTGGAAACTTTACAAAAATTGCCAGTTACCACTAAAAGCCAACAAACAATCCAAGTGAAGTTTCTCAATTCTCCTCGCCAAGAGGAAGGAAAATGTTTAAATTAAATATCTTTTGACATAAACAAATTTAAATTAGCCAAAGATGCCCAAAGGTGCTAATAAAACTTCCAAAATCCATTCCCACAAAAAGAAGATTATTAAAATAATATTTAATTTAATATTTAGCTTCCTCAAAATATGTAATTTGTATTGGGACAATATAAATATTAAATAAATAGTAGTTTCCAATGTGTCCTCTCTAACTTACTATTTTGGGAAATGGGAACTTACTATATTTAGTAAGAGCTACTTTTTTGCAAAAAAGGGGACATGACATAGATGGCAAACTAAAATGATCTTAATATTTAATAATATGCCTAATAATGATATGAAATGTATAATGTGAGAATGGTAAATGAAATAAATTTTATCACATGCTGGTGTATGCAAGATTAAATGAACTTAGAATGCAAACGAAAAGGATAATAAACTCTACAAGAATGAATGAAAAAATGCAACTAAAATAGATGATATAGACTAACAAGTCTATATTATATCTAATGCAAGTAACTGATAAGGAACAAGAATTAATTTAATGAAAATGATTAAAATGTATTTAATAGACAATGATACTAACACTAAAGGACAACAGATAATACAACTAGATAAGGATGATATCGAACCTAATGTAAATAATAATGGACAATGGCATTAAACGAAAAATGTTAATGAAAAGTATAATAACATAAACTAATAAGTTTATATTATGTTCACATGCAATACAAATACCAGTGAATATGCAATGATGAAATGGATGATATGAACTAAATGATATGGATAACTCAAAAGACACTGCTCACAATAACCAACAACTAGGATAGAAGAATCAAACAAGACACATTTGCACACTCCCAATCCATTGGATTAGGAACAGGAAAGAAAAGATGGAAATGCACAGGATGAGATTGATTAGGAAAATGTAGATGCAATACGAGTGGGGGGATTTGGAGCACCATATGGTCCCTGCCATCTAGTGAGCACTTATTTTGATTTAGCATGAGATATTATGCACCAACGTATAAGGAACCAAGGCGACTTCATATCAAATGCATGGGATTGACACAACAAACAAAAAGGTTAGTCCCGCGATGCTAGATAACCACAAGCAGAAGATATGCCCCAACGTAACACGAGACAACAAAGATCCATGTTGGAAGAATGCAGGACACATAAAAAAGACAAAAACAAACAAAAAGATCAAGATCATGCCTCTAGTTTCACGATTCACAACAAACCATGATATAAAGAATCGAGACGACCATGAGGAGGTAAAAATAACAAGATCAAAATAGCAATTAACAATAATAATAAAAACATCAACGAAATAAAAAAACATCTCAAATATATTTTGCCAAAAAAAAAAATGGATGAAACTGATTTGATTTGATTTGAAGAAGGATACATCTTGTAAAGACCAAAACTACAGATCCCTATGAAAAGTGACACCTGAGACACCTGAAGCTTCACTAAGACTTAAAAGACAATTATTGAAGCACTAGCTAGAGAGGAACACAATCTTGATAACACATGACACTGATGCAAATAATGATACCTAAAGATACATATGTACAAATGATACTAGATGAAGACACACGACCGACACTATGTACAAGACACAAACACACTTGTTTGACCTTGACAAAATTGTCCATGGACAAACTGATCAACTCTTATTATCATTTTCATATGGACTGTCACAAAAATTGAAGTAAGATGTGGCCATGGTAAACAATGATGGGGGTTCTGCAACAAGCAACATAGGCAACCAACGCAAAACATGGAATGCATCAGAGATATTAAATGTGGAATTTCCCTTAGATCAAGACTAATAGTGTGTCAAATTCACTTTGCAAATTTTGCTATTGACCCATGTTTGACCTCAAAGATCTTTTGATAATATTCATGTTGATTTACCTACAAACTCCAAGACATGATGTGTTATGAATGGCTATTCGATTGCACTTGTAAATGAAATTAAGGTTTTACTTAGGTGCATTCAATTTGGATTTGATTTTGTGGATGTAGCAGGAAGAGTTATTATTAAGTACATTTTGATGGATTTCTCTCTTTCTATATATTACAAGTAATGGATTTAAATTTAGCCATTTAACTCTCGAAGAGAAGCCTCTATGTTCGTTGCATTTTTTTTTGTATTTTATTGATTTTTGAAAAGTAAGAGTACACTTAGATGACTTAGGCAAAGAACCTTTTTATATGAATAATGTTAAGAGGATCACTCAAAGGTTCCTTGTTGGGACTTGACAATTGATAAGCTTTTGAACCATACTTTGCTGTGATCATGCAAACCAATCCGATTGGGCTCAAACTTGCCTTACTTTTCATGGTCTTGTTGAGTTTTCTGATTTTCTTTAAGAACTAGATTAGCCACTTGGAATTGACGTGGCCTAATTTTTTTGTAGTTCCTTCTAAGCCTATTTTGATATACCTAGAGGTGGTCACAGGCCGCCTAATTCCATTAATCTTATAGGTCCAACTTATTCAAGCGTGCCAAACGATACTCCTCATTAGAAACAAAAATTCTTCAGTGATACATGTAATGAGGGTATTTCAACCTCAGTTGGCAAGAGTGTATTGACACCATATACAAGGGAATATGGAGTAATGCGGGTATGGGTACAAATACTGTTATGTTATTCCCAAAGGTAAGGGTGCATGGTGAGGGTGGGAGGGGGGTCGAGGGGGGGGGGGGTGGTGGGGGTGTTAAGAAGGAGGTGATAATCATGACCATTTTCATTGACAACCTTATTCATGATTTTGAGGAGGGTTTTGTTGGTTGCCTCAACTTGACTGTTACCTTGAGGGTAGTATGGAGTGGACCAACAATGTTGGATATGAAATGTATCACAAAGATCTTTGACATGTTGGTTTTTGAAAGGGCTACCATTGTCAGTATTAATGGTGGATGGGATGCCATAATAACAAAGAATGTGGTAGAGGATGAATTTGAAATTTTGGACATCAGTAGTGAGGGTGAGAGGGATGGCTTCCACCCACTTGGTAAAATATTTTGCAGCAGTAATGATAAACTTGTGTCCATTAGAAGAGGGTGGGTGTATCTTGCTGATGAGGTCAAAGCCCCTACTGAGAAAAGAGCCACGGTGTAGTAATTGGTTGTAGGTCTTGTGAAAGAATATGCATTAGGTCGCCATGTTGCTAACAAGGGAGACACTTCTTGACATAATCACGAGTCTCATGTTCTATTATAGGCCAATAATATACTTCTCTAAGAAGCTACTTTGCAAGGACTACACCACTAGTATGAGTACCACAAGTTCTAGCACATACTTCTTTCAACGCAAGATTAGCTTTCGTCGAGTTTAGACATTGTGATAACCTTGACGATATAGAGTATCTCCAAGGATTAGGTAACAAGATGTGTGATGGATGAAGTTTTGACATTGATTTTGTGAAAGCTCATGTAGAAGGAAATTTTCTTTTAGGTAGGTGTAGATGTCTTAGTACCAAGGAAACTCAGGACCAACGATTTTCCACACCATCTTAGTATTCAGGACCTCATAGACAAGGAATAGAAGTTGATCTTCTGAAAATTCACACTTGTGGTTGTCTTGAGGCGTATCTAAGGGATACCCTATTGTAGCCATGATATCTGTTTATTTGTTTTGATGCCTTGGAACTTGATCAAACTGAATAGATTGAAAATACTTCTAGAAGTCATCCACCATGCATTTGTAAGGCAACATTTTATCATATCTAGTTTGGGATTCATCATTGACTTATTTGATGATAACTTGGGAGTATCCATAGACTTGTAAATGGATGATGTGCCATAAGATAACAATTCTAAGACCCGTGATTAAATCCTCATACTTCACCATGTTATTGGTACACACCAATCAAAATGCTTATGGAATAAAGTCTTCTTGAGGAGTAACAAAGAGGACCAACTCCTACACCTAATCCATGGGACGTGTAAGAATCATCAAAATACAGTTTCCATGAATATTGTCCGTGATGGTAAATATTTTCTCATCTAAAAAATTAGTGGCCAAAGGGTAAGCATCAACGAAAGGGGCATCAACAAGTTGATTTGCAATGATTTGGTCCTTGACTACTTTTTGATCCACACAATGTATGCCAAATTCACTTAGTTTAGTTACATGACTGTGAGCATTAAGTTGGATAGAAAATATTTTAGCGAATCTACCTTAGATATGAGTTGGACTTTGTGATTAAGCATGTAATGTTTAAGATTTTGGGAGCTAAAGACGACTGTTAAACATGATCTTTCCATAGGTGTATAATTAAGTTCATACCCAAATAGAGTACAACTAATATAATAAATGGCCCATTTTCAGTCGTTATCATCATGCTACACAAGGAGTGCCCCAATGCAATTGATGTAGTTTAAATGTAAAGTAACGATGACTTCCCAAGAATGAGAAGCACCAAGACAGGTGGATTGGCCATATACTCTTTGATCTTCTCAAAGTCCTATTGGCATGTTGAATGCCATTTGAAAGCTATATCTTTGTGGAGCAAGTACGTAAAAGGTTGGAACTTGTTAGCAAGATATGCTATAAATCTGTAGATGGACTGGAGCTTGCCTTGGAGGCTTTTTAACTGTTTGAGAGTCTTAGGAGGATGCATTTTCATGACAACTTTGAATTTTGTAGGACCCACCTTGATACCTCTTCTAGACACTATGAATCCCAGTAGATTCCTTGAAGTGACACCAAACACATATTTCTTGGGATTCAACCTTAGTTGACACTTTTCAAAATGCTAAAATATGCACTCTAAGATAGTGGGATGTTCTAGTCTTTTCTTTGATTTTCTAAAGAGTTATCCATATAGTCCTCTATAATTATGTGAATCAAGCCATGAAAAATAAGTGTTATGGTCCTTTCATAAGTAGCTCATGCATTCTTTAGATGAAATGGAATGAGATAATAGCTAAAGGTGCCCTATGGCGTAGTAAAAGGGGTCTTACATTGGCCTTTAAGGAAAATATTGATTTGATTGTATCTAGGAAGACAATCCATTAATGAAAGCATCTCGTGTCCCATAGTGAGATCTACAAGGACATCGATGTTGGAAAGTAGTTAATCAATATTTTGACATGCCTTGTTGAGGTCCTTGAATTAAGTGCAAATTATAATGCCCCTAGTTGGTTAAAAACCGATACTATGTTAGATATCTAGTTGGAGTAGTCTATGGGGCAGATGAATTTGGCCTCCAACAATTTTTCTAATTTTGTTTTAACCAGAAGTGCCTCTTAGGGATGCAAATTTCTTAAATTTTGTTTAATTGGTTTGGCCTCTGGATGTACAACCAAGTGATGCACCATGAGGGAGGGGTCCAACCTAAGCATATGTGAATATGACCATGCAAAATTAATGGCCACTTTCTTGAGTAGGTGGGAAAAAATATGATGTTCTTTATTGGATAAATACGATGCAATAAAAGTAATCTTGGTATAATCTTCGGTTTCCAAGTCGATCTCTTGCGTTTCCTCTATTAAAATGGACGATCTCTTAAGTCATTGAGTGTCCATGAGCGGAAGAGAAGTATCCTCATCCTTTGGCACCTTATAGAGGTTTTCACTAGAAGATATACCCTTTATTTTTACTTTTTCATGGTCTATGAGTGCCTTAGAAAGGTTTTCACTAGAAGATCTTTGATTTTCATTTTTGCGACTAAAGAATTCCTTGTCCCAAAAGTAAGCTTATGGATCAAGCTTATAGACATAGTTTGCATCATGCTCTTAGTGTGGTATATACTCATAAGTGCCCATAAAATACATGATAACTTCATCCCTCTTAAAGGTATCAAGATGGGCAATCCCTCATTGGTCTCTATCTATTAGCTCAAGGTGGTGAGGGAATAGTTCAATGGTTAATGTGGAGTTATCAAAAAAGGACGAGATATCTATATCGTTATAGGCTCTCTTGATTGCCTCTTCAAGAATATCATCCACGATGACATAAACTATCTTGATTTATGGAAAGGACCTACTAAAGTTGAGACCTCATTATATTTGGATCCATACCCAAGCCCTTGCTATTTGGGGTTTTCCACCACTTCAATGAGTTTTCTCATTCCTTGTTCTTCACAACCCCAATGTTTTCCTTGATAATTCTATTTGTGCATAGAAAGTTGTTGTGATCTAGGATATACCTCTTTGAAATATTCAATGAGGGTATCACTATGCCTAGGCTCATCTTTGTAAATCCACTGATTAATGCCTCCCTCAATTACTACCTAATTTAGAGCTCTAGGTGAATGGAATGCAATAGAGCCAAAATTAACTATCAATATCTCCTTTTGTTTGTGCTAGGAGGAAGGTCTTCCATAGGTATGAGGATCCAGGGGCATAATACCATTAGTAAAAGAATCACGTAGCTCATATTACCCAGACCTTTTGTCATTGATATTGATCTTAGAATATGTGGACTCATGGGTAGCTTTGACTCAGGTGGATGAAAGGATAGTGTTAGGATTGATGTAGGACTATAAGGAGCTTACATTGGGATTCTCAATCTTAGTTCTTGGGAAATGATGTGAATGGGGGAACAAGGCCTCAATAGATTAACAATACTCAAAAGGCTTAGGGTCTACATGGATGGTGATTTTAGTGTCATTGTAAGGAAGCTGTAAGCATTGGTGATAGGTGGAGGGCACGACTTGCATGACATGAATCCATGGGCGACCAAGGAGGATGTTATATGGTAGATCAAGATAAATCAAATAGCACATTGTGTGTTATAATGCTAGACACACCTTAATTGGAAGAGAAATTGTGCATTCAAAATTTCTCTCTACATTGTCATAAGCTTTGATAGTAATCACTTGGCCTGCTAGATCATTTGAGTGTACCCCACTTGTTTGATATAATTTAAAGTACAAAGATTTAGGGTAGAACCATTATCCAACTAAAACTACTTCACTTTGTGTTTGTTGATAAGGACTTCAATATGGACAGAGTGTTATGGTTTGGTTCAATAGAAGGCATATGACTTTGGATAAATGAGATGTCGTAAGTGGATGAGAGGTGTACCACCAAAGCTTGGAATTGTGTTGAATATATTTTAGTGGAGACACGAGTCTCTTGTAAAGCTTTGGTGAGGATATCTTGATGAATAGGTGATGTGTTTAGAAAATCTAAGATGAAAATCTGTATAGGGGTCTTCCTAAGGTGATCCAAAATATTATATTGAGTGTTTGCTAGGGATGAAGTGGATGGACCCTAGGCAGTGAGTCTGAATGCTTGCTGGTTCGTGACTAGATCTATTGGACTGGAACAATCTTTTGAATGTATTGGTCTTAAGCAATAAAATTAGCGATTTCTTCCTTCTATGGTGGGAACCCTAATTTGATTCACCCAAAACATTTTGGTGAACCCGACTCCTTACACCTACAATTCTGATTTATGTTCTTAGATTTGAGTGTTTATGGAATTTCAAATTCAAATTTACATTTGTAAGTTGAAATTTTCATGCAATTTTCAAAATTTAGCGGTTAAGCTCACAAAAACCCTAATTTTTAATTCTAAAATTAAGCTTGTGGGTTGCCTAATTTGGATTTACCATTTAAGATCTGATTATCCATTTCATTTAAAATTCAAAATTTCCCTCATAGATCTCATTTTCAAATTGAATTAGATAAATTTAGTGGTTGAATTTACTAAAACCCTAATTTATAATTCTAAAATTACCACGAGGGTTGCATAATTTTAAATTTAATTTTCAGATTTGATTTTTATGGATGTTAAATCAAATCGCTTAATTAATTGGTTAATCAATCATTTTCACAAAATTTTGTATTGCTTAATCATAATTTTCAGATTCAAATTTAAATTTCCTTCCTTTGTGCACGAGTTTTACTACTATTAGTCCTACCTATAATATTCCCGTGAGAAGTTGTATAATTAAGGCTTCCCAAGGTTTAATTACTAAGGATATGGAGCCTAATTTGGATAACTTGTTTCATGAGAATGTGGGTGGTTCTTCTATTCCAACAAATGATGTCATTTATCCCCATTATTTACATAATTCTCATGATGAGGTTGAATCATTAACTAGGGTTTCCATTGACCAATTGGAGAAGATTGGCAATAAATTTGAAAATCTTCAACAATGGATGAGTCAACAATACTTGAAAAGTCAGGCTATCCCATTGATTGAAGGATTAAAAATAATGGTTCAAAGTGATAAAATTGGTGTTGATTTGTTGTGTGGTCCATCTCATATTATTGACACTAATATTATGCCTTTGAAAAGTTGTGTTTAAGCCCTTGGTTACACTCAACCTTCTATTGAAGTTAATCATTCTATTCCCATGCCTACTTCTATGCCTAGTATGCCTACTTTCACATCCAACATCATATGGCTACTTCCAAACAAAATGTTATTCCTACACATGTCATTCAAGGGGGCAACATTGTTAATCAATGGTTTTTCATACCTCCTTCCACGAGTCTTCCATTTTTTACCCAATCATCTCCCATACCTACCTATCATAGTGTTTCGCGTCCTTATTCTCAACCTCCTCCTCCATTTAACAATGTTACTCCATCCCAATCAAACATGTCCAATTTCAAATTTCTTATCCTATGCCTGATCAAGATGTTCAAAGAATTTTCATTTCTAATTTGCAAAAAGACATTAGGGATAAGATTCTATTTTCTTAGCTTACTTCTTTATGCAGTTGTGCGCAATACTTCATAACTATCAACTTCAAGTGAGTTAATTTGAATCATCTCCTTCAATGGCTTCGGTTGATAAGAATGAAAGTGCTCAACAACCTTTTGTGAAGTTTAAACCGAATAAAGGATTCACCAAGTTCGATGAAAACAACAATACCTAGGTAGGAGCTGCAAGAACAGGTGTGCCTCCTTTGTCCAAGTATTTTAGAAATTAATTTACTCCTCTTTTTGAATCTTTGTATAACATTATGACACAATTGATACAAAAGTGCGTTGAAACTTCCTCCCATCAAACTAATTCACACAACCCAACCTTTACCACCTATATGATGCTAAAGCCTTTTGCCAATATCATCATCAACCTGGTCATGACATTGAAAAGTGTTATTCCCTACAAAGTAAGATCTGCAACCTTATTGATAACAATACCATATCTATAGCTGACATGAATGACAAAGGAAACAAATCCGTAGCTCCTTTGAATCAAATTCTCCAAATCTTTACCAATCTTTTGCCTTCTCATTCTATTAATGTGATTGTGTTTGAGCATCTTGCCTTTTCTCTTAATGATCTTGGCCTTGAGTCCAATAATGTGGTGAATCTTACTGATAAACCTACACCCCCTAAGGACCTATTTATTACATTTGATCCTAGTGAAACTATTGAAGCACCTGATGGCCCACTATACATCATTGCGAGGATAAAAAACATGCTTTCAAGAGGCATGCTCATTGAGGACCGCATGCATGGTGAATGTGATAGCTGAAGAATATCTTTATAACTTACAATGCATCGCGTGGCATATGATCAATATGATATGATAATTAAGATCTTTGATGGTTTCTTTTTTCCTCCTATTGGCTCTATTACCCTTCCCGTTGAGGTTCGTACTAAATCTTTAGATGTTAATTTTGCTATTATTCTGACATCAAAATTTTTGTGTGAAGTTAGGACAAACTTGGCTCTCTTCCATGAAAGTGATCCCTTCTATTGTTCATAAGTGCTTGAAATTCCCTCTTGATTAAAAAATGTAACAATTATTCATAGCATGTACCAACCCAGGATGAGGCAAGGAGATGTTAATCTTGATTAGTTTTGGTCTAAAAAATTTGAACCTCTTAAGCCTCGAAGTGATGCTCTTTTTCAATCTTATCAAAGATGGAAGAATGAGATGATCCTATCCTTGAGTAAGCCTAGAGATCCTAATCCCATTCCTCTTCTTCATAAGAGACTTATTCCTCCTCATGATGGACCTGGTCTTCTTATGACACCTTATGCTCCTCCTTTATATGTTGCGATTCCACCTCCTTCATCTTACAAAGGAAAGCACCTGGCATCCCCTATCTTTCAACCTAAAAAACCTTCTCCTTCGTATCCTTCTTTTAAAGAAGAGAAGAAGCCTATGCTTGTTGATCCCAAACCTTCACAACTTTCAACTAAACTAAAAGAAACCATTGTGTGAGAGAAAACCAACGAAGACATCGTGCTAGAGCTTATGAATTGGCTTCTCAACCCGTTTCCTCCCCGAAGACTCCAAATGTTGAAATGATCCCATTTGTCTAGCCTCCACCTAACCCTAGGGAGGAAGTTCAACCTAAATCTCTAAGATATAAAATGCTTAAGAAAAATGATGGTTCGTGTTCTATTCCAATTAAAGATCCTATTTTAATTAATCTCGATGAAGAGATGAATGAAAATGATGTTCATGCTAACAATGTTGATTCAAGTGATGAATATGAATATGCTGATGTTGACAATGATTTATCTAAACATTTTTCACAAGTATTAATCCTAGATCCTAGTAACAGACAAAGTGATCCATCATTAGAGCATGATCCTTGTTTGGAACTTGTGATAGCTCCATTTATCATGCTCAAAGTTTCTCCTCTTGCATATTGTCCACCTTCTCAAAACAATCTTCAACGAGATGGGGAGGTAGATGACTTGCTTGATTAGCTTCTCTCGCACTCTCTCTCTCTCTCTCTCTCTCTCTCTCTCTCTTGTTCATAACATTCTTCTATTTGTTGTCCCTGGTGTTGTCTACTTGAGGATGATGCAAAGCATTGAGATCTCTTTTGGTCTCTCCCATGTTGACTCAAAAGACACATGTGCCCTTCTTCCATAGTGGTTCTACTTTCTTTGGGAGATGATGATAATTCAATGCAAACATATACATGATTTATCATAAGAGCATACTGACCCTAGAGTCAAGTATAACCCTTATGTGTTTTGTGATCATTATCCTTTGATTTGTATCCTTCTTGGGGGCATGTCTTTTGGATAACACGCTTCTTTTCTAGATGAATGTATACTACCTTAAAGAAATTGCTCTTGATATGGCATGCACAATCACTTTAACATGGGGGCATACACTTTGCTCAATGATTCTCTCTTTTCACATCTCGATACTCAAGTTACTTAGCGAACTTAGCCTTTTGCTTTGTAATTTTGGTATTTTTATTTTCATGACTCATAGTAAGTGAATCTTACTTGGCTTGCAGTCATGGTTCTCTTTCTCTTATGATGTCCCTTTTATCTAGATCTTGAAGTTGTAAGATACCTAAAGTCCACTGGGGGCTTGGTGTGTCTTGCCTCCTTAACATCTTGATGAAAGCCTTTCAATGTGAACCTTTGTACTTTACCGAGAGTATGATTAGTCTCATACTCCCGCTAAAGTGGGGGATAAATGTAGCATCCTGAATTGTACTTCCTTAAAATTTTGACTGCATTTGGATCCTCACCATAGCATTTGTGCCCCTAGGCCTTATGAGGACCTAATTCTCCTCATGTAATGCAAATTTGACTTATATTGACATCATGCATCATTTAAATCCTTTGTCTTGGCCCCAAAATTGGGTAGGACTACAGCATGGTGCGTTGGTCCCCAATACGACCAAGGCATGGTTCCTTGAACCTCCCAATGAGGACTTGAATTTGGGCCCCTTGGCCATTTCAAAAATTGAGCAATAAACCCAACCTCGTGTCCGGTTGTGTCAGAAAATTTATGTTTTTCGACAAGTATAAAAGGAGGTTTTCCCGTCTCATTTGAGAATCCGACAATCATATGGGTCAATCAATTCAAGCAATCAAGCATTCAAATTCAAGTGAGCAAGCAATCAATCTTCCTTCAAGCATTGGAGCAACATTAAGGTCAAGATTCAAGCATTGGAGTTGACATTCATGTTCCATGTTGTTGAAGACTTCATGAAACCCTAATTTCATGTGGAGACAAACAAAGCTTCACAAGGAGGTATATCATTTTGTGTTTCAGTCATTATTCAACATCTCCCTCAAAAGGAGAATATTTCCATTGCTGCAATTCAATTATCTTTCTTTTCTATTTCATGGTTAGTTCCAAAACCGGGGTTTGATTTTGGCAAACCCCTATTCCTATTATATTTCCCCTTCTTTTGTGTGTGTAGGAAATAGGTACGAAGCTGCAATCTTTGAAATAAGCATTATTTACAATGACAAATCAATCCCCCATTAGAGTGGGAAAAGTTAAGAGGACCAGGTGAGCACCACCATGGTCCCGACATTTTAGGAGCTCTTTCAAGGAACATGTTTGAATCTGCTTACATTGCTCAAATCTAGGTTTGTGGCTCAATCTTACAACTTTAGCTTACTATTTATGCATTTTTACTTCAATTTCCAGTATTTTTACCCTAATTTCAACAATTTAATTTACAAAAGAGGTTTATTAATCCACATCATCGAAAACCCCAATCCAATCAAAATTCTCAGTCCTAATCCTTGCTAGTTCATGACTAGATTTATTGGATTGGAACCCTCTTTTGAATGTATTGGTCTTAAGCAATAAAATTAGCGGTTTCTATTGGCAATATGCAGGAATTGATTATGTGTTGTCATTGATGTCAACAATTCTTCGGTCGGTTGTCAACACTGCTCCAGTTTGTTGTTGACCTGCTCCGGTTGGACATGGTTTTAGCAGAGGTTATCAGAGATTTTGCTCCAGTATGTTCAGATTGTTGGATGCGGTTTTGGAAGGATATTCATGATGATTATGTGTATGTCATATTCAGCTGGTTCATGATTTGGTGCTCCGGAAGCTATTGATTAAGTTCTAGTTTGTCAGTTGATGTTCTTGGTCCCGGTTGGTGATATATGATTAAATGGTTAAGTAGTTTTGATGCGGCTTCTAGAAATGGTTCTTAATGTGCTAAAGGTGTTCTTTATCGTGTCCTACTTGTTTGGTGGCTTCGCATTGGCTGGGGTAAAGATTTGGTAATCCTATTTAGGTCCAGTTGGATATTCTGTGTTATTGACACTGAGGGTTTATCCTGGTTAATGTAATGTGTTGCAGTTCATCTTGGCGGTATTTCTGGTGGATGTAATTGTTTGGGAATTTGAATTAGGTCCATGCTATGTAATGTAAATCATAATATTGGCCCAGTGGTTGATCTTTGTATCGTATAATGTAATCTTTGTAATTATGAGTTGAGGGTTGAGGATTTAGCCGACCTTGTTACCAAGGTTGATGATTTGTATATATGGGAGATATGTTTATGTAATTTGGGTGTGGTATTCTGTCTGCATTATCAGAGAGAGGTAAATGTGCGAACAAGGATAAATCATTCAACGAAGTGGTGTGGAGAGTTTGGTGTTGCAGGGCAGACACTGTGCTTAACCGGAACTGTAACCAAGCATTATAAGATGTTATTTCCACAGTTCCTTTCCTCTGGATTGTAGTTCTATGTTTATGTAAGTCAGTGAGACTTCCCTTTTGTGTTGAGGAGTGTCCTCTAGGCTATTGGCCTAATTGTGAGTGCAATCCCCATTGTAATATTTTCACATACTGTTGTAGAAGTATTATCTGATTGTGGGTAGGGTTTCCCACCGTGGATTTTCTCTTTACCAGGTTTTCCACGTCAAAACATTGGTGTTGTGTGTTGTGTACTCTCATGCTTTATCTTTCACTATGTTGTTTTCATTTTACTTCGGTAGAAGGTTTATAATTTGCAATAATTGTTTAACTTGTGGAAAACTGATTCACCACCCCCCCTCTCAGTTTTCCTCCGGTTCATTCTAACAGTTTCTTCCTTCTATGGCGGGAACCCTAATTTTATTCACCCAATAGAGTTTGTGGCATGTCCTTTGATTCAATGATAATATTTGTTAGGCTTGAGCTTTGACTCATCAAATAGTTGTCTGTGGAAAAGTTACCATATTTTCTTAGACCATTCTTCACAAGACTGTATCAAGAGGTTCTCTCAAAGGTGTAAGGTTACATTTTTTTATTGTTTTTGGTGTTGATCCTAGGTGCACCTTGAGGAACCAAAATAGTGTTGATTTGTTGATTTTTTTTTTAGGAGCCTTTACAATAGTGATAAATTGAACATTCTTCGTATATGTGACTCCATCTCTAGTAACATTCTTATTCTTGATCCTAAACATCAATTTATCACTCATTGGCTTGTCATTATTTTCTTTATAGATCTTGACCAAAACCTTTGTGATTAAAGACTTTTCAATTGTGACTCTCTTTTCTATAACTTCATCAAATGTAGAGGCATAATGGATATGGAGATCGAAGGCCATCTCTTGGTTGAGATTTTGAACAAAAATATTGACCAAATTTTTATCAGGGAGTGGCCATGGGAGACGACTTGCAAGGGCTCTCCATCATTGTAGGAGTGGCCATGGGAGAGGACTTGCAAGGGCTCTCCATCATTGTAGGTAGGTAGCATAAATTTCCACTTTCTTTTGTTTTTATTACATAGGTCAAGCATTGTGATTTCATGCTCTAAGTTATAAGACAAATAGGCCACAAATATTTCTACCAATTCCACAAAAGCCATGATGGCGCTATATGAAAGATGGAGGAACCACTCCAAATCTTGATCCACTAAACTATGAGGGAATAATTGCAAATGGTAGTTATCAGGTTATAGGCCAATTCTTGACAAGCCATGAAGAAATCTTTAACAATAAAATCCACTCAAAATCACAACACAAACAATAATCAATATAAAGTGAAAACGAGCTTAAACCAACACCAAATCCATCAGAAATGAAATATGATGACCTCCTTGATGTATAGATTTGCCCAATGATGTCAAATATGATTTGTGATTATAAGATTTTTAGAAGCATTTAAGGTTACTCTTGGATTAAAAAATAAACGTGATTGCATAATGGAAAAATGGCTAATTGTAGGAGTATGAAATTGAGGGGATGGATTAGAGGGTTGAGATTCATTCGATGAGATCAATGGTGGAGGATCAATTGGTTCTCTTAAAGCATGAGAGATTTCCAAGTGGAAACATGGGAAAAGAGGTGATAAAAGTGGTGGTTGGGAATAGTACCCTTTGGGTATTGGCAAGACCTTACCATAAAGGCATTTATTATCCACTCTAAGGGCATGGAGGAATGAGAATAAATAAATTTTAAATTTCTTGTATGTGACACATGAGGGGACCCATGTGGGTACTGTCCCAAAAGTGGGTAGCCTTTAAGGATGGGAATGTTGGGAGGCCATTTATGACAAAAGGTTGACCCCTTACTAATCCAAGGGATTAGGAATGTGCAAATGATTAGAGAGCTAACTAGAGAAGATTCAAAGTAGAACTAAGATACAAGTGGGAAAAGTTGGAGGATTTGACATTTGGAGAGAGAATGAGTGGAGGAATTATAAATTCATTTTAATTCCATATGGAGGAAAAGGTGAAAATGAAATAAATCAAATAAACTAGGGAATTTATTTAATTTAATAGATGAAAGGGCCTAAGGGTATAATGAAATAGATAAATTAATTAAATTCATTACCTAGAGAGATTGGCTAATAAATAGAAGAATAATTGACAATTAGTCCACATGAGGGGACCCATGTGGGTATTGTCCCAAAAGTGGGTAGCCTTTAAGGTTGCGAATGTTGGGAGGCCATTTATGACAAAAGGTTGACCCCTTCCTAATCCAAGGGATTAGGAATGTACAAATGATTCTAGAGCTAACTAGAGAAGATTAAAAGTAGAACTAAGATGCAAGTGGGAAAAGTTGGAGGATTTGACATTTGGAGAGAGAATGAGTGGAGAAATTATAAATTCATTTTAATTCCATATGGAGGAAAAGGGGAAAATCAAATAAACCAAATAAACTAGTGAATTTATTTAATTTAATAGATGAAAGGGCCTAAGAGTATAATGAACTAGATAAATTAATTAAATTCATTACCTAGGGAGATTGGCTAAGAAAGAGAAGAATAATTGATAATTAATTAAATAATTATAATTATTTAATTAACGGGATAGAGGGAATAGATGAATGACATGTATAAATCAACCAAATGTAAATGATTGATTTTGGGTGTCTACAACTTGGAGCTACAATACATGCTAGTATTACCTATATGTACACACCACAAATCTTGTCATTATTCAACTCATGTAAACATATGTAACTCCTAACAACAATTGGCCTCACTACTCACTTCTTCTTCACAACTATTGATACAACCTACTATATTTTGACATTCTCCTATTTTTTTCTAGCCCACTAATAAAATTCTTGTAAATACCCAAAAATACATGAAAATTAAATTGCCATACTTTTCTATTTGGACTAGGTAATTGGATGTCTAAATTATTATTAGGAACTAAAATACCTTACTTTATTAAGTGCTACTTTGATTAGATAGTCTATTAATGATTGACCATTCAAATAATTTTGAGTATCTATGGTTTAACTCATTTGCAAGTCCCGGGTCTTAAATTATATGAAGACCAAGAATGCTCTAAGGTGGTTCCACTTGGAAATTTTTGGAAGGGTAGGGATCTATCATTTTTTTTTGGGAAGGGTCAAATATTGATTATTGAGATAGAACTGGATGATTTAGAGGAGACATTATATTAGCTATAGGTAAAGTAGATCTTAAAATATGAGAAGTGACACTTCAAGTGCAAAGAAAATAAATAAAAGTTATAAAAGAGGTCAAATGTATGAGATGTAGATTGAGAGATTCCATTCTATATTATTATATTTCATATACTTAGTTTGATATCATTATAATGTTAACTTCTAAAGTATTGGATGAGTTTTTTTTGTATAAGTCTATCTACTTATAATTTAAAACTTTTAATTATTAGCAAGATGACATTGCAATCAAGTCATACATTATGATTTGTTTCCAACAAATCCTTTTAACATCGACATCATTGTGTATGGAACAAATAAAAGTAGGCGAGACAACAAGTGTAATAATATTAGTCTAAATCAAATATCAAATATTTGATTTAATTTCCAATCACATGGAGATCACAAAATTCCTAGAGTCCATCAAAAGCGAGTCTTCAACCATGCTAGTTGCTAGCTCTAAACTTCATAATCAAGGAAAGATTAACAATAATATATTTCACTACATCAAGACTATGAATTGAGCTATACAGGGAATTATATTCAGGCTTATATGTACCATATTGCTATAAAATATTATACTTTCTTTTATTGTCAGACCTTGATTAGTTGATCTCTTATATTTATCCTTTTTATTTGTAACATTTTTTTTTAATATAAAGAATAGTCAAAGGATCTTCCAAATGAAAGTGAGCGAAATAATGATCATCACTATTGAATTTTTTTATGCTTACCATTAAAATTTATATGTTAGGAAATGTCTAGTTGGAGTTGTAGTTTCCACATGTGTTAAATCTTGCCATGTCCTAATAATTTTACAATTGAATTAAAGATTCTATCGAGTTGATTATGGTTTGGTATAGTTATAGGATGAATATATTTCTTGCTAGATTAAATGTCCTAATTTGTCATTATATGGTACTCTAGCTAGGATCCATGCTGTCAAAATTGATGCTTCACATTGAGTGTACAAGATATATACAAACCTATTTGACCAATAGAATTATGTGGAGGATAAAAAAAAGGATTCATTTAAACTTCTTATTGCACCTAGTCCTCATGGTCAAGTTAGTGACCATGTGACTCTTGTAGCGTGTTGGTTTCTTAATCCATCCTATTTAATTACAAATAAAGGTATGATAGTGTATGTTGCATGTTTACCTATTTTCAGACCACTAATATGAATCTTTGATGATTTTGGATCCTAATATTGTGGGTGAACTCAAGTGGTTATTTTCTTTGTACATTCTTTAATTTAATTTAAGTTCACTCACATTTTTTCTTGAGTTTTTAAAATACTAATTTTATAGTATATGTGGGATAATCTTAAATTCTTAGTTGAAAAGTTAGTAATTTAACTACCTTCATCTCAAGGTTTTATGTATTTTAATATTGTGGAAATATTTAAAAAATATAATAAATTATTTATATAACCACATTAGATAATTTATGAAATTATTATATTAGCCATTGAAATGAAATTCCTATATGCATTATTTAATATGAGAAATTATTACATTGGCCATTTATAAGAGTTTTTGATATGCATTTAAGTTTGAATGTTGATAAATATTTAATTTTCAAATGAACTAGCTTGGAAAGTGTGAAATGAAAAAGAACACAAATTGGGGCTTATAGATTTCTAGAAATCCGTTTCTCTCTCTCTCTCTCTCTCTCTCTCTCTCTCTCTCTCTCACACACACACACACACACACACACACACACACACACACACACACACACACACAATTTTAATTCTTAGATTAATAAATAAAAGATTGGAAGAGGTTTTCTTGTTGATTGAGAGCTTGTATGGATTGGATTAGTTGAAGATAATTTTTCTATACATGTGTGCTTGCTTGAGATTGATTTCCATCTCAATATTCTCCATGGGAAAGATTGCACAAAAAGAGGTTTTTTTTAAAAATAAAATATTGTGGTTTCCTCATGTAGATTCCCTATTTGACCATGCTTCCATGTAGATTTCATTTATTTTAATTGTAGCTTCATTTTATTTTTAGAAATTTTAAAATTACATTATTAGGGTAGATTTTTTTTTCAAAACAAATTATGCGATTGCATATTTGTGATGTTGGGTGGGTTTAGAGCAAAATGATATTTAAAAAATATTGATTGGGTATTTTTATAGTTCAAAAAATTTAAAATTACCCAAAAACCTTTAAAAAATTCTCATAGTCATTCATGTGATCGAAAAGTGTGACCCCTATTCTATTTAGAGACATATGTTTCTATGTATGTGTGTATGCATATATATGTATGTATGTATATATATGTACACACATAGGTACACACGTGCGTACGTATGTATGTATGTACATACATATGAATTCACAATTTTTTTATTTAGAGTAAAAATTAAGTGATCAATGAAAACTAAATAAAGCTTCCATTAATGATGATTAAGCTTTTTGCATGTTTATTGAAATTGTAAACATATGAATGTTAAATTCTAAGATATGTAAGAGATATTTATTTTGCAGCAGGAAATATCTTATATTAGAAATGTGAGTTCCTAATTTTGGGATGCACGTGTCATTTTTTTGGCCTCATTTTTCTTGCAATAATTTTTTGACTCATTTTAGGTATTCAGAATTAGGATTGAACCTCCACACTAGGATTAGAGGGGAACCCATTGCAATGTCACTTTAAGTATTTATCTAGTAATCTTCTCCTATTAATCATTGGGTTCTTGTACCTAAATATGGATGTGATTCTCTTACATGAGTATTGTTCGATAATCACAATTGTTGCCTAGTGTTATTGGTTGTCACCATACCGTTATGTGTTATTGGTTATTGATTAACATTTTTCACTATTGTTTGATTATGGTTATAATGTGTATTTTATGCTAGGTTTTGTTTTCTATGACATGCCTACTTTGTGTAAATGATGATTTAGCATGTTTGGACAATCCTTATTATGACATGTATTGGCTTAATTTTCTCTTGAAGTTTTTATGAATCTAAAAGTTGTATTTCATTAATCATTTGAATGTTATGAGTAGATTGAATCAATGTGAAATGGTGAAAATAGGGATCTTAGCCTAGCAATGCAAACTAAGATCTCAAATTTCCACTTACCCATTTCATTGGGGATCATGAAATGGGTTCAACTACAATCCTAATCATAGAGCTAAACACTTGGGGGTTTATGAATCCTTTCATATTTTTTATGAATTTGAATTTATGAAATGTATGTAAATAAATTTGGATGAATGATAGAAAATTAATAACTTTCAACATAAACAACAAGATAAAAAACTATTGGTAACTCTTTAGGTTGTTTCTTAAAGGTGGATGATGCCACGTCTTCTATGGGCCACACTACCGTTGATCGCATCCTTGTTGATATTGACATCTCTTTGCCTCTCTTGGGAGATGTGGTTCTTATGGTTGGTGATTGGCCTTGGACACAACTGTTAGACTTTGAGGGTCTTCCCTTCCACTGTCAAAAATATTTCTCTATGGGCCATCTTGCTTCAGACTGCTCTATCTCTCGCCACAAAGGTGCTGCTACTTGGTGGAAGGATGCTATTGCTGATCACTTGAACATCTATGCTTCTGAATATGATTTGGATGGTTCCTCTTAGGAGGTTGAGGTGCCTTCTACTACTGCTGATGCTGCTGTCGTTTCCATCATTTTGGCTCCTCCTGCCCCGACGGACCCTATTGCCTCTCATTTGCAGCTTCTCAATACACCTACTGGTCCTTCTCCTAATGCTCCGCAATAGCCTTCTGTTATGCAACTATCTCTTGTTCTGCAATAGTTGACTATTGTCTCGCAGCAACTGCTAGCTTCACTGATGGTTAACAAGCGAGTTCCTTACCGCTTGGTCATTCCCTTGATGGCCCCAATAACAGTATCACCTAGACTCTTGTTTGTCACAGGTGGAAGAGGAAGTCCTCCCCGCCTCCCCTTGGATCGTGTCTCCACACCCCTTCTTAAGTTGGGTCTTTGTTGTTGAAGGTTGGACAAGTTTCCTTTGTTCAAACTTGTTAATCTCAGACTTGCTCTGATGTGCTGTCTTTTTGCCTACGAGATTTTCTTTCTTTTTTGATAGTCTATATCTATGTTAAGGGTCAGTGCCCTAGTTAACACTGCTTTTTAAATAAAAAACAAGATACATAATTGGAAATCAACATAGTAATAGAGATGTGGAATAAAGAGATAGAGAAGAACTCGTAGTTGCAATTTGGAGTATAAACCATTAGACATAGTTGGAGGTCACCCCATTCTGAGGGTGTCTTTATCAATATAAGGTTCTAGTTTCTGTATTAGAAGGCTCTATAGATCCATCTCCAAAAATCAACCAAAAAGTGTTAGACAACTTTGGAGGGTGCTCTAGTCTAGGGGTTTCTTCCTATCCAAAGTTTGATACCACTTGTTAGTATCTTCTCTATGCTCTTACAACCCTCTATGTTTTCAGATCTGTACTTGCGCTCACAAAAATAGAGAAAAGTATTATGCTATATAGGGGCTTACCTAATTCAAACCCCATGTTGGTGTTTCCGTCTCCACTACAACAATATTTGATGATAAGATTTTGTCCTCAAAAAGGAAAGAGACTGAAACCTTAATGAAATTGCTTGAAATGCTAAATATTATATTTGAAATGAAACCCTTGCCTTGAAGTCTCACAAAAAGCTTGATGTTTCTTGATTGATGTTAATGCACATCTTCATCATGGAGGAACATATAAAACTTGATCATGATTGCTAAAAACTTAATGCTTGAATCCTTGATTGTTGACTTGTGCTCAATTGCCTTGAATACACTCGATTAAATGGTCAATCACAATGCCTAATGTTGAAGGTCATGTAGGTTATAGTTAAAATGAGAGAGAGTTGTATTTATATACAACTTACACCTTTTCAAATTTAATTTTTGAGGAAGACTGACATTGAGGTGAATTTTTCCACTACTTGCAAAGCCAACTATTTTAAATTCAAATTTGGTGCCAAAATTCCTAGACAAGGGCACTTGGTGCCCTAGTCTCAACAATTTAGTCCAGAACAAAGGTTGTTGAGTAGGGGATTGCAATTATATTTCAAAAAATATCCTGAAACTAAGCACAACCAAACATGAAATAGGAACATTAGGCACAACCACCGAAGTGAGTGTAAAATTATAGAGGTATATAATTTACTACACTAAAGTCAACTCCCACTTTAGTGAGAGTATGAACATGCTCGTACTCTTGGTAAATTGTAAAGAAGCAAAAAATACTTTCATCAAGACATAAAACAAAAAGATAACTCTAAGCTTGGAAATGCAGTAAGCCTTGAGACTTAGGATCTTATCAAGATAAAATTGTGCAACGTGATCAACATAGATAACACACATGGAGCATGAAAAAATAAAAAAGCTATAGGATCTAGGGCTAGTAATATTTGTGAGAGATTACTAGGAGTCATATAAAAACACAAGGTATGACCTCGAGGAATATTACAAACCCTCGTATTCATAGTAGAGGTCATGCTACAAACGGAGTCACATAGGTCTAGCAAGTTGCATTATGCTTGGTGACTCATGCTAGACTGAAGGTCTCACACAAGTCTAACAAGTTGTGTTATTCTAGGTGAGCTTCATGCCAACAAATATTACAAAGAAAAATCCATTTGTTTGTTGGGTAATTTGGACATGAGACTACAAAGTGGGTGATATAGTTGCACCAATAAAATCATGGTATGTGATCAAAGTGTACAAACCAATCTCGTGGTGTTTGTACAAAGTAAAACATAGTGAAGTGTATGCACCCACTTTAAAGTGATTGCATACTTCAATTGAGATCCATTGTAGCATACATCCAAATATAAGCATGCAACAATAGTGAAATGCCCCCAAAGATAGGCATGTCAAAGGCAAAGCTCACATACAAGATAAGAATGCATAAGGGATCCATGATCCAGGGTTAGTATGCGCTTTAGATAAATCATGTATATTGATAATGATTGTTTTGAATTGACTTCATCCCCTTAATACAAAGGAAGAAGATCACATAAGTTGAACCAAGGGTCTTTTTGGGTAAACATGGAAGAGATCAAAATCCTTCAATGCTTTATATCGCCCCCAAAAAACAACACAAAAGAACATGTACAATTGTTTTTTTATGACACATGTATACAACATATAAAAGAATGAAATATGCATAGAGGATTGCCACAATAGTAGTCTCTTTGTATGCTCGTGCCAACAGATCCTAAAGGATTATCCAAAGAGAGATTAACAAATAAAAGACATCTTAGGCAACACATCGTAGGGAAGCACAACACATGCAAGAAAACACACCAAAAAAAGCATTACCACATGAATGAGCTACTTTAGCAAATCATCCATCTCTCAATATTGTTCAACATTATATAAAGATGGTGAAATAGATGATAAAGTAGATACATCTAGTATGATAGATAGAGCTATATTTAGTGCCAAACATGGACCATGCTCTAATTATGGATCACGATGTGTGTCACTATTAGCTAGAGTTAGTGATTTAGAAAATATCAAAGACATCATTATAATTTTAAATAGATTCAACCATGTTATCCAAATCGGTCACTATATGTGATTTGATAGGAGAAGGAGAAGAATCATTTGGAATTGACAACTTTATCTTTTTGCAACACTAGGATAGGTAAAGATCGTCTCTAGGGGTGGGTGATAGAAAACAAGGCTGAGGAGGCAAGACCAAATCAACATCTGATTACTTTGAAAAAAGACTCACTTCTTGTAGCAAGCTCATGAGCCTTGGCATGATGTCTTCGTCAACATTCTCTCACACTGTGATTTCTTTGGTTACAATTCAAAGCTCATATAGGAGGTTAGGTATCACTAAACATCAATTTATTTTCTTCCTTTACTCTAGGAAGAGAAAGAGGAACATAAAGAATCTCCAAAGGCTAAGAGATAGGAGGAGTGTTAGATGGTGTTGGGCTTTTGCCTCTTATCCTTTATAGGATGAGGGAACATACACATTTGATACTCTAGGAGTAAGAAGGATTTCAAGTTCAAGATGTAGTTCACTCATTATCTATGGGGTAGGACGAATTACTTCTATATCCATAGATGTTGAAGGATCATCAGAGATTACAAGAAAAGAAGGTCTTGAAGGATTAGCTAAGGATAACTCAACTATTCTCTTGGATTTTAAACTTTTGATAGGATATGAATAGGTTATTTTCAAGATGTTTAATTGGTTGATGTTTTAAAGGCCAAAAGTAGTCAAGTATAAATTTTCCACATCTTGACAAGGCTCAGAAACCACTATGATATATGGTTGGCACCCATCTTTCAAATGGAAACTTCAAACACTTATGGACCATGGAAGGCAATACTTTCATGGTTGTGAGCCAAGGATGACCCAATTTCACACAAAATTGGTATATGGGGTAGGGATAATAGTAAAAGGAAAATCTAAGTGTTTAGATCCAACTGCAACTGGAAGAGTGATGGAACCAATGGTAGGACAAGTGAAACCATCATACAAATTATTCAATACTTTGGATTTATCATAAGTGTCTCGATTAGTTCATATGTATAAAGATATTATTTTGTAACCATATTAAGCATACTTACTAGATCAATAAGCACCCCATGTGTGGGTTTGTAATTATTTATAGTAGTGATGTATAGTGGTCCATCATGTGCATTATTAAGATATCACTTGAGGTAAATGTGATATTAGGTTCACATTTAGGTTTTTCTCATTTTATAACATTCATTAGATTGTTAGCTTGGTTGAATTTTTCATTAGTGGCTATATAACTATGATTATTAGGCTTAACAATATTTGTGAAATAGGAAGAAAAAGGATTGGTAAATATTTGCAAGTTTTGATTAGGTGATGCTATGGATTTATTCCCATTATCATTCATACCATCCACCTATATTATATTATAGTTAATGAGCTCTTGAATTTAATTTTTAAGACACATACATTTCTTCATATATGTCTAAGAGTACGATGATATCGATAAAAGGTCTTTGGGTTAAACAACGGAGACAAAGGCTTTGATGCATCTACGAGATGGAGAAGGGGGAGCTTAATCATATTGATGTTTAACAAATTAAGCATAATGGAATGTAATGACTCAAATTATTGTGTAAAGTTGAGACTATTTGGTTTGGAAGAAAAGTGAGCTACAATAAAAGGTGTTGTAGCTGCAATTTGACTTTCAATGCTATTGGGAGAATAGGTATTTACCTTAAATGATTTTTTTATTTTGTTTTGTAATGCCTTGGTAAGTTTGATGAGCCTCTTTCGATTTGTCAACTAGTCATAGGTGAAGAACGTTCATATTGATTAACTGAAAGTTGATAATCACAAAGTGTTGTGTACAAGTGTGTGAAAGATGGATATTTCATAAACAAAATCTTATCTCTAATATGTAGGTGTAAATTACCAATGAAAACTCTTTGAATATTAGAAGAGAAAAAGAGATTTATGAATACAAAATTTGATATCTACCAATGAAATTAGTCACTTTTTGTTTAACACCTTGTTTGCAATGCATGAATTCAGTTAATGTAATTTGTGACCTGATATTATTTTGAAAATGTTGAAAAAAGTGATTTATCAATTTCCGAAAATTGTTACTTGAATTATCAGGAAAAGATAAAAGCCAATCAAAGGTAGTTTCTCTTAAGGATACATGGATTTTTTTTGCAAGAATTTCTTGTTCAAAGAAAAAAATTCTCCATATAGAGGTAAATATTGAAACATGAATATTAGGATCCACTTTTCCATTGTATCTCTCAAAATGAGGTATCTTAATGTGTTGTCAAATGGGAGTCTTAAGGATTTGAATGAAAAGTGGGCTACTAATGAAATATGATGGGATAATGGATCAGGATTGGGCTATGTTAGCCAATTGTTGTTGTAAGGATGACACATTTTGCAACAATTAGTTTATGGAGACATTGGTAGGTGAATTGGCTTGTGAAAATTTGGATTGTGATTATGAATTTGAAGGTATATTATGGTAATTATGTGGAACATTATGGTTAGTGGGTGGTGGAGATGATTGATGGGTATTTTGAGAAACGAAAGGAAGATTAGTTGAAGATGGCACATAAGTATATTGATTGATAGGATTAGTCCCACTACTAACACAAATGACATTACCATTTTGGGTTGTAGTAGACATAATAGAGGATGTGTATGTAGGAGTATTGGGTATTATTGTAGGCATGGGCATTGACATCTCAACTTGGCTTTTAGGAGCGGTATATCCAAGAACTTATGCACAAGTAGATACATTTATAGTGTTTTGATCCACTATGTGAGCTATGCTACATAGAATGTCAACACCATGTACATCACCTTGTATCAACTTAGATTATCAATCAATGGGATTGCCTCTTCAGCCAACTATTTTCTACTCATAAATTGTTGAAGACCTTCCAATTCCTTCTCAAGCTTCATCAATTGTTTGTTAGACACTTGTATTGAAGGGTCATCCTCATCATGAGAAGTATGAAGGGAATGATTTTTAGGTATAGAAGGCAAGATGTGTGTTGGATTGTGGGAAGAAGTTAACATGCAACTCATGCTCAACAACATTACTAGTTAAAGCATGGAAAGCCATGAGCCAGTTCTTCTCACATGAATATTAGATTCAAATTAACAAGTTATGAAACCCATAAACAAGTATAAGCTCCAAAATAAAACTAGAGGAAAAGATAGGATAATTAGTTTATGCTTCCAATGCCTTTGATTGTCTACAAAATTAATTACAAATGCAAATTAAAATAATGTAATCAATTGACCAATTAATTAAATGGTATAAAAAGACAACAATAATGCAATTGATTAAACCATGTGATATAGAAATAATATGTTCATTCAACCACTTAATTAAGTAATATGAGATAGGAATATTATGATTGATTAATGAATGCAAGCACATAAACAATATATATTAGAAATGAATGCCTCTTAATCTAAAAATTTCAAGTAAAAAATAGTTCTTAAATTGAAAATTTGAGGTTATGAAAGCATAAGATATGTCGACTTCACAAAAATGAAATGGTGAAAATAAGGATGTTAGCCCAAGAATACAAAATGAGATCCCAAATATCCATTCGTGCGTTTTAGTGGAATCATAAACTAGGTTCAACTATAGTCCTAATAAGACAACTAAACACTTGGGGGTTTATGAATCCTTTTGTGTTTGCTATGAAGTTGAGATTGTGCAATGTAAGTAAATAAACTAGATTGGATGATAGAAAATTGATAACTTTTAGCATAGACAATAAGATATAGAACTAGAAATCAACACAGTAATAGAGATTTGGAATTAGGAAACAAGGAACTTGTAGCTACAACTTGGAGCATAAACTATTAGACATGGTTGGAGGGTACCCTAGTTGAGGGTGTCTTCATCAATAGAAGGTTCCATATTCTATATCAAAAGGCTATGTAGATCTATCTCTTTGAAAATAAGTTGAAAAGTATCAGACATAGTTGAAGGGTGCCCTAGTCTAGTGGTTTTTGCTTGTTCAAGGTTTGAGACCACCCATCATTGTCTTCTTTGAAATACTGTAATCATGTCTATTGTTGAATTTTCATTAGTGCACACAAAATGGGAAAAATATTGTGTTGTATAGGCCTTTCCTAAGTCAAACATCGTGTTGGTGTTTCCACCTACACTACAACAATGTTTGATGAAAAGAGATCTTGTCCTCATAAAGGACAACGTTTGACACCTTCATGTTATTGCTTGAAATGGTAAATTTTACCTTTGATATGAAACCCTTGCCTTGAAGTCTCACACAAAGATTTATGTTACTTAATTGATGTTAATGCATGCCTTCATGATGAAGAAACATGTAAAACTTGATCATGATTGTTGCAATTTGGATGCTTGAAACCTTGATTGCAAACTTGTGCTCAATTGCCTTGAATATGCTAGAATGAATGCTCAATTGGAATGTGTAATGTTGATAGATCATGTAGGTTATATTTCAAATGAGAGAGGGAATTTTATCTATGTGCAAGTTACACCTTTTCGGATTTTATTTTTGAGGAAGATCAACATTGAGGAGAACTTTCTCGCTAGTTGCAAATGCAACTATTGTAAATTTAAATTTGGGGCCAAAATGCTTGAAGAGGGGTGTTGGGCAACCTAGTATCAATAGTTTAGGTCAAAACAAAGGTCTTTGAGTAGGGGATTGCACTAAGTTTTTGGAAACGATCTCTAAATTGAGCACAATCAGACATGAACTAAAAATATTAGGCATAACCACCAAAGTGAGTGTGAAATTGTAGAGGTATACAATTTGCTACACTACACTATGGTATAATGTTTTGTAGTTTATATTATGCTATGAGTTGAGTTGATCTTATATGCTTGTTGCATTCTATGTATGATGCCAATACTTATGAATTATATGTTATGTCTTGAACATTCCTAAGATTGTGAAGTATAATCATTAGTTTATGTTATGTATTTGACTCTTGTAAGAGTTCAGAACCACCATCTATGGTGTTGTACATAAGAACAATGGGTATGCTTGTGTTGTACATGAGGCAAGTGGGTATGCTAGAAAATAATAACATTTTTTATTAAAATATTTCATTTGCTTTATGTGAAAATTTATTGTTGAATTGAGTGTAAGAAGATGTTTGGTTCAAACCTTTTTAAGATAACATTTGGTTTAAAGTGATTGTGCGTTGTTTTGGGTATATCATGTTATAGACATATTAAACCTAGCTAGATCTACCTTTGTATTAGTTTGCATGACCTCTTTTAAGGTTCCTTGCGAGTTATCCTCTCTTTTGTGATGGTTTATTTGTCTTTTGTGCAATCAAGCAGATGCCAATTTAGTTGATCAAGGATTGTATCTCCTAGTTGAGCTACCTCTTAAGAAGGTAATCCTAGTGAGTCTTGTAGCATCCATATTTTGACCATTAATATATTAGGTGAAAGCTTGGAGCATTAAAGAAGTCATAACTTATAAATTAATTTATTGGTCTGATTAAAAATCAAGCACTTTGAAATGAGATTTAGCATAAACAAAGGTTGATTCAACATGCAATATATTTTATTTTCACTTTAATTAAAGTGTCTTATATGCCCAAGACGAGTCTTGTTATGTCTGGCTTACTCAACAAGCTATTTGACGAAGATAAAAATCTTTAGCATGCATTGATATAGAATGGATATATAAGTGTGAGTTGAGAAGTGTGTATCTCAATATCACTCCTTTTGAATGTGTGACAATATTTTATTTTAAGATAAAATAGGAATTCTATAGGCCCCTTACCCATAAAATCCAAAGCTTAGAACAATGGATTCAAGAAATTAACAAACAATAGAAACATATAGCCTACAAATGAACTTCACTCTTTCAAGATTACAATCAATTTTTCAATTTTTCCTTCTTTTCACCATAGTCCAACCTTACATGCTTTCTACACCAAAAGAGACAAACCTTCTTCTCCTTCATTATAGTTTTCAACTTTTGAAAAAAAATTCACTTCAAAAATCCTCTTTACACAACATCTTTAGCACTCCTTTGAGGTAACACATGATGATTCAAGCAGTTCTAAAATAGCCTCTCTATCCATTTCTTCTTTATTTTGGAAATTTTTTCTTGTATTCTCAAGAAGAGCTACATGATTTCTAACTCCTTCACTTTTTTCTATTCGTTTTTCCTTCTCAACAACTATTAAAACCATCTTCTATTCCTTTTCATCCTCTATTGACTAAAATTTGCTTCTCCACATCCTCTTCCTCTTCTAGGATATTGGGCTTTACAACTAAAGAGCAACCCATAAGCAAATTTTGAGTGTATACATGATCCTTCCACCAAGAGGATTGAACTAAGGAATTTTCAGACTTCAAAAATTCTTCCACCTTATACCCCACTTTAAAACATTTCCAACAATGAATGAAAATTCTCTTCTCGTTTTACAATTGAAATCATGTTACATTTTTCACTTTCAGCTCAATTTCTTCATGGTAACAATTACTCAAATAAATTTCAACAAGAAGCCTAGTTGTAGCCATAAGAGTATGTTTATGGTTATTAGGTGACATAGCCATGAACCTACTAAAATAATGCCCCATCTTTTTCAATGTTGAGTGTAACAAAAAATGAAGAGGGAGATTAGAAAGCCTTATCCATATTGATGCAACCTAAAACATTTTTGTGAATGAATTTAAGTTGGAAAAACATGGTTTCAAGAGCAAAGAAGCCTCATTCCAAAACCAAATCATCATAAACCACCACAACAATCTTGTCATAAACCACCACAACAATCTTGTGCACGAAAATAACTAACTAATGGCTCAACCAAAAAAGGCTTCCAAGGCTACTCAATCCATTTGTTTAAGATTGAAAAAAGACTACAATATACCTCCCAACCAAACTTGTCTCCATGAAATATCCCATCTCAAACTCTTCATCTTCACCTACCTCTATCATAAATTTCAACTAGTTGAACCCTACACTTTACTCATCCTCTTTCACAACCTTCTTTTCCTAAGAATGTTGGCTAACAATCTCCACCCAAACCCATGCAAGATCTATTAAATTTAAGCAAAGATATCAGATAAATATTTGATTAGATCAATCTATCAATGAACATTCTGACTATGGGAATCAAAGAGACCACTTTCCTTGTGAATGTGAAATCATCCAAAATGTGATGTGATTTCACAGATTCCGTATGCCACATGTAGTACAGGAAGGGGTACCAGAGAAATATTTACCGTACAACGTGTCACCCCATGATTGGGACGACCTCTGGAGAGTTCCATATGAGTCGTACATCAATAGTGAACGTTAGAACTTTGACATTGATTGATAAACAAATAGAATGTCTAAATTATAAGTTGAACTCTTCAACTTTCTCATTCTGTTCAATGGAATCTTGATTTAGAGGGCTAAGTGGGACAGCCGCGGCCTAATTGTCTGAATTTTCTGTAACGGCAGAGATTAAAATCCTCCGTTTTAACACCGAATAGGCAAATGAAAGCCTCAAATTTCTTTCTTTAAGATCTTCTGCAGAGGGAAGGTAGTTGCAGTTATTAGACTTAAACGTAGGGATTTTTAAAGTTCATGTTTGGATTATGGTTGGATGGATCCTACGAATTTGAAGCCTGTTAACCCTGTGTTTGTTAACACAAGGAAGGCTATCTTAGACAAATTGGGTGATGGTGGATTGCAGAATAAGAAGCACCACTTTGTTTTGGTTCATGAAGGAGGCCATGGAGCCTGGTGTTGGTATAAAACTGCTGACCTATTGCAAAAATCAGGCCACAAGGCCTCTGTCTTTGATTTAGCTGGCTCTGGCCTTCATCCCACACATCCTTCCAAAGTTTCCACATTTGAAGAATATTTACAACCTCTGTTGGATGTTCTTCAATCAATTAAACACCCAGACAAGGTAAAGAAAAAATGTTGTGAATTTTAATTGTGTAGCAGAATATTTTTTTGTTGTTTTTGGTAATAGTTGTGTGAGTTTATTTCTTTAATGTTTTAGATTGAACTACATGATTCATAATCAGAAATAAGGAAGCAATTTTCTTTAATGTTTTAGATTGTACTACACGATTCATCATCAGAAATAAGGAAGCAAAACAAGAGAACAGAATGATTTAGCTTTATTTACAACCGCAGGGGATTCTCTGGAATTTGTAGGCTTGATTACAATAGAAAATTGGACAAGTCTTCATCTCCCTCAAGGCCATAAGTGCATTTTGTTAGATTCTAAAGCAGACATTTTGTACTTGTTTGCTTAAGTAACTCAACAATTCATTTAGATTATTCAAATCTTTATGCATATTAAGGACTTATACCTTATTCTCAGTACAGGGGGACTGTTTCTAAAATTCAACTTACTTAAATCTTCATGCCTATTGAATACTTCTGCCTTGTTTTCAAGTACATCTGGACTGTATAATCACATTCTTTTTGTCCTTAATTTCTTTTGGATTGCAATGAAAATTTCTCTGTAGATTATGAGGGCTTAACCTGCATTGACTGTTTTTTCATAAGGATCATTTTCTGCATTTTTTGTGGTGCTTATCAGATTGATCTTACTTCAGCTGGTATGAGTTTTCTACAGTCTATGGAATCAGTTTCACTTGTTTTTGTTTTGGCATTTTAAGTTTCAGTCAGCAATTCATTATCGGATAAAAGATAATGCAAAAACATACAACGCAATCTTATAAAAGATCTTACATTAATGAAATCTTATTTTCTCACAATTTTTTTTCTCTAGTTTCTCTATTATCTTGTTTCAAAGCAAAAAAAATTAACAGGAGTTTTTTGTATGGCCTTGATTTTCTTTTGTACAGAGATTTTCTGTCATTACAAGCATTGTGAGTATAATGACGTTGTATGTTTAGGAAATGACTATCCAGTCTTTAGAATGCACCAATACAAAGCTACCCTCATACACTATAACTTATATTAACTTATGATGCACCATCACTAGATAAAAATTTCTGAATGTTTATGCATTATATCTGATGCCATATACAGCATGTACTGCTTCACCCTCCTTTCCTAATTATAGTACTTCTATTAACACTACATATTAAAGGGCTTGTGCTTTTACACCTAACTCTTATGCTTTTATACCTCATTCTTCTAATATTAGTTAACTGGTTGTAACAGGTGGTTTTGGTGGGTCATGGATTGGGGGGAATGGCGTTGGCATATGCCAGTGAGATTTTTTCAACTAAGATTGCGGTTGCAGTGTATCTGGCAGGTCTGATGCTGCCAGGAGGATTGCAATTGCTAAAACAAGAGATAAACAAGGTCAGCCACTATACTTGGGCTAAGTTTGTTATTAATTAAAACCCTAATTCTCATAAATGTGGGTTATCAAATAACAGCTAGAAGCCAACAAGGAGGATGACAATCCCATAGAATTCATATGGGAGCAGGCAACAACACCAACCTTTTTGTCTAAAGAAGCATGCAAAGAAACTCTCTATAATATGAGTCCATCTCAGGTTATTGTTTATTTTTATTTTATTTAAGAGATTAGATTTTTACAGTCTATTGTGATTTGTATTTTTGTTTCTGGATTCAATTGTGTAAGATTTTTTGCATCAACATTCCCTGATCCATCATCAAAAAAGAACTTCAAGAAAAAACTAACGAATCACAAAATGTGATCCTAAACGTTGATGCAAAAAATCTCATAAAATTGAATTCAGAAACAAATGATACAAATCTATTTCTTCTGTTAGCTTTATCCAACTGAATTCTAACTTATTCTTGTTATCTTATACAGGATATTCAATTGGCTTCCACTTTGTTAAGGCCTATTCCTTTGGCTGTACAGACAGCAAAGGTAGAAACAAGTGATAAAAGATATGGGTGTGTGTCCAGAGTATACATAAAGACCAATGCAGATAGAGCCTGCCCTGTGAAGGCTCAAGAGGCCATGATCAAGATGAACCCTCCTCACAGAACTCTATACCTCAACTGTGATCACAGCCCATTTTTCTCTGCATCTCAAGAACTTCACCACATGTTGTTGGGTATTGGAAATACTTATGACAGGTGACATAAATGTGAAAATTCAATTGTAAAAGTCTTTGCATGTTACGTATGGATTGATTAAACCCATATTTGTAGCACAATAGAACATGGGGATTTGTTATACTTTTTCAATTATTTCAGAGATGCCCTCATTTTCAAAGGCATTCATGGACTTTGAGAACCATGTTTTCTTTGTTTTCACGTAAGCATATTTCTTTTTAAAGTTTTGACTTTGGAATTTCTCAACTTAATGTGTAAGCAAACTAATTTCTCAACTCAAAATAATAATATCATTAATTTCTCAACTCAAAATAATAATATCATTAATTTCTCAACTCAAATAATATCTCATTGTTTTAGTTGTACCAATAACATTTCTAATTTTGTTAAGGTCATGGGTGATGAGTGAATAGTAATGAGTCAGGCATATCTTTGTTAAGGAGTTCCAACTTTTGTAAGGTTGTGGGTGATGAGTAATGAGTCAGGGACACTTTTGTTAGAGAGTTCGAACTTTTTTAAGGTCGTGGGTGACGAGTAATGGATCATACATACCTTTGTTAGGGAGTTCGAATAGGAAATGACTAGCTATTCTCTACGATGCACCAATGTATAAGTTACTTTTATAAACCATAACTTATGTTTTCGTGCATCCTAGAAGTTGGATAGTTGTTTCCATTTGAATGTTATTAGACAATTTACTAAGAGCTTTTTTTTCTTCCAAAATGAAAATCCAATGGATAAGAAATATAGTGTGAAAGAACAAAAAAAAAATTTACTTTATGGTTTTGGTTTTGGTTTATTTTTATTATTATTTTTATTAATTAATTATTGATTTGAAAAACATATTAAAAAATAGATCACAGAATATGATTTGGAAGTTGATGTAAAAAGTATTTGTATCTAATAATTATTAAAATTATTTTTAATCATTTGTATGGATTATATGAATATTATTTTTTTATGATTACTTTATTTAAAACATTTATTGAATAATAAAATAAATAAAATTTACATTAAGATTTTTAGTAGAAATATCATTTGTAGGGAAACAAAACACACCTTGCAATTATTAAGGTTTAATAAATTGGTAAAAAATAAAAAATATAAACTAGATTTAAATAAACAATTGAGATTATAAATGTTAATGATATTAAGATGGTTAGAATAACTTAGCTCTATTTCGTAAGTTTAAGGCAGCTGATGAAGGATGCTTAGTAGTAGAATGTAGTCAATGATTGAGTTTGAGATCTATAATTGAACCAACACTACCTTAATTACCATAAACCTACTTAGAAAGTTTCTTCTACTACTAGATGAGGCTACACACACATCCTTTGCTCTTGTGAATTGTAGAACTTATTAAGGATGTTCTTATGTCTCAAATTAGGTGGTGATGAATTGTTGGTGTGTAGAGTAAGGTTTGATAGCTAGTCATAGTAGATTGCTAATAACCAAAATTGGAAGACAGGATAAAAAAGGTGCTCAAATTAATTCCATGTGTTGAAATGATCTAAGCCTAGGAATACCTTATATTTAAACAAAAAACACAGAGTAAGAAAATTGATGAGAGCTTATAAACTAAGAATATTGTCCCACCTTAAAATGTAATGAAATTGCATTTTATCATAAACAATATTTAGAAATAGAAAGATTATCTTAAATCTTATCTAAAGAAAATTAGGAAGTAATGAAATATTATCACATATTTTTAAATAATTAGACATAATCTTATGTAATATCCACATGAGCAAGATGAATATACCCTAATGTATAATGATGACTTGTTTACAACCATACCCTTTTAAGTCCAACTTTAGTGAATGAAATTGATGGATCCTAACACTAGACCATGCTAGGTACTCACGTACGTAAGATATCCCCCCAAAGAGAGAAGCCCTCCCTATTAAAGAGAGAAAAGAGATGCACGCCCATTGAAGATAGAGAAGAGATCCCTCCATCAAAGAGAAAGAAAAGACACCAAGTGTATCAACACACTCTAATTCAACCCTTCCACCCCTTTTTTTAACACTTTATTTAGTGTGTTTACAAAATTACCTAAATCACATGGAGCTATAGATTTATCTAAATTCTTACATCATTTTTAAAAAGAGAGTAGAAAATAACTAAAATTTGATTACAAAATTAGATTTTGTGTGAAAAGTTGACTAGGATATAAAGTAGTGCCAAAATTTGAGTTACAGTTCAAAAGTTACCTCTCTTGGCTAGGAAAAAGTGTGAAAGGTAGGAGAGACTTGAACTTGATACCATACTAAGGCCATCAATATGATAAGACATTAATTGTGTAGTTTTGGTGGTATGGCAATGAATTGTACAATATGGGTAAGTGTAGAAAGATAGGGGACCAAAAAGAAGCTACACCACTTTTTGGTCTCATTCAACACATAACACAAACATGTAATAACATGCTCACATTATGGCTTGGTAGTGGTTGAGCCTAGGCTTGATCACTACCAAGCCATAACGCAAGCACACATTATATCAAGCTTGCATTATGAAGAAGTAAAGCTCTCTCTCTCTCTCTCTCTCTCTCTCTCTCTCTCTCTCTCTCTCTCTCTCTCTCTCTCTCTCTCTCTCTCTCTCTCTCTCTCTCTCTCTCTCTCTCTCTCTCTCTCTCTAATTCTTTATAGCTCACACTCTTTCTCTTCCTCGGACTATATACATAAAATAAAAATTTAAGTATAAGTGGCATTTTAGTATACATTAAATTAATTTCTTATACTTTAAGTTATATTTCATGTATATATTGGCATGATGTTTGAGAATATTTTCAAATCTCTAGGACTTGCAATATAGATTCTAGATTCTAGGTCATGGAAGACAATTTTTCGAACTTAGTCAAATTTTAGTAATTAGCAGGCTCTTGTCATATTTCTATCTCTCTCTCTATCTCTCTTTTTGTCTCCCTCAAGCTCTATACTTATCTCTCTCCCTATCACTCTCTCTTGCCCCTTTTCTCTCTACCTCTTTCTCACCCTTCACTCTCTACTTTGTCTCCCATCTCCCTCTCTCTAATTACCTCTCTCTCACACACACGCACACACTCTCCTCTCTTTCTCACCCTTCTCTCTCTCTCCCCTTTCCTCTCTCCCTCTCTCTACATACCTTCCCCTTACTCTCTCCTTACCTCTATTTCTCTACATACCTCTCCCTCTCTCTATTTCTCTACACATATCTTCATCAGCCCTCCTCTCTCTATTTCTCTCTATCTCACCTCTCTCTCTCTTCCCCTCTCCATCCCTCCCTCTTTCCCTCTCCACCTCTCTCTACTTATCTCTATCCCCCTCTTCCTCTCTCTCATTATCTTCCCTCTCCATCTATCTATCTATCTTCCCTCTCACTCCCTTTATCTCCCATATCCCTCTCTTTCTACCTACCTCTCCCTCTCTCTCTACTTCTATCTCCCCTCTCTCTTTACCTCCTCTCTATAATTATCTCTCTCTCTCTCTCTCTCTCTCTCTCTCTCTCTCTCTCTCTCTCTCTCTCTCTCTCTCTCTCTCTCTCTCTCTCTCCTTCCTTAAATCACTCTCTATCTAACTACCTCTTCTTCCCCGACTCCCTTCCTCCTCTCTCTCCTTCTCTCTCTACTTATCTCTATCTCACTCCTCTCCACTTCTCTCTTTCACTATGTTTCTACCTACCTCTCCCTCCCTCCCTATTCTATTTCTCTGCATACCTCTCTCCATACAAAGTCCTCTTAGTAGGACCCCAAAGGAAGGGGGGTCCTTTATGCCAAAGAAAATTTATAAGTCTGGTGATATTTGATTGAGTTTCAAAGATTTTATAAAAATAATATGAGTGTCATAGTTTGGAATTGAAATATATTTTACTAGGTCTTAGAACCCCTCTCAATTGGGCGATTACACATTGAATTTTTTGGAATGATCACCGATTATAACTTTACGACATTAATATTTTTGGGTAAGTTGGGCCATTTTATTTTGCTTCTTACTAGTTGCTAGTCTTCAATCACTAGTTGATGAAATATTGTGAAATTTGTTGGGTGTTTGGTATATTCTCTAGTCATCAATAATATCATTAGTTGGGCACATGAGTTTAGAAGATGTTCAAAAGGTTTGGTCTATAGAAATTAACATTAAAAAGGTGAATGAAGGTTTACTTGCTGGCTAATATTCCTCATAGCTGGGCATGATTGTTCATGAGCCAAGCACACAACATCAAAATTTGAAACAAAGTTTTAGAAACCCTTATGTTGGTCTAACCTATTTGTAAGGTGGATGTGAGGCTTGCAGGAAGTGTTGCAGTAGACAAGGAGGAGGTTACAAGTCAATTTAAAGATTTTAAGGTGAGATGTGAGCTTGGATTGGAGAAATTTTAAAAACAATAGTCCCTTGTTATTATTACTTATTTTACAAAGTCTATACTTTCTATTCACAAGGTTATGAAAATTGTATTTATTCAATTTGTAATCATACTTTTTGTTACATCAATTATTAAATAAAATATTAATGTTATCTCCTTTTTGTAAAAAGAAATATAAATAGCTATTGGAGTTGATTTTTACTCTATGCAGTTACAATTGTTCACATAATATTATTGTTTAATAAAAATTCCAAAGTTTCAAACATCTTGAAGGACTAATCTTTAAATTGGTATCAGAGCAATTGATCTTGCTAGCCTACTTGGGTTTTTATCTTGATGTCTGAAATTATTTAATGAATTTAGAAGATACAAAGTATATCACTTGCAGGAGTAGGAGAAGGAGAGAAAGAGGTGTTCTTAGTTGAGACTAATAAGAAGAAGGTAGAATGTGGGATGAACATGACCAACAAGATCCCAATATAATGGCCATATGAAATTATTTGGCTAGGGGAAAATGGTAGTTGGTTTAGTCAATAACCTTAATGATGGAGACCATGAATACGAATAACAAAAATAATTAGGGTGATCATGAGAATAGTGGAAACAACAATTGAAATGGTGGGTATAATGACAACAAAACAGAAGGTAGCAACACTAATATTCTAATAAAAAATTATAGGAGAACTAGTAGAACCACCCTTAGGCCTCTAATACCTAAATTTGTATAGGCATGACCTAGAGAACAAGTAGGACAACACAATGGTGGTGAAGGTTGGGTAGAGTATTAAAGGGAGTATCAATCATTAAGTGATGAGTTTCATCCATCTATGTACTTGGTAGAATTTTTTAAATAGAATGTAAAAATAGTCTTAGAGGAGAGAGAGGAGAAGGGAACAACAAATATTTGCAGTGCAAGGTGGGTAAATTAGCCATGCCTAGCTATGATGGTTCAAGTAAGTGTACTATACATGATGGGGTGCAAAAAATAGACACCTATTTCAAACTCAATCTCGTGATAGAGATGGAATGAATTAAGTTTGCAACCTGATTTAGATGGAGAAGGTCATGAGTGTTGGTACCATGGCTTAGTGACCTTGGGGCATGATAGTATCACTTCCTATACTGATTTCACTTAGAGATTGATTGATAGATTTGATATGAAGGATTCAAAACTATACTTTAGATAATTGAAATATTTGAGACAAGTTGGTTCAGTTGACTCATATGTTTTAGAGCTCGAAAAGCTAGCAGTTATGGCCATAAATGTCTCTAAGAATAGATTAATTGTTCTCTTCATGGAGTGATTCTCAAAACCACTTCATGGTTGGATCAAAGCAGTTAATCCTAATATCATGCAATATGTCATGAAGGGGGCTAGAAATTTAGAGATTTCAAATCCTAAAAATAGATTTTAGCCAGAACCATTTTAACATTAAAGAGATAAGGAACATTTTCAAAGGGAGTGGCCTAAGACAAATGCTATGGATGGTGAAGCTTAGGAACTAAATAGAAAAAAGTTAAACTTTTAGTTGCAAAGAGCCTTTGGAAAATGGCCATGGGTTTTTGGGGAAAGGAAAGGTTCATTATATTGAGGTGGTTTTAGATAGTGAGAGGTAGAAAGAGCTAATGGTAGAGAATGAAGTGATTTAGATAGAGAGAATGTGAAGGAGGATGAGAATTTACCCAAGGGGCTGCAAATGTATAACTATTGCTACACTTTATATCATTCCTAGATATAACTCTTTTAGAGTTCATGGGGTTCTATAGGGACAACAAATAATAGTTTTGATTGATAGTGGGGAAACTCATAATTTTATTGATTCAACCTTGGTGGATAAGTGTTTTATATATAGGCAAAGGACTTTGAGGGATTAAATGTAATAGTAGCAGATGGCTTCAACATGTATTGTACCAAATAGGTCTCATAACTACATATTTCTCTATGAAATTATACTATCATTGATGATTTCTATGTAGTTGATTTGAGAGATACTAATGCTATTTTGGGCATTCCATGGATTCATTCATTGGGAAAGTGTCCATAGACTTTTTAGTTTATGGAGTTGACATATAGAGTGGATGGTAATAAAGTAGTCTTAAGGGGTTTTTCAATTGGTTCTCCCAAGATCATGACAATGTAGAGGATAAAAAGCATACGTAGACATGGAAATGTTGCATGGGCAACCCAGTGTTTGATTTCATCCAAGGACTCTACTCATAGTAGTGGATAACATCATGTGGATATTCAATCTATATTTAATAAGTATAGTTTATTTTTCAATGATATTCCTCCAAGGAGACCTTTTGACAAGCGTTTTGAGCATGCGATCAAGTTAGAGGAGAGATCTAAGCCTATTATTACCACCCCTTATCATCATCCAAAAATATTGAAGGAGGAAAAAGAAAAAGTGATTAAGGAGTTATTGAACATGTGACATATCAGGCCTAGCTTGACTCTCTTTATTTCTTCAATTATTCTATTGAAGAAGAAGGATGAGACTATGTGGATGTTCATTGATTACCATAAATTGAATAAAAGGACAATTAAAATACAAATCCTATCCCTAGGATCGATGAGTTGTTGGATGAGTTACATTGTGTAGTGTATTTTTTGAAGATTGATCTTCAATTGAGATACCACTAGATTAGAGTGAGGGAGTAGGATATTCATAAGACAACATTTAGGTGTCATTACGATCACTATGAGTTTCCATTCATGCCCTTTGGGCTAACCAATGCTCTCACGACCTTCCAATCTTACATAAATCATATTTTAACAAACAACTGTGAAAGTTTATTCTAGTATCTTTTTATGATATTCTTATATACAAGAAGACATGAGAGGATTACATTAGACATCTTGATGAGGTGTTGGTAATCATGGAGGCACAATCCCTATTTTACAAAGCTTCTAAGTGTGATTTTGGAGTATAAAAGACTCTTTATTTAGGACTTGTGATTGGTGCTAATGGAGTCTAGGTTCACCAAGAGAATATTTACACCATTTTGGATTGGCCCCTGCCAAAGATATAAAAAAAATTGTGGGAATTATATAGCCTATGCAGATATTCTAGGAGGTTTGTGAAGGGGCTCCCATAACTTTATGTACCTCTCACAGACTTAAGGAGGTGATGAGTACTTGTTTTAACATTACTTGACTTCTCTCAACCCTTTATTTTAGAGTGTGATGCTCTAGGTGAGGATGTTGGGGTAGTATAGATACATAATAAGCACCTCATTTCTTATGAGAGAAAGAATATACACAATGAAGAGGAATTATATCACATTTATGATAAGGATATGCTTGTCATCATGCATGCATTGACAAAGGTCAAAATGGATCACAACAACTTGAAATAATTATTGGATAAAAATGGTTTGAATGAGAGACAACAAAAGTGGGTAAGTAAAATGGTTTGAATGAGAGACTACAAAAGTGGGTAAGTAAAAATGGTTTGAATGAGAGACAACAAAAGTGGGTAAGTTGAGGCTGAGTAGGTGAATACAAAGCAAGAGTTTTAGTGAAATTTCCATCAGAAATAGTCATGTCCCCTGATCAACATCCAATATATGCATCAGCTGTAGCAAGCCAAGGTCTCCCTAAGATGACTAGATATCCCCCTAATGTAGCTTTAGGAGATAAGATCAAAAAATTTGCCCGATATTGCCAGGAATCTAGAGTAACCACAACAACTTCAATCATACCATCAAACCAAACTGTAGAACTGTCAGCAAGCTGTAGAATTGTAGGAGTAGGCCTGAGACTAGTTATGTTAAGTTTTTGCATAATATCCTTTGTCATTACATTGATGGTTGCTCCCAAATCTATTAGTGTGTTCTTTATCTGAGTGCCATTGATGACTATTTTCACAATAGGACTACCAGGGTCAGAATATTTAGGTATTGAAACCTTGCCCAACATAATATCAACTAGTTGACCCATTACATGTACTGTTTGCAGATCGTTTTTCTTCCTACCTGGTTTCTTTAAACATGCTTCTTTAATTGCTTTACCATAGATAGGGACATCCTTAATAGCCTCGAATAATGCAATCTTAACACATATGTGTTTTAGCTGATCAATAATATTAAAATTTATATCCTCTTGCTGATGACTCTCTTCAGCTTGCAACCTTTGAGGAAATGGGGGTATTTGCTGATTCTGAGGAATTTGGGTTGTTGGACTAGATATTTCCTTTTCCTTTTGTACTTTCTATGTCCCGAATCTAAGGTGAATATCACTTATAGTAAGAGAATATGTTGGGTATGTTGGCAATATTGCATTATAACAGACAATGAAAGATTGTTGGCATTTTATAAGGATATTGAGAAGGTTGTTGATGATTATGGATATAACTGATTAAAGATGTTTTACTGTCTTGATATTATTATTTTGTCATTGATGTCAAGAAATTGATTTTCTAATTCAGTATGATGTTGCCATATCTTGAGAAGTATGATATGAAGATTATAAAGATGTCGGTAAAAGACACAGGAAAGAATATAATGAATAAGGGGATGAATAAGGTATTCAATGGGCAACTACTACCGAGTCAGACAATGATGAGATCATGATGTTTTAGATTGTTTTAACATCATACATATGTTATAAATTGTAAAGGTTAATACTATACTATGTTATCAATCAAAGAACCTAGTCGGTAAACCCTAAGGTTATCGCTATTGGTTAATGAAGGCGGAATGTCTACCGAGTGAAGTTTAGTATTCACCGAGTTGTAACCGAGCTATAACAGAATGCATTAAATGTTTACATGCGGTATTTAATGAAGGAAGTTGATGAGCTAGAGCGGATTAAATGATTGGTAAGCCATGGAAGAAGTTTGTTAACGAATCTAAGGCAATGAAAAGTCGGCATGAAGATCTACAGCTCAGATTGAACCGCAATACCCTGGCACAAGTTCCAAGACTAGTATGCAAGTTCCAAGGCGGGGTAAAACATTTTCAGATCGAAAGATGCATTGAACTTGGACAAGATTGAAGATCTGATGGCTATGATTGATCATGGGAAATGTGATCAAGGAGATTAAGCAATTATCTAATTGTTTATAAATAGGAAACTGTTGATAAACAATGTATGCGGGCAAGTGTATGCACAGGGATGCTACATAGTGATTACTGAGCACATAAGCTTGAAGACCTGTTTGAATAACAGAGTATAGAAGCCCAGTAGATAGACAAGATTAGTTCTATGTCTAGATTGTATTGAACAAATAAGAATCTGCTTTAGCATTTTAGATGTGAAGTTTCAGATAGATTTTTATTACTGTTATTTTGTGAAAGTAACAAAAAATATCTTAACCGAGTGGACTTAACAGTCTTATATGTAAACCCTCTAGCAAGGTGACATTCTGATTGAGTGTTTGAAATCCTTTAACAAGGTCACTTCTAACAAAGTGAAGATCCTAACAGATCTGAGGGAAATCCCTTAACCGGGTCACATCTAGCAATGTGTTTGTAATCTTTAACAGGATTTGCTTTTAACCGAGCATACTCTAGAAGAGTATATTTCTTAGTGGGTCCAAAATCCCACAGTGGTTTTTCCCTATTTGGGTTTCCACATTAAATCTGGTGTTATGAGGTTTATATTGTTCATATGCTTTTGAGTTTGCATGTTTAACAATTTTGGTTATATTACTGATATATATGTTACCGAGGTTGAATCTGATGTTTTTATGGATGATTAAGTTTGTATGATTCACCCCCCCTCTCATCTTGTTGGCTATTGGATTTGTACTTATATTAAGTATTAGAACTATCAGGGTATTGACTAGGATCAGCTGAATATACTTGTTATTGTTGTTGAGGCTTGCTATGATGATTTGGCATGGGTTGAGTTGGCAGTTGTGTGGGTTTAGGTGGAACAGTATTAGGAGCGGGAGGTGACATTATAGCAGGTTGTTGAGGTTGTTGCAGTGGTTGTTGATACCCAGAAGACTGATTTGACCATTGTTGACTTCCTCTCCATTGAGGAGTAGGTTGCCAATTCCCTAGGAATGGCTACCATGGTCCCTGAGATTGAGACCAATTTCCTTGTGGCTGCTACCACTGTGAAGATTGATTGGCAAAATTTTACCCTTGGCCTTGAGGGTTATACCAATTTTGATCATTTCCAAAATTTTGAGCATATGGAGGCTGCCACTGATTATTTTGTGCATAGGAATTTCCATTATAACCTAAAAAAGAAAGTGGATCAGGAGGCATACCTTGTCTTGGAAAATTTGGCCTTCTTTGAGCAACATAAAAGATTTGTTCATCATCTCCATGTATTGGCTTAAAATCGGGAACATCAAGACTTGCAACCAACTTACATCTATGACAGTCTCTATTCTTCTGCCTACAATGTGGACAGAATTATGCAATCATTTCCTTAGCTTCCTCATGCTTCTTCTTAGCTTGAAGTGTGTCTAACTGAGTAGCCATATTGTTTATGATATCCTCTTTAAAATCCTTCAAAAGGTGACTGAGCTCCATTCGTGACACTCCATTACTGGATGTTGATGAAGACACTCCCGATTTGAAATGCCTATTCTTCTGAGTAGAGGATCTGGAATATTTTTGACAAATTTGGCTGATGTCAATTCGTGTTGATTGATTTATATCACCACCTCCCATAAGGTCTAAACCATCTGTGAATTATTCAATGATCCCTCTCAGATATATCAACTTAAGAGAGTCTTCATTTAAAGTATTATGCTTGGACTTCTTGACACTGAATAGAAATGTCTCCAAATAATCTTCTAGACTCTCATCCTCCCTTTGTGTCATTCTGGAGATATCATCCCCATGGCGGTTAGTCCCTCTACAATAATCTTTATATTTCTCAAGAAACAACCATTTCATCTCATCCCATGTATTGATTGTACTACTCCCTAGACTCATAAACCATCTCAAAGATGATTCTTTTAAAGTGGCAGGAAATATTTTAAGTCTATGGGCATCTGTAGTGTAGTCATAACTCCTACAAAGGACATCAAATTCAAACAAGAAAGTATCGGGGTCCTTTTTCACTAGTCCATAAACTTTAGGTAAAGAAGCTGGAGTGTTCTTAAGGTTAGCATTATCTTGCAAATTAGAAATGGGGAACTCAAATGTTGGGTTCACAGGTGGAGGTGGGTTATTCCCCCCGCCTCCGGGTGGATTTCCTTGCATTGGTCTTTGAGGAGAAATTACTGGGCAAGGGTCCTCTACAGGTGGTCCAAAGAGGAAATGAAGGTTGTTCTCAGAAAGTTCAAATGCAAAATGGTTCAAATTATCTGGGGCTTGATAAAGTACAACAAATGGGTTTACATCGGGTGCTTCATATGGATTGAGTCTTGTATGATCAGGATAGTTAGGAAGGAATCTATCTTGAGCATCTCTTCTTCGTCTATGCATGTAGATTAATGAGAATTACTTAAAACTCACTAAACTATCAAAACCAACTATATTGAAAACTTAAAAATTCATGATTATGACAGGTTCTTAGTTTGACACCATCCCCAACAACGACGCCAAAAATGTTTGCCTAGCCAATTAGAACAATAACTAGACTTACAGTCTTAACTCAAGGATTGGCCATCTATCTTGAGTAGCTATCATTTCCATGACTGAGGATCATTACTTGTCAACCCAGGGATGTATTACTTGAAATGGGCCTGCATTGTATATGCACTAAGTTCCAGTAAGAGTCGCTTTGTATTATTGCAACAACTAAGTCTATCTAAAATAAACAAGCAGAATTATGATAACTTGAATGGCTACAAGAAATATTAACATTAATAGATGATTCCAACTAAATAACTATTAACTAAGTTTAAAGCTAACAAATAGGGATTACTCTATCTGCTTTGGTTGTAGGAACAGTCATAGGATCTGTTTCCAGTGGTTGTAGGAACAGTCAGTTGCTAGAACATCTACTGCAGCAAAAGAAAACTTAATCTAACAATCACACAGGAATACTCACCAAGTGGGCCCCCTTGGATGAGTGTATCCAAACTTCAAAATGATTCTATATGCTCAGAATAACATAGTCTTTATTCATTATTTTCAAAAGTCGATACAATGCATAAAATAAGAGAAATGCTTCTAACTCTGGAAAATGTTGACTAACCTCTACGAAGAGGTTGAGGTCTTTATTTATAAGAAAATTATAACAAACTTTCAACTACTTAGATCATGCACATGAAATTAGGTGGAAACTTTTATTACAACAAGAAGAAGAAGTCAATCCACAGAGAATGTGGAACTTTACTAACACGCAACCAAGAATATAGCATGGTAGTTTTTACTAGATCGATGCTTGTTGGAGACAACCATAAATGAGTCTAGAACTGCCTCACTATTCCTTTGTTGCTTTACTCTAACACCATCTTCTCCATTGTCTTAAATGCTCAATCGCCCCGAAATATGTCCAACTGTTTGCATGGCGTGATTCTCCATTTGGCTTAACTCAACCGCTTTTGCAACAACTTATTTACTCATGCATTAAAGTTTAGAACATACAAGCATATAAATATATATCTATTTCAATTAATCACAACCATTATACATCCACGCATGATATTACCATAATAATCCACATAGCTATAGGAATATTAAGGCAAAACAATACAGGGTTCAGTGGGTTTAGCTATCATTCAAAATGCACATAATCAAAACTTTGATACATCTCATGACCTTCACATTGTCCCAATATGGAACTTAAAACACAAGAAAAACTTATCAGTCGTAGAAATAAAAGAGTTATTATTTTAGCTCATCATTTGCCCCCCAACTTAATGTCTTGCTAGTCCTCTAGCAGGAGGAAAATTCATTACTCGGGCATTGAATCGAAAATCACCTACAGTACCCTGTCTCGTGCCTCCTGTAGCTAGGTTCCAATAAAATCCTTTCATCTTCTCCAGCCTATCCCACCTATCTTCCTCCACGGTCTCATCATACGGTTTATATGTAGCTCGGCATCCCATTAGTGACCACATAAGAATAGGTGGCTGAAATATCAAAGGTAGCCAATTATTGCCTTTTGTCCTGCCCAAGCGGATATACTTGAGAGCTCTTTCTATGGTTGCATGATAGTTGGGAAAAGAATGAGGTTCACCTTGCTTTAGATCCTCTGGAAGGTTGTTCCAACATTGAGCCAGACGTTCAACTGCAGTTTGATTCTCAGAGCTAACCAAATTTTCATACTCCTGAAATACTTCCTCTCCCAATGGTAAAACTTGGCTTTTGACATCAGGTATATTCAACAGTTTTTGCCAATCATAATACATCTATCATGGGTTTTTAACCTTATCTCTTAGTGGCAGTGGACAATCAAGTTCCAAGTTCCTGTGCATTCTAGATTGTACTCCCATACTAATTTCATTCTATATCCAAGACATCAATGCCTTTAACTGAATATCACCAATATATGGCAGGGGATTCAATTCATTATTAGAAGAGACAACATAATTATGCAAATAAAACTCACAGCGCACATTTTTAATGGCTATAGGAGAGCTTTGGTAAGCAATATAAAACTCCTACAAAGTCTCCAAAGAAGGACTTGGATCCCTAAGAATGCGGTTAAGTTTAAAACATAGATACTGTTCCTTCAAATACAAAGCATAAACTCTTGGTGGAGCCCTGCATTGCATTAACTCGGGAACCATGTTTACTACAATATCTAATTTATTTTGCAACTCAACAATTTATTTATCCCTCTTTTCAATTTCCTTTTGTTGCTTGTCAATTATCCCCTGTAGCCTACCTTTTTCTATTTCCCACTCCCTATAAAATGTAAGTTCAGTTGATAAGCTAGTGAGATATGAAGGGAGCCTATGAGAAATTACCTGAGGGCTCAAAATCTTATCGCTTGGTTCTACAAACTGCTCTGCAATTAGGGCTAAATTTGTTAGTCTTTCAGCTTCATTTCCTTCCTACGGTTGGCTCTCTTTCTGATTGTTGTGCCCTAATTCTAATTTTCAACCAAAATAACCTCACTCACACCTCATGTTGCTTGGGATTCTGCTTAACCCGATGACTTCTTCTTAATGTAAATTCTTGTGTGGTTGTAGGAGGTTCTGCGACAAGAAAACTCTCCTTCATTTTTTCACTTTTTAGCTGCATGAGGAATCTGCACTTCTCAAGTTTGTTCCACGGTTTCTTCCCCTACATCGCCTTTTCCCTTACCTTTCCTTTTATGAAATGTAGCCCCACTTTGAGTTTGAGTGGAGGGCTGCTCAACACTTGGCTCAATTATTGTTCCTTCTACGCCAGGTAAAGCTTCCTTGGCAATAGGAGGTTTGATGGTTGTAGAAACCCTAGAAGACGAGGCTTCTCCGATGTTTTATTCTTGAACTGCAATTCCTTCTGCAACAAGAACATCTCCTTCTTCAAATTGCCTAATATCCTCAAACTCGCCCCATGACATCTGAGAGACATCCCTAAGAGACAGTTCTACCAATAATTTGATTAATCCATGATGACTCACAGAACAATTACTACCCTTCTGTGTCTCTTTTGCACTGATAGAAATGAGGCGATACAAAACATTCAGGATATTCATTCTTTGGCCATGCCTCAGATGACTCAATAATTTAATGTGAACAAAATGTAGATTAGAGTACTTACCATCATATCTTAAATACTTCATTACATGATATGCAACCTGCGACCATTCTCCTCGAAGAGATATCCGCTTAGTTCCTTGCTTGTCCATGCTAAGAGGTCCATCATCTGGGTGAGTGAACTTTGTCCTTGCACTTCTTGAGTCCTTAGTCTGGGGAAATAATTATCCATCATGTGGCAACCTGGTGACCTCTGCTATTCTCTGCTCTGTGGTTATAACCTGTAACCCTTTGACAGAAGCTTCCCCTTCACTGAATGTGCGCATAAATTCTTGTGCAATCTCCTCATTAAAATCTATCAATTTCAAAATATAATTGATCCACCCATAGGTCCAGAAATAGGGTTCACATTGGTTAACTTGTAGCAAAGCTTCATGAGTCACATGCTCATGGTGGATAGGCACACCTCCCATGGCTAACTTGATAGTAAAAAGTTTCACTACAGCAAAATGCAAAGTGTTGCGATATCCTGCAAAATTTGAAAATCCATGCCCCGTAACCTTTTATTTATCCTACAATACCTTTCATCAACTATGGTGGCAGGAAAGGTATACTCACCCGTGCTACAAGATTTCACATCAATACTAAACTCATTAAATAATGATGTCAAGTAAATTAAAACACATCATGGACAAGACACATCATTATCCAATCGTAAGTAGAACCATAAAACACCCCCCAACCCCCACAACTTAAGATTACACGTGTCCACGCATGCGAAAAAGGACAGAGTGAGAAGGGAATGCAGATTATGCGAATCATATCAGGTAATCATCATAATGGAAGTATAAATGCATAATTAAAGAAAAATAAATAATATACATACCTGCAATCGTGCTAATTAATGTTGCAATCAAACGGTTATTTATTCATAATATGAGGTGACATGACGTGAAGTGGGTGATGTAGCAGAAATAGAGATGAGATGAGATGAGGTTGATGAGAAAATTTATTAATGGAGAACGGTATTTCCATAAAATATGGAAATGTTTATTATGAATGCATGCAAAAGGAATTTTAAGATTCTGGACCGAGAAGGCCCCCTGCAGAGGCTATAGGAACTATGGTTTGCACTTGGCTGTCAAATTGTTGCAGGAAGTCTTCTTTTGTAGCAGGCTTATGATAAAGACATAATTGATGACCATTGACCAAAAGTTTGAATCCGACTAGGTCTAGTGTTGCCAACCGAATTGCTCCATTTTGAAAAACATCAACAATCTCATATGGGCCCAACCATCGTATCTGTAGCTTCCCCATTGTATCCTTATACCTGGAGTCATATAACAATGCCCAGTCTCCAGATTTAAATTTTCTCTCCTTAATATATCTATCATGTCATTTAGCACGTTAATGTTGAATAATTTATGTATGTTTAACAACCATCTTTCTCAGTTCATCTAGAGCATTCAATTGCATGATGCAGTCTTTTTGTGCTTCTGATATAGTCATATTCAATTGCAAAGTTTTCCTAAGAGTTTTATGCTCAAACTCAATGGGCATCATGGTTATTTTTCCACACACCATTTCAAAAGGTGTAAAACTAGTTGTTGTCTTCCATGTTGTTCTATATGCCCAAATGGCTTCAGGAAGTCTATTTGACTAATCTTTCTTATGAAGATATATTGTCTTGGTGAGAATAGCTTCTAAATCCCTATTTGTAACCTTTACTTGACCATTTTCTTCAGGATGGTATGGATTAGATTTCATGTGTCTGATATTATATTCATTAACCAATGCTGCAATTAGTGAGGAAGTAAATTGTGGTCCTTGATCTGAAACAAGCTCTCTTGGTACTCCATATCTTGTAAATATTTCCTCATAGAGAAATTCAGCTACCTTATTATCTCTTGCATGTGTCATTGCTCTTGTTTCCACCCATTTTGTAACATAATCAGTGCATACTAGAATATAGGATTTCCCATTGGAAGGAGAATCAATTGGTCCTACAAAATTCAATCCCCATTTGTCAAATGGTGCAACCAATATTTGGGCATACAATGACATTTCATTAGGTTTGGTGGGCCTACCCATTCATTGACATCTATCATATTTTCTAGTATATTGAGCTGCATCTTTATGCAAAGTTGACCAATAATACCCTATGCTAAGGATTTTAAGTGTTGTTCTTTTAGCAGCAAAATATACTACACATGGCTCATCATGACATGCATGGAGAATATCATATGTTTCATCCTCTCAGACACACCTTCTTAAGACTTGGTCAGGTCCAGTGTAAAATAAACACTCAGTAATCCAAGAGAAATTGAAACTTTTCTCAACTAGCAACCTTCTTTCTTTGGGAGAAAAATGAGAAGGCATCTTATTAGCAACTAAATAATTTGCAATATCAACATACCAGGGAGTGTGAGATTTTATCAAGAACAAATGTTCATCTAGGAAAGTATCATCTATTGCTTCAGGATTGTCTTGCAATTGAAGCCTAGAAAGATAATCTGCAACTACATTAGCTTTACTTGGTTTATCAACAACTATAATATCAAATTCCTACATCAATAGCAACCATCCAACCAATCTTCCTGTGATTGAAGGCTTGTTCATAATATATCTTATTCTTGTATGATCAGTATGCACATATATTTGATATCCTGTGATATAATGCTCGAATTTGTTAAGTGCATGTATCACTACCAACATCTCCTTTTCTGTGACAATATAATTAAGCTTGGGTCCCTGCATATTTTTGCTGATGAAATAAATTGCATTCTCTAAATTATCTATCTTCTGGCCCAAAACTGCTCCTATAACATAATCAGATGCATATGTGTGAATATGAAAAGGCAATGACCAGTTCAAACCTTTGAGCACTGGTGCTTGAGTCAATGCATGTTTGAGCTTCAAGAAAGCTTCATGGCATGAGGAAGTCCAATAAAACTCCATATATTTAGTCAAACGACAATATAAAGGTCCTTCTATTTTACTAAAATCCTTAATAAATCTTCGATAATATCCAACATGACCAAGGAAACTTCTAACATAGTTTTGCTTTGTGGGGACAAGAAGGTTTTTAATGACTTCAATTTTGACTGGGGCAACCTGTATTCCAGTTGTATAAATATGATGCCCAAGAACTATGCCTTCCTGCATCATCATAAAGTATTTTTCACTGTTCAAGGATAAATTGTAATCTTCACACCTCTGTAATACTTTCTTTAAATTCCCCAATGCCTCTTCAAACTCTGAGCCATAAGTGGTAAAATCATCCATATAGATCTCCAGCTATCCTTGGAAATGTATGAAAATATGCTTATGACTGCTCTTTGAAAAGTAGTTGGAGCATTACATAACCCAAAGGGAAGAACATAATATGCATGTGTTCCCCAAGGGCAAGTAAATGTAGTCTTTTCCTGGTCCTTTAGAGCAATTTGAATCTGGTTGTAGCCACTACTTCCTTGCCAAAGAATCTAATACTTGATCCATAAATGGTAATGGAAAATGATCCTTCCTAGTTGTTGAGTTTAGAGCTCTGTAATCTACACATACCCACCATTTACCTCATTTATTTGGAACTATGACTAGAGGCGACACCCACTAACTATCTGATATAGGATAGATAAATCCAACACTTAACAATTTTTGTAGTTCCTCTTTAACTATCTCCCTTAATGCAAGATTAATTCTTCTTTGTGGTTGTCTGATCGGTCTATAGTCTTCTTTGATATAAATGCGGTGTGTACAAATCATAGGATCCATTCCTTTCATGTCTTTGTAATCCCACGCTAAAGTGTGTTGATGACATTTGAGCAAATCAACCAGTGTTAGCTTCTGAGTTTTTGTGAGCTGATTATTGATATTCAAACATTTATTTGGATCAACTTCCACTTTGATAGTAAGATCGATCTGAGTTGCTTCAAAAAGATAAGAAGTGCGGACTTCCTGCGGCAACAAGGTATGCAATATGTCAGTGACTGCACAAAAATCCGATGCTGCAATACTTGATGTTAGCTCCTGTGATTGCTGCTCCAGACTATATTGATTTTCCAAAATATTAAAAAGGACATAATCGTCATCCTGGAGTCGTATAAATGATTTTCTATTAATCATCATAAGATGACTGACATAGTTGACTTCCCCTTCTAATTCCTCCCCAACGTCAGGCCAAACAACTTGTTCTTGATCAAGTTGGGGCTGAGTAGGTAAATATAGAGCAAGAGTTTTAGTGGAATTTCCATCAGAAATAGTCATGTCCCCTGATCGGGATCCAATATATGCATTAGTTGTAGCAAGCCAAGGTCTCCCTAAGATGACCGGATATCCCCCCAATGTAGCTTTAGGAGATAAGATCATAAATTTTGCCAAACATTCCCAGGAATCTGGAGTAACCACAACAGCTTCAATCATACCATCAAGTCGAACTGTAGAACTGTCAGCAAGATGTAGAACCGTAGGAGTAAGCTTGAGAATGGTTATGTTAAGTTTTTGCATAATATCCTTTGTCATTACATTGATGGCTACTCCCAAATCTATTAGTGCATTCTTTATCTGAGTTCCATTGATGACTATTTTCACAATAGGACTACTAGGGTCAAAATATTTAGGTATTGAAACCTTGCCCAACATAATATCAGCTAGTTGACCCATTACATGTACTGTTTGCGGATCCTTTTTCTTCCTACCTAGTTTCTTTAAACATGCTTCTTTAATTGCTTTACCATAGATAGGGACATCCTTAATAGCCCGGAATAATGGAATCTTAACACATGTGTTTCAACTGATCAATAATATAAAAATTTATATCCTCTTGTTGATGACTCTCTTCGGCTTGCAACCTTTGAGGAAATGGGGGTATTTGCTAATTCTAAGAAATTTGGGTTGTTGGACTAGATATTTCCTTTTCCTTTTGTACTTCAGTTATAACTGGAAGGGACGGGTTAGGCAAAGTTGTCTCGGATCTAAGGTGAATATCACTTATAGAAAGAGAATATGCTAGGTATTGAGTAGGATCAGCTGAATATACTTGTTGTTGTTGTTGGGGATTGCTATTAGGATTTGGCATGGGTTGAGTGGGAAGCTATGTGGGTTTAGGTGGAACAGTATTAGGAGAAGGAGGTGTCATTATAGCAGGCTGTTGAGGCTGCTGTAGCGGTTGTTGATACCTAGAAGACTAATTTGACCATTGCTAACTTCCTCTCCATTGAGGAGTAGGTTGCCAATTCCCTTGGAATGGTTTCCATGGTCCCTGAGATTGAGACCAATTTCCTTGTGCTTTCTCCCACTGTGGAGATTGATTGGCAAAATTTTTCCCTTGGCCTTGAGGGTTATACCAATTTTGATAATTTCCCAAATTTTGAGCATATGGAGGTTGCCACTGATTATTTTGTGCATAAGAATTTCCATTATAACCAAAAAAAGAAAGTGGATCAGGAGGCATGCCTTGTCTTGGAAAATTTGGCCTTCTTTGAGCAACATAAAATATGTGTTCATCATCTCCATGTATTGACTTAAAATCGCGAACATCAAGACTTGAAACCAACTTACATCTATGGTAGTCTCTCTTCTTCTACCTACAATGTGGACGGAATTCTGCAAGCATTGCCTCAACTTCCTCATGCTTCTTCTTAGCTTGATGTGTGTCTAACTGAGTAGCCATATTGTTTATGATATCCTCTTTAAAATCCTTCAAAAGGCGACTGAGCTCCATTTGTGACACTCCATTACTGGATATTGATGAAGACACTCCCGACTTGAAACACCTATTCATCTTAGTAGAAAATCTGGAATATTTTTAACAAATTTGGTCGATGTTAGTCCATGTTGATTGAGTTATATCACCACCTCCCATAAGGTCTAAATCATTTGTGCATTCTTCACCGATCCCTCTCAGAAATATCAACTTAAGAGAGTCTTCATTTAAAGTAATATGCTTGGACTTCTTGACACTGAATAGAAATCTCTCTAGATAATCTTCTAGACTCTCATCCTCCCTTTGTGTCATTCTGAAGATATCATCCCCATGGCAGTTAGTCCCTCTACAATAATCTTTATATTTCTCAAGAAACAATTGTTTCATCTCATCCCATGTATTGATTGTACTACTCCCTAGACTCATGAACCATCTCAAAGTTGATTCTTTTAAAGTGGCAGGAAATATTTTAAGTCTATGGGCATCTGTAATGTAGTCATAACTCCTACAGAGGACATCAAATTCAAACAAGAAAGTATCGGGGTCCTTTGTCACCAGTCCATAAAATTTAGGTAAAGAAGAAGTTGGAATGTTCTTGAGGTTAGCATTATCTTGCAAATTAGAAATGGGGAGCTCAAATGTTGGGTTCACAGGTGGAGGTGGGTTATTCCTCCCACCTCTTGATGGATTTACTTGCATTGGTCGTTGAGGAGCAGTTACTGGGAAAGGGTCCTCTACAGGCAGTCCAAAGAGGAAATGAAGGTTGTTCTCAAAAAGTTCAAATGCAAGATGGTTCAAATTATCTGGGGTTTGATAAAGTGCAGCAAATGGGTTTACATCTGGTGCTTCATATGGATTGAGTCTTGTATGATCAGGATGGTTAGGAAGGAATGTACCTTTAGAATATCTTCTTCGTCTATGCATGCAGATTCATGAGAATTACTCAAAACTAACTGAACTATCAAAACCAACTATACTGAAAACTTAAAAATTCATGACTATGACAGGGTCTTAGTTTGACACCATCCCCGTCAACGATGCCAAAAATGTTTGCCTAGCCAATTAGAACAATAACTAGACTTACAATATTAACTCAAGGATTGACCATCCATTATGAGTAGTTATCATTTCCATGATTGGGGATCATTTACTTGTCAACCCAGGGGCGTATTACTTGAAATGGGCCTGCATTGTATATGCACTAAGTTCCGGTAAGATTCACTTTGTACTACTGCAACAACTAAGTCTATCTAAAATAAACAAGAAAAAATATGACAACTAAATGGCTACAGGAAATATTAACATTAAAAGATGATTCCAACTAAATGACTGTTAACTAAGTTCAAAGCTAACCAATAGGGATTACTCTGTCTGCTTTGACTGTAGGAACAGTCACAGGATCTGGTTCCAATGGCTGTAGGAATAGTCAGTTGCTAGAACATCTACTGCAGCAAAAGAAAACTTAATCTAACAATCACACAGGAATACTCACCAAGTGGGCACCCTTGGATGAGTGTATCTAGACTTCAAAATAATTCTATATGCTCGCAATAACGTAGTCTTTATTCATTATTTCCAAAAGTTGATACAATGCATAAAATAAGAGAAATGCTTCTAACTCTGGAAAATGTTGTTTAACCTTTGCGAAGAGGTGCAGGTCTTTATTTATAAGAAAGTTATAACAAACTTTCAACTACTTAGATCATGCCCATGAAATTAGGCAGAAACTTTTATTACAACAAGAATAAGAAGTCAATCCATAGAGAATGTGGAACTTTACTAACACGCAACCAAGAATATAGCATGGTGGTTTTTACTAGATCGATGCTTGCTGGAGACAACCATGAATGAGTCTAGAACTACCTCGCTATTCCTTTGTCGCTTCACTCGAACACCATCTTCTCCACTGTCTTAAATGCTCAACCTATTTTGCTAGGTGTTAGAACCCTTCTCAGTTGGGTGATTACAAAATAGAAATTTTGGAATGATTAATCGTTATGCCTTTGTTGGGCATTAATGTTTTTGAGTGAGTTTAGTGATTATATTTTCCTCTTACCGGTCTTTAGTATTTAGCTAGTCTTGGTGACGAAATATTATGCAATCTACTAGGTGGTTAGTATTGTCTTTGGTGAATGAAGGTTTACTTGATGGTCGATACTCTTCATAGTTGGGTGTGAATGTTCATGAGATGGATGCACAACATCAAGGTCTGAAATAGGCTTTTAGAAACCCTTATGTGGGTATAATCTATGTGTAAGGTGGATGTGAGGCATGTAGGAAGTTTTGTAGCGAACAAGGAGGAAGTTGCAAGTCGATTTGAAGCTTAGAAAGTGATATGTGAGGTTGGATTGGAAAAATTTTAAGAACAATCCAGTCCCTTATAATATTAGATTTTTAAAGTGATTTGTTCACATTGACAAAGTTTATTTCTCTACTCATCCCTACAAGTGAATTTTTGTCTATGACCTATCTTTCCAAAGATCTCAAAGTTCACACAAGTGCAAGTGGTAGCCTAAAGCTTCACCTAGAGATTATCATACTTCAACTTACCAAACACTTATTATAGATGTTGTTCCTTAGACCATAAATTAATTACTATCCTCTTGTCATTCAATAGGCCAAATGACCTCCTAATAAAACCTCAATGGCTCCTCTACCCCAAAAATATGTGATGGATGGACCGTCATGGGTAACAAAAGTTAGTATGCAACTGCTAAAATTTGTGGATATAGAATTTATATATAGTATATTAATTAGGTAAAATAAGCAATTCTTGTAGGGTTGATTAAAATCTATTTTGCTAGGTGTTAGAACCCTTCTCAGTTGGGTGATTACAAAATAGAAATTTTGGAATGATTAATCATTATGCCTTTGTTGGGCATTAATGTTTTTGAGTGAGTTTAGTGATTATATTTTCCTCTTACTGGTCACTAGTCTTTAGCCAGTCTTGGCGATGAAATATTATGCAATCTGCTAGGTGATTGGTATTGTCTTTGGTCACCAATAATATCATCATCTGGGTGCATGAATGCAGAAGGCGTTTGAAGGGTTTGGTCTCTAGAAAAAAAAAAAAAATTAAAGGTGAATGAAGGTTTACTTGATGGCTGATACTCCTCATAGTTGGGTGTGAATGTTCATGAGATGGATGCACAACATCAAGGTCTGAAATAGGGTTTTAGAAACCCTTGTGGGTATAATCTATGTGTAAGGTGGATGTGAGGCATGTAGGAAGTTTTGAAGCAAACAAGGAGGAATTTGCAGGTCGATTTGAAGCTTAGAAACTGAGATGTGAGCTTGGATTGGAGAAATTTTAAGAACAATCCAGTCCCTTATAATATTGGATTTTTAAAGTGATTTGTTCACATTGATAAAGTTTATTTCTCTACTCATCCCTACAAGTGATTTTTTGTCTATGGCCTATCTTTCCAAAGATCTCAAAGTTCACACAAGTGCAAGTGGGAGCCTAAAGCTTCACCTAGAGATTATCATACTTCAACTTACCAAACACTTATTATAGATTTTGTTCCTTAGACCATAAATTAATTACTATCCTCTTGTCATTCAATAGGCCAAATGTCCTCCTACTAAAACCTCAATGGCTCCTCTACCCCAAAAATATGTGATGGGTGGACCATCATCGGTAACAAAAGTTAGTATGCAACTAGTAAATTTTGTGGATATAGAATTTATATATAGTATATTAATTAGGTAAAATAACCAATTCTTGTAGGGTTGATTATTTCATATTTAAAATTGTATTACCTATCTTAATGATTTAGTAATGAATGTCACTTAAATTCATTTCAATAAGTAGGATTTTGTATTCTAATATTCCAACTCAACCTTAACTTGATGGTACACATATCATATGGAATATGTCATCACCTAGCATTTCTCTTTGGTTGCAATTTACTGAATTTTAAGTGTATTTCATAATTAAATAAACTTAGTCTTAATGAAAGGCTTGGTGAATATGTCTATCATTTGATATTTTGTTAAGCAATATTAGAGACAAATCATTCCTTTGGGAATGCACTATCTACTGAATTGCTTATTAAACCAACAAATTACCTAGGTGGTATTCATAGTTCCTTAATACTCCACCTCCATAGTAGAAAGAAAACCATTACTTGATTTTTTATGGGGGATTTTATATCATCCACAAATAAACTTTAGTTTCCTGATATAAGAGCATGATCTTTTAGGATTATCATGAAATCTCTTCAACTAAGAGCCAAGGATTGAGAGGTATCCAATCATTCAGGTGGTATTCATAGTTCCTTAATACTCTACCTCCATAGTAGAAAGAAAACATTAATTGATTTTTTATGCGGGATTTAATATCATCCACAAAGAACTTTTAGTTTCCTAATGTAAGAGCATGAGCTTTTAGGACGATCACGAAACCTCTTCAACTAAGAGCCAATGATTGAGGGGTATCTATTTCACCAAATCCGTCTAAAGAACAATCTAAACCTCATCCCTTATGATGTCTTGAGGTCTTGCAGTAACTGATTTTCTATAATATAACATATAATTGTTCTAGATCCCCCCAAAAAAGTGTATCCTAGTATAGGTCCTTAATTACTAACATCTCTTAGGCCTAGTCAAAATTAGTATATCACACTAACTTGTTTCCACTCATGAGCTCAAATATTTTGACTCCCATGAATTTTTCCTTTGGTGTATCTAAAAATACTCTTTGTTGCCTACCAAAATTTGTCCTTGGGTTCTTGCATACATGTGAAAAATAAACTTACTACAAATGAAATATCAAGTCTAGCATGAGTTAAATAGATAAGACTCCCAATTTAGAATTTTTTCTAAAGTGTTACCCCAAATTGATAAGGAGTTGAATTAGGTTTATAATCTATCATATTAAACTTAGTGAGCAAGTCCAAAGTATGCTTAGGTTGAGATATAAAGATCCCATGATCTTATTGAGTCATCTAAATCCAAAGGAAATTAATCCAATATTCCAAGATCTATCATTTTGTATGTTTAATTTTTCATCCAAGATCTATAATCATCTTGCATCGCTTCCTCCCATTATTCGTTTCTCTTGCTTCCTCATACATTTATGGATAGCATGTATTCATTACTTTTTTCATTAATTGATTGGTTTTTCTTTCTACTTCCTGAAATCAAGGAAGTTTCGAGACCCCTTCTTTTCATTGGAAAGTAACTTTTTTTTAATAGATGGTGTTTCTTTTGTTGATACTTCATGTCTTCTTCTATTACAACATCATTACTTGCTTCATTCATAAATGCCTAATTTCATTCAACTTGGAATACTTAGTTATCTTTTATAACCATTGATCAATATTATTCAATGTGAGGAACATGTAGTGTAATGATCCCAAGTAATTAAATTGATTTATTGTTTCTTTTGATAGAGGCACATAATCTTGACACATGAACATTTTATTAACTTTGAAAAAAATTGTTTTCTCATTCAATACATTATCTTTCCTAATAATGATACCATAAATGGAAGGATTCTACAATCTCTAAGCCTTGCATGACTCTAAACACCCCATCATCGTGTACTTGTGGCTTTTTGGATCCAAATTCCTCCTTGCACCCTTCACACTTTTAGACCCATTTTTTATGTCTCTTTGTGTATATGCTTGTAATATATGATTGTAGTAGCCAATTTGAAGCATTTGGTACACTAATTAACACTTATCCCTAAACCCACTAGTCATCATTCCTAACATTTGCCTACTTAAAACTAGATCAAATAGTGCAACCTAATCCACCTTATTCAAATTCTAATTTTTTTTTTGTAAAACCAATAATTCTTAAAGTTAATTGTTAGTCTAATAACCCATATACCAAAATATTTGAATTTAAATGATTAAAAACATATATTTAAAAACATTGACGTTAATGAAATTGTTTTAACTTAAAAAACTATCAATATTGTATTATAGTTAAATGTATTATTGATACTATTAGAAAAATTTAAACATCATGAAACAAATTATACTTTTGTAGCCCATGTAACCACCAGTTTCCTGTAATTATCTCTACTTCAACTTTGTGAAATAGATAATTATTTAAATAGATAAAGGGAAGGGACTAAATGAGATGAAGTATAAAATTTCTCAAAACCTATTTTATTTTTAGTATCACAAACACATCAAATTAAATGCTTCTTTTTTTTATTGAAGAATATTTTTATATTCATACGTAAATATAAAATACAAAAAATATTCAATACATTGAACGTCGTCATCACATAATCATCCATCACACCCAAATGTAAATTTTAAACCTTTTATTCAATAACTCCTGCAATTCATCAATCACATCATAATGCAAGGTCTTCATCAGAGACTTACATAAAATACTAGTGAGATCATTCTGGAAGGTATGGATCTGGAATCCTTTCAACAAGAAAAGATGCTCCTACTGGAATATGAGGATATCTTGTCCAAAGAAGAGATTTTCTGGAAACATAAATCGAGGGAGAACTGGCTTATTATGGGAGACAAAAACACTAAGTTCTTTCATAATGTAACAAAGATTAGAAGGAGTAAAAACTGGATATCAAAACTAGAGTCCAAGGACAACCGGATCATAGAGGATCCTGATGAAATTAAGGAGGAAATCATTTCTTTCTTTTTCAATCTCCTAAACAACTTTGAAGGTTCTCAGCTACTAGAGAAAGGAAAGATGTTGGATGTGATCCCCAAGATCATAACAGACAAGCAAAACCAAAATCTAAATGAGAGTCTAAAGATGGATGAAGTTTTTCAAGCCCTCGATCAACTCCCTTCGGGTAAAGCTCCTGGCCCGGATGGCTTCCCAGCGGATTTTTACAAGAAGTGTTGGCATATCTTAGGTCAGGATCTTGTGGCAGCTCTGGAATCCTCAAGGAGATAAGGAAGGCTTCTTAAGGAAGTTAACAACACATTCATCGTCCTCATCCCTAAGAAGGAGAATGCAGTAAAGCTGGGTGATTTCAAACCCATCTCACTTTGCAACACAGTTTATAAAATCCTCTCAAAAGTCATGATGAATAGAATGAAGCCCCTCATGGAATCAATCATATCAGAAGAACAAATAGGGTTTGTTGCAGGTCGCTCAATCCTTGATGGAGCCATAATTAGCACAAGAAGCAATCCACACTCTTCAAAGTACTAAAAGACCAGGTATGATGATTAAAGTTGATATTTCAAAGGCTTATGATAGTGTAGATTGGCGCTTCCTTTGCAAGGTTATGCAAGCCTTTGGTTTTGCAAAGCAGTGGATCGATTGGGTCTTTGAATGCATCTCCACCCCGAAATTTTCAATCTTGGTCAATGGGAAACCAGAAGGCTTTTTTTCCTCCACAAGGGGAATTAGACAAGGAGATCCTCTCTCTCCTTTTATCTACATTATAATGGGGGAGATTTTGGGCAGAACAATAAAAAGAAGCCACATGAGCAATCTTTTAGAGGGAATCAAGGTAACTAGAAACTTTTCAGTCACACACTAGCAGTTTGCAGACGATAATCTCCTCTTGGGGGCAGCAAAAATCAAAGAGGCTTCCCACCTTAAACAAATTCTAGACACCTTTTGGAAAGCCTCAGGCCAAATAAGGAATAAGGGAAAATCCAAGGTCTACTTCTTTTCTACCTCTAGACAATTGCATTCTAAAATACTTTCAATTCTGGATTGCAGCGAAGGATCCCTCCCTTGTATCCATTTGGGAATCCTAATTGATCATGGCACTGGGAATGCTAGATCGTGGGATCCTCTTAAACTAAAAATGGATCAGATTTCAAACTCCTGGAAAGGGAAATGGCTATCCTGGGCGGGCAGACTTGTTATGATCCAAGCAATATTAGCGGCCCTACCCATCTATCTTCTATCCATCCTATCTCTCACAGCAAGTGCAAATGCCTTTCTTATTAAGAAAATGAGGAATTTCTTTTGGCAAAACTCAGAGGAGAAACACAGGATGGTTATTTGGGGTCCTTCTTGCCTAATTTGTTCCAATAGTAGCCTCTCATGGTGGACTGCTCCCCTCGCAGTTTATTAACAGTATAACTGGAAGCACACCATTGAGGAGGATAACACTAGTTATGGTTAGGTGATTATAAGATAACTCAACATATCCAAAGTGTTAACATATTCGGCTAGTTACAGTTTACCAAAATAGAATCAGCAGTCCACTTTAGAAACTAGCTATTGTGATGGGCTAATTGCTTATTTTGGTTGGTTGTCTATTTGTTTGGGCTGCCTTCAGACTAAATCTAGGCATAAAATATTCATCATTTTAAAGATTTGTTAATTTGTCAGAAAAATGTCAGAACAGAACAAGCCAGAGCCCTATTTTTTGCTACTTAAGTTCTTCATGTTAAGACTCCCTATCAAAAATCGGAATGGGTCATTTAGGGCCTGTGTAAAATGACAAGTATAACTCATGCAGGATATGGCTTGAAGGATGGTTCGGGGATTCTATTTTATTAACTTTCAATAGAGCTTGCGAATGATGAGTTTTGAAGGGTTATGAGTTCCTTATCTTATAGAATTCTATCTGTTAGTATTGGGTGTGCTAAACTTCATGTATTTCCTTAATACAAGCATGTGATATGGCCTCACGCGTTAAAGGGTAGATATGAGGTCCTTTTTGGTGCAGGAGCACCTAGGACTTAGGCTCATAGTCCTTCCACAATTTTGGCTTGTACTGACCTTAGCCAAGTCAATTTTCTAATAAGGACTCTAGGAGGGTGCAAGGTATGTGTGTATGTTTGATTTGAGTCAAGTGTAGGCCTAGTTAAGTTAGTTTTCTTTCTAGGCTTGCATCTTTGTGAGTAGGTGGTAGCTTGAGTAGGTAAATGACCTTCTTGTTGGTCAAAAGAGGAATAAATGGGTGTGAGAATTAGAGAGTTTTAGAATAGTCTTAGGAATGTTTAAAAAATCATGAGTAATGACTTGTAATTGGTTGCTTAAGTTTAAAAGACAAAATGTGAAAAGTTGTAAAAGTTGTCATGACAACTTTGGTCCTAAAAGAGCTTAGCAATGGAGTTAGGGTTATCAATTTGACCTAGGATGCCTCCATACATGGGGAAGACTATTTAAACCTCCTCTTGCATGGTTACCAAGGTTGGAAGTTTGATTTTGTATGTTTGCTAATCGGAAACTACTCATTTTCGAACCGGTATCACTGTTTTGGTCTTCTTTTGCATAAAATGTGAACACTGATGGATTGAATCCATTGATCCATTTTTGGATTGTATTTCTTTGGTGCGTTCCAGTACTATTTGGCTCATTTCATGCTTTGTAGATAGGGTGTGTTAATACTTTCATTATTTTGTTTCCAAACAACCAGTTTTTGCTTGTAAATAGTAAATTCTTGTAAAATGGTTGCCCCATAAAATACCTCCATGCTACCATCACGGCCTGTTGGGACATGGAAGGAAACCCTATGTAAAATGTAAATATGTAGGGAGGAGTTCTGGAAGTGGAGTTCATCATTGTTACCACCTTTTCCTAGGCGAGTCCAGGAGCAACCCGACTAGAGGAAACAAGGTGTAAATTGAGTGCATACTGCAGGGGTGAATACAAAACCTTAGCCAAATCTTTTGGAGAGATTCATGAGGTCCATACAAAGTTGAAACTACAAGGAGAAGCCTTGAAAATATATTTAGATTCCCATTCCACAAAATTGAACAGTCACTGTCGGTTAAAGGCCTAAAAACCCTAGCAATCCCTCATTTTTGGGTTAGGGTACTGTATGGAAAGTTGGGAAGCAAAAACCACCAAAATATCTTGGGGATAGGTGATTGATTGAAGAAAATTAATACTCTTTGCAAAGTCTTTTGGACCGTAAAACCAAAAACCCTCAAAAACCAGATTTAGGAGGCCTAATTGGGGCTCATCCTTGTAGCCCTATTTCTAGGCAATTTCATGAAATCGGTAAGGGAGATGAAGATTGCACAACCTCAAGTGGACCTAGTTGGATTGATTCCATGGTAAACACCACCTTCACACCTCTACAATGAATCACAACAGTATAGGGGTGAAAAGTGAGAAATTGACAAGTTGTTGTCAAGATAGCAAGATTGAGCATATGGGAAACACAGTGAAATGGTAGGGTTCTTAGTCAAACACTTGTTGCAAACACCTTGAGACTGGTAAGGAGAAAGTCCTAGAAGATATTGGGAAGGACTTGGAGGTCTTGGAGCATAGCTAGACCCGGTGAGGTTGGTGGAATTGAGCAACACCAACTAGGTGAAGTGTGAGCAAGCTAAAGAAACCCTATCACTTTTATCCTAAAGTCAATGCAAACCGGAAGCATCCTGCTGGGTTGATTTCAGGATACAAGACTTTGTATCCTCCCCTCCAAAAATATTAATGACTGTTGTGCAACTGGCTGGGAAGGATAGTAGACAAATATCTTGGATATATGATTGATTTATATTTTCCTTATTAGTAATTGTTGTCCACCTTGAACACGCACGGAAGTATGCTAAGAAAGTACCTATCTCACTATGTTAAATGAATATCTTAGATGTATGATTAGTTATGAATTTTTCTGTAACATTTGAATAGGATTCACTGATATTTATTTGTAAAATCAGGGGTGTATGTTCCTTTCACATTGAGCATATATATGATAAAATAACTACATATTCCTAGGATATTGAGAAGGATATGGTTCTAACAAATTGTGCCCGATAGTTGGATATATGTTTTGGTTTATTGCTATGTGCAGGAGGCAATAGGAAAAAGAGGAAAAACATAAGGAACTAAGAGTACCAGGAGAGGTTTAATAGGCAAGCATCATGACACTACTCTGGAGCCAAATAAACAATACCACCACAACAATACTAATGAAAGATTTAACACAATAGATATTGTGTATTTATGTAATCGGCTGGACAAGCCATAATTGTAAAAACAAAGCATGTTTCACTGTTGTATGGCAAAATGCCAACCCACCCGGAAATTTATGTAAACTTGTATGCTAGGAAGAAATTCCTTGGGCGAGACTGGAGGTTTTCTTGCCTCGATTCTTTCCTACCAATGCCCACACTGAACCGAGGTGTAATTCTTAAAATTTAATAGAAATATTGCGGCTACGGCCTATTACCTATATATATATATAATATAATATAAAATATTATTAATATAGTCATAAAAATTATAAAATAACAATATAATGTATAAAATAAAAAAATGTTTTAATAATTAAAGTATTAATATTAATAATAATATAATAAGTCAACAATATAATATATTAGTAATTAGAATAATAAAAATTAAGAATCAGATAATTTTAACATTAATAATATAAAATTAATATTTTTATAATACAAATAAAATACAAGATTAGATTATGCCTAAGATTGAAAGATCATTTCATTGAATAAATATTAATGTAAGATAATACAAAATAATATATATATATATATATATATATATATATATATATATATATATATATATATTATTTATTAGAAATTGAGAGTAAACAAAGAGTACAAGGAGGCTAGGCCTCAGAACAAAAAAGCTATCACCGACTTAGGACAACATCAAAAAGAAAGTGAGTGTAATTGATCATGTACAATTGCACAATATAGTATGTCCATAGCAACGTCTGACAATAACCGTAAAAGCAAAAAGGAGCCAAAAGAGAACACATCAGTGCAAGATATCATCATGGGCTCCAACCCATGCCTCCCACCCACCTGGGCCTTCCATCCACACAATGTTCTTACGGTTTTGAAACTGAGAAAGCATCTCCACCTGGTCAAAAGAAGGCTCCCTGTTATCCTTGATCTCAATGGTCAACATCTTGAGGGCCTCTTCGAAGGAAGACAGGTTCTTTGCATTTTGTCTCCACTCATAGCCATCTTTCAACTCATAGATGAACATAGTAGCATGCCCATCTCTGAGAAACCTCAGGAGCTTGTTCCTTTCCAAGTTCATATTAATGGAAACCTGCACAACGATGTTAAAAAAGGTGAGTCCTCAAAAAGACTCAGTAAGGGCCTTGGCTTGGCCTTCAAACCTATCTTCATTCCTTATCTTCCATATATACCAAAGAATGTTAATAGAAAGAATAAAACAAAAGATATTAGCATCTACTTAAGCCCCTGAATATAACTAGAAATGATTTCCATAATGTTCACAAGACCATTATATAGATCCTTTCTGAGAGGATGCCTGTCAAGCATCATGAGCCATTTAAAGCATTTAATTTTGGGAGCAACCGGACTTTTCCAGAGCCTGTTAAAAAATTTCTGCCAATGCATGATAGATAAATCAGTATACCATAATAGATTAACGTAGTTGGTAATGGAATCATCATAAGCCAAAACAGTGTAGATATTACGGGCCTTGATTTTAGACAACAGAGAACTATCAGCCCATTTAAATGAGAGAAATCTATGAGATTCAACATCATAGTCCTTATGAAGACCCAGATCAACACAAGCCTTCTTAATCATATTATAGGTTCTTATTTGAGTAAGGGGGAGGTTATACTTGGTACTAAGTTCTTCCCAACTGATAAGAGTGTCATGTTCCAGAATATCAATTAAATAGGTTATCCCTTTGTTGGCCCAAGCTTTGGTTGAGCAACCCTGAGTAAGGGCCAAAGGTTTGGCAACGTGGAAGAGATTCCACCAAATAGATCTTTCGCCATGAACAAGGCCATTACTGTTGACATTAGTGTTGACCATATACTTCCTAACATACTCCCAAGCTTTCCAAATAGATTTAAACACACAAGTACCTTGGACGGAGATAGGAAAACCACTAGCAACAAGGTCACTAAAGGGTAATCCTTTCCAAGACTTAGCACCTTTCAGCACAACCCTCTCAATATTGCTTCTAACCAAGACCTTCCAAGGTTCCTAGCCCTCAAAAGAATGGACGATCCATTTGGTTGTGAGAGCAATACCCTGGGTCCTGAGATCTTTCAGCCCAAGGCCTCCAAATTTTTTCTCAATATGACACCACTTCCAGTTAACAACATGCATTTTATTATTCCCTTTGCCATCAGACCACATGAATCATCTAACAACCTTCTGAATTTCAATAATTTGATAGTTACTAAACATCCAAGCAGAAGAATAGTAGATATTATAGGAGGAAAGGATTTTCTGGCAAACTTGGACCCTACCAACCAAGGAAAGGAACCTGTTGTTCCACTTATTAAGTTTCTTATCATTTTTCTCCCTAACCCATAACCACATATCCTTAAGGGAGGGAGAAATAGAGAACGGTATACCAAGATACCTGACAATTTTGTTGGGGCCACCCCATTGGTAGCCATACTATCTAAGCCAGTCAGGAGGGTGTTCTTTCCACCCCAAGAAAGTCGACTTGGACTAGAGATCCAGGCCCCAGAGATCTCACCAAATATCTTGATTTTTTGACTGAGATTCTCCAAGTTCTGATTAGTGATCTCAAGGAACAGATTCATATCATCGACAAATTGAATATTCAATAGGTCATTATCATCAAGAATCCTAACCCCTTTCACATTAGGGGAGAGGGAATTATCCCTTAGGAGGTAGAAGAGAGCATCAGAGGCAATGACAAAAAGAGCAGGGGCCAGGGGGCACCCCTGTCTGATAGAACAAGACAACATTATGGAGGAGGAGAGGGTACCATTAACTTCAATATGGGTAGAGCCATCTTGGAGGAGGACCTTAACATAATTACAGAACTCCCTAGGGAAGCCAAAAGCTTCAAGCATCATGATAATAAAGTTCCATTCAACCCTATCATAGGATTTCTCAAAGTCAAGAAGAAACATAGCAGTGTCCTATCCAAACACCTTAGACCATTCCATAGCCTCCTAGATAGTGATGAGGTTTTCAAGGATATATCTATTTTTAATGAAACCAGTTTGGGTGGGGCAGATGAACTTGGGAAGAATCTTCTCAAGGCGAATGACCAGAATTTTAGCCAAGATCTTATAGGACACATTAAGGAGGGTAATGGGTCTCCAATTTTTAATAAGGGCTTTATCACCATCCTTGGGTATAATCTTGATGGTTCCCTTATTGATGGAATCACCAAGGTTTCCATGTTCATTAGCCTCTGTGTAGATATCATGTAGATCCGTGCTAATCCAGTCCAGGTTAGCTTTATAGAACTCGACAGGGAGACCATCAGGTCCAGGAGTTTTATCATTATTAAGAGAGTTGATGGCTCTTTGAACTTCCTCAACAATGATCTTTTGCTTTAGGAGGAAAGACTCTTCCTCGGAGATCCTACAGGGAATAATGGATCTACATTTAAGCCTCATGGCCTTGGCAGTCGTAGAATCTTCTGAAGTGAAAAGGTTTTTATAGAATAAGGTAAAGGCATCTTTGATGTTTTCAATATCAATAATCTCCTTGTTATCAACAAGAAGCCTATCATTTTTTTCCCGGTTTTGTTTATGTTTAAGCAGATTAAAGAAGAACTTTGAGCCTCTATCCCCGAATTGAAGCCAATGGCTACGGGCTCTAATCACGGCTCCCTTGATCTTAACTTGCTAATGTTTCTTAAGAGCATCCCTAGCTCTCACAACTTGGTTGGCTAAATCAGGGTTAGTTGGGGACTATTGAATTTTTTTTCAATGTTCTAGAGATTGAGATTAAGAGTTTTTTCCATAAATTTGTAATCTCTGGCCTTCTTTTGACCCACGGTCTGTAGGAGTTTCTTCCAATAGGCAACATTGTAGTTCCATCTGGCAATGTGGGAGGGAAGATTCTTATTCTGCTTATTGAGGAGTCTAATAAGGTTGATGGCAGCAAGGACATCAAGATCTTTAAGTAAATTAGTGTTAAGCAGGAATTTTTTACCCCCGGACACATTGGTGTTCGAAGAGTTAGCAATTTTGATATGAGAAATGATAGGGTGGTGATCCGAAATAGTAAATGGGCAAGCAACAATTGTGTTGCCCTGATCATCAGGCATAAAGGAGAAAAGGTCCTTTTTAGCATAGAATCAGTCAAGTCTACAGTATATTTTGTTATTACCCTTTTGGTAGTTACACCAAGTGTGCCAAAGACCCTTGTACTTAGATTTATTTCCTAAAAGGGGATCAAACAAATTCTTCTGGTACTTCATTCTATCCAAGTGATTTTTTTCATAACCTTTCCACTTAATGGGATTCCCTCCAGTTTTATCATCTAGACTCTCAATCATGTTAAAACCCCCACCTAAGATCTAGGGGATGTAGGTAAGGAGGCAATCCAGTCCCAAAGGGCGATTTTATCTTCATATTCATTGGGAGCATAGATAGAGCAGATCCCAATTTGAGAACCATCAATATTGATAGTGGCCCACACAACCCTATTACGGGGGGAGAAACCTTTGTTAGTAATGTGGTTAGTCCATTTAGGATTAATGAGCAAACTGACTCCCCCTTTACCTCTGAGATGGTTGGAGAAGATCTTAATGGATTCATTCCAAATGAAATTAAGGTTCACCTCAAGGGTAAATCTAATAGCCTTAAGCTCTTGTAGCATCATAAAATCAATATCTTTGTGAGATTCGAAGAATCTCTTGATAACCCATTTTCTGTCTGGATATTCCAGACCTCTCACATTCCAAGAGATGCACTTCATGGTAAAGGGGGAGAAATTAAGAGCTCTTAGCAGCTTGTAGGCTTCTATCACAAGTGGGAAGGCCCTTCTGGTTTCCATTCTTCTTCTTGTTCATGGGACCTTTGTTTTTAGATCCTATAGGATGCCCTCTCCTATTAGGTTTGGCAATACCCCCAGTGTGATCATTTTGATCATCACCAAAGTCATCTTCACCTTGAGAGATATTGCCAGTTTGGGGTTCCATGGTGTGGCTTGGTTGGATAGGGGTTTCATTCATCACCATCTAGGGCACTTGTGTGGAGGAAATGTTAGGATAGAAAAAAGCATTATTTCTAGAACCACTATTGTCAGCAGTAATGACCTGGGTCACAACATCATCCTCAATTTCTCTAAATAATTTAGGAGGCAGACTCCTGTTAGAATTAGTAGTGGTTCTAATGAAGGAGGTGGAAATAGTAGGGATGAGCTCAGCAGATAGTCTATTAGAAGACGGGGTCCTCACTGGGCCACCTCCAACATTAAAATCATTACTGCATCTATCAGAACTCTCAAAACTTTTGACAATGGACTTAACCAAGGAGCTATTTTCATGATCCATAGGGGGGTATCCTTCTTGCTATCCTGAATACGGTTTGCAACATGATTAGTAGATCTAATTCTTTCAATGGCTAATTGTTGCGCATTTTTCCTTCTGGGCTTCTTAGATTTGCTAGTGACAAGCTGAAAACTTTCCTATTGATCACTCTCCATATGTTCCAAAGCTTCTCCAATCGGAGAATGGGGGGTGGTGTTGTCGTAAATTGCCCAAAATTCGGGCAAGTGTCAGCAATGGGGGCGTCTCTTTTGCTACGGTAAATATTTAAATTTTCTTTACTACTATTTAAGTATGATTTATGATTTGTTCACTAATCACATTCTCAAATAAATATTAAATTGTAGAAGAGTTATAGTATTCTTAACTGAAAAAAATTAAATAAATTAGAGACAATACTTTTATTAGAGTTAGGGTAAGGGTTAAGAATAGTGTTCAATTTAGGTTAGGTATTATTATGCGTTAAATTTAGGATTCAATTAAATTTATAATTAGTATTATAGGTAGGGTTCAAATAAGATTACAACTTAATTAGAGTTAGGATTAAATTAAAGTTATGTTACAAAACTATTAATCTCTTCTATTTGCTAATTGTTTGAAAAAAGCATACTCAATTACTATTACAAAAATAAACGACAAGTACTAGCCACTATGTGGCACTTGTTTTAAACTAATTTTAATTTTTCTTAATTAGTTGAATTTGTATATGCATCAAAAATGTTAATAAAAAACTACAAGCATTTAATTTGAGGTGACACTTAAATGCATTAAAAATAAAAGAAAAAATATATATTATTATTTTTTAATTTAATTTATTTTATATTCTTCTCCATGATGCACTCAATTAACTAATTTTTTAATTATTTAACGTTAAGCCACTCACTTGAGTTTAACTAATCAATAAATTTATTTATCTCATCATGCAATTAGTTAAGTTTGTAATTATCTCAATCTAATATTATTAATTATGGTGATTGAAATGTAGGGAAGCCCACTTTGTTTTAAAGAATATAAAATAAAATTTTAAAAAGAATGATATATATATATATATATATATATATATATATTTTGTAATATAAAAAGAATAATATATCAAAACATAATAATATAAGCATAAGTTAATAATAATTTAATATTAATAACAATATCATAATATAATTATAATTTAATATTAATTATAATATAATAATATAATAAAAAATTTAAGTGGAATAATAAAAAAATATGATATGTGTGGCATTGCACTAGATTCAAAGATCAGTGATTGGGTTAATGTGATGTCTAGAATGGATGGATGGAGATGCATGTTTCTAGATATAGATAGGTGGATGGATTTGTGCGGATGGTCCCCCGACCATAGATAGGTGAATGGTTGGAGATGTGTTGAGCTAGACTTTTATCGATGAAAGGGGTCAATTCTAGCAACTATAATTGCTTCCACGAAGGGAAGGAGCCCACCCACCACTCTCACTCTCACAAAACAATCTCATTTATTCTATAGTTAATCTATCTATAGTTAGTTGACTTGGAACTATAGTATTCCTCTAAAGATAGGTATGCTATTAGTACAACTCAATGAAATATATATATACATGAAAGCAATACCATGTCAAACAAAAGAAAACAAGATTTTTTATTTTTTTCTAATTAAGTTAAATACATCAATATATGAGAATAATAATTTTATCAAACAAGAGAATTATTTTATTTTTTTAACTAAAGTATTTTTCTTAACTAAATCAACTACAAACATAATGCATAATGTAAAGTTAATTTCACATTTTAATCAATCAATTGTTGAATAATAAAAAAACCATGAAGATTGTGACATAAATATTGTCGTAGTCAGACAAAAATACCATTACAAACCAAAACTATAGATAACATTATTTTCATATGTTGGAGAAGAAATTGTTTGCCAAAACTAATAGTATTGACTATCAGCATTCTTATCCAACCCTAATTGAAGGGTTAAAAACCCTACACTTATGGCAGTAAACCATAGCACCTCTGCAAATTGAAAAAAAAAACAATCATAAAGTTACCATTAAAGGAGGATAAGCAAAGAGAACAATAACTACTATGAAATGAGGGAAAGAAAAGAAACAAAGAAAATGATTATGGACCATGTCGAGTTATAATCATATGGGAATTTTGGATTACTTAGTGATCTTAATGAAATGCTTGGTGAATATGTCCATTTCTTGATCTCTCATTAAGCAATATTAGAGACTAGTCATTCCTTTATGGATGCATTGTCTTGTAAATTATTTATGAATCCAAAGAATCACTTAATCTTGCATTATTTAGATCCCAAATAAAAGGTATATCCTAATGTAGATCTCTAAGTATTAATTTGTCTTATCTAGTATATCATACTAACTTTTTATCACTCATGAGCTCAAATATTTGACACCCATGAGTTTTCTCTTTGATATAGCTAAAAATACTTATTGTTTCCAACCACCAGTTGTCCTGAGGTTCTTGCATAAACATGGAAACCAAACTAACTACAAATGAAATATCAAGTCTAGCATAGGTGATGCAAAGATTGTAAATCTATTAATATAAAAAATAGAATTACAATTTTTATATTCTACTTTGTAGTTAGAATGTAATGCAAAGATTGTAACTCTATTTTTTATATTCTTAGTCATCAAGAGATACCTAGTGAGTATCCATCATTATGATCACCACAAATGTAGTGGGTCATCATGAGTTCCATAACCCAACTTATTATCCTATTAGAATCCATTGAATAGACTAATAATCCACCAAATTCAAGTGCTTAGGAAGGGGACATTACAGGGGAACAATGCTAACTAGGATATTTTGAATGTTAATTTTGAATATAGGATTGATGTTGTTGCTTGAATTGTTTGATTTCAAAAATATGACCATTAACCAAAATTATTTGGGATTGGTTTTAAGATTTTGAATAAAGGGTGTACATTGGTCAAAGGTTAGTAGAATACAACCAAGGGTTTAGAAGTATTCTTGAGGTAGTAATGAGACTCAAGAATTTTGGTTTAAGATATAATAGTATAACTATAAAAAATGATGAGAATGTTCTCACACATCACACCATAAAACATCCTGCTCAAATTTGGTCCAAGCAAATTTTGTCTAAATTTGCATATGGTTTGTCTCTCATTCTATGATTTGTAGTTGTTTTTGTACAACATATCATAAATCTAAACATTGTTGACTTCTTCATGCTTGAAAATTATGTGGTGGCATGTGTAATCACAAGAATTCTACACATTGGTTTGCAGGCTTTTTCTTTCAGGAACTTGCTAGGTTGATACAAATGTTTTTTTGTTGGATCATATAATCCAGACATAAACATATTACATCCTCATAATGTAGTTTTTTTATTCATTAAATATTAGTTTTTTTGTGGCTTGATAAAGGTGACATGACTTCTATGGTCAACACCAACATTGTACAAATTATCCTAGTTACATCAACTTGTGCCATTGCATCACACAACAAAGTATTGACCATGTTACAAAATTTCTTAAGGAATCTAATTGCCTCTAGGGTCATTTTTAAAAAGGACCATTCCACCCTATCATATGCTTTCTAACAATCCAGCAAGATCATAGCAACATTTTGTTGTGAATATCTTTCCCACTCCATTGCTTCCCAAAAATTAAGTTCTCTATAATATACCTTCATTTAATAAAACTAGTTTGTGTATTGTTATTGAATTTAGGAAGAATGTCAATTAGCCTCGTAGCTATGATTTTGGATAGGATTTTGTAAGAAACATTCAATAGAGTGATAGGCCTCCAATTTTTCATCATAGTTTTGTCTCCTTCATTTGGGAGTAGTTTAATAATCCATTTATTTATTCTATTTCTCAATGTGCCATTGTTGAGAGCCTCTTTGTAGAATTGAAGAAGGTCCTCATAGATCCAATCAACAATTTGTTTTGTAAAATTCAATAGGAGGTCCATCATCTCCGAGTGATCTATCATTATTCAGTGTATTTTCTAGACTTCATCTTTAAATATTTCAGCCTTTAATTTATCTTTATCATCTTATACAATTTTATTTGGAATCATTTATTTATTTGATGATCTATCTTGGATATTAGCATCTATGTTCCCTTCTAAGGTGAACGGATTTTTATTAAATAAGAAGAATTGTTTTTTGATATCTTCTTGATTGGTAATGATATTGTCTTCATGACAAATTTTGTCAATCTGTATTTTGTCAATCTTGTATTTTATGCTCTTGAAACCCCCTCAAGGAGTTCTTTGTTAGAGAAAGTTATTCACATAACCTGTTGTTCAATGGATCTTCCTAGATGTAATATTTAGAAGTTAATAACTTCTCCAACAATTCATTCTCATGTTTCCTTGTCCATGGCACGCTTCTTGGCTATATCAAGAATAGTACTTTCCACCCTTCAACATTGTGCTCCCATTTCTTGATCTCACTTTGACCACTTAGCATCAACTTATTTATTTTTCTTGGGGTAAGTATAGCATCTTTGCAATCTTCATCTTTAAGCAAATTGGATATAAGGATAAAACATTTTTCCTCCTTGTTTCTCTCAATTGGGCTTCCCTCCATGACTTTTTTATCCTTAATTGTATGATTCTCAGACAGGGTATGGGGGAATACACTAACCTTAAGCCCATCATTTATTGCCAAAGGTTCAGTTTATCCTTCATTCATTGCCAAAGGTACTTTTCATTCCCTTTCCAATCTATGTTAATGTCTCCACTTTTGTCTTTATTGTTCTCCATCATGTTGAAGTCTCCCCCCAATATCCAAGGTATCTTTTGTATGTTGCACAACCACTTCCATAAATTGATTCTTTCTTTGTAGTCATTGGATGCATAAATGGAGCATAATCCAATCTTAACATCTCCTTTAGCTATACTGACCCATACAACTATATTACAAGGTGATGTACCATATGCAAAAATATATTAAGCCCATGATTTATAAACCAAGATGATAGCTCCCCCTTCCTTTCTCGTGATTAGTTAAAAAGTTATAAGAGTCTTTCCATATAATATTGAGATTGGTCTCAAGAACAAAACTAGTTTATTTAAGCTCTTTGAGAAATATAGCATCCATACCCTTCTTTGTGTTAATAAATCTCCTTACAATGTTCTTTTTGTCATGGGATTCAAGCCTCCTGACATTCCAAGATATGCACCTAAGACTCATCACAACCATTTGGTGATAATACCTTTGAGTTACTCCTAAAGTTGTTATAGCATCTAGGAAGCTTATCATCTGATTATATCCTTTTAGAGTTTGGTTCGCTAATCACTAAGCTTGTCTTCTTCCTTTTATTCTTTTTAGATAATGTAAGCTTTCCCTTGTTAAAGGGGATCATTTTCCCCTTTTTTGAGCCCTTGGTGGCAGGGGGAGTAGAACTTGGGAGACAATTGTCTAGATCAGTGGTCACCTCTTTAGCTAGTGTGTTACTTATTATTGCAGGACCCCTAGTTTGATTAACAACATTATCCTCTTCAATTCTATGATCTATAACCTCTTGTTCATATCCCTTGTTTTACAGGTGAGAGGGTTGTGAGTTTCTTCCTCTTCCATGCTTACATTGAGTCCAAGATTCTCTTTGTCTCTAGGGTTGAGCATAACCATAGAATGGCTCTACATTTGGTTATATCTGAATTTGGTACCAATGAAACCCAAGGTAGTATTATCTACTAAGTATCCACTCCACCCTTTGGATCCTAATTGTACTCCATTCCCTCATTTGGGGAATCAAAAATATTTTTACATTTATAATAAAATTCGTAGTTTGCCTATTGGGAGGAAAAAGTAATGTATTTGATATATAGTATATTCTTTGTAACAAGAGGGTTGAGGGTCAACCACCCTACTAATGTCATGCACTTCACTAGTACTCATATTTTTTAGATTCAAATTCAAAGTTAATATTGTGGGCAATAGAAATGTTTTTATTGTTATTTCATTGAATAGATTCACTACCATTATCATAGTCAATGTTGTTATCACTATTTTTATTATTGAATCCCTTAAAAATGTAATTTTTCACAATCTCATTACTATTAGCATTATCCTTAGTTTTACCCTTGCTCTTATTCTAAGCAATATTATTCCCGATTTTATCTAAAACAAATTATTGAGAATTCTCAGCACCCTTAAAAGGTTAGGTTGAGGAAACTCTATAGAAAAGAGGGGTTCAGAGGAAGGGGGAACCTATATTAACTGTAGTGGAATTTTTGAGCCATGTTGGGGACAAATCTTACATCATAAAGGATGCTAAAGGAGTTAGAAGTTTTCACCACTAGGGAAAGTATAGAGTTAGGCCTAGATGTGGGGGCTACCTTATCAACAAGTAGAGGAGGAAGAAAAATAGAGTTAGGCAAGCCAATGGGGGGGTGCTAAATTCAGATCCACCAATAGGGGCCATTGCATTCATAGGGTTATATTATCAAATTCGGAAATAGATTTTCCTAAGAGGGTGGTTGGGATTTGACCAATGTCCTTATTAGGGCTCACAATGTCAGTGTGGATTTCCAAGTCAACATATTTGTTCTGACTTTGGGTGGCAAAAGCCATCTTATTGCTTTTAACCAGATTTGTAATCTTCCTATTTACTGTGAGAGTGCAATTTCTCCTAATATGTCTTTTTTCTGCATATATAACTACATTGATGCCACCCAACACATCAATGCTACAATGGTGAGAAGAATTGTCAAGATTGATTTCCAATATCTCAAGTATTTTAATGCTTAGGATAGAGACATTAAAACCCTTGAATCTATATGTAGAAGTGAGGTTTTTGCCTCATCAATTTTAATTACATTTCAAACTAGAGAAAGCATTTGTGGTAGAAAAATGGAGGCACAATCTTAACTACAAAACATCTAGGTCTAGAGAATGCTACTATTTCATCATTTATAGACTTTGGAATCTAAGTTAGACTTCTAAAGACACATTTTCCAAAGTCCAATATTGTTTAGCCACTACAACATTTTGCATTTTATGATTTTGAAAGAAAAGTAGAAAAGGCCCTTTTTACATCATTATGCAAAATGAGACATTAATGTCTAGATGTTTCATCTAGACATTCATGCTCTATTTGTTAATAAATTTGCATTAGGTGAGTTTATCTAAGTCTACAACTACCAAGAAAATGGCAATATTTTTTAACCTAATCGTTTCATTTTTAATTGCAAAGTCCATTTCTTAGTTAGGCAAAATACAGAGAATTCTAGGGTAAGCGAAGGGACACTTACCTTTTCCTTTGCAATCCTCTTCCCCTTGTCCATTTTCGCCAAATTTGTAGACACAAAACCTTGTCACAGATAAAACTTGCAAATGTTCACCAAACACCACTTCTTTGAATGACTTAACTAGGAACATTTTGATTTATTTTTTGCTCATTCTACCCATTTGCAAGGCCGAAAGGAGGGTTCATACCCCCATCCATAATTTCTCGTGTACTCATTGATTGTCAAGGTACCACTACATAAATGCAAAGAACATACCAACCAAGTATTCCAAGTGTGAAGGGTGGAAAGTTAAGGCTTCACCAAAATGTAGGTAAAAATACTAATTTCACAGGGTTAACCCTTTACATTTAAAAGAGGAATGGAAACCAATAGATCTAGACACAATTCAATTAAAGAAAAGGTTGAGGTGTTGATTGGATTCGTGTGTTTGATTCTTCTTTTGAAGTTGAAGTTTTATTTGAATTGTAAAGTTCTATCTAGGGAAAATATGAGGAATTGAAGAGTAAAGAACAGTGACAGTGTTCCAAATTGCAGACATAGCTACAGACAGAGATCTACGAAGGGAAAATGAATTGGAACCTGTAGCTAAAAATGTGGGCCCAATTGTCGAGATTGGGAGGGTAGGGTACCTTAGTCCTACAACTTCCAAGAATACAAGTGATGTTTTCCAGATCAAGGAGATGCACTACTATTAGAAGATTGGGCAAAATTCTCAAGACCAAGGTTGTGGGAGCTACCTAGTCCTAAGCATTTTGTTCTTGTAAAAGTTGAACCTGCTCATCGTCGTCTATTCTGTCAAAATCTTCGATCACAAAACCTAAATCAATTTCCTACACATAGAGAGAAAGAGAGATAATGATTATGGATTAGGGTTTGCCTTGGGTCAAACCCTAGTTTAGGAATTAACCTTGAAATTGAAATGATAATGGAAATAAAATTGAATTGCAGCACAAAACTTTCCTTTTGAGGGAAAGACTAGATTTAAATTTGAATGCTTGTAATTGAAGTTAATACCTTGATGAAGCTTGCTTAAATCCTCATGCCAATGGTTTAGGATGTCATGTAGAATTTCTTCATGGAAGGTTGATCATGGATGTCATTTTGAATGCTTGAACTTGACTTGACCTCTCCTTTAATGGTTGAAAAATTCTTGATTGCTTGCTCACTTGAATTGAATTTGCTAGAGTGTATATGAGAGAGATCCATCCATCTATTCCTTCAAATGAGAGGGGTAGGCCTCCTTTTATACTTAACCATCCAAAAATTATTTGAATTTTCATAATAGCTCGACACAAGACCTAAATTCCTACCCAATTCAAGTGACTGTTGATGGGACCAACCTTTGTCTCCAATGTATCTTTTAAGTTCTGATCATTCAAAACCTTATGTATTGGTGGATAACCACCCCACGAATCTTCCCAAAATAAATCCTGGTCACCTTTCCCAACATTCCATGAAAGTTCTAGGGGAAGAACATCCTACAGCTGACTAGGAAATTCCAAATTCTCGAGCCTTTAGGCAGGTTTAGAGTTTTGAAAATGCTAGTAGGGTCCTTAGAGTCTAGATATTTGCTTAACAAAATTCTCACCCATCTCCTATGGGGTTCCTTATACATTTTCCAAATTGATTTAGCCCCTAAAGTCTTATTTTGGAAAGCCTGATTTCTGAGCCCTAGTCCCCCTTTCTCCTTAGGTCGACATACCTTATCCCATGCTATTAATGCAAATTTCTTCTTATCTACCGACCCTTGCCAAAAAAAGGTTCTAATTTTTTTATCAAACTTTTTTTTAACACCCGTCAATAAAGGAAAACAAGTCATCTAATATTGGGGAAGGGCTGAGAGAATAGATTGTAACATGATAACTCTACCTACCGCTGACAACCATTTACCTTTCCAATTTTGGAGTTTTTGATCTAGATTGGATAAGATGTGTCCCCAAAGGTTGGAAGACCTTTGCCCCTTATACACTGGGAGACCTAAATGTTTGCAAGGTAGAGACCTTATCTGAAAACCTCACACTTTGGCAATGGCTTTATGTGTTCTAGCATCTGTGTTAAAAAAGAGTAGGTTTGATTTCTCCTTATTGACCACTTGCTCAAATGCTCTAGAAAATCAATTTAGAATAAGCTTGAAGTTCCTGGCTTCTACCAGACTGCTTTCTCCAAACAATAGGGTATCATGAACAAATTGTTGATGGGTAGCAGGAGGGAGATTGCTGGTGACTTTTATCCCAGAGATGTTACCCAACTTCTGAGCTTTTTGAATGGTCCTTCCTAGGCCTCCGCCATGATGATAAAGAGGAAGGGAGATAATGGATCCCAGCCTTGCATCAGACCCCGTGAAATTTCAAAGAAACCTTCAAGAGCTCCATTAATTAAAACAGAGACCTTGAGACTTGAGATACACTCAAAAATTAAATTGATCCAAGCTCTACTAAAACAAAAAGCCTCTAAGCATTTACATAGGAATCTCCAATTAACCATGTCATATTCTTTCCTAATATCTAATTTCATGAGCATACAGGCCCAATTGTTGTGTTGGATGGAATGGATAGCCTCTTGAGCTATGATGACTCCACCAAAAATGGATCTACCCAAAACAAAACCAGTTTGCTCCTTCGATATGATAATTGAAAGCAAAGGTTTAAGCTGGTTGGCCAATGCCTTTGAGAAGACCTTATAGATAGTGTTGCAGAGTGATATGGGTCTAAGATCACTCATATTGTCCACATTCTCCTTTTTGGGAATGAGAACTAAGAAGGTGTTATTTATTTATGTAAGGAATCTACCTGAGCATCTTGCCCCCTCTAAAGCTTCTACCAACTTCTCACCTATGAAGTGCCAACAAGCCTAAAAGAAACATGCAGGAAATCCATTTGGACCAGGGGCCTTATCTGGATGGAGCTGGAATAAGGCCTCTTCTATTTCTTGTTTGTTGAATTTCCGGTTTAAAAGGTTGTTTTGGTTGTCATTAATAATTTTGGGGATGTTATTAAGCAGGCTGGATTGAGCTATCAGATCAGAGAACATCTCTTTATTAAATAATCTTTGAAAGAAGGATAGCGCTTCTGCTGCAATATCCCCTAGGTCATTTAGGATAACCCCGGATTTGCTCCTAATATTGGCGATTTTGTTAATCCTATTTCTGAACTTTGCAGTAGCATGAAAAAAAATTGTATTTTGATCTCCTTCAAAAATCCAAGTTAATCTGGATTTCGGCCTCCAGAAGATTTCCTCCTTAGTCAAGATATCTTCATATTTACGGAGTAACTCCTTTTCTTTTAAGAAGCTATCTTGATCTATTCCTTCCTTAATGATTTTATCGTTCAGAAGGGCCAAGGCAGATTCTATATCCTTCTTAGAGGAAAAGATATCGCCAAACCTGTCCTTGTTCCAAAGAAGAAGTTTCCTCTTAATGTATTTAATATTGGCTACAAAACAACAGAGTCTTGATCCCAAAACATCTGCCTCTTTCTACCATTTTTATACATTCTCCAAAAATGATTCATTTTTCATCCACATTTTCTCAAATTTGAAAGGGCGCCTCTTAGGTTTTAAGTCTTCCTCAATGGTTAATTGCACCGGAAAATGGGGAGGATGGAGGCCTTAAGAAGATAATGAAATTCCAAGATATTACCTTTGAAGAGGAACCTATCTAACCTTTCCACAATTTTGTTGAACCCTTCCTTCTATTATTCCAGGTGAAGGAGCCATTATCAGTATTGATGTCTATCATATTATGAAAATTGATCCAATTCCTAAAATCTATTAGAGCTTGGGGTGCTCTTTTTAGTCCCCTCAATTTTTCTGAGAGGTCGGCTATGGCATTATAGTCCCCCCCCAAAAAATAATTTGACTCTGGATGCAATGTTAACAGTTGACCTACTTCATTTCATACTATTAACTTCTCATGTGTAGGTATAGGGCCATAGATATTGAAGAGGATGAAGTTCAGATTACAACTAAGATGTTTGACAAAGAAAAACATCCATAACTTATTGCTTGAGATATTATTAATTGAAATCCTTCTTGAATCCCAGATGATACCCAGACCCCCTGAGGCTCCCTCCATAGGAATTGCTTCCCACTCTAAATAGCCTAACCTTCTTTGGAAATTCTCAATCTCAATTTGGTTAAGCTTGGTCTCCTGGACTAAAGTTAATTTTTCTTTTGAGGTGAGGATGCAATGCTTTAGAATGTGTTTCTTGTTAGGGGCATTCAAGCCCCTAACATTCCACATAATGATATTCATGGCTGAGTGGGAAGGTACTTCCCCTTCCCTGCATTCAGAATCGAGGTTATTTTAGCCTATCCTACTGCTTCTCCATCCATATTTCTAAGTTAAATTATAGATTTCCTTCCTCTTTTCTTCAAGGATGAACCACAATCTGGTTTAGTCTTGCCTCCTAAACAATTACCTAACCCCAACTTACTTCCACCTATGGCTCCATCATCACCATCTAAAGGTTGATCTCCTTCCAGACCTGCCTCTCCAACATCCTCTTCCAAAGCTGTGAATTTCTCAAAGAGGCACGTAGCCCCTAAACCAAAATCCCTAATCTCATCCGGATTTAGGCAATTAACTACTTTTTGTTCTAGATCTATATGTTGATCCAATAACTCCAACTGCTCCAGCACATTCGCTTTGAATTCCTCTACTCCTAACAACAGTTTTTGCAATTTTGATCTGTTATCAGAGACCACTTGCCTCTTATCCCTATTCTTAGAGGAGATAATACTATGGCTCGTGCTACAAACCCCCACAATGCTATTTACATGGCACAAATTCTCACCTATTGTGGGAAATGTCGCAACTCGCGGTGAAATGGGATTGTCATTTGGGCACATTGAGGAAGTCTTATTATTCTGGGGGCACATTGGACCCTTACTCTTCAATTGAGACTTGCTACGACTCCGGATCTCCATGTTTGTCATTGTGGGAGCCCTAGAGGACGACCGACATCCAACAAAATTCAAATTCGATTTACCCATGCTATCTGAGCTAGAGGCAGAGTTGTTATTATCAAAGATTTTCTCACTACCATGGGGGTTACAAAGGAAGATATTAGAGGTGTTGAATTCACCCTCATAAAGTGAGGGAGATATACACCAACTGCCCTTCTCAGTAATTGACTCGATAGGGTTCAAATTTGGGGTTTCAGAATCAAATTGTATAAGGAGCTTTATATCTTTTGCCAAATCCTTATACAAACCTTCTACTCCTAGAAAAACTCCTAATTGCGAAGCTATAACATAATTTTAGGGCAATGGAATTCTACCGGCAAAGGACCTATATTTATCCATCTCACAACTTTCTTAGGTTGGAAATTTTTGGGGTTAAAATTCGGCATCCAATCAAAACACTGAAAGACATATCCTTCTATCAATTTTACTTCACACTCCAGAATTTCTTTTTTAATGTTCAAATTAGCACAGGTAATGAGAAAATAGTTAAAACCTAGGTTAGTAATACTTACCTGGTTGGAGAATTCCTCCTTCCACCATTCTTTCATTTCATCAAAGATCTGATGTTTCCCATTCCAGAAGGCAATAATACCCTTATTGTAAAACAAATCACAGTAATCATGCAGGAGATCTAAATGTAAGTTAATGACCTTCTTATCCTGTTGTTGATCAGATATTACAGCTTGGCCAGAAATGGCTACCACCGGGGACGAAGCTATTTTATCTTCTTTAAATGACTAATTAGGGAGAAAATTCATGTGAGGATTGGAGAAAACCCTAGGGCTACCTCGTTTACCCAGCGGTGGCCTTTGCACCTGCCAGTGAGATTTTGGTCGTGGTGGCGGAAATCCATATTGCAATGAATTTAACCATAGATACCATTCAAAATCTTCCTATAATCATGTACTTTCCTCATAGAGCAATCGGCAATGCCGGATGAGTTGGGGAGAGATGAAGGGAAACAAGCATATTTGGTGTCGCTCAAAAGAGGACCACCCTTATTATCTAAAATTGCAACATTAACAGCCGAAGAGAGCATTTGAGAGTTCCAGCGCCTCTTGGATTTCTTCCCTAGAACCACCCACCACTCTCCTTCCTCATCATTCTACGTGGAAGTAGTTTTGATCGCGGGGAATTCGAAATTCGCATTTTTCGCAGTTTACACATAGATAATAAAAAATAGCTAAAATAATAAAATTGAGAATATGGAAAAAAAATTTGATTGATTTAAATAAAAATTATTAAGCATTAGTTAAATATGCACCCTCACCTATACTTTCATAGCACGAACTAATAATGTGAAAAAAAAATCTTCATTAGAAGTTAAAATGGTTAATTACTTAGCTTAAATGAGTGATGTAGTTAGCTAAGCATTTAAATGAATAATTATTTAAAAAATAAAGTAAACTAGTACACCTATTTTAGAAAAATCTATATAAACATGGGATGGATGAGCTATATTAATGCATTTTTCTTTATTTCTTTCTTTTTTAAAATTCAAAGGGTTATTATTAAAATTATCTATTGTGTAATTTGATAATAAAATAGTAAATAGTAATATGCTTAAACAATTAAAAATATAAATCAGTAAGTAATATTTTTGAAATATTTATCATTTTAAAATTTAAATAAGATTTTTTTACGTCTTTTATATTTTTTAATAATTAAAAAATAAATATAAAAAATATTGTATCAAAAATTAAAAAATATTTAAATTTTTACTTTATCACTTATTTTTTATTTTTCATCTAAATATCATTTTTAATATTTATTAAAAAAAATTGATATATGTTATTTTTACATAAGTTAAAAGGAATGGTTTTATTTATTTAGAAGTTTTTATATAATTTTATTCAATTAATACTTGTTTTATGATTCTAAATTTAATTTTTAATTATTTTTTAATATCAGCTCTACAATTTTAAAAATATTTTTTGTTAAAAAAAATGTAAATAATTAAAAATAAGAGTGTGCCATTTTTCACATTGAATAATTATATAAAAAGTAGTCGCCTAAGAATTCAAACTAAAAATAACTGTAAGGAAAATAAAACAAAGAGCGCCCGTGGCCTAATGGATAAGGCGTCTGACTTCTAATCAGGCGATTGTGGGTTCGAGTCCCACCGGGCGTGTTTGTTTTAATCTATCCTTTTCTTCTTAGAGAAGGAACTTTAAAATTTATGCATGATATATATATAAATCGCGTATCTGATGATGGGTACTTTCAGTTTCTGCTGGGCATTTTCGTAATGAATTCACTTCTTCCTTCACAAATTAGTGGTGAACTTGCAAAATGTCTATGGAGCGATAATTAACTGAAATTTAAAAAATCTGATATATTCTGATTTTTTAGGTGCATCTTAGGTGTTGTATAGACATTGTCATGAATTTAGACAATGACTTCTAGCAAGGGAAATGTAGAATGGCGAAGAGGCAAAGATTATTCCTACCATGAGAAATATAGAATGGTGGGAAATGTAGAATGGCGATGTGACCGTCCTCAATGGTTTAAGGTACATATCTAAGTAACAAAAGGAAGGCACGATGCCCTCAATGGTTTAAAGTACATATCTAAGTAACAAAAGGGAAATGTAGAATGGCAAAGAGGTGAAGATTACTTCTAGCATGGGAAATGTAGAATGGTGATGTGATCCTCAATGGTTTAAAGTACATATCTAAGTAACAAAAGGAAAATGGTTTAAAGTACATATCTAAGTAACAAAAGGGAAATGTAGAATGGCAAAGAGGCGAAGATTACTTCTAGCATGGGAAATGTAGAATGGTGATGTGGTCCTCAATGGTTTAAAGTACATATCTAAGTAACAAAAGGAAGGCACGATGCCCTCAATGTATAAGTAACATATGATAAGTATATGGCTATAACATTCGAGGATGTAGTAAAAGGAAGGCATGATGTCCTTGAATGTAAGGATGTAACCATGAAGGTGCAAACTATAGAGAGGGGAGGCATGGTGCCCCCAATGTAGGGATTTTGCATGGTTTAAGGATAAATGTGATACAAGAAGGCATGATGCCTCCAAAGTAAAGATAAAGATAATTCTAAAATATGATAAGAAAGTGTAGGATAAAAAAGTAGGAAGTGAGATATATTGATGTCTAGGCTTAATATGTAAGCTTCAAGAAGCGTGATGTATATGTTTAAGATCCAATTCTAAGCTCTAATGAGCATGATATGATAATGTAAGATCAATGTATGGACTCTAATAAGCATGATACAACAATGTAAGATAAAAGAGTGGTTAGAGACAAAGAAAGAAGCATAAAAGTAATCATATTATAAGAAACAAGTAGCAACATGACAAAATGAAAAAGGCTATCAAAGTGTAAATAGAGAACGAAGGAAAGCAAAGAGAACTAGGGAACTCAAGTGGGAAAAAAAAGGAAAGAGGCAAATTAAGTAAAGCATGGGCATAAAACGGATGTAAATATCAAAGATAATGGAAAACAAAAAATATCCACAAAATGGAGAAAAATTTGTGTCTAAACAAATACAGAAGGTGAAATGAACATAATAATTAAATAAGGCACAATAGACAAACCATCATTAAAAAGGCCAAAGTGAAAAGATAATAGGAAAATTAGAAAGATAAAAGGTGAAAGTGAAATATAATTTATAGGTATAGATAGATATATATACACCATAGTTATGCTCATAACTCATTGAACAAACTTCCTTTAGGTGACACCTTTGGTACCTCTAACTATGTCTCCTCCATAAGATCACCATTGCCCCAAAATTAATCATCCAAATTTTATTCTTGTTCTTTTTCTTTTTGCTCTTATTTACTTGCCTTTTTAATTACATGAGTTTCTTCTTGATATCAATCCAAATGCTAGGTGTAAACACGTGTTAAACAAGCATAAACATTACACACTTCCTTTCTTACTCAATCTTGTTTCTTAACTTATGGTAGTGGTAACATGGTAACCATTTGATGCACCACAACTTCTTGCATTAGTTCCCATGCAATCTTTTGCACATAAAATTTAGTTATTACTTTGATTTATGTATTTGCTCCAATTTTATGTGATCTTTCTTTGTGTCATCTGTTTTTCTATTTGGATAGATCAATGACCTTTTTATGTTATTTTTGTTTTATTCATTGTTTCTTCTATTTTGTGTTTGTTATTGAAATGTTTTGTGAATAACCTCTTCATCTTCATATGGGATTTTTTATGGAGTTGGAATATGTATCTAAAGTAAAATTTATTCAAATACATGTTGTCTTGAATTGATTTAGTTAGTCCCTTAATAAAGATGGATAGCAACTAAAGATTGTGTAAGGACGTGATCAATTTAGAGCTCAAAAAGACTAAAATTAGATAACATAATCACTAATGTATTTTCATTTTATTCTTGGGTACACTCAAATAAACTTTTAATTATTAGTCTAGAGAACTCATTAAAACTTTGAATTTGATCGAAGAATACTATAGTGAAATAATCAAATAAATGTATAAACTCTTTAGGAAGTAAAAAGAACCACTCAATAGCATAATCTTTTGAGTCATGTCCAAATGGCTTTGTTAATAATTTATCCACATAAATAAAGTCTACATGTATCATCATGTACAATCTAAGAAGAGTGTTAGGGTCACCTTTTCCATCATACATTGAAAATAAAGGTACCACAAAGCCCATAGGTAGTGTATATAAGGCAATATCAAAATATTGTGTTGTGCATCTAACATCCTTAATATCACAGACATATTGTCCAATTCTAGTGTTTCACCCACTCTCTTTTCTACTTGATCTATTTAATGAAATAATACATCTATTCTAGAGGAGAGAATGGTGACTAATGATGATTTAGAACCACAATGGTGTGTGTGGGAATAGGTATGAGAGGTGAGAAGTGTGGATGAAATGATGTCTTGGGATAATGGTATGTAATAGGAAGGTTCTTAAGGGTATGAAATATAGTTTGGGTATAGAATTATCTTTATCTCGTAAAGCCCATAAACAATGTATATGTCACAATATCAAAAGATTATGGTTTATGTGATGTGTATGGGAAGATCTATAAAAGGTAAGAAGCATGGATGAAGTAATAACTCTACATAATTGCATACAAGAGGAAAGGTGCTTAAGCCTATAATATGTAGTGTGGAAAAAGGAATTATCTTGACTAAGTGAGTTAATAGAAGACCAATTGGTGATAGATAATTTACAAGAATAGAGGTGTGATACATTCGAGAAATGGAGGCCTTAGGAAGAGTTTATCCAAGAGCTAGGTTATAGAGGGGAGTGAAAGTGAAAATGAATAAATGTCAAATGGTAGTAAACCAGTAGCCATGGTACCATGGGGATGAGTAGTGGTGGTGGAAGGAGTAATGATAGAGGATGGATCTATGGTAAAAGTATGGGTGGAAGTATATGCACTAATCACTATAGATGAAGTAATATAGCATAAAGTGCTTCCAAAGTCTCTAATACATATGGCTTATTAGCAAACACATAATGGAACATGTTTGCTATGTGTTTAGGATTTTTCCATTTTATCCAACTCATTTACAAAGTTTAGATTGTTCACATAAGCATCATGATCATATCAATAACCTCAAATTATGAGCATTGAAATAGACTTAACTCTCAATAGATTAAGCCATGTTAGGGTTTAAGAAAACCTATTCATAATGAAATATTGGGATCTCAAGTGGCTCATCACATGAACAAAGGATGGTAAAAATAAAGATCAAATGTAAAATTTTATATTATAAAATTAGAAATATGAATTTTATTTTAGATATGAAAATAAAACTCTGCTATGATGGCTATGAGAAGTTAGGGTGGCAAACAAGATATCACAATAAAGTTATAACCCTAATCAATTAAGATGTAACTATGTAAAAGTAACTAATTAAATGAATGTGAAGAGAATACGAGATGTAAATATAATAAAAATGTAGATATAAAAACCATAATAAAGATGGATACTAGAAGCAAAATAAAGCTATAAGGTTATATGGTTAACTAAAAATATAAAAGAAAAAAAAATCCTTAGAATTAACCTAGGATAATTAGGTAAGTAAATTAATTAATACAAATAAGCCTAGATAAATTAATGATGGTAGTTTGGACTAATAAATCTAATAATTGTAACGTATATTTTTAAGAAAGTAAATATAAAAATTAGTACCACTTATCTCTAGACTCAGTGGATAATTTGATGCAACATTGGAATCTAGATATCTGAGAGTTGGAAATAGGTCCTTCTTGTTAATGAAATGGCTTGGGACTCAAGAAAAAAAAATTCTCTATGTAGGATCAAGTTTGTAGGTCTAGGTCAAGTTCGTTATCATGGAATCATCCTCTACATCTAAATTTGGCTATATGTAGTATGTGGTTATACTATGATGGTTTTTTGGTAGGTTTTTGTTTGTTTTTATTTTCACTAATCTAATGACTAGTAATATTTAGAAATACCTAGGAAGGGTTGTGAGTATGTCACAATAGATGATTTATCATAGGCCAATTCCTAGATATGTGTGAAAGTTTGAGGACAACAAGCAAGAACATTTAATGATGTATACAAATTCTTCATTCATTTTAGTGCATCAAGTTAAAATGTTTTGCTATTGATTTCTCCTTTAATTCTATATAATTAGGGAAGACCTGTGAATTTTGGATGTTCTAAGATGGATGCATTAAATGTCTTTAATGCTAGCAAATCACATCAAATTTCACAAAATGTGTACTTGGTCAACTCATGGAAAAAGCAAAAGGTCCATTTAGCTAGAATCTAAATTTAAATTTTGAAAAGAATGAGGTCAATCCCATGATTACAAGGTCAACCCATGACCACAAAATGATCTTAGGTAATGAAATGGTCAAGCCCGGGTGGACAATGACTATATAAATGTAGTTTATGGATAAATATGATAAATTTGTAGATAAAGTGAATTTATTAAAATTTGTGTGTAAGGGTAAGGTGGAGGCTAAGTGCATAGGAATATGTGTGTATATATGGATAGGTAAAAGCTAATAGAATGAGTCCAACTTCATACATAATTGTTATAGTTGTTATTGTGTACTTGTGTCAAGATATTTCTCAAAAGGGGAAGAAACTAAAAAGAAGATTACATGTGTATGCAAATATCTCCATACAATTATAAAATAAACGGTGATTAATAATAATGATAATTTTATAAAGAAAGTGAATGATTTAAAAAGTTCATCCTTATTGTTGTACAAGAATTTTTTATTAGAGTAATGTTCAAATATATTAACATTTTCCCTCTATCAACTCCTACCTAATCTACTATTGGGATCATCATATGGTCATGGAAAATATCAACCCCTCTATAATATATTTTCAATGAAATATAAGTTTAATTAGTACATGTGATCAAACCATTAAATAGAATGTGAAGACACATATTGGTAAGTGTAAAATAATAGGTTTATTTTTTGGTCAAAAAGTAGAACCATTTTTTTTTGTATATCAAAGTTTGTTATATTTGCAATTAAATTTTGAAGCACTTACCAAGAATATTACATGATATTGACATTAATTTTAAATATATAATTTATTCTATTATCTAGATGATGAAAGTTAGTTTTTTTTGTTTTAAACGTAGAAAAAATGGCTTAAAAGAAATATATGTTCAAGACAAAAACATACAAGTGTGAGCTAACAAAATAAGTAGTAAAGCAAAGTATTATTTTAAATTCTTTTGTGGAAAGATGAACATAAAGATGAAGTTTTTCTTTTATCCATAACATGATGTTGAATTTTTGTTCAAATTTGTTTCATATTTTTTAGTAAATATTTTGTTAATAATTATTTTTTTAATTAAAATTAAAGGATTTTTTTGAAACCCCTCTAATTTGACCAACATAATCTAACCTAAAATAAGTCTAAGATGTAAAAAATATCATATAAAAAATGATGTCTAGATTTATCAAACATTAAAAATAAAAAATAAAAATAAAATCAAAAGTTATTAAAAAATAGTAATAGTCATTTCAATTTTATGAGTATTTTTATTTTTAAATTAATTAATTAGTAAAAAGTATGTTAACACTATAATAAATTACATATTAAGACATTGTTATCTATAATAGGTTTTAATTTTGTATTAAATTATAAAAAAAAACCATTAGTCATATTGTCAAAGTTAATTTTACTCTTGTTGTCATCATGATGTTATACTTGTAGATTCAAGACGGGATTGAAATTTCAAGCTTATTTCCAAGTCTAAAACCAAAGTAAAAGCATGGTTGTCAAATTAAATGAATGCACAACCACTGCAAAATATATGCTTATTCTAAAAGTATAATTGATGCATATTTTAAAAAGTGATAGGTACTTGTTTCTTTAGTGTTGTTGTCAAGCATTTTTTAGTAAAAATGTAGGAAGACAAAAAAAAAAAAATTTATTGAGTATGAATCAAGAATGATAATAGAAACATTTTTTTATGTAGATGTCTAATAATCTCTTAGCATCATTACTAGATCATATCATATTCAATCATAAGCAAAATCTTTAATTGAAATCAAACTTAAAAATTAGTTTTTAAAGAAATGAAGAAAAATAGTTATTTTGAGAGGAATCAAGAATATATATATTAAACAAAGAATTTACATTTACATGTACTTTACAAAGCTCAAAGAGTAGTCTATCTATAAATTAAAGATCATTTGTTAATTTTATCACATGGTTTGGTAATTATGTGATCACATAAACGTCAACAAAGAGAAAAGAAATGCACAACATATAAACAAATGCAAGCACATTGAGAGAAGGTAAAATCATAAAGAGAGAAGAGAGAAGATTCAACAAATGAAACATGTTGAAGCATCCAAGTTGATAATTGTGGAAGAGGAAAACATTAAAGGGACAAACATGGATCGGGTGGATGTGGAAAATACAAAGATAAATATGAATAATGCGGGGAAAAAACTATAAGAACAATGATTATGAAAATAAGCTTAAGCAAGACTCAATTGTACTCAATAACTATGATATTAGTATTCTTTTAGAAATTCAAACTCATGCAAACAAATTGTATGAATTATTTTTTAAAAAAATTATATCATTTCAATGTGAACTAGTGATGGAACTAATTAGAATTTTATTTTTTTTAAGTGTATTCACAAAAATCGAATAGAATAAGCAATCAATGAACCAAACTTTTATCGTGTTGTTAATGCTACTAATCATATTAAAAGAACCTTGGTCTAAAGATAGGTATTTATCACAACAAAGAGTAACAACTATATAGATTAAATTTAAATAAAAAATGATAAGACAAGTTAATTTTTAAATGTAAATACTAAAAGTTTGAGAAGAGTAGTAAAAAAAGTATTGAAGATAATCTAATTAACCAATGACAAAATTTTAGTGGTAGACTCTCATGGTATAACATGAAATTAAATAATGAAACTAAATATTTCATTGAAAAACACTAACATGATAATACATAGATATGGTCTAATAGTAGAGATTTTTAAAAATTAAAAATGGGGCCAAAAAATAGTGATCATTGTCTAAAACATTTATTAGACTCAAGCTCAAATAGAAAAAAATAGACATGATTTAGTTATCAAAACCTTTAACATAAGTCAAATTTTGTAATGTAAACCTTGGTATGTCAAAATTAATAAACAACAAATCTCTAATTGTTACAAATTTTCATGGGTAATTACATTACTATTATGATATTTTTTTATATATATACATTGTACTTTACGTATTAATCAAATTGAATATGATTGTGGTACTAATATGTAATCTACAATAATTAAGGAATTTATAACAAGTTTATTTTGTGAAATATTTAATAAACAGAGAAAATTCAAAAAATTATATTTCTAAAGAATGTAACAGATGTAGTAGCCTTTCATTATTAGGAGATATCATGCATAAAAATAGTTTACATTTTGGATGATAATTAATCAATGTAAAAAGGTTCAAGAATGTTTAATATTTATTAAACAGTAAAAAAATGAAAGGTATGGTGAGTTAGTCATAAAATTTAAAAACAAAATTATGTACAAATATGTGAAACACTCTCAATATGCTTAGTGGCTTGATGAGCAGTTTTTTAACTATACTTTTAATGGTTGAATTTGTAGAAACTATGCTCTTTCTCTAAAAGAGGAGGTTTGATGTCAATATTATAATTTATTATAGAGGACCATGTTTGTTCATTTTATATATAGACATGTAGGTGATAATATGGAAGACAAAAAAAAGTGGAGTGTCATTTCTATTTGAGTGATAACTTGTTATATTCATCAATTTTTGTGTAATATTATTTCAAAGTACGTTATGCTAGTTTAAAAGAAAAGACAACTAAATAACACAACATCTCATATGGTCAAACAATTGTACAAGGTAATTCGAAAATGTTTGAATATTTTATTGGTTATGTAGATTTCATAAAGAAAATAATGTCCAACATATGTAGAGTTTTTTTTAAAATTAGGCATGGTAAAGAAAAACATGATAAAATCGGAACATGAATGAAATAGCTCTTATGAGGGAAAAACTACATTTTTTATGAAAGTACAACTATGAAAGTACATTTTTTGTTGAGAAGTCAAGTTCTTGATTTGTAAAGGGTTTCAGATCCCTTCAAAACCTGTTTTTCACTTAATCAAAAACTATGGATTGGTATAATGCAAAATTGTCTACAAGACCATGTGAAAACTTAGAAGTTCAACAATTCTTTGATTGATTGAAGAAGAAAATATTCTTCCCAATATAATTGTGAAACAATTATTATATCAAAAAAGTAGCATTCATTTAAGAGTTCAAATGGAAGCATATGAAAATGTGGATTAAGGGACTTTTCTATCTTTTTCAATTTTGCATTGGAGGTGAGTGTGAAGCATGTTGAAATATAGAAGATTAAAAAATAGCATATGTGGTCTATAACACTTATACAAACACATGATCAACATGAGAGTGTTTGAAGAGGGTAATCAATTGTTAGCATTAGATGACTATGATCATATTTCAAATCTTGTACAAGAAAGCACATTAATTCAAGATCTAGTTTCATTGGTTTGTTTTATAACCTATAATTTTATACATGCATTTTTTTGTAAATTACATGTGTATCTTGTTACGCCTAAGAGTAATGAAGGAGAAATATAAAATCAATGGGTTCAATGTGATGCAACAAAACATAAGTTGTTAAAGCCAAACATAGATGATAACTATAAGCATTTGGTAAACTCTTGTTGTCGGTACTTGAATATAAAACTATTTGATAAGGAAGAATGGTTTACCTACATTTGAAGATTATGAAACGCATAAAACAATTGTGCATTGTACACATTTGATTGTGACAACAAATATACAATTGACAAGATATTTAAAAAATAATTAATAAAAAATTATAAGAGCATGAGTTAAATATACGTGTGTTACAAAAAAAGAGGATAAAAAATGTTAAAATAGAATAATTTTTTTAAATAATCTATAGATATGTATACATTTTTACACTTTATTTTTTATTAATATTTAATTATATATTTTACTTAAAAATCTCTACAATAGATATTAAATTAAATTTAATAAATTTATAATTTTAATATTTATAGTTAATTGATTTACTATCATTTACAGTAGCAAACTAATAAGCAATTGCATGTCCCCTTAAACTATCCCCTAAACTCCATTTTGAAAATTAGGCAAGTTTGATTTAGTTTAAAAGGGATATAAATTAGTGAGGTTTGAATAAAGTTAAATTATAGTTAATTGATTTAATATCATGTCATAAGAAATTAATAAGTCAACCATCCCCCAAGTAAGTTTCATCAATCAGGTAAATATGATTTAGTTTAATATTTTTAAAATTTAGTCTAATAAGTTTAGAATTAAGTAGGTTTATAGTTAATTGATTTATTAGCAAATTATTAATATGTTGTGTTTTGTTATTTGATAATAGATTGCATTTTGTTATTTGATAGTATTGGTTGACTAAGAAATCTAATGTTTCAATTATAAATTTATAAATTTAATTTATTTTTAAAATAATATTTGTTATGGTTAATATATTGATTTGAAAATAATTAAATTTGATATTTTAATATATTATCTTAATTCAGTTTGTATATGATGTCATCATTATGAATTTGATTGATTTTATTATTTTTAATTTTAGAATAGAGATTGACAAGTTGTTGAAATATTGATTGTTTCTTATTTTTGTGTGCATTATATTTTATATTTGTTATGTTGTTTGTGTAGCACTTTTTATTTTTATTATTGGTTTGTAGACATTTTTATTTTCCATATTTATGTACTATATATTGTTATTCACTTTTTTTAACAACTTCAACTTCCACTATAGCTCCATGACAAGAAATATGTGATAATAATAATAATATAATATAATAATACTATAGTATAATATGATAATAATATTGTAATACTTCCCTTCTGTTTTATCTCGTCTTCTTCCTTTCCTCCCCACTATTAACATCCAGAGATCAACCCCAATAATATTATAATATTATAAATATAACAATAATTCATAATATGTAATATTATTATTATTATATTAATATTTTTTCAATAATTTTTTGTTAAGAAAATTGTATCTAATCTTTGGTGAAAAAAAAAAATTAATATGAAAAAAATTCTAATATGTAATTGTTTGAAACGATACTTTTTAAATAAAAATAAGGTGTCCTTAACTCTCCTTAAATCTAAATATCAAAAATTAAGTTTCATTTCCATCATTAACTTTGAGATTAGATTTTACTACACTAGGTTCCACTTGAATGTAAAAATTCCTATTGTAATATTTTAATTTGATTTACTATCATTTTCTCACTGGACTTATAGTTAGTACTCATGTATTAATAGTTAATTTACGTACCTGTTAATTGCACACATTTTTTGTTAATAAATATTTCATATTTAGCTTTTATGCTCCCATATTCATTATATTTTTTTATCCTTTTTATTTTAGGTCTCCTACAACTAGATGGTGTGATTATCAATTCTAGAACTTAGGACTCGTGTAACTGTAACGTTCTTACTTCTAGAATCTTATAATAGTTTTTTAATCCAGTGCTACCTCAACTATATTAGTCACTGTTAAAAACCCATTGGTCCTTAGGGGATTCATTTGCAAACCACTACCAAATCAAGGTCCTTTCAATCACATTATTCAACCATAAATACTAATGGTGTCAAAGGCTTTATTACCAATGTTGAAATGGACCTATAGAGTCACATTAGATGGGTCACAATAATGTGTAACACAATAAGGGTGGGATTTCATATTACCAATGTTGAAATGGACCGAAATGGACCTATAGAGTCATATTAGATGGGTCACAATAATGTGTAATACAATAAGGATGGGGTCTCATGAAAGAACTTGAGCTTCTAATTTTTAGGAAGAGGAGATCTCACGAAGAAGAAAAAATTGCTACCAAGTATTTGAAATCTTTGCCTAAAAAATAGAGATCCTACTTTTTAGGCTTGGGGCTAGAAATTGCCCCACCAACTTAGGGATGTTATCTACCACTTGTCGAACATTTGAGTTCAGATTTCCATTAAAAGATAGTTTTGAAGGGAAAAAAAAAATGTTATTATTTTATCACTGCACATAGTATAGAAGACAGAGACATTATATTCATGAGACCACCTGCATCCTTAAATTTGGGGGCTTATAGCAATTCCAGCTCTATTTTTTAGGAAGCCAATACCCCTCCATGGGACCCAGCCTAAGAATATCATTTAGCATCTATTAAGATTACCACATCCCACTGTCCTTGTATTGTTGAAGCACATACTACCTCGCCATAAAATAACACAATTGGATGTAAAAACCAACAACCTTAATCTTCTTAAAGAATGTCCAAGGAGCAAATTTCTATTATAAATCCCAGAAAATGAACTTATAATTGGTATCAGTTAAAACACAACCAAGTTTTTTAGACCAAACACACAATTTAAGATGAGCTAAAGGCAGACATTCAAAGTTCACATAAATCTGCACATCAGATCACACTTGCATTGGTAAGGTCTGCAAGGGTCTGACTAATCCTAAAATTGTGGAGTTGACCCTCAGTGATGGAGAATAAATTTTCAGATTCTAAGGAATTCATTCAGTCATTCTTAATTTTTCTACACATTGAAAAATGACTTTAACATCAGTCAGCATATTTGCATTGGATATCAACTGCTTGAGTTAGCTCATGTAGGAGAAAAAAACTTTTAATTTATAATCTTGGTGTATAAAACCAGGTTAGATTTTGATCCTTTTATTTGTGTATAATCTCTTCAAGAATTGACATACCTCATGATGATTTCATGATGATATGCCTGCCTACATTACGTCTCAAAGCTTTGTATTGGGAATTCAAATATAGATCCCTAGTTTCCAGACAAGTTGCACATTGGGGAGAGCATAGTTAGCAATCTAAACCAGAATAAGAAATCTGTGGTTGGCCCTGCACATCACCAGCACAAAATCAAAATCATGTCTATCTTGTTCTGATGTCAAAAACCCATTTTGTATCTTTCACAAATTTAAGTTTGAGGGTCTGTCTACAATTTACGAAATCCGTGCTTGGCCCTGCACATCACCAGCACAAAATCAAAATCATGTCTAACTTGTTCTGATGTCACAAACCCATTTTGTATCTTCCACAGATTTAAGGTTGTGGTTGTGTCTACAATTTACGAAATCTGTGGTTGGCCCTGCACTTCACCAGCACAAAATCAAAATATGGTCTAACTTGTTCTGATGTCACAAACCCATTTCGTATCTTTCAGAGATTTAAGTTGGTGGGTCTGTCTACAGTTTACACTACTTTAAGAGCTGCAAGATTGGATGCTTTCAGCCTGATTGCATGTTTGTTTTAATTCCTGAATAGGTCACCATTACATTAGACTTCACCTTCAGGCTTAGGGTCTTATCATCACACTCTACCTCACTTTCAGGCTTTGGATGCTTTTAGCCTCTGATTGCATGTTTGTTTTGATTCCATCTGCGAGTGAATAGGTCACAATTACATTCAACCTCACTTTCATGCATTGGGGTAAATCATCGCAATCTACCTGCAGTTCTAGTTGATCATGGTTAAAGAAATGCTAGAAGTCACTTTTGGTCTATCCTCATCATAGTAGAGACCAACAGAAACTATCATAAATGCAATAGCACTGGGTAATATAGTTATGAACAATAAAATGAAATGAGTCAACTACCACATGTTAGATCAGAAAATGACTTTGAGTGTCCACAAGTAACACTAATTCAAGTCTCAAAATGTGAGATAGCATTGGTCCCAATCAGCTTTCACCTGTCTGCTAAGCTTAGTATCAAGTGGATGGAAGAAACTCTTTTAGCTAGTTTGCTAAAGATAATGAATCCAGAATCAGAAATCCAAATCAACTGCAAAATATAAAATGTGAGGTTCAGGCAATATGAGTGGACAGAGATCTAAAAATACTAAAACTATAGCCATTCAGGGTTGTATCAAAATGTTAGGGTGTCTCTTTTTGTTAAAAATTCCAGAAACTTACACTCAAGCCGGTTTCTATTGGTCAATGCAAGAGAATAATTAAAATACATTCCTGGTATTTGATTATAGATTGTAATGGAAAAATTCCAAGATGGTACAACAATTTTAATTATTTATTAAAACCCTGAAAAGAGAAGAAATGCCTTCTCTTAAACTAATATTAAAAGCTCGGCGAAATCAAGGATCATTAATGTTCTCAAGAAACCAACTCACAATGAAGGTACATAATCCAGAAGGATCTACATTAAGCTACCAAACGTGTGAAATTGAGTTGGATTACTGCAAGGTGGTGTACTGCCATAATGCCATTCAAAGAAAAAGGAAGTTTTTTATGCCATAGCAACCTTTTACAAAATAGGCAGCTTTTACAAATGATCATGATTTTTGTATATATAAACTTGTAAAAGACATTTTCTCAATAGAAAATTCAATTACAAACACTAGGCTTGATTTTGCCAAGTTTACTATACATAGATTATAATAATGAAACGACAACCCAAATTTTGAGTTACTAATCAGTATTAACAACTCTGCTAAATACAGCCCAACCTTCACTAGCTGATGTGTTAACACTTGCATAAAGTGCCCAGAACGTTTTAACCTGTAACATGAATATCATCCAACATATCTGTAAGGGTTTGCCTTTCTAAAACATGGCCTGTTGCACAACATAAAAGATGGACTGATTACAAGGTAACTGAGAATTTTTATTGTTAAAAGCTCTACAAACACATGATACAAGAAGTTGTCTCTTGTCTGCAGTGGCAGCTGCACCAAACCTTATTTCCTGCAGGTTTCTAAAGCCAGTCAAAATGGCAACAAACTCTACAGATTGAGACTTTATATATGATTTTCAGATTGAAAACAGATTTTGCTATATCACTGGTAAGTGGGGAAAACAACAACAATGAATACATCCGGATAACAATTGATTGCAAATGCAGAGTAGCTTTCCAACAGCACTCCACCACAAAAATTTGCAATCAATCCATCACTGGTTTGAAGAGAATAATATGAGGTTAGCTTGTCAAAAGGAGAACTCAGTATCCTACATGTTACTACAATCAATCCAAATCGCTATCTGAACTTTCCATTGCCTTCAGCCCCCTGGGTTTCTGCAGAGTATAATAACACAAACAATGCAATCACTTTAGTAGGTTTGTAATGTAAAGATGATGGTTTCAATCAAAGCAAAGCCTTGTGAAGCAAGCAAAAACTACAACAAATAGAGGCAAACTAAATGTAGGGAAAGAGATATATATTCTTGGTAAAAGCATTCCCCAAAAAGGCTCTATATGTCGGAGAAAAAGAAAACAAACCTTCTTAATACACTTTTTTTCTCTAACTTCATATCGTCCCCTTGTTAAATCTGAAAGCCAGCTACCAGGAAAGCAATTCTACAAATACAAAATGAGAAGCATGTTAAGCAGAATCCTGTCCTGATTGTGTAGATCTACTGAAAACAAAACAAGAAAAACATGAAAAGATTTTAGTAATACCTGTAGAATCCTCTCAACATTCTTTGGTCGTTTTTTAGGTCTCTGGGATAGTTTGGTGCCTTTCATGACAAGAAAATCATCTTCCTTTTCTTTGCGAGATAATGATAACAAAATTCTTGGCCATTCAAATGTTTCCAAATTGACCTTCTCTGGAGGTGCATGGGCCTCTGCATCTGATGGTGTAGAAGTGCAAACCATTGCACCAGTTACTGTACCGTTCCCAAAAGCATTTGGACTGAAGCAAGGAACTGTTTTGTCATGCTTGTCATGACAACCTGGTAAATGTGTATCTATCTTTTGACAGAGAGTACTGTTGAGGTGGGTACCATTCATACCTTCCCAGTTCCTGGCAAAACATAGTTTCTATAATTAAAATTACCCCAAAAAAGGTAACTAAGCACACATCAAGAAGAGAAAACAGAATTTTTTTTAACAGATAATTTTTTTCATCAATTTATGTTCAAACCCTCAACTGACCTTTTGATGGAGCCAGATGTGCAAGCCCTCAATGTCATGCTTCTTGAATTGACAATTACTTGAGATTCCCCAGGGACTTTCTGCTTTTCAGGCCTTGTAACTTGTCTTTCAATGCGAAGAATTTTTCTAGGGGGCAAGCAAGAATCTTCCCCTATACTTCTAGATTCTGGCTTGTAAGCACGAGGCCTTTTCTTCCACTGTAAAAGCATATCACCGCCTTCTTTCAGGGCCCTGGGAGCTATATATCCCTCATTAGATTTCTGGAATGGTTCAGAGAGAATATTCTTGTTCTCATTTCCATTTTCATATTCCTGCTCTTTAAAAAGTTCAGTCTCATCAGTACTCCTCATGGATGAGGATCCTCCTTTGAAGTTGAATCTTCCCACATTGAATGTAAATTTGCCTTCTGAGGAAACTTTGTTAAAATCCCTACCACCATTCTCAAGATCATTTTCCTTGCTATATATTTTTAGATGCGGCTTCTTTCCATTAATAGGATGGTGATGCAGAATTTCTGAATTTACACCTTGATACCTGCACATACATACAATGTTCATCTGAGTGACTCGTTGAAAGGACACAACCCTATGTTACAAACCGATAATGGAAAGTTCTACGACAACCCAGATTCACAACAAACAAGAAACTTCCATTACACGTAAATAACTGCTTAGTATAAGTACCAAAGACAAATTCACCCTAAGATTTTCTTCTTGGCAACACAAAACTAAATACTTTAATGGTGTTCTAAAAGATTTTCACGAAGCTCAATAGAAGACCCACAAATCACATATTCACATAAACTAAATATTATCAATAATACTACAAAATTCTAATCCCTTGCCATCGAAAGGCACTGGAACCGATGCAAGATTTCAGAGGGCTAAATCCAGTATAAACGAACCATAAAAAGCGTCTTCTTCTTCTTTCCTTCTAAAACGACAGCCCTAAAACAAGAATACTGCTTCAAATAGGCTCTAAAGTACTTCAAACATTAAAAAGACCCTTAAATTACATGTTGGCGGGATCAATCTCATCCATGGTACTAATCCATTAAAACCCCATGTCTGTACCAGACGAGACCCAAAAAAGAGGCCATAAAATCAATAGCACATGAACATTAAAACCTGTGAAACTGCTACAAGAAAAATTTAAAATTAAAATTTCATTACCAGTAAAATCAATCTTACAATAAAAAATCATACACAGCAAAAACAAACGGGCAACCAAATAAATAAATAAAAATTTGAAAAAAACTTCAAATATCTGATTAAATGAAATAGTTTTGCCTAAACAGACCGATCCAGGCAGATATCAGTTATTTCTAAAGCAAATTAAACAGAATGCATTAGAAGCAGCCGCGCTGCAAACAATTTTCTTTTTTGATCCGGCAGATAAAATAAACTTAGAATAACAAAGAAAAAACACAACTCTATGGCTGGATCTTCGCCATAGTAATAACAATAGCAGTATGAACAAAGCCTTTATGGTTTTTCTGTTACAGCAACTTCAGACTGGAAGTAAAAATAAATGGGTTCTATATACACAGTTGGAGCACTAAAATATACTTAAGCCCAAAAACAATATATCAGAAAAACGTTCCAAAACACAGATTCAAAACAAACCTCATAGCACAAATTGATTCAGACCGCTCACAAACAGTCGCCGAGGATGCATATGAGTTCTTTATCCGAAAGCCAAAACCTGCCATTTCAGAAGCCAACAAATACAAAAGCTTCAAATGGGTGTTCCAAAGCCACAGAAGTATATATGTCTATCAGCTAAAGATGACTGGAACAAGAGAAATCGGGTATATAAATAACTTGAGAACTCAAACGAGGAACAGATGTTGGTATGTATTTTTAGACCTTCTGGAGCGGAATTTTGGAACTTGGTAGAGCAGAATCAATGGAAAAATGGCCGACCCAACAGATGAAATCATGTGAGTAAGTGTTTTTGCAGAGCAGAGCAGAGCAGAACAACCACAATCTCGCTCAGAGAAATAGAAGAATTTTGCATGGATGAATGAATCAAATGTATTCTCCTATTGAGGATTTGGTTCACCTTTTTTTTTCAATTTTTTTTTCATTGTTTAAATCAGATTATATTTAATGTTTGATTTTAGTGGTGCAATTAATCCCTAATGAAATTGATAACAGTGTTGCTTGAAGAAAAAAGCTTATCCCTATCACCTCCTCCTTATTTTTGGGAAACAAGAGAAAGACATGGGATTTTTATAAAATAAAAATTATAATAATAAATACTCTATTTTAGGTATTTCTTTTCATTCTCTCACCTGTCTGGTTTACTGTCAAAGAATATATGGGGGTTTCTAAAGCGTACCTTTTTATAGTTTTTATTAATTCATTTATATATATATATATATATATATATATATATATATATATATATATATATATATTTATATATATGTATAGATATATGTATAGGTATATATGTATAGATATACATATATATGAAAGAGAAATTCAGAATGCTTTGTTAAATATTGAAGGATTTTCAAAAGAATTTTTTTTTTTTTAATTATCAATATAAAATTTTAAATCATTTTAAAATTATTATTGTTTAGCTAAATTTAGATATTAGTATGGAACTTTAAGATAAGAGAAATTTATTACAAAATTTTGAATGGGAAAGAAAAGTTAGAAAGGGATAAAAAGATTAAAAAGTATGTTAAAGAATAAATACTATAAGGTGTTTTTCACAATTCATAATAATTTTTGTTGTTGTTTCTAGATTCAATTGTGTATTTATTTTTCTTTGCATCAATGTTTCTAATCACACTATGTGATCCATCATTAGGGTGAAAGAGAGCTTAGGAATATAACCTCCTTGGTTCTACAACAATCTACTTTTCTACTGGTGAGCTCTCTTTCATCCTCATAATGTTGTTTCTAATAAATTTGTCATAAAGTTGAAGATATAAGTTTTTCACAATCCATAACAAGTGCCACATAGTGGTGGGTACTTGCCTTAATAATTTTTAGTTTAATAATAATATTTGTTATAAATATTTAGAAATATTTATTTATTGTAACTAGTATGTTATTTTCTTAAATTTGTTTTGTTTTATTTTATTGTTTGAAATTTAGTGAAATATTGGTAAGGCAAAAGTTTTAATTTGAGTTTTAACAAAATTTGTATTTGTTTAATGTAACTAATACTCATTTGAGGTGATGCATTATTAATTTGTATACAAAATAGTAAACATAAGAATTATGTAATTAAAATATATGTGTAAACATGTCAATTAAATTTCAATTAGATGCATTTATTAACAATATTTATTAATTATAACTAGAATTTGAAATTTAGTGAATTATTTGCAGAGGCAAAAATTGCCATGATGAGTTAGAATATCATCTCCTCCATTTGATAAAGCGAATTTGCTTTGCTTAACCATCCTTCCCTAGGAGAAAACAAGCAAAAAAAAGTAATAAATAACATTGTATTTAAGTCGGTGTGAATCAAAGAGAGAACGCGATAGGTTCCATATTTAACATTGAATTTAAGTTAGAAAATAGTAATTTTAACCCGCTCCAACCTGAATAGTCTTATGCTCTTTTAAAATGTCATGACCAAGTTTGATATCACTAACTGTTAAAGATCTGCAATTCTTGAGAACAATGTGTGCATAAAATTTACATCTACCTTAATTGGGAATGCACACATTAAAAGATTTTGTTACCATTCTCCCAAATGAAATGAATCCCTATTAGACTTCCTGCAAGCATGGATATTTATCAATATACACTAAAATGCAAGTAGACCATTACCTGTCGCTCACGTTGGAATCTAATAATAGCCTTATCTTCATCTCCAAGACTCTCATCATTTTCCCCAAACCGTCTATCCAAGAACATATTAGCTTTCCCACTATCAATTGAATTATTCGAAAAAGATGAAGAAAATCAAGCTTTTAGTGCCTTGCATAAATTGAACCATGAAAAAATATTTAGAAAAGCATGTATCTATTATGTTTAGCCCTGTATGAGTATATATTGTCGGTAGTCTTTATGGGTGCTGATATTTTGTTTCTACTCACAAAATAATTGTTCTACTATTGCTAAAGCATCTGAATAAATTTAAACCATTGCAGTGTAATGGTAATGGAAAGAGATCCAGCAAATGGAGAAAATATTGAGAATATTTATCCTTACCACAAGATTTATGTCAAAGTGTATGGCTCCATAAGCAGTCCAAATTAATCTATTGGCAAACATGGCAACAGACAAGTGAAGAGGCATGTATGTCACACTCTTCTCTCGAATAACCTTTCTTTGAATAAAAATTACAGAATTATTTATCAATGTTGATGTATTATCAATAAGGCTAATTTTCGCCATTGAAAATTGTTGAAAGTGTAAAAGCCCCAAAGAATGAAGATATCAGAAAGATTAGCCCCAGCATCTTCAACTACGATACAAACAAACAAAATATGAATCATCCACTTTACATATAACTGGCATTCACTATCTTGTGGAAACTCAAAAGAAACCCTACAAAATATTCACCCTAAGCAGTTTAAATAGCAAAATAAAACTCGGATTATGAGGCAAACAGATTATGCTTGCAATGGCGAGGAGTGGCATCCAGAAAAATGGAACTACCTACAAAATAAGAGATATAATGCTAATGGAACTATCCGCAAAATAAGAGATATAATGTTGCTTATGGGAAAAGAGATCATGCTGCTACGAAGAAGGAGGAGTGGCATCGAGAAAAGTGGAACTTTCCCAAAAATAACATAGATCATCCCAAAAACCTTGTATAACAATGAAAACGGTGTGATACAAAACAAGCTAAAAATGCCAATCATTTACAAGCAAAATATTTTTTGTAAATTATAAAGTTAACAAACATGCATCTATATTATATATAAAATTAAACAAAATTAAAGAAAACAAAATATTTTGTTTTCATTGGTCTAAATAATTTTATTGAATAACCATTTAAACACGACAAATGAATTTTCATTACAATAGTATTGCCTAACGGCAAGTACTAATAATTCTTTTTTGTGTATGTTTTTTTCTTTTTTAAAAAATAATTTTCAAGTGTAGAACATTGTGAAAGAGGGTTCATCTACAAATGATAACAAATTAAACATATTTGAAAAGTAAAGAGTTCACATCTTTCATCTCCATAAGCTATAAGTCTCAAAGAGAGTTCAACTCCCCATTAAAGAGGCAAAAGAATCATTCCCTGATCCCATTATAAAGACAATGTCTTAAAAATTTAAATGATTGTCAATTCCAAATTCCATCAAACGGATCTAATAACACCCTCTTTATAAACAATGCTAAAAAAACCTTCAAAATAGATAATAATTTTAAAATTAAATATAATCTCAAATTTAAATAATCTCATCTTTAAAGTAAATATATATCATAATGATGTTAAAGTTCTAAATGAATATTTCCAAAAACTTTATAAATCTTATCTCTAACAAAATAAATACTTTAAAATTAATATCTTTTTACAAATTATTTTTCTAAATTTTTTAAAGACAATAATATATTTTTAACATAAAATCTCATAAAATTTTGAACTCCCAAAAACAAATATTAAAAAAAAAAGCTTTAATACTCTACACATTGCTCATTAAAATATGAGCATTACCTTGCCATATCCATCAATTCTTATGAAAGATTCGAGTGTGTATGTTTTAGCCTTATTAGAATTATTCGAATAATTTAAAAGAACCCGACTTAATTGAAGTTGAATTCATCGCTTGCTAAGGTTTCACTTTTGTGGATTAATATAATAAAAGCATTCTATATGGTGAGTGCTTTAGTTCTTTATGTATAAGAAATTTTATAATTTTGATAAAATATTTCTTTATTAAGATGTACAATATCTTGTAATAAATCTATTTATTATTATTATTGAAAAAAGATTTAATGATATGGTGTATAGTTATATAAGTGAATTGGATTTATTTTTTGTGAATTAATATAATAAAAGCAATCTATTCAGTCAATGTTTTAATATATCATAGTTTTCATGTGCATGAATTATTTTGAGTATATATAACTTCATAATTTCAGTAAATTACCATTTAACTAAATATTTGTAAATGGTGTTTATCAAGATGTAATTTTGATGAAATGTTACTATCTAAATGATCATAGATGGTGCTTAAAAAGATGAACAATGTCTTCTAATAAATATAGCTTTATAGGTAGAGCTTCCATATCAACACCCACCTCATTTTGTCTCTTGCCCTCTACTTAATTATAATTCTTGGGTTGAGCATAATTTGATCGTTAGTGGGTTTACAATCATTTAAGGGAGTGCCTTAGAGAGACAACGCAATGAGGGATGGTGGAGTTAAAACTCTTGTCATTTGTTGTCTATTGTGGATGTGTGTTCTCTCATTGAGCCTCTGAAATGATGTCATTTTGTTCATGGTAGTTGGGCAATTCAAACTAGAATACTAGAGGTTGGTTTATTTAAGCCATTGGAGATCTTGGGTAGGGTTGCAATTCAAGTTTGTTTGATACCTTGAGTCATGCCTAGGTGGCTTTATAATACATATTGTGCGTTATGTGTGGAAAACGTGATATCTGCAAGTATGGGACTTTGATTTCCACCTTAAGGGTATTGTTAAATCAAGGAGTTCAAAACTTCGATTAAAAGCAATAAGCTTGTTCTAAATATGATATTAATAAGATATTAAAAATAAAAAATAATAGAAATCCTAAACTAAAAATGATATTGATAATAATTGCAATAAAATTTACACAAAGAGATTAACACTGAATATACCCACATAAAAACCATTTTGAGAAAAGTATGGTACTCAATAGAAATCTCTTATTAAATTAATCACATAACAAGATACAAAATACAATGAAGGGATTCACCAATTTGATGTTGAAACGGCCTCTTCAAATTAAAAGTAAACAAACAACCTAATCCCACTCTCCAAACTTATGCTACCAAAACTACTCATCCAAACCTCTGTTTTATAGAATGTAGGCTAGAGAAATATCACCAAGAGGTATTCAAAATCATGAAAGAAATTTATTAACAAATCCCAAGGCAATACATGCAAGGAGTAACATGAAAGAAGATCTTGTTGTGCACTAAGAGAACTATGAAAGAGAGAGTGCTTATACAAATTGTGACCTTTCAACTTCCCAAATTGGAGGGTCACTTTCAAGGAAATTAGTCAAATTTACACCTCCTCCTTTCAATGTTCCTCCAAGTCACATAAAGTGCTAGGAAGAATCTTATAAGTCCTTAACTGGGACTTTATACATACAACATTCAATTAATATGTTGTTTGTATCTAGAATCATAATATTAAAACCTCAAAATGCAACATTAGAATAACACCACAACATTTTAACTAGGAACTAAAAAGTGTACAACACACTTATTCCTAACAAACATATCCAAATTAAAGTGTCCTATGTGGATAGAAATATATCTTCTTGATATTACATTCTACTCTTCCTAAGTGACATTTCTATCCAACTTGGAAGGATCATCTAGTATAAAATTGATATGAGTATAATTTTTAGCCTTAGAGTCCATCCACACACCTACACCAAGATGCATCTCTTCTAGCCACTCTTTAAATCCATCAAATTGTTGAAACTACCCTAATAAGATGAATTTCTACTTTTACTACTATTGCATGGGTTAGGGAAATGCAACAGTTTTTAGGCAATCCAATTAGGAGAGCAATACAATTATACCAAGTCTAATGAAAATTTAGCAAACTTTTGACATGGAACACTTAGAATGGTAACTAGAATAGAGAAGGGATAAGAATAGGTGCAATCAAAACATGAAGTGACAATAATATACCTTGGAAAGACTGTACAGAGAGAAAAAAACAAAAAAACTAGACTCTAGAGCATGTATTCAAATATCTTAGTAGCAACAACATGAAGTGACACTACTATACCTTGGAAAAACTCTACAAAGAGAAAAAAAACTAGACTCTAGAGTACGTGTTAAAATATATTAGTAGCAACAACAAAGTTATAATGTAATTTAAGAGACCCACACTATAAACATGCAAGAATTTTGGTAGAATAACCCTAAATAATACACGACATACAATCTACATCCCAAGCCCTATGTATAGGCCAGGTAGACCTAGGAAACTATAAATGGTTTTCCAAAATTATTGGCTCAAAGACATGAACCAAGGACTAGTCAATATGGTCCAGATTCAACCCATTTCCCTCACCTCCAAGTGTAGCTTCTCCACAAAATGTAATGTGATTCTTGATTGGCTAATTTGGCTTCTAATACCAAATGGGGTTAAAGTAACTTCCAAGTGCTCCATGTAGGTTTAATAATTACCTCATACACACTATAAACAGTCAATCAAAGATGTTAGTGAGTCATAGTCCACTAGTGGCCCCATATTCAATGACTTCTTACATTTTTTATGAAACCAATATCATATGGAAAAGAGTGCCAGCTATAGAATCTCAATATTACACCCAAGTGGGACACTATTTTTAGTATTATAAAATATCAAATAAATGTAACTAGACTTAGGACTTACAAGGTGTGCAACATCTATTCCTGTAGTCCTAACAATCTCCCACTTGTATACATTGCAAGAATCATAAATGATATAATGTGTCCCACTTGTATACATTTCAAGAATCATAGAAGATATAAAGTGTCCCACTTGTGATTCATCTTGAACTATTCCTAAAATCATATATATTTAGAAAAATATAATGAATTAAGCCTAGAGGAGTTCCATTTAAGGGGTTTGATTAAATGGAGTTGGATGTAACTCCCACCAATCAAATCCCTTGAGATAGAACCCACTCAAGTTTAATTAAACCCTCAATAGAGTCTCCTAAACACCTATCTAAATATTGACAAAAAACTAATATGATTCACATTTTAGGGGTCAAATGAAATCATTTTAAAATTTCATTATAATGTAAGTTGTAACCCTTAGTATTGGCTTTTCAAAAATTATGGGCAAGTGCAAGGTAATGAGTCACAAATTCGCGGAAGTCCGCGTATTGGAAAATGCGCTCTTATAAACGGGGGCCTGTTTGTGCTTCGGGCTCCCGAGCTGAAAGGTAACGGGGGTTCGAAGCAAAAAAAATGGGCCCCCGTTTTGTTCTAAAATGGGGGCCCACTTTTAAACAAAATGGGGGCCCGTTTTTAAAAACGGGGGCCCATTTCTAAAAATGGGCCCCCGTTTTGTTTAAAAGCGGGCCCCCGTTTCTAAATGACATTTTTTCTTTTTTTTCCACAAGCCACCCTTGTTTGAAAACGGGGGCCCATTTTGTGGAAGTTGATTCCACAACCCACCACTTGGCTCGGGATTAGGCTCGGGATAGGCCTGGGATGGCCACACCTGAGACATGGACCTGCAAATTCAAATCTCCATGAATGAAAGCATAAGTATGAACTTCAAAAATAGTTTATGCGCCTCTAATCAGAGAATTCTTATACAAAATTAAAACCCATTTCAGATTATACTGTCTAGATTCTAAATATGTAAATTTATTTAAAAATTGATTATTTTAACTATTTTTCATTTAATTTATACCAAATCGGGTCCATAAATTTGAAATATTAACTAATTTTGTTAATTTAATAACTTTTTTATTTTAAAGAATTTTGGAAAAAAAATTATATGTCATCAATCTACACAAAAAAAATTTGTATTTAAAAAAAAAAAAAATCAAAAAATGTTAAGTTTACATCAAATTATGTGGGTTGTACACGTCAAATTTTTAAAAAGATAATCACGGCCATTAAAAAATTAATTAAAAAAAAATATTAGAAAAAAAAATATAGAAAAATGTGCTCATCAATC